>NW_027507788.1:170082983-170772983 GCF_037356315.1 Lithobates pipiens
ATGAGGATAGTGATGGATGATAGAAGATTCTGCAACCTTCAGGAGACATTTAAGACCCCTGTCTAATTTCCCGAATAGAGGACACCAAGCATCATCTAGTGCTATCCTCCCACCCCTGACAGTCCCTGGCCTGTATGTAAGGAGGCCACGATTGGGAAGGTGCTGGTGCCAAATGTACAAGTCCTCGCCCACTTCTTCTTGGATAGAACCATCTCAAACTTGCTGCTAAGATAAACTCTCCATCTTATATCATTCTCCTGGCCTGAGGAGTGCTCTGGAATATGCGAGAATAAAAGAATGTCCACATATAAATGCATTTTCGACACTTTACTGCAACTTTTCAGTGATATATCACATTGATATGCTAGCGGAATCTTCCTTGCAGGAAAGTCACATTCAAGGTCAGCCATTCTGTAGCAGTCATTTCAGCGCAGAGGGCAGGCACACCTCTTTCGCCATCTTCTACATTCACCTCCATCCATCTCCTTAAGAGTACCAAAGAGTTGGGACCTCTTCCATATGTATACTAAGTCCATTGTGTTAATCTTCCATCACCACATCACAGGAACTGAAGATGAGGGTTTGGGGGATCAAGGTGCCTCCATTAGTATACCAGTCACTTCCCAATGTCCCTTCTATGTCTCTACTCAGCCAGGCATGCTCCCAGATGGCACACGAATACCCAGGCTTCCACCATTACTCACAGTAGAGGACTCTGTCCAGGCCTTCAAGGCCATATGCACCCCATTGTCGGACCTGCAGAAGAAGGTCAGGGGAGACAGGGGGACTACATCCATTCCTCCCATGATGTGTACCACCTCCCTGGAACTTCAGCCTTGCACAGAGCCCTTCAGCTCAGCTCTGCAGAAGAGGACATCTTATCAACTCCCATGCCCCGTCTAACCTGGGCTCCACCACCACTGGCATTTATATGGACACTAACTCCACCTATGACATTACTAAAGGAGGGATTACTCTAAAAGGGGAGCAAACACCTAATTACAACTTTCCCTGTGTGCTGCACTCTTATCGGATACATTATTCCCAGCCTTGTCTGTGGACTACAGAACACCTTCCTGTAATGTTATAGAAATTAGGACAGGGGAGGTGTTCTGTAGTCCTGTTCTAGGGAGACAGCACTGTGAAGCCCCATATACACTATCAGATTTTCTGCTGAGTTTTTCCTTCAGATTTACCAAAACCATATAATATGAGGTCAAACCTTAGGAGTTTCAATTTGTATGCAATCAGACAGGCCCTTGCACTACATCAGGGATATGCAATTAGCAGACCTCCAGCTGTTGCAAAACTACAAGTCCCATCATGCCTTTGCCTCTGGGTGTCATGTTTGTGGCTGTCGGAGTCTTGCTATGCCTCATGGGACTTGTAGTTCTGCAACAGCTGGAGGTCCGCTAATTGCATATCCCTGCACTACATGGTTTTGGTAAACCTGAAGGAAAAACCTCTGAAGAAAATCTGATAGTGTGTATGGCCTTAACCCATAGATAGAGAAAACATGCAACTAGTGCAATGGGAGCTGCCCACTTGGACTTTATAGGCAGAAAAGAGTATAAAAGTATATAAAAGGCAACCAAGTGACACTTTTATTGAAATACAAAGAGGTAAGTTTTACCATCAGAAAACAGCTATTTGTTAAAAATGATGCAAAGTACACCAATTGAATTAATTGTACATAGATAGACATATATATCAAACCCAAATCTAATAATCAAGGCACTGCCAGAATCAGCTCGGCTCTCGGCTGCTGCCGCCACCATTCTAGGTGAGGGAATCAGGAAGTGAAGCGTTGCGGCTTCACTTCCCGGTTCCCTACTGCGCATGCGCAAGTCGCGCAGCACAATAGGAATGGTCTGCGCTATCTCCTGGGACCCGTGTGTGTCCCAGCAGACAGCGCGGTGGGACAGGAAGAGGCATAGACTCCCGTGGGAGTCTATGCCCGGATGTGGGTGCAAATACCTGTCTTAGATAGGTATCTGTACCCCCCTCCCCCCTGAAAGGTGCCAACTGTGACACCGGAGGGGGGGAGGGTTCCCATGAGCTGAAGTTCCACTTTAGGGTGGAACCCTGCTTTAAGATTTGTAGCATACATCCCGACATGTTTCGGAAATTTGTATTGGTACATATTTTCCTTCATCAGGGGAGATTTACTTTGGGTGACTTTATCTTTATCTGCAAAATAAATATAACGCATAATATATGTGCAGTAATACATTTATACAATATTTTGAGTCACATACAGACTTCATTGCAATAACCAGGAAGAAATATAAAAACAGTGACATTTAGTCCATGTTGGCTGGAAGAGCTCAAAAAGACCTGCAGACGTGCAGCTGCGCAATCTAGAGCCCCATAGATATAGTACAGTGAGTGAGTGTCGCCGGTCTAGGACCAGAAATGTGTTACTGGCAGGATCAACAAGTAAAGCTAAAGCCTGAAAAAGAAAATAAATGCAGCCACCCCATCCATGGACCAGTAATCTGTCATTTATAACATTTTGGTTTTTAAATTTAGAAATCAAAACCACCATTTCACCTCCCCCACTGACTCCAATGCATTTTGCAAAAATGTATGGAGGTGATGAAAATGCAATTTCCTTATGGAGAGGGGTGAATTTTTATACCTAATAATTTGGAAACACTTTACACGTATAGCTACCGTATCAGCCTGAGCAGGAATTAAACTGAAGGACAAACTTTGTGACTGTCACTGGAGATGCACAAAGAAAGAAATGACAAGAAAAAGTTAAAGTACAATGCTGCACCATTGCTTACTCAGCTTCAAATTGCCCAAAAATGGTGCAACTGTGGCCCCTGTTGGAGCCCTTGTGACAGCGCAGTCTTCGGATATCTTGGTGAGGAGCGTCCTCATGTGGTCCTTAGATACAATTACATTCATTAACTACAGTACGTTGAATTGAGACCTATTTATAGCAGTATGGGAGAATTTGATATTTAAACATTTATTAATGCTCATGGAAAATTATATTTTGTATTCCCTGGATATTACCAGATATTAAATAGATCCAACAAACGACAGTTGTGCACACGTTTTGCAATATATAGAGAATTTCTGAGATTTGCTTACATTTTCACCAATGATTTATACCCCAAACCTGAGATCCTTTTCAGGAAAGTGTAGAGTTCACTGTCATTACATAGCAGTAACATTGGTGGCTGCAAGCTGGGAGGGAGCTGTCACTTTAGGACCTATTCGTGATAGGGTTGCCACCTGTTCGGGATTCACCCGGAAAGTTCGGGTTTGGAATCATGTGTCCGGGTTTCAGACTGTCTGAGACCCGGACACATTATTCAGACCGGACTAGGTCTCCCCCCTCCCCCCTTCTCTCTCCTGCCTTTAAGTTAGTATGCTAAGGTAAATTAGGGTTCCCAGTGCACTCATTACATCAGAGCTTCCCTTTACACCAGAGGCCACAGAGCTCCCCTTTACTTCTGCATCCTCTTCGTACACCAGAGGGTCCCTTATGTTAGAATCCCTAGAGTTCTCCCTTACATCAGAGTCTACAGAGTCCCTCCTTACAGTGAAAAGGAACACTGCGAGTTCATATGTAAAAGGGGAGCTCTTCAGATTCAGATGTAAAAGGGGAACTCTGCGGACTCTGATGTAAAGGGGGACTCTTGTGATTAACTTCATATGATTAGAAATGTTATTTAATAGCAACATCTATGCATTGTTTATCTATGCCTACTATGAAAAAAAATTGCTGTGCGACACCGAAGTGTTCGGGTTTGACTTGAAGAAAAGGTGGCAACCCTAATTCCTGGGGTGATCTCAATGATAGTAAATACCACCCCTCCCTCCAATCGCTGTCTATGTTGCCTCTTGTCTTCAGTCAGTCTCTCTACAGAATGACATCTAATATATCGACCTCTGAAAAAATATCTTCTGATAAACCTGAAATCAACTATCATTTTTAAGAAAATAATTATATACTGGGCCAGTTCTGGCATTTCCCTCCTACATGTAAAAATCATTGTTTTTTTTTTTTGCTAGAAAATTACTCTGAACCCCCAAACATTATATGTATTTCTTAACCACTTAAGCCCCAGGAGGATTTATCCCCTTCCTGACCAGAGCACTTTTTGCGATTTGGCACTGCGTCGCTATAACTGATAATTGTGCGGTCATGCGACGTGGCTCCCAAACAAAATTGACGTCCTTTTTTTCCCACAACTAGTGCTTTCTTTTGGTGGTATTTGATCTCCTCTGCCTTTTTTCTTTTTTGCGCTATAAACAAAAAAAGAGCGAAATTTTGAAAAAAACTAATTTTTTACTTTTTTGCTATAATAAATATCCCCCAAAAATATATAAAAAACATATTTTTTCCCTCAGTTTAGGGCGATACAAATTCTTCTATATATTTTTGATAAAAAAAAAAAAAATTGCAATAATCGGTTATTGATTGGTTTGTGCAAAAGTTATAGCGTCTACAAAATAGGGGATAGTTTTATGGCATTTTTATTTTATTTTTTTTACTAGTAATGGCGGCGATCAGCGATTTTTATTGTGACGGCGACATTATGGCGGACACATCGGACAATTTTGACACATTTTTGGGACCATTGGCATTAATACAGCGATTAATGCTATAAAATTGCATTGATTACTGTAAAAATGTCACTGGCAGTGAAGGGATTAACCATTAGGGGGCGGGGAGGGGTTATGTGTGTCCTGGGGAGTGTTTCTAACTATCTGGGCTATGGGCTGTGTATGACGTGGACACTGATCGCTGCACCCGATGACAGGGAGCAGACGATCAGTGTCCTGTCACCAGGCAGAACTGGGAGATGCTGTTTACATCGGTATCTCCCCGGTGTTCAGCTCCGTGACACGATTGCAGGAATCCCCGTGGCAATCGAGTCCACGGGTCCCGTGGGCACGGTCACGGAGCTTTTGGAGGGCGCACGTGCGCCACCGGCGGGAAATTCAAAGTAACGTACAGGTACATTACTTTGCCCAGCCGTGCCATTCTGCTGACGTATATTTGCTGACAGCGGTCGGCCAGTGGTTAAACAGTGACTCTAGAGAAAAAAAGGTGGGTGTTGCAAAAAAATTTTTTATGTCACATGGTATTTGCAGCAATATTTCAAACTTTTTTTTTTTCTTTATAGTTGGGACCTATTCCATATCATGAATACTCATGAATAAAGTCTGGAGAAAGTCTGGAAAAATTACTAATGCTAAAGATGGTAAGATTTTAGTGATTGGGTTTACATCCACTTTAAATATTTTTGTTCTAAAAATAAATAAAATACAAAAACAAATATCAACTCAGAAAGAAACAAAATAGAAAGGAATCTATTCAGCCATAGACCCCCTATTGTTACCTGGAGATGTATAGCACAATGGTTCTAGAAGGCTGTCACTCATTTTATTATTATTATTATTATTATTATTATTAATAATAAATAGATGAAATAATAGTGGGAGGAGCTACAAGACCAAATGGTGAATCTGCCTGTCGTACGTTTTGTCTGCCATGGACGTTTTCATGCCTTCTGATGTTAAGATCTTGCAGCACTCTCCTCTATAAATCTCGGAGTTCTTCATTATCTTTTTATAGAGGCAAAGAGGAAAATGCCATCCAAGAGCTCATTGTCATGCTGGGAAGATCAATGAATTCTTTACCACTACTAAAGCTAGCCATAGACGATTTTAATCCCAGCCAGTTCAGCATGGACCAGCTAAGATTTCAATCATGTATGGGCAGGCTGATTGTACCCAAGTTGATTGACCAATCAAATTGGGTACAACCAGCCTGTCGGATTTTACATGTGATTATTGCAAGCAGCTGTTATAAGCACTAGCAATAATCACAGTGTTCTCCCTGCAGGGTTGGCTTCCCCCACTGGGAGTATACAATGGCGCCATGGTAAAGGATTACCATTGTGGTTGCAGGAAAGAAAATTGCTCCGTCTATGGACTAGTTAAGGGAGGTGAATATTAAACTTGAAATTCAAGTAGTTGTAAAATCTTCCATACATTCAGTGAAGTGACTGGCCTCAGGTGATACACATAGATAAAAACAAATCCTCCTGCATAGGCTGCACCTGTTTATCTGCTGTCTTCTCTTCTCTACAACAGTTCAAAGTGCAGAATTTATAAAGTTAGTTTGAGCTGTCAGAAAACAGGGGGCGGACAGCTGAAGTTAAACTCTGCAGAGAGCCCTGAGAGCTGGTTGAAGTGAAGGGGCACCTCCTCCCCCCTCCTCCTTTACATAGCACACATGAACAGAGCTGTGGCTGTCAATCACAGGTTGGGTGCTGGAGCCCCCCGACACTTTTTTTTTCTTTGTGTCAGGAAAACTTATCAGAATTGACTCATGCTGATAGCAGAGGAATGAAGCAGCAGACAGAAATGACACTTAGTGCTCTGAATTGAGACAAGTACACACTACAGAGGGACGTCCTTTGTTCATATTTCATGTCTGAGGTTTACAACCACTTTAAGTATAAAATTGAAAAACTGAGTGAGCAGGGTCTTTATTGTAAAAGAGACATGCAAATAAATAAACCTACGTGCCTGTGCGAAGTCTTCTCTGGGGCTCATGTTCAATAGCAGTTGGGAGGCTGTAAAATGCAGTTGCACCACATTTTTACTGCCCCTCAACCGTTCTCCCTTTAGCTGCTGTAGCGGCCATAACCCTTGACAGGGCGGCCTTAACTTTTGGGCTTACCGGTTACCTCCACTTGGCTGGTTCTTCCACGTCTAGGGGTTCCCAGGGTTTGTACCCAACAACTTTGGATGCTAACATCATAAAAGTCCTTTAGAAAAGGTTTTTATTTGCAGGGATAACATCCAACAAACACAGTCTCGTATGGGAACAGAGGGCAAGGGTGAAGAAACTCAGGCACCTTGAACTGCTAAAGTTTCTAATACCACCCAGAGAGTAGCCACTCGCAGCTGGGCTCTTCAAAGCTGAACAATCTCTAGCCAGAGATTATGGCAGTCAGCACTTTTATCCAGAACTTGTGAAATCTCAGACGACCTTGAGTAACTTGTAACAGAAAGTGAACAGGAACCTTTTTCCTCAGTACCTGGAACGTTCTCTGTCTCCTTAGCAGTACTGGAAAAGCGTGGATTTGTTAGTGTCCTTGACAACCCAGCAACCAGGCACTTCTCAGGATACCAGCTTGTCGGCCCTCCTCTGAAGAGTCCTCCCCCGGTCGCTTACACGAGCTGCGGTGCCCCTCCAAGCTGAGAGCGCACCCGGACACCTTGAATCCTCCCTCAGTTACTGCGCCTCGGACCAGTCGATTCCGAGACTCGGGAACAGACGGATCCTCGCCCCAGACCAGGCGGGTCTATAGGGGTTAGCCAACCGAAGCATGTTGCGGGGCAGCACACGCTCCGGTGACCGGGACCCCTCGCGGGGCTACCCCGGTCCAGAATCAAGAACAGGCCGCTATGGCCTTGTAAACTAACCTGGAACACATGACTTCAACATCTTAAGTACCCTTCCCCAGACTCCTCAGCGGGGCCCGGCGAACCCACTGATTGGCTCCGGGAGAACTGATACCCAAAGCGTCCAACCAGATCTGGTTCTGAGCCTGTCATGCACCTCACTGTACACATGACCAGGCAGAACTCTAACACAGCCCAGCCAAACTGATGTCAAAGTTACACCTACATAATTAACCCTCAGAACCCCATTACTGTTCTGAGGCAAAAATTAAATTTGTACATGACAGACACCTTGTCCAAAGTGTCATCGCTACACTGCACATACCACAGCAGCAATGCCAATCAAAACAGCTGAAGACCGGCACCCAGAAGAAGCCAGGGAAAAGATGCAACACTAAGAGGTGTATTTATAAAAATAAAAATATAGAGGAGGGTTTTTTTTTTTTAAAGAAATATATAATCACGAAAGCTGAACGATTTAGTACATATAACTTTAACCACTTGCTTACTGGGCACTTAAACCCCCCTCAGTCCCAGACCAATTTTCAGCTTTCAGCGCTGATGCACTTTGAATGACAATTGCGCGGTCATACAACATTGTACCCAAATGAAATTTTTATCATTTTTTTCCCACAAATAGAGCTTTCTTTTGGTGGTATTTAGTTACAGCTCGGAGTTTTATTTTTTGCTAAACAAACAAAAAAAGATGCAAAAAAAAAAAAAAAAAATCATGTTTTAATAGTTTGTTATAAAATTTTGCAAACGGGTCATTTTTCTCCTTCATTGAAGTGCGCTGATTAGGCGGCACTGATGGCTGCATTGGTGGGCACTGATGGGCTGCATTGGTGGGCACTGATGGGCTGCATTGGTGGGCACTGATAGGCTGCATTGGTGGGCACTGATAGGCTGCACTGGTGGGCACTGATGGGCATAGTTAAGGAGGCACTAATAGGCACAGATAAGGCGGCACCGATGGGCACAGATAAGGCGGCACTGATGGGCAAAGATGGGCACAGATAAGATGGCGTGGATGGGTGGCACGGATAAGTGGCACGGATGGGTGGCACGGATGGGCACTGATAGGTACCACTGATAGATGGGACTGATGGGCACTGATAGGTGGCACTGATAGGTGGCTCTGATAGGTGGCACTGCTGGGCACTGATGGGCGGCACTGCTGGGCACTGATGGGCGGCACTGCTGGGCACTGATGGGCGGCACTGGGGTGCAGCACCTTTGAGGCAGATTGTGGGCACTGTGGGTGGCACTGCTGGATGGCACTGTGGGTGGCATTGTGGGTGGCACTGTGGGCACTATGGGCACTGATGGGTGGCACTGATGGGGGGCACTTACTTTTATTCAGGATGGCACTGCGGTGGGCAGGTGGGCACTGGCAGGGGGCAGGTGGTCAGCTGTATTGCCGGTGACAGCTGACAGCGCGAGGAGGAATAATAGCCGATTACCGACTCCGTTCTATCACATGATCAGCTGTCATTGGCTGACAGCTGATCACGTGATAAGGGGTCGGGATCGACCCCTTGCACGGATCGGTGATCAGGCAAGTCTCATGGACTCGTCGATCACAGAGCGCGCCGCGCGCGCCCCTCAGGGGGCGCGCAGGCCGCTCGTACACGGGACGACGTCAATAGACGTAGTCCCGGAAAAGTAGATCCGCGCTAATGCCGTCATTTGGCAATAGCGTGGATCCCAAGTGGTTAATGAATATCAAATGTGTATTTTGAATGACTTTATTTTGTGTATGTAAATGTGTTTGTTGTTTGTAAAAAAATTAAGAAAATGAATAAAAATATGTTAAAATACCAAAAAAAAAAAATTGTAGAGCTATTCTTTCTGTGAAACTGCATGTACATTTGTTCTGTGTGAATGCCTGCAAAATCAAATGTTTATTAGGCTATTTTCTTTCTAAGTCAGATGTTCTTCATTATATATCACGACTCATGAAAACATTATTGTACAATTGTAGTCACTTGATGGAGCTGATGATCATAGCAAATAAATACTTATTTGCTATGATCATTATCTGCCTCTACTGGACATATTGCACTATTTTCTTATGAATGAAGAGCATCTGACCTGGAAAGAAAACAGCCCAGTAGCAATTGATTTTGCAGACATTTGCATAGACTAAATGTACTGTAAATGCAGTTTTACAGGAAGAATAGCTCTGCAAATTTTTTGTAAAATACTCTATAGTTACTGAATTGCATTAGTTAAAAATCTCCATATATGTTTTTAACCTTCCAGGTAATGCTGCAGTTGCAGTAAAGTATTGGATTCTGCTAGAAGTACAGGGCTTTGTTGCAGTGAAGTTGGAATCATTAGTAAACTTACTTATCTGGGCAGGTGGAAATATAAAAATGTCCACATATGACAGCCGGCCACTTCTGCATTTTAATAAACCGATAAACCGTGCAGTGGCGTCACTAGGGGGTGGCTAATGGGGCAGCAGCCCCGAATCTGGGGCCCATAGCCCAGAGTCTTTTGCCGCAGGTTCCCTGCCTAACCAGCGGGTTGCGGCTGTGGTGGGCGGGCTGCATTAGAAGCGAGCGGGTGGATGAGCAGAGATGACATCATCTCTCCGCCCACTCCACATCACCGCTCTTTTGCCCTCACAGCCAGGCCTCTTCAATGTGGGAACAATGTGCAGCGGGGAACAGAGAGATGACATCATCTCTCACTGCCCGCCACACATCAGCGCTCTTCCGCCCTCACATTTTGCTCATTTTGTCAGAACAAGGGCCTCTTCAATGTCGGAGGTGCAGCGGGGAGCAGAGAGATGACATCTCTTATTGTGCGCCCTGCATCTCCCCTCTTCTGCCCTCAGTAAATTGACCATTGCTGCCAGCCTAATCACCAATGCAGCGACCATGCACATTTGGTGGCATTTGCTGGCATGGCAAGTGACAATCCCCATCATTTAGCAAGCGACAACCCACAATCTGCAAATGGTGGCAGGTAATGGGACAATGACAATCTGCAAAAGGTGGCAGGTGACATGGCAAGTGACAATCCACATCTAGTGGCAGGTGACGGTGGCAAGTAATAAGCTGCATCTGGTGACAGTGGCAAGTGACCGACCCCCCCCGCGCACTCCATGCAGTATAATGGAACCGTTCTAATAAAAAACTTAGAAAAAGGTTCTTGTACTACTTGGGGGTGACTTTGGAGCGACTTGCATTGACTTCTATACTGAAGTAGTTTTTCAAGCCGCGCTGTACAGGGCGGCTCTAGAGTCGGGCAGGAGTCAGGTGACTTTGAAGCCGCCCATGTGAAACATTTATAGGCATTTTTTATTTTACCTGATCCAAATTTTGCGGATTTTTCACAATTCACGAGAGCTCAAAAAATGTAAGCCCGCAAATTTTGGGGGTCAACTGTTCATAAGAAATGATTGGGGACCCATCCCGACATTTTGGGGTATTAGAGGATTATTTATTTTACTATTGTATAAATAAATATTTTAGAATGCTTTGATACAATGTAGCAATCATCTTTGAGAAGTAATGATTGCTTGGAAAGTTACAATGTCTCTAGTGATGCTTCCTTTTGGTAGAAGGCGTAGCGCCCCCTGGTGGTTGGTGAGTGATATCAGAGTGTAAATGTCATCATTCAGTGTCAGCACTATGACAGGGACAATAGAAATCCTCATAAATGGATTATCTCTTCCCACACACTCTCCTCTGAGAGCCGCCGGCCCCTCCATGTCCTCTCCACCGGCCTTTCACATGGCGCACTCAAGTGAGACAGCGATCGTCCCAGCGGTGGATGACCCCCTAACTGATGGCAATTATTTCATGGCATGACCCCGCCGAGGACTTCATTAAGAGACCACCCAGCCCTCCGCCATGGAAGAGCCTTGTCCCTTTAATCCTATTTCACACTCCCCCCCCCCCCCCCATTTGTATATCTAATCCCCCTCCAGTCTATCAGTCAGATTGTCTATTATATTCTCATGCCTTTTCTGGCACTTTTTGTTTACAAGTTTAAATCTGTATTTTTGCTAAAAAATTACTTTTAACACGCAAAATGTTATTTTTATTTTTTTAGCAGACATCCCAGAGAATACAATTGCAATAATTGCAATTTTTTTTATGTCACATAGTACTTGTGTAGCGCCGGCTCCTGAAGAGCATGCACTATGTGTTTGAAATTTAAGGTTACACCTGAACTGCAGTTTGGTTTGGGTACAATTGTTCTAAAGTTGGACCTCAGCACCTCAGATTGATTTTTTGTTTTATTGTTTTTTGGACCTCAGCATCAGTCTGACTGGACTATAGGATGTCCAGCCTGGCTACAAGGGGCACTGTCTCTTCTGACAGGCATGGAACCACAGTCTGGTTGGGTGCTTTAAGTTTACTCTCTCTCGCAGCCTGACCAAGAGTCACTCTTGCTGTGCTTTCTGGGAGAGGGTACTTAAGATGCGGATGTCACGAGGTTCGGGGTTCCGGTCCAGAAGTATGTTCTGACTCCATGGTCCTGGTTCTCCTGACCAGCCCCCAGGAAAGCTATGGCCTAGGGTGTGGATCCATCCAATTTATTGTCTCGGGGCTGGCTAGCCCGAGGCAAGCAAACTAAAGAAGGATTCTGAGGTGATTCGTCTCCGGTAGTTAAATTACTGTTAACTTCCCATCTTGTGTGTTAACACTCTGGACATTGGGTACTCCTCTCCCCTCATCTAAATACCGTTGTCACTGAGAGGATAGCACATTTACATCAGTTAGGTAGCAGCCCACACCTCCCAAGGAAGTTGAACACTACCAGTAATACTGAACCAGTCCAGCCTGGTGCCTATCTCCAACTAACCACGTCAGAGGTATGACTTTTTGGCTGCAATTCATTCCATGAAGACCACTTCGGGCCAGACTTCTCCGGACAGATGGGTGTACCTGGGTCCCACTGGTTTCTGCCGTTCTGTGATGATGGCACTGCTGGAAATCTGTTGAAGGGAAGTAAGCATTACTTCCCTTCAACATTGTCTTTAATCTGCTGCATTAAAGTGGTTGTAAACCCTTTACAACCACTTTAACCTACAGGTAAGCCTAGATTAAGGCTTACCTGTAGGTGCTTGAAATATCTCCCAGACCTGCATGGTCTAGGATAGGGGTGCCCAACCTTTTGAAGAGCGAGGGCCACTTAAGCGACTTGGTAACTGGTCATGGGCCACAATGAGTGGAGCGGGTGGATGGCATGTCTGTGTCTACTCTGCATTTGCAGAGCGGACATGGGCGCAGCCCACAATACTTTTTAGCGGATCGTATTGGAGGGAGAACACAAGTCAGTTTATGTCTGCCACTACTTAGAGGTGAATGGAGGGTCCAATTGGTCGGACTGTCAGACTGACCGTGTGAAATGCTGCTTTCATACTGATGCGCTGCGGTTTACCAGCACCATGTGTGCAACGTAGTGTACCTTTGGCTTTGCTGCACTTTGCAATAGACTTCTATTATATTCTGCAGGTTTGGTGCACTTTCAGAAAGCTCACCAAACTCGCAGGTAATAATAGAAGTCTATGGCTCAGTGCAGGTAACCTGCAGGTAAATTGCTCTGCACCCCTGGATCAGTTTGAAAGCAGCCCAGTAACCACTGCAGAAAAGATATATACGTTGTGATTTTAGTAATAAACTGACTTTTAATAACAGTATTCTTTCTATTCTATCCCAGAGCAGGAGGTCACGGGCCACATTAGAGGACTCCGTGGGCCACTGGTTGGGCACCCCTGGTCTAGGAGATATTTGCAAATCGCTGTACGGTGATTTTGTCTGTGCATGCGCCGGAGTTAGAAAGGGCATGCTGGGCCGTTTCTAGCTCAGGTCATGCCGTTAGAGCACATGCGTGGGAGTGACGTCACGCGACGCCACGCAACTCCGGCAATACATAGTAGCCCATTATGCTTTACCGTTGCAGGGAAACAAAGAGGAAGTAACACCCATCAGGGTTTACTTCCTCTTTAAGTAGTCCCACCAAATATTGATTTGATTTAGATTCTTCTTCTGTTCGCTCATTTTGCATTTTGTAAAATGATAAAAATAAACAGTTATAATATATATTTTTAATAGCATTCTTACTTTAGGCCCCTTTCACACTCGTGCGACTTGTCCTGTGACTTGGGACTGCAAAGTTACATGACAAGTCATACCCCATGATTTCCAATGAGTGCCATTCATATCTCTGCGACTGAAAGTCGCAGCGACTTCAAAGTAGTCCCTGCACTACTTTGGTCTGAGTTTGATGTGACTTGAGGTCCATAAACCTCAAGATTACACAGGATTACATTGCTTCAAGTCATGTCAAATTCGTGTGACTTTCAGGTCACATAAGTGTGAAAGGGCCTTACAGCATTTCTTCACACCTGCCTAAAACTTTTGCACAGTACTGTATATTTACCAAATCTTATACTTAACCTGTTCAGATCCGAGCTTTAGCCGAATGATGGGTACAGTGCGGACCTGCTTTGCTGGGAGACGTCTATTGGCATCCTCCCATGCCCAAGCGGCCTGCACGCCCCCTGCAGGGCAAGCGTGACTCGCTCTGTGATCAGCGAGTCTATGAGACTCGCTGGATCACAGATCGGAGTAAGAGGTCAATCCCAACCCCTTACCACGTGATCAGCCAATGACAGATGATCATGTGATGTAAACAGAGCCAGTAATCGGCTATTTTTTCTCCTCGCGCTGCCAGCATGAGCAGAGAAAAAAATGTGATCCCCGGCGGCTGTGATAGGGACATCGGTCCCGATCAAGGAGCTTGCCCCAAGCTCATCTGTGCCCACTTGTGCCACCTACCAGTGCCAACTAGCAGTACACAACAGTGCCGCCTACCAGTGCACACCAGCGCCACCTACCGGAGCCCACAGTACCACCCATCAGTGCCCACAATGCCACTTATAAGTGACCACAATCAGTGCCTCATCAACAGTGCTGCCCATCAGTGTCACCTACCAGTGCCCATCAATGCCACCTATCAGTGCCATCTATCAGTGGTACCTATCAGTGCCACCCATCAGGGCCCATCAGTGCCATCTTATCAGTGGCCATCAGTGCAGCCTTATCAGTGCCCATCAGTATCACCTTATCTGTCCCCATCAGTGCCTCCTTATCTATGCCTATCAGTGCCACCTTAACTGTGCCTATCAGTTTAGCCTATCAGTGCCCACCAGTGCCGCCTCATCAGTGCATATCAATGAAGGAGAAAAATGGCCTGTTTGCAAAGTTTATAACAAACTATAAAACGTTTTTTGTTTTTTGTTTTTTAATTTTCCATCTTTTTTCTGTTTAGCATAAAATAGAAACCCAGCTGTGATTAAATACCACCAAAAGAAAGCTCTATTTATGTGGAAAAAAATGATAATTTCATTTGGGCAGTGTTGTATTACCGCGCAATTGTCATTCAAAGAGTGACAACGCTGAAAGCTGAAAATTGGTCTGGGCAGGAGGGGGGTTTAAGTGCCAAGTAAGCAAGTGGTTAATAGTTTGGAAACACCTTACACTTAAAGATATCAGCATGTGCACAGGCAAGCATCAAACTGAAGGACAAACATTGTGTCACTGGAGGAGAAATACAAAGAAAGAAATGACAAAAAACAAATTATTGCCAAAGATAGTACAACAGTGCCTCCTGGTGGAAATCTTGTGACAGCGCAGTCTTCAGATATCTTGGTGAGGAGCGCCCTCATGTGGTCTTTTGAAATAATTAAATGAATTAACAACAATGAATTGAGACCTACACTATATTACCAAAAGTATTGGGACGTCTGCCTTTACACACACATGAACTTTAATGGCATCTTAGTCTAATGCCCCATACACACGGTCGGAAATTATGTCGTGTGTGGGCTCTGTCAGACGAGAGCTGGATCTAAAATTTTCCTACAACAAAATACGATCGTGTGTAGAGAATTCCGACACACAAAGTGCCACACACGCTCAGAAAAAATTTGGAGACGAAAGCTATTGGCTACTGGCCTCTACGTAGTCCCGTCGTACCTTTTGTACGTCGCCTCGTTCCGAACAATCGGATTTTACGACAACTTTGTGCGACCGTGTGTATGCAACACAAGTTTCGGCCAAAATCCGTCAGATTTTGTGGTCAGAATGTCTGACGGTGTGTATGGGGCTTTAGTCCGTAGGGTTCAATATTGAGTTGGCCCCTTTACTGATATAACAGCTTCAACTCTTCTGGGAAGGCTGTCCACAAGGTTTAGGAGTGTGTCTATGGGAATGTTTGACCATTCTTCCAGAAGCACATTTGTCAGGTCAGCCACTGATGTTGGACGAGAAGGTCTCCGCTCTAATTCACCCCAAAGATGTTCTATCGGGCTGGGGTCAGGACTC
Source organism: Lithobates pipiens (assembly GCF_037356315.1). NCBI lineage: Eukaryota > Metazoa > Chordata > Amphibia > Anura > Ranidae > Lithobates > Lithobates pipiens. The sequence goes on from NW_027507788.1 coordinate 170,098,778, forward strand.
TGTGCAGGCCCGTCAATGTTTTGCAATGCTGCAGTTGCAGTAAAGTATTGGATTCTGGTAGAAGTACAGGGGTCGCTGCAGTGAAGGTGGAATCATTAGTAAACTTACTTATCTGGCCGGATGGAAATATGAATATTTCTTCAAATGACAGGCGGCCACTTCTGCTATTTAATAAACCGTGCCGTAAGTCTGCAGACTGGAATTTACTGTACTACATGAGAAATGACAGGGGACTCATCCTGACATTTTGGGGTATCAGAGCATTCTTTCTATTGATTGTATTACTATTATATAAATAAATATTTTAGAATGCTTTGATACAATGTAGCAATCATCTTTGAGAAGTAATGATTGCTTGGAAAGTTACAATGTCTCTAGTGTTGCTTCCTTTTGGTAGAAGGCGTAGCGCCCCCTGGTGGTTGGTGAGTGATATCAGAGTGTAAAGTGTCATCATTCAGTGTCAGCACTATGACAGAACAATACAAATCCTCATAAATGGATTATCTCTTCCCACACACTCTCCTCTGAGAGCCGCCGGCCCCTCCATGTCCTCTCCACCGGCCTTTCACATGGCGCACTCAAGTGAGACTGCGATCGTCCCAGCGGTGGGTGACCCCCTAACTGATGGCAATTATTACATGGCATGACCCCGCCGAGCACTTTAACAAGAGACCACCCAGCCCTCCGCCATGGAAGAGCCTTGTCCCTTTAATCCTATTTCACACTTCCCCTCCCCCGCTGTTTGTATATTTAATCCCCCTCCAGTCTATCAGTCAGATTGTCTATTATATTCTCTTCATTATAGGACCTGTGTGCCTTCCACATTATGTCCATCAGGACACAAAACCTTCCTCAGATCAATCCAGAAACTTCCGTCCAGTTATCCAATTAATCACTTAAGCTCCGGAAGAGTTTACCTCCCTAATTATTTGCTATTAATTGCACAGTCATGCAATACTGTAATCAATATCATTTTTTTCACTTTCTTTTGGTGGGATTTTATAACCTCTGGGGTTTTAATTTTTTGCGTCATGAACGAATAAAAGACCAAAAATTTTGAAAAAAGAAATAACATTTTTTACTTTCTGTCTTACAACATATCCAATAAAAAAAAAAAGTAAAAAAATCAAATTTCTTCATAAATTTTGGCCAAAATGTATTCTGCTTCATGATTTTGATTTAAAAAAATTCCCAATAAGAGTTTATTAATTGTTTTTTGTGAAAGTTAAGCCTCATACACACGATCGGACTTTGTACAAACTTTCCCCGTGGATTTTTGTACAAAGGGCGTCGGCCGTGAACTTGGATTGCATACACACGGCAGGACTTTTTTACAGCCAACTTTCACCAAATCACGTGGTTTTTCTGCTCTTTACCGCCACCTTTGGTCAACTGTATTGTTGTCTGATCTTTTGCGTTGGTTCTGAGCATGCGTGTTTGTACAAAAGTCCTATGGTTTTCTGTACATACGATCGGACTTTGCTCCATCTGACTTTTGTTGCCAGAAAGTTTGTCCATTCGCAACAGCCAACAAAAGTCAGATGAAAACCGAAAAAGTTTGCCTGATGGAGCGTACACACGGTTGGATGTTGCTCCAAAACAGCTAATTTGCATGTTTGTTGTCAAAAAGTCCGTTTGTGTGTATGGGCCTTTAGAGCGTCTACAAACTATGGTGTATATATTGGAATTTTTATTTCTTAGTTTTTTTTTATACTACTAATGGAGGCAATCAACAACTTATAATGGGACTGCAATAGTGCTGTGGTCAATCTGACACTAACTGACGCTTGGGAGAACTGACTAACTGTCACTGACATCACCAGTGACATTAATAAAGTGATCAGTAATAATAATATATACTGTCACTGTACTGACGGGAAGGGGTTAACATCCAGGGTAATCAAGGGGTTGTACTGTGTAATGTGTGCTGATTTTTGCTACTGATCTCTCAGTTTCTTGTCCCTGATTTGCAGAGATGAGAAACTGACAGATTGCTCGGTCTGTAAAGAGCTCCGTGTTGTTTTCCAACACAGAGCTCTGGGCTGTGATTGGACACAGCCGATCGGCAGGCCGTGAATCATTGGCTGGTATTTGCTGATAGGCTCCTGCTGTGTACATTCACAGCAGGAACCGGGCAGGGGGGCATGCAGGTGCGCACCAACCCAGAAGTAGGCAGCGACCTACGGGTATGTCGCTTTGCCTACAGACACCGCTCACCCATAGTACTTTCCGGGTGGGCGGGCGGTTGACAAGTGATTAACTGCTTGCCGACCAGCCGCGGTCATTTTACTGGCACAATCCTGCGACTCATCTTAGCTATACGTCGGCTCGCTAGATCAGGATAGCAGGTGCGGAGACACCGACGGAGGTGCGTGCACGTGCCGATGCACAGCAGGAGTGCCGATGCTCGTGGCCGACGGTTACGATGACCACCGGCCACGAGCATTCGCAAACATGAGGGACAGAACATAGAAGTGTTGTGTAAACACACAAATCCGTGTTCTGTTCTGAGAGGAGTGACAGATCATGTGTTCCTATTAGCTAGGAACCACAATCCGTCACTTCCTCTAGTCAGTCCCCTCCCCCCTTCAGTTAGAATCACCTCCCAGGGAACACACCCTCGATCGCCCCCTAGTGTTAACCCCTTCACTGCCAGTGACATTTTTACAGTAGTCAATGCATTTTTATAGCACTGATTGCTGTATAAATGACAATGGTCCCAAAAATGTGTCAAAATTGTCCAATGTGTCCACCATAATGTCGCAGTCATGATAAAAAAAAAAAAAAAAAAAAAAAATCGCAGATCACCACCATTACTAGTAAAAAAAAAAAATGCTATAAAACTATCCTCTATTTTGTAGATGCTATAACTTTTGCACAAACCAATCAATAAACACTTATTGCGATTTTTTAACCAAAAATATGTAGAAGAATACGTATCGGCTTAAACTGAGAAGAAATTAGCTTTTTTAAAAAAAAAAAAAAGAGGGGGGGGATATTTATTATAGCATTAGTACAAAATATTGTGTTTTTTTTTTTAAATTGTCACACTTTTTTTGTTTATAGTGCAAAAAATAAAAACCACAGAGGTGATAAAATACCACCAAAATCAAGCTCTATTTGTGGGGAAAAAAGAATGTCAATTTTATTTGGGTACAACATCTCACAACCGCGCAATTATCAGTTAAAACAACGCAGTGCCGAGTTGCAAAAATTGACCTGGTCATTCAGCAGCCAAATATTCCGGGGCTGAAGTGGTTAAAGGGTCACACCACCCTGAACTGATATTACTGTGTTTGGTGGATGCCTGTGAGTTAAACCACATAAACATTTCTCATATTTATGATCTCCCTAATCCCTTACCCCACCGATATGCAATTAGCGGACCTCCAGCTGTTGCAAAACTCCATCATGCCTCTGCCTCTGCGTGTCATGCTTGTGGCTGTCAGAATCTTGCAATGCCTCATGGGACTTGTAGTTCTGAAACAGCTGGAGGTCCGCTAATTGCATATCTCTGCCTTACCCCATCCTAATGTTAAATGCACCTAATGTGCATTTTTACCAGCTAATCTTAAAGAGGAAGTAAACCCCTTCAAACCACTTTGACCTACAGGTAAGCCTAGATTAAGGCTTACCTGTAGGTCCAAGCAATATCTCCTAAAGCTTCGCCGCTGTCATTGGTCGGAGCTGCGAGACGCCACCAGCAAGATGGATGCGGCGGACTACAGGGATCAGCGGCGACTTCGCTGGCTCCTGTGTCAGGTAAGTGACACATAATGAGCTACTATGCGATGCATAGTAGTCCATTATGCTTTACCTTTGCAGGGAAAAAAAGAGGAAGTAAACCCATCAGGGTTTACTTCCTCTTTAAACTAGTCAGGAAAATTAAAGTAGATGTAAATCCAATCCCCAATATCTCATAGAAGCTTTACCAGGTTCAAGTCATTTTCAATATTTGTAAATCTGCAGCTTTATTAAAAAGAATCCTTGCTGATCCTGCTATGAATGTCCTTGTTCAGGCATTTCCTGTTACAGGGTGACAACGCTCCTTCCCTGTCTCCCAGTTGTGCTCTGGTGTTGTCACCCTGTCATAAGCTCCCGCAATGGAAATGTCAGGTGGATGTGAGAAAGTCTTCTGTTGTCTGCAACCTTAGAGCTGACTCTGAGCTCCAGAGTTCACATGACTGCTTTGCTACATTTGAGAAGCCTCTGTGATGGCATATGCCAAAAGGAATCAATGAGCATGTTCATCTGGGAGGTCCACTACTTTCCCAAGCAGGACCACAGGGCAGTATTCCAGCATGATAAAGACCCCAAACACATCTCCAAAATGATCACGGCCTTGCTAAAGAAGCTGAGGGTAAAAGTAATGGACTGGCCAAGCATGTCTCCAGACCTGAACCCTATTGAGCATCTGTGGGACATCCTCAAACGGAAGGTGGAGAAACGCAAGGTCTCTAACATCCAACAGCTCTGTGATGTCATCATGGAGGAGTGGAAGAGGACTCCAGTGGCAACCTGTGAAGCTCTGATGAACTCCATGCCCAAGAAGGTTAAGGCAGTTCTGTAAAATAAATTGTGGCCACACAAACTTTGAGCCCAATTTTGAATTCAACTTCTTTGGTTGACCATGAAGAGGTCTGTCCTGTTAAACTGCTGTATGGTCTTGGCCACCGTGCTGGAGCTCAGTTTCAGGGTCTTGGCAATCTTCTTATAGTCTAGGCCAGTGATGGCGAACCTTGGCACTCCAGATGTTTTGGAACTACATTTCCCATGATGCTCCACTACACTGCAGAGTGCATGAGCATCATGGGAAATGTAGTTCCAAAACATCTGGGGTGCCAAGGTTCGCCATCACTGGTCTAGGCCATCTTTATGTAGAGCAACAATTCTTTTTTTCAGATCCTCAGAGAGTTCTTTGCCAAGAGGTGCCATGTTGAACTTCCAGTGACCAGTATGAGAGAATGAGAGCGATAACACCAAATTTAACACACCTGCTCCCCATTCACACCTGAGACCTTGTAACACTAACGAGTCACATGACACCGGGGAGGGGAAATGGCTAATTGGGCTCAATTTGGTCTTTTTCACTTAGGGGTGTACTCACTTTTGCTGCCAGCGGTTTAGACATTAATGGCTGTGTGTTGAATTATTTTGAGGGGATAGCAAATTTACATTGTTATACAAAGCTGTACACTCACTACTTTACATTGTAGACAAGTGTCATTTCTTCAGTGTTGTCACATGAAAAGATAGAATAAAATATTTACAAAAATGTGAGGAGCGTGCTCAGTTTTGTGAGACACTGTATACTTTATATTTTTTTTAGCAGATTCCCTAGAGAATAAAATTGCAATCGTTGCACAGCGGTCTTTCAAATGCAGTTTTTTGAGAAGAAATACACTTTCATGAATTAAAAAAAAAAAAAAAAAAACAGTAAAGTTGGCCAAATTTTCTGTATAATACGAAAGATGATGTTATGCCGAGTAAATAGATACCTAACATATCATGCTTTACCCCCTTCCTGACCTTCCTGAGCACTTTTTACGATTCGGCACTGGGTCGCTTTAACTAACAATTGCGCGGTTGTGCGACGTTGCACCCAAACAAAATTGACGTCCTTTTTTTGACACAAATAGAGCTTTATATTGGTGGTATTTGATCATCTCTGCGGTTTTTATTTTTTGCACTATAAACAAAAAAAGACCGACAATTTTGAAAAAAAAGCAATATTTTTTACATTTTGCTATAATAAATATCCCCCAAAAATAAATAAAAAACATTTTTTTATCTCAGTTTAGGCCGATATGTATTCTTGGTTAAAAAAAAAATCACAATAAGCGTATATTGATTGGTTTGCGCAAAAGTTATAGCGTCTAGAAAATTGCGGATAGTTTTATGGCATTTTTATTATTCATTTGTTTTTTACTAGTAATGACGGCGATCTGCGATTTGTATCAGGACTGCGACATTATGGTGGACACATCGGACAATTTTGTCACATTTTTGGGACCATTGTCATTTATACAGCAATCAGTGCTATAAAAATGCTTTGATTACTGTAAAAATGTCACTGGCAGGGAAGGGGTTAATTGTGGTCCCTAGTGTGTGTTCTAACTGAAAGGAGTGGGGACTGTGTAGGGGAGATGACAGATCGCTGTTCATACTTTGTAAGAACAGACGATCTGTCACTTCTCCCCACAGAGAACTGGAAACTGTGTTTACACACACAGATCCCGGTTCTCCGTGTGTCAGCAGTGATCGCGGGAGCCCTGCAGTGATGGTGACCACTGAGCACTCACATCGGCTCCGGAGGCGAGCAGTGGGCACGTGTGCGCCCCTAGTGGCCACAGGGAGAATCAACGTAACATAAAGTTGTTTCGCCCAGCCATGCCATTCTGTGCAGTACAGCTAAGGCATATGGTCGGCAAGTGGTTAAAATTGGGCACACTCGTGGAATGGTGACAAACTACGGTACTTAAAAATCTTCATAGATGTCGCTTTAAAAATGTATACAGGTTACCTGTTCAGAGTTGCAGAGGAGGTCTTGTGCTAGAATTATTGCTCTCGCTCTAATGATCACGGCGATACCTCACATGTGTGTTTTGAACACAGTTTACATTTGCTCACATTTTTCACACACTTTTGCGCACAAGCACGGAGGGATGAGGCACTTTTATACCATTCCTTTAACCACTTGACCAATGGGCACTTAACTGGGCACTTAAACCCCCTTCCTAACCAGACCAATTTTCAGATTTTGGTGCTTTTACATTTTGAATGACAATTATTCAGTCATGTAACACTGTACCCAAATGAAATTTTTGTCCTTTTTTCAAACAAATAGAGCTTTCTTTTGGGGGTATTTAATCACCGCTGGGGTTTTTTTTTTTTGCGCTATTAATCAAAAAAGACTGAAAATTCAGTAAAAAACAAAACAAAAAAAAAATCTTTGCTTCTTTTAAAATGTATTTCAGAGTATTGGCAGATTATTGCAGAGTATTGCAGTGTTGCAGAGTATTGCACAGTGTTGCAGAGTATGGGTAGAGGACTGTCACTGAGCAGCGCTGTGGGCACTACACATCCAGCCCACAGCGCTGCTGCAATCTCTCCCCCTCTCCCCTCTTACTGTACCGATCAGTCCAGAGAGGAGAGGGAGGAAGTGATCGCTCCATCATTTGACAGAGTGATCACGTGGTAAATGATCCGTGATGCGCCGGGTCCTTGTTCCCAGGTGCGCAACCCAGGGGGCGCACGGGAGCAAGATTCTGTGAGGACGTCCATGGACGCCCTCCCAGAATAAGCCAACCACGCTGTAGCCATCTTTCGGCTATGACACGGTCGGCATGTGGTTAATTTTACATTTTTTTTAATCACTTTTCTTGCAGTCACAAAGAATGTTAACATCCCCCGTGACAGTAATAGGCAGTGACAAGTCCTCTTTATGGAGAAATATAAGGCACCAAACCCCTCCTCTGCACTTCAAAGCATTCAAAACGCCAAGTTTGGCTGTTTTGAATGCTGTCATTTTTTTTTTAATTTGGCGCCTTTAAGTCTTTTGTAAACCAGAAGTGATGTCATAAGATCGCTTCCAGATCACTAGATCCGAGACCCGATCAAAGTCGATTTTTTTTCGGCCAGCCGGTGGACGTGATGATCACTTGGGCCTCATGGTGGGACGGGTGAGCTGCAGAAGGTGGGGGGAGGGGGGGGGGGGACACACTAAGCTACCATGTTGCAGTTGGATCACTGTGGGAGAGGAGAGGAGACTGAGGAAATGCTTCCTCCTGCCTGCAGCAGATTGATATCATTTCATATCATCAAAGGGGTGAACAGCGCTGATCAGCAGACATAAATAGGACCTTCAGAGGCAAAGTAAAAACTTTTTGATTATTGTTAAAAAAAAAAAAAATGTTCACCAAGGCATACAGCAGTCAATTGACGGCCATGCAGACTTGGATTAAAAAACTGACAGTACCTGGAGGCTGGAGCCACAGGGATGAACACAGGGGCAAGCCCAGCACAGGACCACCGCTGGTGGGGGACCAGTCCAGGACTATAAGGCCAGGAGTCCGATGAAGGGGGAACCAAACTGCAGGCACAGGAACTGTTGGGGCCAGTATACAGCGACCGCTCGCACTGTGTACAAAACCCGGAAGTGATGTCACAGAATGGCGGAAGTCAGTCAAAGCAATCTGAAGAGTATGGGCAAACCCTGCTGCTGGGGCCAATTAGGAACTGCCTATGCCAAGGGAGCAAAGAGAGTCACACATCACCGACTGGTGATATTACATATTTTGGGGGGCACACCCCTTCATCAGGTTATCGGCTGAGTATGAAGAATAACAATAATAAAGAGTTTTTACTTTCTCTCTGGACAGGTCCTATTTACATACCTCCCAACTGCCCCTGATTTGGAAGAATGTCCCTCTGTCCCTCTTTCCTCCTCATTTGTCCCTCGTTTTGATCTGATCTATATAGTTGTATATAAAATGCACTATTTATCTTTCAAAAAGTGTTTCCCAGCGCTAAACCTTTCATCTGATTTCTAAATTGCTGCATTTGTAAATGTCAAAAGCCAATGTAGAGGGAATAGTAGTGGTAAAAAAAGCACTTGTGGGTTTAACCAATCATTTTTTTTGGTATAATTCTCCATTAAAAGGGGCGTGGCAAGGGGGTGTGTCCTATGCCTACATACATTTGATAAAAGGTGTCCCTCATTCTCATTTCAAAAAGTTGGGAGGTATGGGGTGGCACAGTGGTGTAGTGGTTAGCACTCTCACCTAGCAGTAAGAAAGGTCACTGGTTCAAATCCCAACCATGACACTACCTGCCTGGAGTTTGCATGTTCTCCCTGTGCCTGTGTGGGTTTCCTCCGGGTACTCCGGTTTCCTCCCACACTCCAAAGACATGCAGGTAGGTTAATTGGCTTCTGTCTAAAATTGGCCCTAGTATACAACTGGGGATCTTGGATTGTGGCTCCCTGAGGGTAGGGACCAATGTGAGTGTGCAATGTAAAGGGATAGGGACAATTGTAGACACTCACTCAGGTTGAACTGGATGGACTGATGTCTTTATTCAACCTTACTAACTATGTAACTATGTATGCCTATTTATGTCTGCTGATCAGCGTTGTCCACCCCTTTAAATATATCTTCTCTCCTCATTTGTCTATGAGTTTTGCACAGCATCGGCCACGGCTACATTTCATTTTTCTTTTTGACTTTTCACGTGGCCTCTGGTCGGTGCGCCTGGATTTTGTTTTTCGTGTTTTTAGTATATCATTTCAGTAACTGGAACTCAAAGACAATTTTATTTTTTTGAGATTGTCTGAAAAATGATCTCTTTATTGGTAGAGAATTACCTGTAAATACAAACCTGCCTTGGATTTATATTTAGTTGCCCTTATGCCCCATACACACAATCAGAAATACCGTCGGAAAAATCTTGGATGGTTTTTCCGAGGGAATTCCACTCACACGGTCACCCAAAAGTTCTCTGATCTTTCGACCACCAAGAACACGGTGATGTACAACACTAGGATGAGCCGAGAAAATTAAGTTCAATGCTTCCGAGCATACGTCGAATAGTTTGTGAGCATGTGCAGGAATTTTGCGCGTCAGAATTTGTACAGACGATCGGAACTTTTCCTGGCCGAAAAATAGAGAACCTGCTCCCAATCTTTTGCTGGCTGGAATTCTGTCAGCAAAAGTCCGATGGAGCATACACACGGTCATAATTTCTGACCAAAATCTCACATCTGCACATTTTGCTGGCAGAATTTTTGATCGTGTGTACGGGGCTTTACACAATTTTCTTAGCATTTGTGGATGATGATTATTCTGAGGAAATTATTGGCCAATGGGTCACCTTTACTACCTTTCTGTAAAGGGTAGAAATTGCTTTGTAGAAAGGCCGTGCTGTCAGAATGGATATTTCCCATGAGTTGCTCCCCCCCCCCCATATATTGGATGTACAATTTGATGGGTGAGAAGAAGGTGAGATGGCCGAGTCTCCGGGGGGGGGGGGGGGGACAAGAGGCTGACGAGGATCATTTTATTCATCGTTTTCTCTGATTGCCACACAATAACATCAAAGCGTCCTTCATCCCCCCACTAAGCGGAGGTCCCGCTCCTCCATTCTGTGCGGTGGTCCCGTCACTCTCCTGGCGCTTTGTTCTCGGAGACTGTGGATTATCCGCACTCCATAACAAGTGCTCCTTTCCTGCTTTGTACAGCGCTGTGTACACTGCGACCCCCCCCATCCCACTGTTCTCCCACATCGATCCCCTCATCTACCCAATGTCACGCCGCAGAGCCAGACAAAGGCGGCTCCGTTCCCTTCCCCCCATGGTAGGTAAATGAAGCGGAGGGAAGAGAATTAAAGCCGTGACGGTGAATTTCAGCCTTGAAAAGCTCCTGCTGATTAAATGTAATCATGGCGGGCGAGAATTCAGCGTGATTCCATCTTGCGGATAGAAGCTCTCGCCGCTCAGACCTTCTCTGGTTTCCCCGAGCAACTAGCGAGATCTCGGCCTGCAAAGGTTGAAGGTGTGAGGAGGAAGACAGCCCGACCGGACTGACATAAAGAGGACCTGTCAAGAGCTGTCCTCATATGATCCCATATACGGCGACAGCAGCATTTGTCTTACATGTGACTAAAACCTCGTACACACTATAAGAAAATCGGGCGATTGTTTTCACCCAAAGAATTTTCATACCATTTTTCAGATAGTGTGTACAGAACTTTTCTGAATTTTCATACGAAAATACGAAGGGACAAACAGAGCGAACGATTTTTCGCTTAACCACGCGTACACACGATCGCACATTCTGACAACAAAATCCTGGATTTATTTCCGACGGATGTTGGCTCAAACTTGTCTTGCATACACACGGACATTTGCACAAATGTTGTCGGAAATGCCGGACGTCAAGAACACGATGACGTACGACGAGCCGAGAAAAATTAAGTTCAATAGCCAGCGCGGCTCTTCTGCTTGATTCTGAGCATGCGTGGAATTTTGTGCATCCGAATTGTGTACACACGATCAGAATTTACGACAACGGATTTTGTTGTCAGAAAATTTGAGAAACAGATTTAAAATTTTATTGGTCAGAAATTCTGACAAAAAATGTCCGATTGGAGCCTACACACAGTCAGAATTTCAGACAACAAGCTCCCATCAAACATTTGTTGTCGGAAAATCCGTCCGTCTGTACGCGGCATTAAGGACAGAGCCTCTCTTTGAGATTTGTTGTTTACAAGTTAAAAAACGTTTTTTTTTCTAGAAAATTACTCAGAGCCCCCAAACATTATATGTATATTTTTTCTAACACCCTTTCTGTCACACTGTATTTGTGTAGCGGTCTTACAAGCGCATTTTTTTGGGAAAAGATACACTTTTTTGACTTAAAAAATAAGACAACAGTAAAGTTAGCCCAGTTTTTTTTTATATTGTGAAAGATAATATTATGCCGAGTAAATTGATACTCAACATGTCACGGTTCAAAATTGCGCACGCTCATGGAATGGCGACAAACTTTTACCCTTTAAAATCTCCATAGGCAACATTTAAAAGTTCTACATGTTGCATTTTTTGAGATACAGAGGAGGTCTAGGGCTAGAATTATTGCTCTCACTCTACTGATTGCAGTGATACTTCACATGTGTGGTTTGAACACTGTTTACGTATGCGTTCGCATATGCACGAGAGCTCGACGACCGGAGCACATTTTAAAAAAAAACATTTTTTTTCTTATTTATTTTACCTTTTATTTTTCATTTTTACACTGTTCTTTAACCACTTCCCACCCGGCTGATGCATATATACGGCCGGGTGGGAGCCGTCTACTCCTGATAGGACGTTCAGGAACGTCATTCAGGAGTAGCGGGATCGCGCGCGCGCCCGCGCAGCGGCGCGATCCCGATGTGCTCGTGTCACCCGGACACGGCACATCTCAGATCGGCAGGAGGGCTCTGTGATTGGCCCTCCTGATCACATGACGGCCGTGTCCAATCACGGCCGTCATGTGATGTAAACAAACAGCCGGTTGCTAGGCAATCGTCTCTCCTCTCCTCACACGGAAGTCACCGCTGAGGAGAGGAGAGCAGAACGCTGCAGCCGGCTGATGATCAGTGAGTATGGGCTGCTTTTTACAGCTTTTTACTCACTGATCATCAGTGTAGTGTAAACACACAACACACCACACAGTACAAACACAGTCCCCACATATGTCCCCAAAACACACATGTCCCCAAAACATACATGTCCCCAAATAATAAAAACACATGTCCCTAATAATAAAAACATGTCCCCCACATATATCCCACTAAAATCACATGTCCCAATGATTATCTGCACACATATGTACGTGATCACCTGCACACATATGTACATGATCATTTGCGTACATATGTCCGTGATCACACAAACCAATTATTATACACTTAACCAAATTTTTTTTACCAAAAACATGTAGCAGAATACATTTTGGCTTAAATTTATGACAAAATTTGATTTTATTGGATTTCTTTTCAAATAGAAAAAAGAAAATATTGTTTTTTTTCCAAATTTCCGCTATTTTTGCGCTTATATCGCAAAAAAAAAAAAACGGAGTCGTGAATAAATAACACCAAAATAAAGCTCTATTTGTGCGAACAAAATGATAACAATTTCATTTGGGTACAGTGTAGCATGACCGCGCAATTGTCACTGAAAGCGCTAGAGCGCTGAAAGCTGAAAATTGGGCTGGGAAGGAAGGGGGTGAAAGTGCCCTGTATTGAAGTGGTTAAAAAAAAAAAAAAAAAAGTGTCACTTCTATTCCTATTACAAGGAATGTAAACGTCCCTTGTAATAGAAAAAAAAGCATGACAGGACTTGTTAAATATGAGATCTGGGGTCAAAAAGACCTCGGATCTCATATTTACATTAAAATGCAGTAATAAAAAAAAAAAAAAATTGTCATTTCAATTTTTTTTTCTTTTAAATGGCCTTTTAAGCGCTATGGGCAGAAGTGATGTTTTGACTTCGCTTCTGCCCTGCAATGTTATGGAGACAGATGGGGGCCATCTTCCCCTCACTCAGCTCCATGCAATTTACTTGAGAGGATCCGATTGCCTCGCCAATGGAGTGCGGCGGGAGGGGGGCCCTCACCCACTGCCCATAAAAGAGATCTCGTGGCGAATCCACTGCAGAGACCACTATTATCGGAAACCGAACCTCTGGCCAAAAAAGAGGATACTGGGGTTATGGTAGCTAGCTGCTGCCATAACAACAATACTCCTCTTCAAAGTTAGGATGTATATAGGCGTGCGGCTGTCCGGAAGTGGTTAGTGTGTACCATTCACGAACGATTTGCGTACATGAAAAATCAGAAAAGAAAGACTGAGCATGATCAGAAACAAACAAAAAAAAAAAACCTTTGCCGTTTGAGGATTTTCAGGGGAATTTTCATACATATTTCCATTCATCAGTTTCGATTTGCTGTGAAACATCGAGAAAAAAAAATCAGACGGACGTTCGCCTGATTCTCTTATGGAGAGAGCTCCATGTTGAGTTATTCACTTTAACCACTTGCCAACCAGCCGTCGTCATTATACTGCTGCAAGGTGGCACAATCCCGTAGGTGTACATCGGCTCAGGAACCCGCTTTAGCGGGTGGGCGTGCTCCCATTGGCCAGCGGGGGGGGGGGGGGGGGGGGGGTGGAGCCAATCAGTGGGTACAGCAGACTCGATGTTCACTGGCCACCTGCAATCATTCCCCGAGGTGACAGAACGGGGATCTGCCTGTGTAAGTCCTGGTTCACAATGATGCGATTTGACACGTCAGATCGCATGCCAAACCAGCGGCTATCTCCCGCAATGGTACCGCCCGAATCGGTGCGACTCCCACTTTTTGTGGCACTGCACCGATTTTCCAAAAGTAGTTTCTGTATTACTTTTGGCGATTTCTTGCGATTTCAACAGACATCTGTGCAGGAAACCGCACAGATGTCTCTGAAATCGTCTGACTCATCTCCTGCGATGAAATCGTGTGAGTTCAGATGAATTTGCACGATTTCAATCCCGCAGCAGTGTGAACCTGGGCTAAACAAGGCAGATCTCTGTTCTGACAGGGGAGATCACACAGATCCTGCAGGAAGACGGATCTGTGTGTCTCCCCATCCCCCATACAGTTAGAACACACCTGCAGGGAACACAGTTAACCCTTTGATCGCCCCTCATGTTAACCCCTTCCCTGCCAGTGTCATTAGTACAATAACAGTGCATTACTGTATTACTGTCACTGGTTCCCAAAAAAGTGTCAAAAATGTCAGTTAGGTGTCCGATCTGTCTGCCGCAATGTCGCAGTCCCGCTAAAAACCACTGATCACCGCCATTACTAGAAAACAAATATAAAAAAATAATTAAAAAAAGCCATAAATCTATCCCCTATTTTGTAGACACGATAACCTTTGCGTAAACCAATCAATATGCGCTTATTGGGATTTTTTTTTACCAAAAATATGTGGAAGAATACATATGGGCCTAAACTGATGAATACATTTGTTTTTTACATTTTTTGGGGGGAAATGTGTTATAGCAGAAAGTAAAAAAAAATTGAGTTTAAAAAAAAAAAAAAAAAAAAAAAAATTGTTGCTTTTTTTCTTTATAGCTCACTCTTTACGTCTGGAGGAAATGAGTTTTCACCTCCAAATACGGAAAGGTATCTTCCCAGGAAGAGCACAGTAAAGAAAAATGTGAAATAGACTCCCTTCAAAGCTGGTTCTGGCCAGCTCAGTAGATTGCTTTAACCACTTCAGCTCTGGAAGATTTACCCGCCCCCCCTCATGACCAGGCCATTTTTTTGCGATACGACACTGCATTACTTTGACTGTTGCGCGGTCGTGCGATGTTGTACCCAAATAAAATTGATGTCCTTTTTCTCCCACAAATAGAGCTTTCTTTTGGTGGTATTTGATCACATCTGCGTTTTTTACTTTTTGCGCTATGAAAAAAATAAAAAAGAGTCAATTTTGAAAAAACATTTTTTTTTTCTTTCTGCTATAAAACACATCCAATAAAAAAAAATTTTTTTTTACATTTAATTCATTTATCAATTTAGGCCAATACGTATTCCTCTACATGATTTTGGTAAAAAAAAAAAAAAAATCCCAATAAGCGTATATTGATCGCCAGTGGTTTAGACATTAATGTTGTGTTGATTTATTTTGAGAGGACAGCAAATTTACACTGTTATACAAGCTGTGCACTCACTACTTTATATTGTAGCAAAGCAGCACTGTAGCAAAACGAGAGCGTCATATGACGCCCTCGCTTTCCCGGCCCACCAGGGGGCGCGCGCTCGCCGTGCCACCGGGGACTCGATGCTCTTGCCCGGTAGGGTGACCACATTTCCAAACTGCCCTTTAGGGACACCTCCCCTCCTAAAAATCAGCTTGTGCTGTAACAAATCACAGCACAGCTGGGGCGGCGGGTGCGCTCTTTACCCAGAAGCCCTGATCACGCCCCTCAAAAAAGGCAGTTGCATCGCCACTGTACTTGTCCTGGTCAGCCGAGATCAGTTTTACCTTGTTCCAATGCTGGCTCTACAGTGATTACATGCAAGAGGCGGGATTTGTGATTTCTCCAATCACAAGCAGGGAGTGGGGATTGATTACTCACTGAAGTACTGTCAGTGAGTAAAGCGGCGATGTGGCGGTCTTTTTTGGGGGCATTAGATCAGCCCTGGTGGGTAGCAGTTTCATTCCAGGACACTGTGTTGTCCTGGAATGAAGGTGCCCGGGACAGACCTGCAAAATGCGGGACTGTCCCAGGCAATCCGGGACGCGTGGTCCCCCTAGTGCCCGAGAAGCCGCGATGTCTGCCAGGCACCCGCGATTGCCTGGTAACACAGCAGGACCGCGGATCTGTGTATGTAAACACACAGATCCATGGTCCTGTCAGAGGAGAGTAGATTGATGGTGTGTCCTCAGTACAGAGGAACACTGATCGTTCTCCTCCCCTAGTGAATCTCCTTCCCCTACAGTTAGAATCACTCCCAGGGAACATATCACCCCCTTGTGTTAACCCCTTTGCTGCCAGTCACATTTAATTGGATGGGTTTCACCGCATCCAATTCGCATGGCAAGAGACTGTAACCAGCTGTCAGTGGAGCCAGTTCACACAGCTCCAGGGTGGCCATGGTCCAAATTGGATTGAGGATGCTCAATAGGGTTTAGGTCTGGAGACATGCTTTGCCAGTCTATCACCTTTACCCTCAGCTTCTTTAGCAAGGCAGTGGTTGTCTTGGAGGTGTGTTTGGGGTCATTATTATGTTGGAATACTGCCCTGCGGCCCAGTCTCTGAAGGGAGGGGATCATGCTCTGCTTCAGTATGTCACAGTACATGTTGGCATTCATGGTTTCCTCAGTGAACTGTAACTCCCCGGTGCCGGCAGCACTCATGCAGCCCCAGACCATGACACTCCCACCACCATGCTAGACTGTAGGCAAAACACACTTGTCTTTGTACTCCTCACCTGGTTGCCGCCACACACACTTGACACCATCTGAACCAAAAAAGTTTATCTTATTTGCAGTAATCCATGTCCTTAGTCTGCAAACTGTTTGCGGCTTTCTTGTGCATCATCTTTAGAAGGGGCTTGCTTTGAGGACGACAGCTATGCAGACCAATTTGATGCAGTGTGCAGCGTATGGTCCGAGCACTGACAGGCTGACCCCCCACCCCTTCAACCTCTGCAGCAATGCTGGCAGCACTCATATGTCTATTTTCCAAAGACAACCTCTGAATATGATGCAGAGCACGTGCACTCAACTTCTTTGGTCGACCATGGCGAGGCCTGTTCTGAGTTGAACTTGTCCTGCTAAACCGCTGTATGGTCTTGGCCACCAGGCTGCAGCTCAGTTTCAGGGCCTTGGTAATCTTCTTATAGCCTAGTGATGGCGAACCTTGGCACCCCGCGTTTTGGAACTACATTTCCCATGATGCTCAACTACACTTCAGAGTGCATGAGCATCATGGGAAATGTAGTCCCAAAACATCTGGGGTGCCAAGGTTCACCATCACTGGCCTAGGCCATCTTTATGTAGAGCAACAATTCTTTCTTTTCAGATCCTCAGAGAGTTCTTTGCCATGAGGTGCCATGTTGAACTTCCAGTGACCAGTATGAGAGAGTGAGAGCGATAACACCAAATTTAACACACCTGAGACCTTGTAAAACTAACGAGTCACATGACACTGGGAAGGAAAATGGCTAATTGGGCCCAATTAGGACATTTTTCACTTAGGGGTGTACTCACTTTTGTTGCCAGCAGTCTAGACATTAATGGCTGTGTGTTGAGTTACTTTGAGGGGACAGCAAATTTACACTGTTATACAAGCTGTACACTCACTACTTTAAAAATTGTAGCAATGTACTTTCTTCAGTGTTGTCACATGAAAAGATATAATAAAATATTTACAAAAATATGAGGTGAGATACTGTACAAAGTTTGTGCTGAGATAAATGTGATTAAAAACGTATATTTATGTATATAGTAGGAAATGCATGTTTATTACCCAGATAGAGACATCTCCACTGTTGGGATGATCGTAGCTTTCAATACAATAATACAAACGGTGGGAAGGGACTCAGATGATCAATCCCGGGAGAATAGGGGACTCCTTTAGGTCTTCATGTGATGGAGTGCTGGAAATCTTAGACAACAGCCGTCCTGAGCCGCCACACAATTTATCATCTCGTCTTCACAAGAGGCGGAGAGTGAATTGCCGCTTTCCTTGTCGCTAAGCCTTTCATTTGCCCGCACTCTAATCCTCCGTCTATGTAAAGGATTACTCCACTTATTAAATGTCTTAATCCCGCTCCAGTTACTTAGCAGAACTCTCTCAATATTTGTAGAAGTAAAAGGGAGGTGAAGAGTTTGTTTGGAGAAGGGGCCCTAGAGAAAAGCCCCGGGCTCCGAAGGATTGGAGGGTGGGGGGGGGGTGGAGATTATTAAATGTTCCCAAAGAGTCAACAGACGGGAAATGAAGACAGGAGACAAAAGGAGAGGAGTGGAGAAACAACATGCTAATCCTGGGAGAGAGTGCCCTGACATTTACCGTTCCGGCTCAGAATGGAGTCGAGTGGATGATAGACAGCTGACGGCCCTCTGGTTTCCGCACAACCGCCGCCGGCGCCGAGAACATGGCGCAGTGTAAACAGGCCCTGAAACTGACAGACATTTATCCCAAGATCATTGTGATATTATGGAGTGCTGTGGTGGTATGTGAAGGATGGTGATGGAGTGCAGGTCAGGCTCGGGATATAGGGGGTTATAGTCAGGGATCAGGTTTAGGGCTAGATTCACTAAGTGACCCTTCCTTTCTCCTGTGTGAAAAGTCAATATTTGATCAAATCTATTACTACTGCAAATTTGTGGTGCTCAAACTCTTATGCCCCATACACACGGTCGGACTTTCCAACGACAAAATCTGTCGGATTTTTTCTGACAGATTTTGGCCCAAACGTGTGTTGCATACACACGGTTGCACAAAGTTGTCAGAAAATCCGATCGTTCAGAACTAGGCGACTTAGAACACGTATGACCGAACTGTAAACGGGCCAGTAGGCAAAGGCTTTCGTCTCATAATTTATTCTGAGCATGTGTGACACTTTGCCCGTCAGACTTGTCTACACACGATCGGAATTTAAACGATCGGATTTTGTGGTCGGAAAATTTTAGCTTCAGCTCTCAAACTTTGTGTGTCGGAAATTCCAATGGAAAAAGTCAGATGGAGCCCACACACAATCGGATTGTCCGACAACAAGATCAGATCGCACATTTTCCATCAGAAAGCCCGACCATGTGTACAGGGCATTATGCTGTGTACACACGATCGGACTTTCCAACAACAAAACCGTATAATTTTGTTCGAAGGATGTTGGCTCCAAGTTGTCTTGCATGCACACAGTAACACAAATGTTGGCCAACAATTATGAATGTAGTGATGTACAAGACGTACGGCGAGTCGATAAAAAGGAAGTTCAATAGTCATGTGATATCTCCATTACGAACGCTGGTTTTACAAGACTGAGCGCTTCCAGCTCGTACTTGATTCCAAGCATGTGTGGACTTTAGTGCGACGGACTTACACACAATCGGAAGGTCCGACAACAAAAAATTTGTTGGTGGAAAATTTGAGAACCTGCTAGCCAACTTTGTTGGTGGAAAGTCCGACAACAAATGTTCGATGGAGTACACACAGTCGGACTTTCCGCCAATGAGCTCACATCCAACATTTGTTGTCATAAAATCCGATCGTGTGTATGCAGCATTACGCTGTTCAATTTTTCAGACACCAGAAAATAATGTACTGATTTTTAAATATCTGAAAATCTGACCTCCAGCTTTCCCCTCTTGGTCTTGCACAGTTGTATCGGCTCCTCTCCTATAATGAAATGACTTACTTAATTTCACTGCACACTGTGAGCTTCTTACAATGTGCATAAAGAAATGGAAACAGGGATTGCAGGTTGACCATAATTTACTAATTAAAATAATAACTAAAACCATACAGATAATAATAATAAATAATAAAACAAATGAATTGCAACACAATACAGCAGCTGGTACCTGCACAAACCAAGCAGGAAACAGTAACATCATACATATAGTTCTATGTGTGACACAGAATGTGAGCATGGAGGCCCCTGGTGCCGTACAGAATTCCGTGTCTCGTATCTCTGCACTGCTCTGAGTTGTATCATGACTGGGGAATGACACGGAATCTGAGTGTGGTGGCCCCCGATGTCATACAGAGTTCTGTCTCATTATTCAGCATTGCTCTGTGTTCTACTACAGCTGTGGACTGTCACGGAATGCGAGTGTGGTGGCACCCTGGTGCCATATAGAGCTCTGTTACGTCATGGCTGCTGAGTGACATGAAATGTGAGTGTGGTGGCCCCATGGTGCCGTATAGAGCTCTGAGGCTCATATCTCAGGACCACTTGACGTTGCGTCACGGAATGTAAGTGTGGGAACCCCGATGCCGTACAGAGCTCTGTATTACGTCATGGAATGTGAATGTGGGGACCCGGGTGCCGTACTAAGTTCTGTGTTGCTTCACAGAATGTGAGTGTGGGGACCTCGGTGCTGTACAGACCTCTATATTATGACACGGAATGTGAGTGTGGGGACTCCAGTGCCATACAAAGCTCTGTATTATGACACGGAATGGGAGTTTGGGGACCCCGATGCTGTACACAGCTCTGTGTTGTGTCACGGCTGGGGAGTGACATGGAATGTAAGTGTGGTGACCCCAGTGCCATACAGAGCGCTGTTTTTTTTTTTTTTAGCAAGAGCAGAGTGCTGTTAAGTGACGGCTGTGGAGTGACATGGAATGTGAGTGTGGTGACAGAGCTCTGTATTGTGACACGGAATGGGAGTGCGGGGACCCCGGTGCCATGCAAAGCTCTGTATTGTGACACGAAATTGTAGTGTGGCGACCCCGGTGCTGTACAGAGCTCTGTACTGTGACATGGAATGCGAGTGGGGGGCCCCCGGTGCTGTACAGAGCTCTTCGTTGCGTCATGGCTGCGGAGTGACAGGGAATGCAAGTGTGGGGACCCTGATGCTGTACAGAGCTCTGTGTTGTGACACAGAATGCGAGTGTGGGGACCACGGTGCTGTACAAAGCTTAGTATTGTGACACGGAATGCGAGTGTGGGGACCCCGGGGCTGTACAAAGCTTAGTATTGTGACATGGAATGCGAGTGTGGGGACCCCGGGGCTGTACAAAGCTCTGCGTTGCATCATGGAATGTGAATGTGGGGACCTCGGTGCTGTACAGAGCTCTGTGTTGCATCATGGCTGCAGAGTGACACGGAATGTGAGTGTGGGGACCCCTGATGCTGTACAGAGCTGTGTGTCATGACATGAAATGGGAGTGTGGGGACCCCGGTGCTGTACAGAGCTCTGTATTGTGACACAGAATGGAGTGTGGGGACCCCAGTGCTGTCCAGAGCTCTGTGTCATGACACGGAATGTGAGTGTGGGGACCGCGGTGCTGTACAGAGCTCTGTGTCATGACACGGAATGTGAGTGTGGGGACCCCGGTGCTGTACAGAGCTCTGTGTCATGACACGGAATGGAGTGTTGGGACCCGGTGCTGTACAGAGCTCTGTGTCATGACACGGAATGTGAGTGTGGGGACCCCGGTGCTGTACAGAGCTCTGTGTCATGACACGGAATGTGAGTGTGGGGACCCCGGTGCTGTACAGAGCTCTGTGTCATGACACGGAATGGAGTATGGGGACCACGGTGCTGTACAGAGTTCTGTGTCATGACACGGAATGTGAGTGTGGGGACCCGGTGCTGTACAGAGCTCTGTGTCATGACACGGAATGTGAGTGTGGGGACCCCGGTGCTGTACAGAGCTCTGTGTCATGACACGGAATGTGAGTGTGGGGACCCCGGTGCTGTACAGAGCTCTGTGTCATGACAGGGAATGTGAGTGTGGGGACCCCGGTGCTGTACAGAGCTCATGTCTCATATCTTTACTGCTGTGTCTTCTTCCAGTGTACAGACTTCCATGCTACATTTCAGAGGGCAGATCCGCCCCCCATATTAAGATCTGTGTTGTCCATACAGGTGAAGAAATACTTGACATCTGAGTGTGATACGTGTCCTATATACAAACAAAGCCTGTGCGCATTTCATGTACAATAAATAACATCTACAGGCGGACAATGACTAGTGAACATGTGAATTCCTTTGTACAATCACAATAAAATGTTGAACATTCAAAACTTCCCTCACATATTCCATAGAGAGAGCAGGTGATTAAAGGAGTGTGGTTGACCCTGCAATCTCCCCCACCACTAGAGGGCACAAACAGGATCTGATGATGGGCCACACTCTGGTCTGTACTGGATGAAGTCTTCTATGAGGCTGGTGCGGCGGTCAGACTCTCCAGGAGGATGTCCCATATGCAGTACAGCAAATGCCTGCAGAGACAGACAGAAACACCTTGAGCGATTGTTATAGGTACAGACAGAACAGAGTCCCCGACTGCAGAAATCTCTCACAGTGAGTGTTCAGTGGCAGCTTCTATATTTACTATAATCACACCCAATACAATACTGAGGAACACGGCATCCCTCTAGATACACCGCACCCCGTACAGTAATCTTACCAACAACCAATCTACGATTGCAGCACACAGGGAATTTTACTGGTGAGTCTACACTCTCCAGCCACATTATTAGGTACACCTTGTTAGTCCCGGGTTGGACCCCCTTTTGCCTTCAGAACTGCCTTAATTATTGGTGGCATAAATTCAACAAGGTGTTGGAAACATTCCTCTGAGATTTTGGTCCATAGTGACATGAAAGCATCACACAGTTGCTTTCCCAAAGGTGTTCTATTGGATGAGATCTGGTGAGTGTGGAGACCATTGGAGTACAGTGACCTCATTGTCCACTGGTGAGATGATTTGAGCTTTGTGAAATCAGAAGATGGGGACACTGTAGTCATAAAGGGATGGACATGGTCAGCAACAATTCTCAGGTAGGTCGTGGTGTTTAAACGATGCTCAATTGGTACCAAGGGGCCCAAAGTGTGCCAAGAATATATCCCCCACACCAGTAGTGGCCAGTGCTTAATATATTGGGGGGGGGGGGGGCAGCGGCAAACTAACACCAAACGCTCCACCACGGGAAAAGGATGGGACGGTGGCAATCAGGGCATTACCTTTGGAGTCAGGGGGAATGAAGCGCCAGGCCATTGATTCTCCTCCTGGGTGAACAGCAGTGGCCAGGGATTCCTAAGACTCCTTGGACAATCAGATTACAAGAACTGCTTCCTGATTGGCCGGGAGCAGCAACTTGCTATTGTTTCACACAACTGGGTGGGCTCGAGGTGCAGTGCTCTCTGCCTCGAACTCACCCTTTTTTAAGCCAATTAAAGCCTGAGGCTCTAATCATGAGCTTTAAAAAAAAAAACACCCCTTGGAAACCACGTGTCCAGCGCCCTGCATGTAGATTAGGTGCCAGACGCATGGATTAGGGGGGCAGCACCGCTGTGTCCCATATGGATGGGCCACCACTGCCCCACACCATTACACCACCAGCCTGAACCATGCTTTCATGTTGTTTACGCCAAATTCTGAACCTATCATCTGAATTACGAAGCTTAAATCGAGACTCTTCAGATCAGGCATTGGTTTTCCAATCTATTGTCCAATTTTGGTGAACTGTGTGAATTTTAGCCTTAGTTTACAGTTCAAGCTGACAGGAGTGGCACTTGGTGTGGTTTTCTGCTGCTGTAGCCCATCTCCTTCAAGGTTTGATGTGTTGTGCGTTCAGAGATGGTATTCTGCATACCTTGGTTGTAACGAGTGGTTATTTGAGTTACTGTTGCATTTCTATCATCTCAAACCAGTCTGCCCATTCTCCTCTGATCTCTGAATTTTCATCCACACAACTGCCGCACACTGGATATTTTCTCTTTTTCGGACCATTCTTTGTAAACCCGAGAGATGGTTGTGTGTGAAAATCTCAGTAGATCAGCAATTTTTGAAATACTCAGACCAGCCTGTCTGACACCAACAACAACCATGCCACGTTCAAAGTCACTTCCTCTTTCCTACCCATTCTGATGCTTGGGTTTGAACTTCAGCAAGTAGTCTTCACCACGTCTAGACACCTAAATGCATTGATTTGCTGTCATGTGATTGGCTGATTAGCAATTTGTGTTACCATGCAATTGAACAGATGTGCCTAATAAAGTGGCCGGTGAGTGTATATCCTGGGAATGACCTTCAGCAGTGTGCCAGGTACAATTAGAAACTGCATATCGTTATGGCTGATCAGAAGAGAAGGTTTTTATTTTGACAGAAAGCTGCAGATTGAAATGGAATGGCTTTTTTTTTGTTTTGTAACACATTTTTTCCATACTGTGACCCAAAGATAAAGTGTGGGTGCTGCTCAGGTAGAGAGGTAAAGTCCAACTAGACCACTGTGAGTGCAGGCAGGGGCAGGCAGGGGCAGGCAGGGGCAGGGAGGGGCAGGGAGGGGCAGGGAGGGGCAGGGGCAAGCAAGGGGCAGGGACAAGGAGGGGCAGGGACAGGGAGGGGCAGGGACAGGGAGGGGCAGGGAGCCCATTCTAGCTCCAAGCTGCAGCAATGTCAAAGGAAAAAATCCATAAGCCGCACATCATGTGCATGAAGCGAGATGAACGGCAGCCTCAGCTTGGACTCCAGCCAGGCCACGCCCCCAACGTGTCCCATGATTAAGCTCAAAGGGGCGGAGTGAAACACATTGAGGGCGTGGCCCGACTGGTGTCCAGGCTGAGGCTGCCATTCATCTCACTTCATACACATGATGTGCGGCTTATGGATCTTTTCCTTGGACATTTAACACAACTTTAGTTTCCCTTTAAGTTGGTCAAAGATACAAGATGGAGGTCTGCAGATGTGACTGCCAGAGCCAAACATCCATTCTTTACCGTAATCAGTGAATAAACCAACCCACTCTACCCATACACAATGACTGAGCATACCGGTTTATGTACCATGCACACATCTCCATCTCTGGTGGTAACATTCACCAAGTCTGTTCAGCACAGAATTACTAAACCCTCTACGCCTTAGCGCAATTCCCCTTCCCCTCCCCCTCCTCCCCCCTCGCTCTCCTCTTTGCCCCGCCAGACACAATTCAATAATTGACTCTATAAAAATCTTCATTATTTGCCCAGACAGCGGTGGACATACATTTATATCACAATTGTATCCCGGTGCACAGATGATTGTAGCCCCTCCCTATTTTTACTTCCTCGTATAATAAGTCATTGTTTTCTCTTTTCAGAAAGTGGACAATGTCGTCATACGCTGACTGGGGCACTTACCTGTTAATTGGAGGGTGCTGCAGTGAATCCAGTATAGACTTCCATGCCTGGTGACACTTCTGGGCTCCCAGCATCTCCTGGACCAGATCTGTAAACAATCAGATAAATCAGTGACACCCCCAGATCTGTGAACCCCCCAGAGAGAAGAGATCAATGACACCCCAGAATAATCTCTGAACCTCCAGAGAGAAGAGATCAGTGACACCCCCAGATCACATGGGTACCTCCTGAGACAAGAGATCAGTGACACCCCCAGATCACATGCATACCTCCTGAGAGAAGAGATCAGTGACACCCCCAGATTACATGCGTACCTCCTGAGACAAGAGATCAGTGACACCCCCAGATCACATGCGTACCTCCTGAGACAAGAGATCAGTGACACCCCCAGATAACATGCGTACCTCCTGAGACAAGAGATCAGTGACACCCCCAGATCACATGGGTACCTCCTGAGAGAAGAGATCAGTGACACCCCCAGATTACATGCGTACCTCCTGAGACAAGAGATCAGTGACACCCCCAGATCACATGCGTACCTCCTGAGACAAGAGATCAGTGACACCCCCAGATAACATGCGTACCTCCTGAGACAAGAGATCAGTGACATCCCCAGATCACATGGGTACCTCCTGAGACAAGAGATCAGTGACACCCCCAGATCACATGGGTACCTCCTGAGAGAAGAGATCAGTGACACCCCCAGATTACATGCGTACCTCCTGAGACAAGAGATCAGTGACACCCCCAGATCACATGCGTACCTCCTGAGACAAGAGATCAGTGACACCCCCAGATAACATGCGTACCTCCTGAGACAAGAGATCAGTGACACCCCCAGATCACATGGGTACCTCCTGAGAGAAGAGATCAGTGACACCCCCAGATTACATGCGTACCTCCTGAGACAAGAGATCAGTGACACCCCCAGATCACATGCGTACCTCCTGAGACAAGAGATCAGTGACACCCCCAGATAACATGCGTACCTCCTGAGACAAGAGATCAGTGACATCCCCACATCACATTCGTACCTCCTGAGAGAAGAGATCAGTGACACCCCCAGACTGATCTGGGAACTCCCAGAAAAGGGATAAAGTTACACCCCGTGCACTAATCTGGGAACCCCATAGAGAGGAGATCAGTGACACCCTCAGACCGATCTGTGAAACCCCAGAGTGAAGAGATCAGTGACACCCCATGAACTGATCTAAGAACCCCCAGAAAAGTTATCAGTGACACCCCCAGAATGATTTTTGAACACCCAAAGAAAACAGATCAGTGACACCCCAATCTCGCTCCTGCTATGTGGGTGAGTGTCAAACTCATACCTGATATGTGGGTGCATTGGCAGGTATATTACCCACCCCCATACTCACCTGGAATAATCCCCTTGAGACTTTGCAGGGCCTGATTGTAAGCTGCCTCTCTCTGTGCCCGTGTCCTTGGTGGTCGGGGCTGAGTGCGCAGGGCCCCTCCAGGCCATATTGCTTGCTGAAGTAAGCGCAGATATAACGCCCATCGCTGCATACAGGTGACATTGTCCACCTGAACCTCCAGCCATCTGCAGGGAGAAGCAGAAACCCCCTTTATATTCAGGATTCCTTGTTCTGGTTACACAAGTACACAGGGAATGTACAACATTTACACACCTTGACACTTTAACTTCTTTTATGCATCTTATTTACCCTAAAAACTCCCTTATGTAGATATCCAAAGCCCTGATACTCTTACTGGGCGCTGCCATCTTGGATGTGATGTCAGAAGTCCCAGCCAACTCAGAGCTGTCACTCTAGTATAGTATTCCCCTTTACTTCTCCCCCCAGCAGTTATATAAAAGGTAATGTAGTGAGGGAGGGGTGGAGGAGCTGGGCCAGTACAGACTGTAATTAGACATTCAGGGTTACGACATGCAAGGAGGAAGGGGCTGTAATGGGGAATTCACTCTTCTTGGAGTAGTCACATTTTCTAGCAATATCAAAGACATATCGCAAGTGAATAAACAATTGTTTATGGAAATAAACAATGCTACAAGTGGGCATGAGATACTTAACCACTTAAGGACCGAGCCTCTTTTTGACACTTGTTGTTTACAAGTTAAAATCTTTTTTTTTGCTAGAAAATTACTTAGAACCGTAAACATTATATTTTTTTTTCAGACACCCTAGTGAATAAAATGGCGGGCATTGCAATACTTTATGTCACACCATATTTGCGCAGCCGTCTTACAAGCGCAATTTTTTTTAATACACTTTTTTTTTAATTTAAAAAAAAGAATACAACAGTAAAGTTAGCCCAATATTTTTTTTTATATATTGTGAAAGGTAATGTTATGTCGAGTAAATTGACATCCAACATGTCACGCTTCAAAATTGCGCCCGCTCGTGGAATGGCAACAAACTTTGACCCTTAAAAATCTCCATAGGCGACGTATAAAAATTTCTACAGGTTACCAGTTTTGAGTTACAGAGGAGTTCTAGGGCTAGAATTATTGCTCTCACTCTAACGATCGCGGTGATACCTCACATGTGTGGTTTGAACACCATTTTCATATGCAGGCGCCACTTATGTATGTGTTCGCTTTTGCATGTGAGCTTGGCAGGACGGGGCACTTTACATTTTTTATTTCTTTTTTTTCTTATTTATTTTACTTTTTATTTTGACACTACTTTAAAAAAATAAATAAAAATTAGGTCACTTTTATTCCCATTACAAGGAATGTAAGCATCCCTCGTAATAGAAGAAAAGCATGACAGGACCTCTTAAATATGAGATCTGGTGTCAAAAAGACCTCAGATCTCATATTTACACATAAATGCAATACATTTAAAAAAAAAAAGAAAAAATACAATGTTATGGAGCCGTCTTTCCCTCACCACTACTGACAGCTCCGGTAAGCGGCGGAGAGGACTGGAGGGCAGTGTGTGGGGGGGGCCCGCCTGATAAAACGCACTTCGAATCCGCCGCAGAGACCATAAAAATGGTATTTAGCGTCAAAGTACCAATGTACAATGACGGCGGTTTGCGCTAAGTGGCAAATCTTTCCATCTATTAAATCTTCTGCCCTTGTTGTTTTAACTTTGGATAGTAAAACATTTTTTTTCTGCCAGTAAATACCTTATACAGCCCACTTCTTGTTTCTTTTCTGGAAAAAAGCCTAGGCTTCTGACATCATTCACAGTTCTCTCTCTCTCGCTCTTGTGAAAGTTTGCCAAGAAGGGGGGGGGATGGGTGAGTCATAAGAGGGCCAATGAGAGCTGCAGAGCTGGAGGTGTGCCTGTGTGTGTCTGTGCAATTCCAGGAAGTGAACAGGCAGAAACTTCAGCTGCCCACAGTTAAAATGGATGAAGTCAGACTTAGTGGAGGGAGATTTCTGCAGCATATTTGGCACATACAGAATCACAGTATATAAAAAATAATACGCAAAGTGGTTGGAGGAAAGCTTCAGAATGGCAAAGATGTTTTTATTATTGCAGTTCCGCTTTAATATTTCTGTGCTTTTACCTGCTTTTTTCTTAGGTTGGTGACGGGGTTAACCCAGAGCAAACCTTTATCTACACTCAGATCTCATGGTAATTATCTGTCCTGCAGCACCATCTTGTGGTGAAAATGCAAATGACAGTTATGAGATGAACAAAGAAATGTGCAGAATGCTGTAACCTGCAGCGATCAGTAGAGAATTTTTTTTTTTTTACAAGGAGAATGCGACTATGGAAAGCATAGCGGGACACCATAGAAGAGTTCATATTCTAGACAGTCAGGTGGGATCTCACCTTTGGATGAGGCTTCCGCACAGCAGATGGGTCACTTTCTGCATGTTGTCTGTGCACAGCCAGCTCCACTGTTCCCTCATCACCAGCCACAGCACTTCCAATGCCACTGCGGCGAGACTGCCATCCAGACCTGTACAACACACCCAACACATTAGTCGCGCAATGTGATCGTATTTAATACAGGACATATAGATAGGAAACTCCCATCCTCATATTGATTAGTGGTTCCAAATTAATAATAACTACTGCAGTAAGGAACAGACACAAAAGATACACTCTGCATCTTTCCAAATAACTGTTCTCCTTTATTATGATGCAATTTAAGGTTTTTATACACATGATTACGTAGGTATCACATTAATATTAAAATTGTACATTTATGGTAACAAGGGGCGTAACATAGGCAGGCTAATTCTAATCAGGACTCGAGAGAATGCAAACATGTACTGAAAACATTATTAGTGCCGTGTGCACAGTGAGGGCAGTGTGCAATACATCTAAAATAGAATACAATTATATACAGAACTTACAAACTTCCTTTACAACTGTAATTCGTAAATTCATAAACTATTACATTGTAGGTATTGGAATTTCCTTTCAAATTTGGCTGTTAGTGAATGTAACGTATACAAATTTATCTAACGTTACGAAATATCTGAAATAACGAATGCTGCATCTAAACAAATGGAATGGAACACATTAATAATAATAAAACGTTTTTATAATTATTATTTATTATTATTAATTCATTAGATTCCATTCGTTTAGATGCGGCATTCTTTATTTTGGATATTTCGTAACTTCAGATAAATTCGTATAATAGTTAAGTTATTATTAGTTATTTCAGATTTTCAAATTTTTGGGTTTTCGGATTTCCGAATTTTCGAATATTCAAATTTCCAAATAGTCATAAAAATTTTGGGTTTTCTTGTTCATTAATTCGGTTATTTTCAAATTAACGAATTTGTCATAATTCATTAAAAAACTAGTTGCACATATCTAACTTTCACCCCCTTCCTGCCCAGGCCAATTGTAAGCTTTCAGGACTGTCACACTTTGAATGACAATTGCGCCGTCATGCAACGCTCTACCCAAATTAAATTTTTACCATTTAAAAAACGAATAGAGTTTTAGAAGTTCTAACACGCCGTTAGAAAATTTGTGTTTGGTAGAGGCTCCCTCTACACATGGGGTCTCTGAGGCCTACAAAGTGTGAGGCCTCCCTCCCTACGGAGGGATTTGTCCACCGGATTTCTTCAGAAATGGGAAAGAGACCTGGACCTCACTTTGTCCGAAGAGCACTATTCTTCAGTGGCTAGTAAATACTAGACATGTGCAGAGTAAAATATTTCGTTTCGGAATTCCGAAATTCGTTTTTATTTATTTCGTTTTTCGTTCAAAAATTGCATTAGTCCGAAAATCCACATGAATCACGTTCAAATCTGTCTTTGAAGGCTTATGGTGTCTGTCGAATGTATAAAGAAGATTAGACGGAGCTAGTATATAGCATACTTTAGAACCCTATTAAAGTCTATGGGACTCCAAAGTTCAAAATCTAAAGTGCTAATTTTAAAGGCTAATTTGCAAGTTACTGTCCTAAAAAGTGTTTGAGGACCCGGGTCCTGCCCCAGGGGACATGTATCAATGCAAAAAAAGTTTTAAAAACGGCCGTTTTTTCAGGAGCAGTGATTTTAATAATGATTAAAGTGAAACAATAAAAGTGTAATATTCCTTTAAATTTCGTAGGGGGGGTTGTCTATGGTATGCCTGTGAAGGGGCTCATGTTTCTGGTGCTTAGAACTGTCCCTGCACAAAGTGTCATTTATGCAGGAAAAAAAGTCCTTTAAAATCATTCACAGCTATTATGAATTGTCGGCTCCCGTAATACAGAGAACACTCATTGAAAGTCATTGATAAAAAAATAAATAAATAAATAAATAAATAAATAAAATAAAAAAAGCGTGGGGGTTCCCCAAATTCAATTACCAGGCCCTTCAGGTCTGGTATGGATATTAAGGGGAACCCCGCGTCAAATTTAAAAAAAAATTGACGTGGGGTTCCCCCTAAAAATCCATACCAGACCCTTTATCCGAGCACGCAACCTGGCAGGCCGCAGGAAAAGAGGGGGGGACGAGAGAGCGCCCCCCCTCCCTCCTGAACCATACCAGGCCACATGCCCTCAATATTGGGAGGATGCTTTGGGGGTCTGTGACCCCTCAAAGCACCTTGTCCCCATGTTGATGAGGACAAGGGCCTCATCCCCACAACCGTGGCCGGTGGTTGTGGAGGTCTGCGGGCGGGGGGGCTTATCAGAATCTGGAAGCCCCCTTTAACAAGGGGACCCCCAGATCCCGGCCCCCCCCTGTTTGAAATGGTAAGGGGGTACAAAAGTACCCCTACCATTTCACAAAGAAAGTGTAAAAAATGGTTAAATAAAACAAACACACTTTTGAAAAATTCCTTTATTAAAAAAAAAAAAAAAAAAGATTCCAGCGGCGGTAATCCACTCTTGCTATCCAGCGACGGACGGTCATCTCTCCAGCGATGTCTCATCTCATCCAGTGCAGCGAATCCATCCTTCTTCTGTCTCTGTGGAGGAGACACTGCAAGGATTCCGGCGGCCTGACGTTTCTTATATACGGTGGGCGGGGCCACCCGTCACCTGACCCCGCCCCCCCTCTGACGCAAGGGGAAACCCGGGGTTCCCCGTGATGTATGGGTGACCCCTCCCCCCTCTGATGTAACGGAAACCTGCCTGTGTTACATCAGAGGGGTGCGGGGTCACCCATACGTCACAGGGAACCCCGGGTTTCCCCTTGCGTCAGAGGGGGCGGGGTCAGGTGACGGGTGGCCCCGCCCACCGTATATAAGAAACGTCAGGCCGCCGGAATCCTTGCAGTGTCTCCTCCACGGAGACAGAAGAAGGATGTATTCGCTGCGCTGGATGAGATGAGACATCGCTGGAGAGATGACCGTCCGTCGCTGGATAGCAAGAGTGGATTACCGCCGCTGGAATCTTTTTTTTATTTTTTTATTTTTAATAAAGGAATTTTTCAAAAGTGTGTTTGTTTTATTTAACCATTTTTTACACTTTCTTTGTGAAATGGTAGGGGTACTTTTGTACCCCCTTACCATTTCAAACAGGGGGGGGGGGCGGGATCTGGGGGTCCCCTTGTTAAAGGGGGCTTCCAGATTCTAATAAGCCCCCCGCCCGCAGACCTCCACAACCACCGGCCACGGTTGTGGGGATGAGGCCCTTGTCCTCATCAACATGGGGACAAGGTGCTTTGAGGGGTCACAGACCCCCAAAGCATCCTCCCAATGTTGAGGGCATGTGGCCTGGTACGGTTCAGGAGGGAGGGGGGGCGCTCTCGTCCCCCCTCTTTTCCTGCGGCCTGCCAGGTTGCGTGCTCAGATAAAGGGTCTGGTATGGATTTTTAGGGGAAACCCCACGTCAATTTTTTTTAAAATTTGACGCGGGGTTCCCCTTAATATCCATACCAGACCTGAAGGGTCTGGTTATGGATATTTAGGGGGAACCCCACGTCAAATTTTTTCTTAAATTTGAGGCAGGGTTCCCCTTAATATCCATACCAGACCTGAAGGGCCTGGTAATTGAATTTGGGGGACCCCCACGCTTTTTTTTTATTTATTTATTTATTTTTTTATCAATGACTTTCAATGAGTGTTCTCTGTATTACGGAGCCGACAATTCATAATAGCTGTGAGTGATTTTAAAGGACTTTTTTTCCTGCATAAATGACACTTTGTGCAGGGACAATTCTAAGCACCAGAAACATGCGCCCCTTCACAGGCATACTATAGACAACCCCCCCCCCCCCCTACGAAATTTAAAGGGATATTACACTTTTATTGTTTCACTTTAATCATTATTAAAATCACTGCTCCTGAAAAAACGTTTTTAAAACTTTTTTTTGCATTGATACATGTCCCCTGGGGCAGGACCCGGGTCCCCAAACACTTTTTAGGACAGTAACTTGCAGAATCTTTTCTCTCTGTCAAATCTTTTTTCTCTGTCGAATATTTTCTCTATATAATCTTGGACTAATAGAGGTAAGGTTAGGCACATTCGACCACAGGTTCTATAGACAGATTGTTATTGTCAGAGTCATGCCGAATCTCCTATTCTATATCGAACTGTTGTAACAATGAAAACGAAAATAAAGCATTTATTTATGTCGGATTTTTCTTTTTTTCGGATTTTGTGCTTTCGTTATCGTTTGTCAAAACGAAAACGAAAATAGCTGAAATTCGGACGAAAATGCATTCGGACGAAAACTAATGCACATGTCTAGTAAATACCAAGAGATGAGCTAGAAGATCATCCACGCTGGTATAAGGTTCCATCCCTTTTGTAGAAGATCTATCCTGATGTGGTGAACACCTGGCTGGCGCTGTGGTGAGGCAGAAGGTACCATGCTGCAAATCTTCTGGTCCTGATGGAAATTGGAGGGGCTTTGACTTGGGATCTGACCCGGCCAGATATTTCCTCCATGTTTCAAATCTTTCGAAGCATAAATACAAAAACTCAATGTTGGTCCACCTTCTGAATTCAGCTAAGGCCTGCATTCTGGCCCTATGGAAGCAGAAGACGCCTCCCTTGATCTTGCGCACTAAAATAGTGGACATCTACGCTATGGAGAATGTTAGCGCAACTCTGCATTGTAATGAGGAGAAATTTAACAAAAAATTGCCCCATTGCCGGTCCTAATTAACTGGTTGCCCACCATCCGCCGTCATTATACGGCGGCAGGTTGGCACAGCTGCGCGAATTGCAGTAGGTGTACGGCGGCCGCTTTAAGAGCTAGAGGGGGTCGCGCGCTGCCGATGGACGTGGCTGGCGGCCGTGTTGTCTGCTGGCAACCCGAGATTGCTCCTCAGAGAGCCAGAACTGGGATCTGTCAATTGAAGGAAGAAAAGGGAAGAAAGCGGTAAACAAGCCCCGGGACTTTAACGGTGTTAGATAGATAAACACGATGCGACACATTGGCATCAATAAAATTTTAATAGATTTTATTACATAGTTACAAAAGTATGAGGAAATAACACCATCCATGTCAGGGTTATGGGTTCCACTTAGTAGCAAACATACAAAAAAATAACACTCAACATGTTTCGCGTTTGCAGCTTCTTCAGGAGTTTCTGGTAAGAAGTAAATTATGCTAGGTAATAACAAACAAAGGAGTTCTCTTATTACATTTGTTTGTTTAACCGGTTCCCGACCAGCGCACGACGATGTACGTCGACAGAATGGCACGGGCAGGCATATTGGCATACAGGTACGTCCAATATTCAATGCCGCCCTGCCATCGGGAGCGCGCCGCCGGTGTCGCGCTCCCGCGCCAGTCGGGACCCCCGTGAGTCCGGTCGCGGGACCCGCGGACTCGATCGCAGCGGGCATCCCTGCGATCGTCTCACGGGACAGGTGAATGGAGGAAATGCCGTGTAAACAGCATTTCTCCATTCTGCCTAGCAACTAGTGACGCTGATCTCTGCTCCATGTGATTGGAGCAGAGATCAGTTTTCACTAAATGAAAGCCCAAGCCCAACCCCCCCCCCACAGTTAGTAACACACCCCTAGGAACACTTAACCCCTACACTGCCACCCACTGGTTAACCCCTTCACTGCCAGTGTCATTTACACAGGAATCACTGCATTTATATAGCAGTGATTATTGTATAAATGACAATGGTCCCAAAAATGTGTCATAAATGTCCGATGGGTCTCCCACAATGTCGCAGTCACAATAAAAATCGCTGATCGCCGCCATTACTAGTAAAAAAAATAAATAAAAAAAAAACATTATTAATAAAAATGCTATAAAACTATCCCTATTTTGTAAACGCTATAACTTTTGCGCAAACCAATCAATAATCGCTTACTGCGTTTTTTTTAATCAAAAATATGTAGAAGAATACGTATCGGCCTAAACTGAGGGAAAAAATGTTTTTTTATATATTTTTGGGGGATATTTATTATAACAAAAAGTAAAAAATAATGCGTTTTTTTCAAAATTGTCGCTCTATTTTTGTTTATAGCGCAAAAAATAAAAACCGCAGGGGTGATCAAATACCACCAAAAGAAAGCTCTATTTATGGGAAAAAAAGGACGTCAATTTTGTTTGGGAGCCACGTCGCATGTCCGCGCAATTGTCAGTTAAAGCGACGCAGTGCCGAATTGCAAAAAGTGGTCTGGTCTTTGACCAGCAAAATGGTCCGGTCTGTAAGTGGTTAAAATAAACACACAAAAAAATTGTTCAATACAAGGTAGGTATATTTGGCACAAGTTGCCAATACATACGTGTTCAAATCATATAATATAAAGAGTCAAAAAAACATCTTGAATACTAAGATCATACACAGGCGGAAAGGAAACAGATCTCACTCCTCCTAAAGCTCTTTAAAGAAGCTGCTTGCAGGACTTTTTTTGACATCCTGCCAGTGCAGCGCCCCACTGAAACCATTCGGGTTTCCACACAGGGATTGCAGATGAGACTTTTTTCAGGCACTTTACAGGAACTATTTTTAGCGCTAAAGCACCTGAAAAACGCCTCTAGGGTGAAAGTGGTTTAAGCATTTACAGTCTTTGCCATAAGGCTGGGTTCACACTGCTGCGGCTAGGAGAACCGGATGTGATTCGCACCGCACTGCAGTGCAAATCACATCCGATCTCTGTGCGATACGAGTTCAGCCATACAGATAGTATGGCTGAATTCGCGCCGCACCCGCCGCAAACTCGCACAGGACCATTTTTTTGGTCCGCAGCAGAATCGGATGGCATGGGTGTTCACACCATGCGATCCGATTCCTGTCCGAGTTTGCAGATCGCACTGCGATATGCAAACTGATCTGGGGGTGTCATTAACATTTCACTGACACTCCCAGCAGTTCGCATAGGGCAGTGTGAACTGCCGCCGGGAGGCATGCGCAGCGGGAACCCGCCGCAGATTTGCGGCGTTCCGGCATCGCTGCAATATGAACCCAGCCTAACACTCAAAATTGAGCTCAGGTGCCTCCTGTTTTCACTGATCATCCCTGAGATGTTTTTACAACTTGATTGGAGGCCACCTGTGGTAAATTCAGGTGATTGGACATGATTTGAAAAGGCACACACCTGTCTATATAAAGTCCCACAGGTAACAGTGCATGTCAGAGCACAAACCAAGCCATGAAGTCAAAGGAACCGTCTGTAGACCTCCGAGACATAATTGTATGGCGGCACAGATCTGGGGAAGGGTACATAAAAGTTTCTGCAGGATTGAAGGTCTCAATCATCCGTAAATGGAAGAAGTTTTAAAACACCAGGACTCTTCCTAGAGCGGGCCACTCGGCCAAACTGAGTGATCGGGGGAGAAGGGGCTTAGTCAGGGAGGTGACCAAGAACCCAATGGTCACTCTGACAGAGCTCCAGCGTTTCTTTGTGGAGAGGGGAGAACTTTCCAGAAGAAAAACTATCTCTGCAGCACTCCACCAATCAGGCCTGTATGGTAGAGTGGCCAGACGGAATCCACTCCTCAGTAAAAAGCACATAACAGTCTGCCTGAAGGACTCTCTGACCATGAGAAACAGATTCTGTGTTCTGATGAAACAAAGATTGAACCCTTTGGCCTGAATGGAAAGCATCATGTCTGGAGGAAAGCAGGCACCACTCATATCATCAGCTAATACCATCCCTACAGTGAAGCATGGTGGTGGCACCACATGCTATGGGGTTGTTTTTCAGCGGAAGGAACTGGGAGACTAGTTGGGATGGAGGGAAAGATGAATGCAGCAATGTACAGGGACATCCTTGATGAAAACCTGCTACAGAGCGCTCTGGAACTCCGACTGGGGCGAAGGTTCATCTTCCAACAGGACAATGACCCTAAGCAAACAGCCAAGATAAAAAAGGGGTGGCTACAGGACAATTCTGTGAATGTCCTTGAGTGGCCCAGCCAGAGCCCAGACTTGAACCCGATTGAACATCTCTGGAGAGATCTGAAAATGGCTGTACACCGACACTCCCCATCCAACCTGATGGAGCTTGAGAGGTCCTGCAAACAAGAATGGGAGAAACTGCCCAAAAATAGGGGTGCCAAGCTTGTAGCATCAATCTGAAGAAGACTTGAGGCTGTAATTGGTGCCAAAGGTGCTTCACCAACGTATTGAGCAAAGGCTGTGAATACTTCTGTACATGGGATTTTTTTCTTTTTAATACATTTACAAAGATTTCAAACAAACTTCTTTCACGTTGTCATTAAGGCTGTAACAAATTGTGGAAAAAGTGAAGCGCTGTGAATACTTTCCGGATGCACTGTGAATACAGATTGAAGTAGATGTAAACCCAACTGGATGACATTTTTCTTTCTCTGTGCATTGCATATCATAAACCATTGCCACATTATTTCCATAAAATCCTATTTTAACTTTTTTTTTCTTATCCTTTATTTATGATATCGCAGTGCTGCTGATCTCCTGCAGCCTCTTTGCAGCCACTTCCTGTCTACACTCTCTCATCCCAGCATAGGCTGCACATGATTGCCCTACACTGGCTTCCTGATAACAGTGCATCGGAGCTCATTTGGGAGTCCAGGACAGAGTTCTGTCACATATAACAAGATGTGCCTGAAAAAGAACCTTCATGCCAGGGATTATAATAATGAAAGCTTTAAAAGACCAGGGCCTCTTCCCGACAACCTTGTCCTGAGGGGGAGCTTATCGGAATCTGGAACCTCCCTTTAACAAGGGGGCCACCAGATCCTGCCCACCCCCATGTGAATGGGTATCGGGTACATCGTACCCCTACCCATTCACCCCAAAAAGCAGTGAAATGTAAAAAAACTACAAGAGTCAGTATTTGACAAGTTCTTTATTTAAAAAAATGGCTCCAAGCTGTCTTCTCCCGGTGCCGCCTTCTTCCTCGCCGCTGGTTACCCGCTAAACTATATATGATATGCCAGCCAGCAGGCGGCTCCGGGAGAAGATGGCAGTGGGAGAAAACGGCTCTAAGCTATTTTTTTAATAAAGGACTTGTCAAAAACCGTCTCTTGTCTTTTTTTTACATTTCACTGCTTTT
This sequence comes from Lithobates pipiens, assembly GCF_037356315.1. NCBI lineage: Eukaryota > Metazoa > Chordata > Amphibia > Anura > Ranidae > Lithobates > Lithobates pipiens. The sequence continues at coordinate 170,136,518 of NW_027507788.1, forward strand.
TGGGGTGAATGTGTAGGGGTACAATGTGCCCGATACCCAGTCACATGGGGGGGGGGCAGGATCTGGTGGCCCCCTTATTAACGGGAGGTTACAGATTCCGATAAGCAGCCCGCCCACAGACAACCACCGGCCGTAGATGTTCAATAGCAGACCAGAGACCCTCCTATTTATTCCGGCTCTGCTTGTTCCCATATTTATCAGACACTGACGTCTGCCATGCTGTGTACAGATCTCCCAGTCCTCGGAGGGAGAGCCATAGAGAAGTGTAATGTACAATCCCCCACTCATCCACAGCCATGTGTGCTGCTTTTACCACACTCCCAACTGGTCTCAGCGCTTGGTAGCCATTAAAGCTTCACAGAACATCCCTTGTCTTTTTTTACAATTCACTGCTTTTTGGGGTGAATGGGTAAAATGCCCGATACCCATTCACATGGGGGGGGGCGGGATCTAGTGTTAAAAGGGAGGTTCCAGATTCCGATAAGCCCCCCGCTGCAGACCCCGACAACTACCGGCCAGGGTTGTCGGGAAGAGGCCCTTTTCCCCATCAACATTGGGGCAAGGTGCCTTGGGGCGGGGGCAGAGCACCTTGCCTTGCAAATTTTTTTGTTGTATCGTGTGTGTGTGGGGGTGGGGGGCTTCTGGTCGGGTCCCCTCCGGATCCATACTAGACTCGAAGGGGACCCAAAGCCGTTTTTTTTACAATTTATTTTTGCCAGCAATTTCTTTTTACATTCAGCTGTCAATGGGGAACCCTGCTGATAGCTGATGGCTCATTGGTTGTTAAGGACACAGCAGCCAGCTTCCTGGCTCCCTCCTTAGCAACCACTTATATACAGTGTTTGAAGTTCAGTCATTTTTATTTGGTTGTAAAAAACGGATGAAAAACTGATGAATACTTCATCCATTTTGGCATGACTGAACTGATAAAATGAACGGTCTGTAAGGGTGAAAGGGGCCTTAGGCACACATCCAAATCTACCCCAGTTCTTCACACCTTCACCTGCCTGCCAATAAAGTACAACAGTAGACGGGTTTACTGAGAACTAATACATTTCTTTAACCAGCTGTGGATACGACTTCATGGAAATAGAAAGGTTGCATGTAGTGCTTCCTGTCCTGCCTTCATTGCATAAAGCAGGGGTGCTCAACCTTTTAAAGGGAGAGGGCCACTAACGTGATCTGGTAACCGTTCAAGGGCCACAATGAAATGAAATGGTTTAGAATTTAGAATTTTTATTTTGAATAGCATAATGAACACTTTCCTCCTGTGGCTCCTGTAGATGTTTGGGAGAGGAGGAGAAGCTGTCTTTCAGTGGTTGCAGGAGGAAAATGGAGAGGACCGATTCCTGTGTATGCCCGCGCAGCCCCTCCTGGCTAGGTGTAAAAGAGCGTGTGACGGGGAGGCCGCGTAGGCCCCCTGGAACATGTGGTGGGGTCACCATTGCAACCCCTCACACTACACCAATGGTTGGGAGGGTGTGGTAAAAACACGGCTCAACAATGTGGTTTTATCTCTCCCCAATCCAAGAGTGTAAATGAGCCCTTACCGTCCTGAGCCCCTTATAAGGCTGCTCTCACACTGATGTGTTGCGGTTTATAAATGCCTGCGAGTTGTCTGTGCACTTTCAGAGAGCATAGCAAGCCCGCAAGATAAAACAGAAATGTGCTTTCCTGGTTTGGGGTTAAGGGACACATCAAAGGGCTCCAAGGGCCACATGTAGCCCTCGGGCCGCAGGTTGAGCACCCCTGGCATAGGGAATCACAGGGACCCAGTGATATCTATAATACAGGAATGTAAAACTCTGTAAAGGTTTTATTCAAAAATGTAAAATTAACCAAGGAAAGCAAAATACAAGCCGCTTTAATGTCAGCCCAGCATATCTGAAGAAACGACTGCAATCAATTTGCACCACTCCATTATCCGAGCAGAAAAGCGCCCCTTCCCAGAATGCTGCTGAATTTATAGAACGCTCGGCCTTCTCCCCATCAGCTCCAACTGTGAGACTTCCTCCCCCGTCTCCCATCCCCGGAGATGTGCAATAGCAGACCAGAGACCCTCCTATTTATTCCGGCTCTGCTTGTTCCCATATTCATCAGACACTGACGTCTGATATGCTGTGTACAGATCTCCCAGTCCTCGGAGGGAAAGCCATAGAGAAGTGTGAAGTGTGATGTGGATGTGTGATCCCCCACTCATCCACAGCCATGTGTGCTGCTTCTACCACGCTCCCAACTGGTCTCAGTGCTTTGTACTGTCACAGCTTTACAGAGCATCCCTGATAATGCAGTGCGGCTTCCAGGAATAGATGAAATGTGTGCCACGCGGCTCCTCCTTCCAGAAACATCATTCTCAGATATGCCATTTAAAATGGCATTTTGGCTGACCGGCACATCTCACCTCTTTGGTAGGGATCTGTCCCTCTTCCCTTCTGCAATCTTTCCTTGATTGAGCAAATAAGCCTTTACCTATTTAAGTCGCCGTTCACACCGGTGCAACTTGTCATGTGATTTGACAGATCAAAGTCGCACCCTATTTCCGGCTATGGAACGTGCGCCGACTTTGAAAAGGTTCCTGCACTATTTTTGGCAATTTCATGTGCGACTTGCTTCGGGAACCTGTGCATGAAGTCGCACAGATTTTGGCAAGCCACACATGAAATCGCAATGACCAGCAGCTTCAAAAACGCGCAATTTCAAAGCCGCATATGGTGTGAACCGGAGCCAAGACCTCATTCTGTTTTCACGCTTACCTGCTGCCTGTGCATTCAGGGTGGAGGGCAGTTGCGGTGAGCCGGATGTGGTTGACCTTTCCTGGGAGGCAGAAATCTCATTCAGGATCTTTATCTGCTTCTGGACGAATGACTCCATGCCGCCCAATGACAGAACATCGGATACCTGCACAGGGAGATCGGAATCAGTACAGGTTGTGCCTGGGGTCTCCCCTCACTTATATGATGGCTTAAGGTTTTACTAAACCCAGGACCCTGCATTCACTATATCTGGTCTCCCACAGTACATAGTATATGAAAATGCAATCATTTTAATAAATAATAAAGTGCTAACTACCTTTTCTCATCAGCATATAGCAGACTTATGACTTCTATGAGTGTCTAGTTAAAGCTTGTAGGAGGCGTTTTCATTCTCCTCTGATTGTTCTATGAGGCTGCAGGACAACTGACCCTCTGGCCCTGTGCTGATCACATGCACTCTCCAGCAATACACACCAAACCGAGCATGTGCAGAGTGCCCCCAAGGCTCTGTCCTATCAGAAGATGGATTGAGGACAGTGAAAAAGGGGGAGAATCAGAGAAGACAGGATCAAACAGCCTTTTTACACAATGCAGATTAACCCCTTAGGATCCACAGCGAGTAGAACAAACATGCTTCACTACATATACAGACTGATTGTACTGTTGTGGGCTTACTAACACTTTAACACACCATATCCCTCTTTATCACCAACACCATATGTACATTCCATCATTCTCCTACAGCAAAAACACGTTAAAAACCATCAGTGGCATTTTAACAGGAAGAATTATCCCTGGATTATCCCTTTAGCCTTATGGAGTATTTCAGTTACACAGTTGCTAAGCTTGAAAAAAAAAGACGGCAGTCCATCCAGTTCAATGTGTGTGTGTTCATGTCACTACTATTTTCAACATCCCTGTCCATTGTTTTCACTAAGAAACACATCTAAAAGTTTTGTAATTTATCTATACTGCCCACTGACACCACCAACTGTGGAAGGGAGTTCCACATCCTTACTGCTCTAACAATAAAGAACCCCTTACGCATTTTAACCACATTTTAACACTGGGCACCCCCTTCCTGCCCATGGCAATTTTTAGCGCTGTCGCACTTTGAAAGACAATTGTGTGATCATACAACATTGGCAGAGACATGGGATGGTGCTCAGAGGTGGATAGGGGGTAGGGACAGTGGGCGATGTTCTTGTATCTATTCTGAGAATAAAAAAATAAAATAAAAACAGAGTATGACATTCTATTTTCTTTCCTTGTTTCATCGGCTTTCATCTGCATCTTTTATAAATGTCTTATTTATGGAAGGGAATTTAAAGGACCATCCCCATTAAACACAAAACTAGACCGTGAAATCAAGGTTAAACCTCTAGGACTCCAGTGCTGAGATTTTCTCAGGTCAACATACCTAACAATACAGAGGCCTCCATACCTAATGTGGTTGAGATGCCTAGTAAAAAACGGTCATCTCGCTTGAACCACTTCAATACAGGGCATTTTCACCCCCTTCCTGCCCAGGCCAATTTTCAGTTTTCAGCGCTGTGGCATTTTGAATGACAATTGCGCGGTCATGCTACACTGTACCCAAATGAAGTTTTTAGCATCCCCCCCCCCCCCCCCCAAATAGAGCTTTCTTTTGGTGGTATTTGATCACTTCTGCAGTTTTTATTTTTTGCGCTATAAACAAAAGAAGAGTGACAAGTTAAAAAAAAAAAAAAAAACACATCTTTTACTTTTTGCTCTAATAAAAATCCCCAATTTAAAAAAAAATTTTTTCTTTAGTTTAAGCCAATATGTATTCTTCTACATATTTTTGGTAAAAAAATAAAAAAAAAACGCAATAAGCGTATATCGACTGGTTTGCGCAAAAGTTATAGCGTCTACAAAAAACATTTATGGCATTTTTATTATTTTTTTTTTTTTACTAATAATAGTGGCGATCTGCGATTTTTATCATGACTGTTACATTGCGGCGGACACATCGCACACTTTTGAACAAAAATATTACAGCGCACACATGCAAAACTAACATTTACCTCCAGCAAGGCTTTTTAAAAATGCCTAGCCATTTTCAAAAAACATTATCAAAAAATATGGGGATTTGGGCACACCATATTGTTATACGGTACTTAAGCCCACTTACTGCGACAAAGTACTCCATGATTAGTGGGTCCTACACTATCCATAGATTGGGAGATCTTGCTTCTCTGAACCATGGGAGCTATACTCCTCTATATGGGGGAAAGTGAGGTCTCCACCATGACACAGGTGGTCACTAATGAGAGGTACTTACTGAGGGAGTGGGGTGCTCCACCCAACAAGATTTGGTCAGAATCCATACAATAGACAAGCAAGATATTTGGGGGGCAAACCCTAAAAAAATGCATAAAGATGGTGCTGCCATATGGCAGCACCATCTTTATACATTTTTTTAGGGTGTGCCCCCCAAATATCTTGCTTGTACATCGCACACTTTTGACACTATTTTGGGACCATTTATATTTATACAGCGATCCGTATTATAAAAATGCACTGATTACTGTATAAATGTCACCGGCAGGGAAGGGGTTAACAATAGGGGGCGATCAAAGGGTTAAATGTGTATCCTAGGGAGTAATTCTAACTGTGGGGGGGGGGCTCACAAAGGGAGGAGACCAATCAGGGTTCCTCTGTACTGGGAGCACATGATCGGTCTCTTCTCCCCTGACAGGACGTCGATCTGAGTGTTTACAGATCCACGTCCCAGCTCTGTTACTGGCAATCATGGGTGCCCGGCGGATATCGCGGGCGTTGAGCACGTGCACCGGCTCTTGAGTGACCCTGCGGGCGTGCAGGAAAGCCCGGGATGTCATATGGCGCCCGCCCAGGAGGGGAGATCCCTCCTGTGGATGTTATATTATTATGGGCGGGGTATGAAGTGGTTAAGATCTGAATTGATTAGGAACATAAAGCCAATGCGTTTCGGAGGACAGGCTCACCCTTTTTCAGTGCTATTATGTAAATAGGAATAAAAAACATATTTATGTGTCTATAAAAGTATATTAAATTTTTTTTTTATAAAATTCAGACCGATTATTAATAATAGAATAATCATCAATATATATCTACCAGATCCATACTTAACGTGGCCAACTATGAGGGGTTCCCACCATCCCTTTAGCATCTTTAATTTATTTTAAAATATGGGGAATGAGATGTAGCAGGGGGAGGGGGGTTCCATGGTGTGTATCAGCGGGGTCAGGACTGGAGATGGAAATTTGGCATTTCTGAGTTGAATGACCTTTTAAAAATGCACATGTGGATGTTTTCATGATATGTTTATGCAATTTGGGGCCTTTGAATTGCAGAAAGGAAATCATCTAAACAAAAACTATCTCACAGCGGAATGAAAATTAGAACGGAATTAACACTTTCATTTTTCAGTGTTGTAAATCTATTCAGGGTCCAGAATTAGTGCGATCTCTCTGTACACCCCTAAGTGTGCACGATTCTGGCTAAAATCAGAATCACAATATTTCTGCTTAGAAGATAGATCACGATTCTCGCGGCATAACGTCATCTAAAAAAAAAAAAAAAGGGCTAACTTTACTGTTTCGTTTTTTTTTCATTGAAGTGTATTTTTTCCCAAAAAATTGCTTTGAAAGACCGCTGGGCAAATATAGTGTGACATAAAATATTGCAGCAATTGTCATTTTATTCCCTGGGGTCTCTGCTAAAATATACATGTTTGGGGGTTCCAAGTAATTTTCTATTAAAAAATATTGATTTTAACTTAAGAAACAAGCGTCAGAAAAAGATTTAGACTTTAAGTGGTTAAACTTCCTGCATTTACACACTGTTTAAAAACTTGGCAGACTGCCCAGATTTTTTCTTTACACACAGAAGTTTCAATTTGATCTAAGAAGGAAGTTAGTTACAATGTTTCATTTTAAAAACATGGCAGACTGCCCTGATGTTTCCTTTTGACAGCTGAGTGAGCAGATAAGTCTCTCCACTTGTTATATGAAAGAATCCCAAACTCTGCAATAGAGATCTCAGGGGGGTTGAATGGAGATCACAATTTTTTTTATTTGTGTAGCTCTAGTTCAGAGTGGCCCCGGCGTAGAGATGGCATTGGAAGGCTGTCATCTTTCCTGTTGCAGGTTACAATAAACAGATATCACAGCTGACTGCCATCAGCAACCCCAATACTGCTCCATTCAGACAACTGAAATGGTTCTAAAGCCTCAAGGTTTTTTTTACTTTAATGCATTCTATGAATTGAGCTAAAAAAAAAAAAAAAACTGGCATTTGGGGCCATTTTATGCACTCAGGTAAAAAAACCTCTTCTGCCAGAGGATCCCCCCCCCCCCTTATTCTTACCTGAGACTGATTTGATCCAGCAATGTCAATCAACTGCAGTGACGAGCAGGCGCGGCCCGTCTATAAGGGGCGCCACCCCACTAATATCTATGCGCGGGCCCCAATCTCCAAGCGGGACACCAGATGCAGTGGAGTTCTACTGTTTTTTTTTTCCTTTTTTTTTGTGACGCACGATTATAGCCAGAGGCTCTACTTGGCTTCCAAAAGGTTGGGCTCAAGGACAGGGCCCACCCATTTGTGACAACAGCGAATCAACATTCACTATTGTCGTCCTCCTCCACCTTCCAGCAAATCAGAACAGGAAGCGGGTCCAGAGACTGGATTGGCTGGGAGGAGAAGCGACCAGATTGGCCAGGAGGAGAAGCTGGGGAAGCCACCCATGACCTAGATGGGGTAAGTGCGGGGCTGGCGGGCTTGCGAGCGGGCGGGCGGGGTGGGTGGGGGCATTGTTTGATGCCCCCCCGCAAAAAAAAAATGGAGCACCAATAGTAATGAGGGAGCACGGGGTGCGGCCATGTCCCGCTGTCTGTGTCACTGGACACAGGGAGCGAGCACATGAAGTGCCCCCATGGGAAGCGGCTTCCCGTGGGGGCACTTGACAGAGGAGGAGCGCTGGCAGGCGACCCGGGAAGAGGAGGTTCAGGGGTGCTCTGTGCAATTCCACTGCACAGACCATTTTTGTATAGATATATATGTTATTTATTTATTTTTAAAATTTTCCTTCACAATCGCTTTAAGCTGCCCATAGATGGATCGAATCTTGGCTGGTTCAGGGACAGGCTGAGAGTGGATCCATCTATGGGCAGGCTGGTTGTACCGAAGTTGATCCATCAACAGAATTCAGTACAACCAGCCTGTTGGACTTTTTTTCATGCGAACGCTGTCGGCAGCTACAGCCACCAGCAGTGACCACTGTGTTCTGCTGGCAGAACACAATGGCCCTGCGGGAGGGATTCCCCATTGACACCGACTGTACTGAAGGGAATTCAATGAATTTTCTTTCCTTCTACTTGTGTTGGAAGGAAAGAAAATTGAATAACTCATGGGTCGCTTTACAAAAAGGCCCTATGGGACCCATCCACACAAATTGACAGGGGTCCTGTCACCCCAAATTGGAAATCTTCTCTCACTGTCATCCTAATCACCCTTTTTGAAAATCAGTATTAAAAGTAATTCAAACTGCAGCATTTATTTAATAAAAGCACCAACTTTGATCAGCTCAGTCCAGGCACTGGTGACACAGTCAGCACCTTCCCCAAGCTTTTTGGGAAGCCTGTAATGCGGGCAGCCAGCGATGCGGCTGCCCGAACCCTCAGTTCTCTCGCTCCGTGGCGCCGGAATACCTACTTTGGGAACTCGGCTGAGACAGCTTGCAGCTTCAAGGCCGGGTGCGCACTGTGCGAGTTACGCTGAACGTCCAGAATGGCCGTGTGTTCTTCTGTGACCTGTCCTAGAAGATTGCAGGGAGGGAGGGGCCTCCTAGGCGGCGTGGGCAGAGAGCTGCTGTCTGCACAGGGACCTCTGATTGGCGGTATTAGATCGCTCAGTTCTCGATCTTAGAGGTGCCATGGGGTAGATGCAGCATCCACCTAGGGACGTAGGATTATTACATTTAAAAAAAAAACAAAAAACATACTTCTCTTTTAATTCCGTCTGTGCATGTACAATCTACAATGTGGAAATCTGCTTGGCTCACACCTATGCGTTCGCTGCAGCCCATGTTTGCGTGATCACAGCAGCCCGTTCAGTTTGAATGGACTGATATACTTGTGGGTAAACACAGGAAAAAGGTCCCTGTACCTTTTTCAAACCCTAGCCGCAGGGAAATTGCATGGAGCTTTTGCACCATGCGATTTTCTGCACCGGCAGATGCACTGCATTTTTAGATGCATGAAGGTGCAATTAAGGTTAAATGGCAGCCTGGTGTGTAAAAGAACAGTGCATTTTGGTTGCTGGTGTGGGAACTGGTGCAATTCTCGCACAAGTGTAAAAGCTGGATGGACCAAGGTAACTATGTAAAAATATACCAAGCCTGGGGTTATTCTTTAATAAAAGCCCTTACTTTGATTACTTTCACATAGCTTTGTGAGGAAGGAGAATCAACATGACAACTGAACACTTATTTGCTCAATTTGGGGTGAAATGCCTGCTTAAAGCAGAGTTCCACCCAAAAATGTAACTTCTAATTTAAGTGTAGGTGACCCCCTGACATGCCACAATTGTCATTTCTTTTTTTTGGGGAGGAGCGGGTACCCCATTTTTACAGGCACCCAGCTCCCACTTCCTCCCCTGGTGCCACAGAGCCGGAGGGAAGATCACCTCTCCCCCCTCCCTCCCATGTTCTGGGACATGTGACAGGTCCCAGAAGAAGCCACAGCCAGGCACCCAGTTAGAATTCCGGCGCCGCGGAGACGAGCTTTGCACGCCCACATCGTGAGACCGTTGGACAAGTGATTGTCTGGTTATTAAAAGTCAGCAGCTACATTTTTTGTAGCTGCTGACTTTTAAATGGGTGGAACTCCACTTTAAAGAAAGGAAGTGAAAAAGGCCAAAAATAGACACATTAGTATAAAGAGAAAACAAAAACGACACCAGCCTGAGGAAAGTCCATCTTCCCTCCAATTTAAATGAATTCTCCAAATATCTTTTGGCATTAAAGCAAAGTTTCGTCCACCCTCTTTCAAAAATGTAAAGTCAGCAGCTACACATACTGTAGCTGCTGACTTTTAATATTAGGACACTTACCTGTCCTGGAATTCAGTGATGTCTGCACCCCAGCCAATGTTTCCATTGGCTGTCGGCTGCGCTCGCCACCATTGCCAATAAGGGAACCGCGCAGTGAAGTCTTGCGGCTTCACAGTCGGGTCCCTCCTGCGCATGCACGAAGCGCGATGTGCTCTCTTACTGGCCCGGCAGCACGGAGGAGGAGGGGGGCTGAACTTCTGAAGTACCTCACCGCGGCAAGATCCGACAGAAGTGGGGACAAGGTACCCATCAAAAACAGGTATCCGCAAACACAGGAGGGGGGTGGGATCAGATAAGCAGAAGTTCCACTTTTGGGTGGAACTCTTCTTTAAGTAGCTGAAAAGTCTTTATCTGCTCTCTGAAATATATTATATTCACCTTAGAGGGGAGAAGGGGAAATGAGCTCCTGGAGTGGCTTCATAAACAGGCATAAGGGTCTGAATCAACAGAAAATCATAAACTTTGACCTTTTATAATTACCCCCCCAATATATGTCCTATGTGGTCTCACCGTGCTGCCCTCCCGGACGGAGTACAGGATCTTTTCCTGGATGTCACATGAGTTCAGGACCGGAGCGATTTTACTGGATGGGAATCGCAGACGAGACCTGACAACAAACAGAGATTATTACTAGGACTCTCCCGATATTGATTACATACATGATGCCCCTAACCAAAAAGATTATCCTTCATATTTACCTATTGTCTGACAGGATATCAGATTACCTGCAATTTTCATATAGCTGTGACTGTCCAGCCAGCAAAAAGATATAAAAGTGAATTTGTCCAATCCAGCAGCCAATGAGACCTTTAAATTAAGCCTGGAGAACGTCTCCCACTGAATGCATCAGTAAAAGGTCTGCAGGGATTTTTAGGCTCCCCAAGTGCTAGGTTTTGTTTACAGTGAATTTATAGCAGTGGTTGTCAACTTTTTATTTTATTTTATTTTTTAAGATATTTTTATTAGGTTTTAGACAAACCAACAAACACAGAAAAACCCAAACAAAAAACAGCAATAGTACTAGACAGCCTGGTCGTACAGAGGTATACAATATTAGGCAGTATGCGCAATCAAATTATACAGATATCAGTGCAAAAGGTACAAAATAGGCACAGTGGTATAAAGTGCAAGTATGCTACCAGGTCAGGGTAAGAGCATGTGACCAGATATTAGAGATCTCTGGGGCACAGCCCATCAGTGGACAATCAAGGGTGGTACAATCAGTGCTGGGATAGGGTTAGTGGGCTAGCCAACCATCTACCCCAAATTTTGTGGAAGGTTTTGTTCCCTTTCCTGAGTTCAAAAGTGAGTTTATAAAGTGGGATAGAGTCATTAATAAGTTTTATCCTGAGGGATTTCAGGGGGGTCTGCGCACCCTTCCAGGACATCAGAATAGTTTTTTTTCAGTCTCTTGGCATGGGATGATATGGGTAAATCACAAAAAATGCCTAATAGGCAGTTCTTGGTGTGGAGTACATTTGGGAGAGCCAATGCTGCTGAGGTAAAGGCACCTACTTCCTTCCAGAAATCCTGGACCATTGGGTATGCCCAAAAGCAATGTAGGAAGTCGGCCTCCTGGCCACAGCTGCAGAAACAGGCACCCGAGGGCAGGAGACCCATCTTGTGCAAGCTGGCCGGGGTGAGGTGGGTCTGGTAAAAAATCTTAATCTGTATGATGTGATCCTGGGAGATATTAACAGAGGTTTTATATGTGTCACTAAATTCTGACCAGTCTTCGTCCATCAATGAAATGTCCAGAGATGTCCATTTTACTTTGCTTTGTGAAATCTGGGGTTAAAGTCAGACATTAGGGCTGCGTAGTAGGTGGAGACTAGTTTAGTAGGTCCAAGTCTAAGCATACTTGGGAGAAAGTTTTGAAGTCCTGGGCGTTGTACAGGTGACATAAATATTTAACTCCCTTGGAGTACCAGCGGTTGGGGTCAGGGAGGGAGAACAATTCCTGAAGGTTGGGGTTAAACCATAGGGGGTTCATGGGAGATTTTTGCCAAGTATGCTAGCGGAATAATGAAAGAGAGGTGTTAACTACAGTGGTACCAGGGCGGTCAGGAACTCGGCCTCTATAAATATTATGCTAGGTTTCTAGGGAAGATGCGATAGCACCCTCTGTGGAGATGCAGGCATTAGCCGGGACCGGGCACAACCAATCATGGATGTGCACCAGCTGGGATACCAGATAATATAGGAAAAAGTTAGGAAACGCCAGGCATGCCATGTATGCTGGCAGCCGTAGCATCTCAAGTGCCACCTTGGGGGGAACCAACCTTCAACAGGAAAGTAGTACATATCGTGTCTATTCGTTTAAATATAGATTTCTGTTTTCTGCATGTTAGCAAGGATATAGAGAAGTCTCGGTAGATATATCATTTTAAGAACATTGGCCCTCCCCATAAGGTCAGTGGTTGTCAACTTACGAGCGAAGGTTGGCTCAGATATGGACCCGGACATCACCAGAGGGCCACACATAATGTTTATTTATTACAGGTACTTGTATAGCGCCATCAATTTACACAGCGCTTTATAGGTGCATCTTATAAAATTAGAATTATAAGGAGTTTGGGACTTTAAGTGAGGTTATAGATCACAGATCACTTGACCCTGGCTCCTTAAAGTGGCAGTAAACCCATTGATTTAAACAGTTAAAAAAAAAGGCATGCCGGGAATGCCAACTGCACATTGGCTGTGCTCTCAGCCAAACTATCAAACCATCCAATGGCTGGTGTCATAACGATTTACATGTGCAGCACCATAGCAGTTGAAGATTAAACAGAGGCAAAGATGGCAGCTTCCTTGGCTGAAAACGATAGGGGAGTTTACTTCCACTTTAATTATCATTCCTCAGCACAGTACCCTTATCGTAAGTACTCAGGTTAGGTCTAGTTGTCCCTTTCCTGTTACGCTTAATTAGAATTGGACTAATTATATTTAATTATATCTTGTAGATATCTGTGAGCATCCACCACTGATGAGTGTGCTATACACGAAACGCGTTGAGAATTTTGGGATGCAGACACATGTCCCTATCCAACTTCTTTTAAACAATTTGGGCATTTTGGATGTAGATACATATTTTTATTCAACTATCATTTGTTATTCCTATTTCTCAATTACTCAATGCTCCTATTATTTCCATCATGTTGGATATCTGCAGGTGCTGTTCGCATTATGCACATTTATGAATTTCATGGAATGTATTTTACCAATCAAATCAGACCATTATGTGGTGCTTGGCTACTATACATTGATGCACCCAAGACACCCGTATTTGCATACGCAAAGATTATGTGGGTGTAAGTATATATGAAATTACATTTACTATAATGCTTTTTCTTTTATGTGGTTTCTGTATTGAGAAGTCTTATACAGTTTTTTATGATTAATAAACATGTATTTTTATGTAACCTACCTCCCCAATGTCTACAACCTCACTTAAAGTCCCAAACTCCTTATAATTCTACTTTGAACCAGGGATGGAGGCACATTTTATATGTGCCTCATTTAAAGTCCCAAATTTCCCCCTTCGCTCATCTTATAAAATTAGAATATCATCAAAAAGTACATTTATTTCAGTAATTCAATTCAAAAAGTGAGACTCATATTTTATATAGACGTGTTACACACAGAGTGATATATTTCAAGCATTTCTTTATTTTAATTTTGAGGATTATGGCTTACAGCTAGTAAAAACCAAAAATTCAGTATCTCAGAAAATTTGAATATTGTGAAAAAGTTCAATACGGTAGACTCATGGTGTCACACTCTAATCAGTTATTTAACTCAAAACACCTGTAAAGGTTTCCTGAGCCTTTAACCAGTTGCTTACTGGGCACTTAATCCCCCTTCCTGCCACCTTTTAGCGCTGCTGCGATGACAATTGCACGGTCATGCTACACTGTACCCAAATTAAATTTTTATCATTTTTTTCACACAAATAGAATATTCTTTTGGTGGCATGTGATCACTGCTGGCGTTTTTATTTTTTGCTAAACAACCAATAAAAAATTGCAAACAGGTAATTTTTCTCCTTCATTAATATGCACTGATGGCAATGATAAGGCAACACTGATGGTCCCTGATAAGTGGCATTCATGGGTGGCCTTCATGGGTGGCATTGATGGGTGGCACTGAAGGACACTGCTAGGTGTCACTGATAAGTAGCACTGATGGGCAATGGTAGGTAACGCTGATAGGCAGCACTGGAGATGAGGCACTGATTGGTGGCATTGGTAGGTGGCCCAGTGGGTACTGGTAGACGGGACTGTTGTGCACTAGTAGGTGGCACTGGCAGATGACACAGATCACTCAGAGGCGGCTCTCTCCCTCTGACAGCCGCCGGTGATCGGCTTTTTTTTTTCTCCTCACGCCATCATCGTGAGGAGAAAAAATAGCCAATTACCGATTATGTTTACATCACATGATCATCTGTCATTGGCTGAAAGCTGATCACATGGTAAGGGGTCGGGATCGACCCCTTACTCCGATCTGCGATTAGCCAAGTCTCGGACTCACAGGCCGCTTGAGAATGGGAAGACATCATATAACAGCCTCCTGGCAAAGTAGGTCTACGCTGTAGCAATCATTCAGATATAGTGCAGACGAGAAGGGGTTAAATGGTCTCTCAGTCTGGTTCAGTAGGTTGCATAATCATGGGGAAGACTGCGGACTTGACAGTTGTCTAGAAGACAGTAAACGACACCCTCGTCAAGGAGCATAAGTCACAAAAGCTCATTGCTAAAGAAGCTGGCTGTTCACAGGGTTCTGTATCCAAGCATATTAATGGAAGGTTGAGTGAAGGAAAAAGTGTGGTAGAAAAAGGTGCACAAGCAACAGGGATAATGCCAGCCTTGAATCTGTGAGCGGAGGTCCGAGGACCACACATCATATACCAAAGGGCCGCAGGTTGGACACCAGGGATTTATAGGGGGAGATTTACCAAAACTGGAGCACACAGAATCTGGTATAGCTGTGCATAGCAACCAATCAGCTTCTATCTTCAGCTTGTCAAAGCTTTGACAATAAACCCTCGATCACACTGAACAAGGCTTTGAAATCGAAAACGATTTTAAAGCTGCATTTCATCTCAGTTCAACTTCAGGGGCGACTTGAAAGACATCTGTGCAGGTCCAGCTTGTAAAACAGTGTCAATTTTCTGTCCCCTCAAAATAACTCAACACACAGCCATTAAAGTGGTTGTAAACCCAGTCAGCACATGCTGATACAGGGGATATCTCCTAAACCGTGCAGGCTTAGGAGCTATCCGGGGTAGCTACAGGTAAGCATTATTACAGGCTTACCTGCAGCAAAAAGTGGTTGTAAAGGGTTTACAACCATTTAATGTCTAAACCGCTGGCAACAAAAGTGAGTACACATTGGACCCAAAGCGTCATTATTTTGTGTGGCCACCATTATTTTCCAGCACTGCCTTAACCCTCTTGGGCATGGAGTTCACCAGAGCTTCACAGGTTGCCACTGAAATCCTCTTCCACTCCTCCACGACGACATCACAGAGCTGGTGGATGTTACAGACCTTGCGCTTTTCCACCTTCTGTTTGAGGATGCCCCACAGATGCTCAATAGGATTTAGGTCTGGAAACATGCTTGGCCAATCCATCACCTTTACCCTCAGCTTCTTTAGCAAGACAGTGGTCATCGTGGAGGTGTGTTTGGGGTCCTTATGTTGGAATACTGCCCTGGGTACCAGTATCCAAATGGGTGGGGATCATGCTCTGCTTCAGTATGTCTCATACATGTTGGCATTCATGGTTCCCTCAATGAACTGTAGCTCCCCAGTTTCGGCAACAATCAAGCAGCCCCTGACCAAGACACTCCCACCACCATGCTCGACTGTAGGCAATATACACTTGTCTTTGTACTCCTCACCTGGTTGCCGCCACACACGATTGAAACCATCTGAACCAAATAAGTTTATCTTGGTCTCATTAGACCACAGGTCATGGTTTCAGTAATCCATGTCCTTTGTCTGCTTGTCTTCAGCAAACTGTTTGCTGGCTTCCTTCTGGGAGGACAGCCACGCAGACCAATTTGAAGTAGCATTTGGCGTATGGTCTGAGCACTGACAGGCTGATCCCCCACCCCTTCAACCTCTGCAGCAATGCTGGCAGCACTCATCTGTCTATTTCCCAAAGACAACCTCTGGATATGACACTAAACACGTGCACTCAACTTCTTTGGTTGACCATGGCAAGGCCTGTTCTGAGTGGAACCTGTCCTGTTAAACAGCTATATGGTCTTGGTCACCATGCTGCAGCTGTTTCAGGGTCTTGCCAATCTTCGTATAGCCTGGGCCATCTGTACGTAGGAGCAACAATTCTTTTTTTTTTTTTCAGATACTCAGAGAGTTCTTTGCCATGAGGTACCATATTAAACTTCCAGTGACCAGTAAGAAAGGGTGAGAATGATAACACCAAATTAACACACCTGCTCCCCATTCACACCTGAGACCTTGTAACACTAATGAGTCACAACACCAAGGCAGGAAAATGGCTAATTATTCCAAATTTGGACATTTTCACTTAGGGGTGTACTCACTTTTGTTGCCAGCGGTTTAGACATTAACCACTTGCTTAGTGGGCACTAAAACCCCCCTCCTATCCAGACCAATTTTAAGCTCTCAGCGCTGATGCACTTTGAATGACAATTGCGCAGTCATACAACACTGTACCCAAATTAAATTTTTATATTTTTTTCCCCCCAAATAGAGCTTTCTTTTGGTGGTATTTGATCACCTGTGCGATTTTTATTTTTTGTTAAAAACAAAAATGTAAAAAGACCGAAGTTTAAAAAAAAAAAAAAAGAAAAAATGAATTTTATTTATTTATTATGCTAATGAGGCGGCACTGATGGGCACGACAGGTGGCAGTGATGGGCACTGATGGGTGGCAGTGATGGGCAACACTTCTAAGTGGCGCTGATTGGCACCACTGGTGGGCATTGATAGGTGGCACTTGTGGGCATTGATAGGTGGCATAAATGAGGCATAATTGCCTCTACCTTTTCGGGACCGATGTCCCTTTAAGATGAGCCGGTGATCTGCTTTTTTTTTCTCCTCCGCTATCACCGAGCTTTTGTTTTGGTCATGTGATCAGCTGTCGTTGGCTGACAGCTGATCACATAAGGGGCCAGGACCGGCCCCTTACACGGATTGGTGATCACCCGAGTCTCAGTGACTCGGTGATCACGGCGCACACAGGGAGCATGCACAGGGGAGGCCGTCATGAGGAATTCAGATTCAGCCACAGCGCGGATGTCAAGTGGTTAATGTTAAAGTGGTTGAGTTATTTTGAGGGGACAGCAAATTTACACTGTTACACAAGCTGTACACTCACTACTTTAGCAAAGTGTCATTTCTTCAGTGTTGTCACATGAAAAGATATAATAAAATATTTACAGAAATGTGAGGGGTGTACTCACTTTTGTGAGATACTGTACACACGTACACACACACACACACACACACACACACACACACACACACGTTTAAGCTTTTAGTTGCAAACCCTAATGCAAAAGGCAACACACAGCTATGCCTCCTCGATTTTTTTAAGCAGGCCTAATTAGATCTGGGTGTAAACGGGTTTATGCATAAGAATGCATGGACCATCTGATCAGGTCTGATTAAAAAATGACAGTTGGACCTGAATGGATTGCCCATGTGAAAGGGCTTTTTAATGCGATTTACTAAATTCTGTGAGGTCCTTCAGTGTCAAACTTGCTCCTGCCTTGAACATCTATAGGATTCGTATTGCTCCCGTTCATTGCTTCTGTCCTAGGATCCACTGTTGTACCGATGCATATTTAAAGCATTGCCATGTTCGTCTGTATTTCATTGTTCATGTTATTATTATACAGGATATTATATTTTAATAGCTCCAACAGTTTGCACAGCGCTTTACAACATTAGGGCAGACAGTACAATTACAATACAATTAAATACACAGGAGGGAATCAGAGAGCCCTGCTCGTTAGAGCTTACATGTTCGAGCTTACATGTTCATAATACCGTCCTTTTTAATGGCTGCGTATTTTCTAAAATTAAATATAAAGAGCTCATAGGGTTCATATCCCTACGCTGGACAAGATCACACTGAGCGATAGCCCACCACCAGAGCGTGGGGAGCATCACCTGCTGGGAGAGTGGAAGATCAGGTGCAGGATTAAACCAGCAGTGCAGGTGCAGTCCCACTGCAAGAGATCATTTTACTTTTCCCAGAGTTGGGCTTTAAAAATGTTTACTTCCTTTCCAAGTGCACCCATACTCCTGCATGGAGGACTGTAAATCATGACGAATGTATCTACCCTTCCGTTCTGCAGATTTGAAGTACAGCTAAGTGATATGCGAATGACCCCTATAGCCAATTCTTCAGGCTGATGTACTTTGTGCCAGGAATACGTGCCCACATTATGCCATACACAGCAGTGCTGTGGGACGGCTGTGATGAGTCTCCTCCAGCAGAGGGCACTGCCGGCACACAAATCTCCACACGCCGGGCACAAATGTACTTTCTAAATTCTGCACGTACGTGATTTTTTTCTTTCTTTATTAGTTTTAAGTAAAGTATGAAGATCAAGGACTTTACTGGGAGCTCTCATTTCCACTGAATAATGGGCAGATAATGGATAATAAGAGGCATTTAATGTGGAGAATATTCAGTATAATTACATCCTCTCGGCACAGAGGCTGCTTAATGCACTTCCCTGCCAGGAATATTCCACTGCGGACAGACAGACGGACAGACCCAGGGAATGTTTTCAGCATCATTCGTGGTAATTGATCACTTTGTTTGAGATAATAAGCGCAACAAAACGCTGAAAATCTGCAGCAGGGAAGCAAGCTGGAAAATGGCAACTGAGAGCCGGAGGAGCGAGCGAGAATCGGACGTACCGCTATCACTGATAATTGTGCTGCGCCACAGTCACCCATATTAAAGGGGCCATTTATTAGCATTGGTGAAATTGATGCATTTTGTCTAATTTGATGCTCAATTACTTCCAGTACATAAAACATTCAAAACCAAAAATTGTATGATGTTTAAAGCGGAGTTCCAACCCAAAAGTGGAACTTCCACTCATTTGTCTCCCCCCCCCCCCAGGGTGCTACGTTTGGCACCTTTCAGGGGGGGGTGGATACCGGTCCGGGCTGTGGCGAATTACGTCAGTGGCTCAGCCCCCCTCCTCCTGCCTCTGCCGCCAGGGGTTCCGTGAGATTAGGTGACCCATCAAATCTTGTAACGGAAGTGACGGTCCGTCACGGCCATCTTGGTACACCCCGCACTCAGCCGCAGTAAGCCTACTGTCTTGCATTTCACACTTTTTACCAGTAAACTGAGCGGATATAGTGAAATACAGTATTCAGAACTCCGTGACACGGGGTTTATTTACTAAAGCTTTAGAGTGCAAAATCAGGCTCACTTCCACATAGAAACCAATCAGCTTCCAGGTTTTATTACCAAAGCTTAACTGAACAAGCTGAGGATAGAAGCTGATTGGCTACCATGCACAGCTGCACCACATTCTGAGTGCACCAGTTTTAGCAAATCTCCCCCACTGTGTCGATGTCGAAGTTTAAAAGCAGCGGTCTTCTGTCAGATTAGCAAACGTGTGAGATCAGCAGGCTTGCCGCTCCTTTTAAAATTCAACATCAACACAAATGGTAGTGATTTACGAAAAGGCAAATCCACTTTGCACTGAAAGTGCACTTGGACGAGCAGTCGCTCTAAATCTAAGGGGTAGATCTGAAATGAGTGGAAGCTCTGCTGATTTTATCATCCAATCATGTGCAAGCTAAAATGCTGTTTTTTATTTTCCTTGCATGTCCCCCTCGGATCTACAGCAACTTTACTTCCAAGTGCAGTTGTAGTGCAAAGTGGATTTTCCTTTAGTAAATAACCCCCAGTGTCACTGAGTTCTAAATCCTGTATTTCACGATATAAGCTCAGTTTACTTGTAGAAATAAATGTGTAAAGCAAGACTTTGGGGGATGTTAAAAGATGTCCGCTTGGCAACTTCAGACTGTAGGCTTAGTGTGGCCAAGCACGGGGTGTATCAAGATGGCCGTGACGGAACGTCACTTCCGTTACGAAATCTGACGGGTCGCCTAATCTGACATAAAACCATGCCAGTAGGAAAGTGCAGTGGTGCCTTGCACATGTGCAGTAGGGCGTGAAGCTGTAATGCTGCATTTCCAGGTTCCCTTACTGGCAATGGTGGCGGCAGCACCCGACAGCTGATGGAAACATCAGCTGCGGTGCCGACATCGCTGGACTCCAGGACAGGTAAGTGTCTAATTTTTTTTTAAAGTCAGCAGCTGCAGTATGTGTAGCTTTTCATTTTTGTAGTGGTGGGCGGACCTCCACTTTAAGCAAAATAAAAATAAAAATACAGTGAAAAAACAGACTGGAAAATAGAAGAAAAATAAAATGACAGTATGTTATAAAACCTTCCTCTCCAGCTTCCTTCTGACAAAAATAATGCACCGTGTCTACAAAATAGAGGTCGCCGGGTTATTTTTGCCTCTGAAAATAAAGCGTAGCTTTACACATGGGGAGCATCATGGAATCCACATTTGTCATGGCAAAAACAATATTTAGATATCTGTTTTTTTTCGAGAGGGAAACATAACCCCTCTTTGACTGGCTGCACTAATTCCATTTCGAAAAAAAAAAACTCCATGAAATCCAACATCTTTGTGTCGAGATGTAGAATGTAGATCTACATAAAAAAAATTTCTGCAGACAAAATAAATAAATAAAAATACAGCTTTAATGCTCAAATCACTGCTGGTAGCCAACATGGCATGTAATAAAGTGGTGCAGGTCATATAAAACAGCTGGTCAGGCTACACTATGCTCAGAAAAACTGCAGCCGATCGCACACAGGACCCCATCTCACTGTGACCAAAACTAAACTAGTAATGCAAGATAGCTTCAACTCTGCTCTCCACCTGCTGGAGAGGTCCCTCAGATGCGTTTCGCCCCTAGTGGGAGTACTCATTGAGGCCTCAATGATTAAAGTGGTATTAAAAGGTTTAACAAACATGTTATAATTACCTGCTCTGTGTAATGGTTTTGATCCTCTTCTACTTGAGTCCCCTATCGGCGCTCCTGACTCCTCCCCCTTCATCAGTGCCCCCAATAGCAAGCATCTTATGGTGCGTGCTCTCTCATGAACCCTGCTCTATGCATCCATAAGATACATAGAGCAGTGGCTTGGCCCCGCTCCTGCGCTCTCTTCATTAGCTCACAGGCTGTGATTGGCTCCCGCTGCTGTCTCAGCCAATTAGGAGAGAGAGGTAGACCATTGTTGTTTTTATTTGGAAAAAAAAATAATTTTGGCAATGCGCTAGGTCAGTGCACCCTTCGTTTGGTATTGTTTTACAGTTCTAAAGGCTACCCATTGTCCTAAGGAGGGCAGCAAGGCCATTGCCATAGAAAGATGCTATCTGTACTATGCATTCCCAGGCCCACTACTTGAGCACAGGAGAATTACTTTGAGATTAATGAGGAAAGAGAGAGACCTGGGACAGCCGAGGCTCTCATGTACATCCATGGATAGAGAGGGAGCTCAGGGGAGTATTAGTGGGGCCATGGGAGGGGAGTATTAGTGGGGCCATGGGGGGGGGGGGGGGGGGGCAGCACACAGAAGGTTTTCTACCTTCATGCATAAAATTCATGAAAATAAAAAACCTTCAGCCTTTACAACCATATTAAGTCCACTGTGGGGTGAAACGCGTCTAAAGGACCTCTCCAGCAGGTGGAGAGCATAGCTGAAGCCATAGTAAAATTGCTGGTTTTGTTTTGGTGACAGTGAGTCGGCAGCCTGTGTGCGATCACTTGCCATTTTTCTGTAGCATAATGTTTTTTTTTCTGATTACAGCTCCAAATGTTCGGCCGAAATCTGGGAATGGTGCCAACAGACAGCTGCTGTCCTTTAGAAAAAAAGCCAAAAGCCAACCAGTGTTCTTTGAGGTCACTTTATCATTTAACAAGAACCAAGGAAACACCCCAGTGCAGTGGAGAACAGAGCGGGGACTATGGTGGAAGATCTCACCAATGGGTCCTCCAGACTCCAGCTATAAACTGAAATATCACATTCTGGCCGACCCTTTAAAGTATACTTGATAAATATTCCATTCTGATTAGGATCACTGGCATTTCGGCATAGCAACAGGAAAAATTATTTTGGCGTATAAGCACTAAAGGAAGCAAAGACACTTTGTGGAAGGTTTTGGTGAAAAAGTGACAACCGTCAAGTGTGTCTTTTAAGAAGACTGAAATAGATCAACTATCAGGGCGGGTCAATTAAATCATTATTGCTTTGACTTCCATTGCCATGACATTTTGAGTGGTGAGCACATTGAGAACTGTCAGCTTGGCCTTCAAAGAGGACACTGAAACACATCAACCATCAAGGGTCCAATGAAATCATTATTGGTTTTACTTCCATTGCCGATCACTCTGAGTTTTCTACATTCTACACATAGCCAGCAAGACGTCTCAGTGAAAATGACAGCTGCAGAATCTTTTGTCCATTCTCAACCCTGATCTGACCCTCCTGGGAGACTTGCTGTTGATCTGATCCTCAGAAGTACATCCGTGGCCAACACTGCCATCTTCTCCAGAAGAAAAAGAAAGGCAACGATTCACTTGCACAGAAAAGTTGCGGCGGTATATGTGGTAATCCAAAATTGTAAGATCAGTGATCACCCATCATCATCCACTAAAGACAGCCTGACCTGATCCCCCCCCCCCCCCCCAGAATATCAGGGGCTCTCCAGGAGGACAGAATAGAGTTTCCCCTAAAAATGGGAGTGTAATCTGCAACCATTACTATTCAATTGATTAACAGCTTAGACTCTGCAGTCAGAAGATAATCAATTCATCTTAAAACAAAACCAAGAAAAAATAAATATATTATATAAAATGACTCAAATCAACCTCCCCACAGACCAATCCTGTCTCTCATTTGGATTCGAAATTGAAAATCCTCAGCCATAGGTATATTCAATTACAGTAGACATGCGGTGTAATAACGCTTGTAATGGCAGCGATACAGATCCGCGATTTAATACTGCAATTTTTTCACCGAATTGTCCCCTGATAGGATCAGATTCAGTTGTAGTCACAGTTCTATTTCCACTGGTGTCATTTCATTAATCTATTTTGGAAGATCATCTGTATTCCTCATTATTCTATCATGTACTATGATGTGATGACGTGGCCGTCTTTCTCTAGGACAGCTTGGCTGCCAACAATTTAATCTAGGAAAATGTAAAAAGTAAAAAAGAAACTCTGTGATATTTATCATATATATATATATATACCGTATATACTCGAGTATAAGCCGAGATTTTCAGCCTCTTTTTTGAGGCTGAAAGTGCCCCCCTCGGCTTATACTCGAGTCATCGCTGTCTGCCCGCTCGATCAGCGTGTCGAGCAGACAGACAGCGGCCATTCTATTCAAAAGCCGCGCCTCCGGCTCCGCCTTCGCCTGTGATAGGCGGAACACTGAATTTCCCAGCAGCCTGTGTTCCGCCTATCACGGACGTCGTATCATCCTCGTACTACGGACGAGGATGATACGACGTCTGTGATAGGCGGAACACAGGCTGCTGGGAAATTCAGTGTTCCGCCTATCACAGGCGAAGGCGGCGGCGCAGCTTTTGAACTTACAATGGCCGCCGACGAAGAGGGCACGGGACGGCACGGCACGGGACGGGACGGGACGGGGGCAAGGCAAGGCACGACACGGGACGGATGCAAGGAGGCAAGGCCCGGCACGGGACGGAGGCAAGGCACGGGACGGAGGCTCGGGACAAAGGTAGGCTGGACACACACACACACACACACACACACACACACACACACACACACACACACACACACACACGGATGGAGACACACACAGGGATGGATGGATGGATGGATGGAGACACACACACACAGGGATGGATGGATGGATGGATGGATGGAGACACACACACACAGGGATGGATGGATGGATGGATGGAGACACACACACACAGGGATGGATGGATGGATGGACACACACACACACAGGGATGGATGGACGGACACACAGGGATGGACGGACACACAGGGATGGACGGACACACAGGGATGGACGGACACACAGGGATGGACGGACACACACACAGGGATGGACAGGCATGTCTCACCCTCGGCTTATACACGAGTCAATAAGTTTGCCAGTTTTTTTGGGGGTAAATTGGGGGCCTCGGCTTATATTCGGGTCGGCCTATACTCGAGTATATACGGTATATATATATATACATACACACACAAATAAAACACATATACACGCACACAAACATACAGTGCATCTGAAAAGTATTCACAGCACTTCAACTTTTCCACATTTTGTTAAAGTTACAACCTTGATCCAAAATGGAATAAATTCATTATTTTCCTCAAAAATCTACAAACAATACCCCATAATGACAATGTGAAAGAAGTCTGAAATCTTTACAAATGTATCAAAAATAAAAAACAAAATCCCATGTACATAAGTATTTACAGCCTTTGCTCAATACTTTGGTGAAGCACCTTTGGCACCAATTACAGCCTCAAGTCTTTTTGAGTATGATGCTACAAGATTGGCACACTTATTTTTGGGCAGTTTCTCCCATTGTTCTTTGCAGGATCTCTCAAGCTCCATCAGGTTGGATGGGGTGAGTCAGTTTACAGCCATTTTCAGATCTCTCCAGAGATGTTCAAACGTGTTCAAATCTGTGCTCTGGTTGGGCCACTCAAGGATGTCCACATAGGTGTCCCGTAGCCACTCCATTATCTTGTGTGCTTAGGGTCGTTGTCCTGTTGGAAGATGAACCTTCGCCCCAGTCGGAGGACCAGAGCGCTCTAGAGCAGTTTTCATTGAGGATGGCTCTGTACATTGCTGCATTCATCTTTCCCTCGATCCTGACTAGTTTCCCAGTTTCTGCCGCTGAAAAATATCCCTGCAGCATGATGTTGCCACCACCATGCTTCACTGTAGGGATGGTATTCTGCAGGTGATGAGCAGTGCCTGGTTTCCTCCAGACATGACGCTTGCCATTCTGGCCAAAGAGTTCAATCTTTGTTTCGTCAGACCAGAGAATTTGGTTTCTCATGGTCTGAGAGGCCTTCAGGTGCCATTTGGCAAACTCCAGGTGGGCTGTCATGTGCCTTTTACTGGAGGAGTGGCTTCCATCTTGCCACTCTACCACACAGGCATGATTGGTGGAGTGCTGCAGAGATAGAAGTTGTTCTTCTGGAAAGTTCTCCCCTTTCCACAAAGAAATGCTGGAGCTCTGTCAGAATGACCATTGGGTTCTTGGTCTCCTCCCTGACTAAGGCACTTCTCCCCCGATCACTCAGTTTGGCCGGGGCAGCCCGCTCTAGGATATGCAGGATATGCAGCACCTTGAATATGCCAGTCAGTACAATTTAATCACTTATTAACGACTTCATGAACAAGCCATTTATTTCTATGCGGCACTGGGCTACTTTAACTGACAATTGCATGGTCATGCAAAGATGTACCCAAACACTAATATTATATATATATATATATATATATATATATATATATATATATATATATATATATATATATATATATATATATATATATATATATATATATATATATATATATATATATATTGTGGTAGTACGGAATCTCCAATCCTGGGACTGGGTTTTGGGAACAGCCAGCAGTCTGGCTGGATGATTGCACAGGTGGGTCTTGGGCTTAAAACAAAGCCAACACCATGGTTCTGGGCTCCACCCTCCCGAGGAGTCCAGGCGAGTAAGGGAGAAGAAGTGTGCATGTCTGCACAGGTCGGTCTGTCAGAGCAGACAGAGGGTCCAAGCTTGTGGGCTGAAAAAAGGAAACTCGTAAAGAGTGCTGAGGTGCTGGGTGTACAGGAACCCTGTTACAGAGCCGAGAGGGCTGCAGCATTAGTCTGAGCAGCAGTGCTGCTAAAGAGAGCCAGGTGGCTTGGTATTTTTGGTTTCTACATACATTATTGCTGTGGAAAGCTGTAACCCCTGTGTGGGCAACTATTTTGTTATCGGACTTTTCTTTCTTTAATAAAAGTGGGCCTACAAGCCCTTAAAACGGCATATCTGGAGTGGACTCAGCTCACTGGTAAGCTCTACCTTTAAGCTAAAATAACCCCCAAATATTACAAGTGGTGGAGAATGCGGGCAGAAGACGGTGGAATCCGGGTCCTTGCTCTACAGTAAGTTCAAGTCAGGAACTATTGGCTGTGTGTGGAAGTGCAGCCAGGCAAAAGGCATTGCGTGTTGCAGGTGGTGTACCTGTGAATAAAAAGTCAAAAACATTTTTTCTTGCTATGAACTGTGTTTGTGTGCATGAGACAGCACAATCAGTGTGTGCAATGTGCAGGTGAGGAAAGCTTGCATGAATAGAAAAGCAACTTGCTTTAAAAGAGACACTTTCATTTTCCTGGACTGTTTAAAGTTGTTCTGAAGTCTCTAAGTATGGGGCGGTCAAAGCTCTTAAAAGAAGCAAGGTTTGCTGAAATGAGAGACAGAGCTCTGTGGTTGGAGGGGATGTTACCGCCCGAACGAGCCCCATACATACCTGATCAGAGTGTATCAAGGAGAAAAAGGGCTGGGGTTGTCCCTAGCAACACTGGTGCAATGAGTGCACAGGTGACTGCTGTTATGGAGAGTCCACCAGCATTTGAATCTGCAGTGGATTGGTGCAAGCGGCATTTAGCAGCACTGAACCAAGCTACAGAGGAAAGGAAGCCAACCCTCAGTGCAAGGGGAAAGCCGCTGGATGTCCATAACTGTAAGAGGGCTGTTGTTGCCCCTGGCAAAGCTGCTGCAGTTAAAACCTGCTATTGTGAAAGATGTGAATGTGTCACAGCATGAGACGGGATCCAGCAGAGAGAAGCCCATGCTATATGCAAGGAGAGAGGCTGATCAAAGGCTGAGGATGAGAGTGGTTGCCCATAGCAACGCAGAGGAAGCCAGTCGGGCTATGTCTAATAAGGATCGTGGAAAGTGGCTTAAGGAGGAGCCAATTTATCATGTTGGCGAGAGCCAGCAAAGTTCTGCTGGGAGAGTGCGGTCTCCCATGGCAACCGGAGTGAAATTTATGCCTGAAAGGAGCTGCAGTAGAGGTTTGGTTCAGCGTCCCCACAAAGAGGCCTGTGCATTCCGGCCAGCTGGGAATCACCAGGAGAGAATCGCTTTGGGAAAAAGACGTCCAGTACCATGCCTGGAATGTGGCCAGCTGGGGCATGGCATGTTTTCTTGCCCTAGGTTGTGGAATACGGCTGGAGATAATGTTGCTGAGAAAGTTTTGTCTGTAGGCCCAGATTCCGGTGAAAATATGTTTGGAGTCACCCCTAGCAACAAGAAGTTTCCTGTTGTGCCTGCAGGGGGTGCTAAACGGTGGGAGATGCCTGCTGTAGTTTCATCC
This sequence comes from Lithobates pipiens, assembly GCF_037356315.1. Taxonomy (NCBI): domain Eukaryota; kingdom Metazoa; phylum Chordata; class Amphibia; order Anura; family Ranidae; genus Lithobates; species Lithobates pipiens. The sequence continues at coordinate 170,163,883 of NW_027507788.1, forward strand.
CATGGCCACCAGGAGGAATTGGCCAGTAAAAGTGCAGCAGAGGACTGGTGCATAAGACGACGTACTCAAATGAAGATGGTGACCCCAACTACTGCGGTGGGTAAGACTGTCTTTAATGAAATGATGGCTGGAACTGCTGATTTCATGTATAAAAGGACTGGTTACGAGACTGTCCATGATGATGTGAGAGTGACCCCAGTTAGTGGGGCCACTGAATGTGCACTTGAGAATGACTTTTCCCTATATAGTGGGAATGCAATCCAAATAGAACCTGTGTTGATGACTAAAAGTGTTGTGTCTAATGACTATCAGGCTCAAGTTGACCATGGGCTAGGACAGCCTACAAATGCGAAAAATGCTATAAGTGTTACTGTTAATGAAAAGTTTAATGCTGTTGGGAAAACTTTTGCTCTAAAAGAACCTGGGGTTATCAAAAATGGGCCGTTGCCTGTAGCAACTGGTGGTAAGACAGCACAGTTGTCCACAGGAATCTCCAGGGAACTTCATGTGTTGGAGTCAGAGGTTGCCCTGGACAACTGCGATGTCACTCTGGTGGGACAGAATGGAACTGTACTGTGTAATGGTAATGTGTTAGTGCAAGCTGCTAGTACTAAAAATGTGCAGGTAAATTGTGGATTAACACAACCTGTGAAAAATGCTAAAGTGTGTGAGGCTTATGAAATGCAAGTAGAGAAAGGTGGTGAATATGGTGTATTGCAACCTGTGCTACCACAGTCTGACATAATTTACAATGACTGGTGTAATGAGTCTGCAACTAAGCCAGTCTGTTCTTATGTGTCTCCTTGGGCAGATGGATCGGTGCTGAGGAGTACCGCAGAAGGGAGCGCACATACAACAGATTGGGATGGTTGGAGCAAAAATCTTATCTCCCTGATAGATAAGGCTTTTATGCACAAAGATAAGGTGGACACGGTTTCTGCTGTACCAGCAGGAGGGGCTGCAGAACAGCCTGTACCTGAGGGCGCGGTGGCTGCTGCAGGAGTTAACCCTAGTGAGCAGGATGAACCAAATAAGGGCACAGCAGAGACATTGTCCATGACCCACAAAACTGAGGTTGGCATGGAGTGTCAACGTGACGTCACTGGTAATGTTCTGGAGAAGTCCACTGATGCTGAGCCTGAGAAGTTGGGTATGAGTCCAGCAATTGGCAGCGCTCTGGTGGAGCACCAGGCTGGGTTTACCTCTAGCCGGGAGGAGGTTCCGTTAACCGTTGCAACTTTTCAAGTCTCAGCAAGTGAGTCTCTCTGTATCCCCAGTGTCATGAAAATCCACAGGAAGGACTTGGGTCTGGAGTCAAAGGCCTGGTTATTAACCAAAGCATTAAAAAAGAGATGCTTGAACTTTGGGATGTACAGCCAATCTATACTAGTGTGTCTCCTCCACAGTCTGATGGTCTGGTATTGCAGAGTACCACTAGTTGGAGCACTGTATGGCAGGCTGTACAGAGCAAAGCAAAACAGGACAGGAATGGTTTATTCCTAAATTTGCTACTTTTGTTAAAAGTTGCCGCTACGTATGCTGCTAGATTAGATCCAGAAGAAATATTTGAGACAGACGTTGGAGAAGTTGAAAATAAGCCTAAATTGCCTGTGGTTACACCTCCTAACAGCCAGATGGGAAGCATTTCTGCTGCTATGGTCCAGTGTGGTGCTGGTCAGTTGGTGAAGGGCGTGTATACTGCACCAGTAGAAAAAACACATGAGGTGGAAGGGCCATGTATGGACCTGAAAGCAGCAGAGATCCTGACCAGGGCTCAAACAAAGGTGGTTAAAGAGACTGGGGTCCCCAGTCCAGTGGTTGGTCTAGGTGACAAACCTAATAAGGTCCCCGGGACAGGGGAATGGGCAAGGAGCGTGGATAAAAATACAGATGGCATCAGAACGGGTCAAGTGGTAGGACAGCTACCTGCAGAGTGGGTGAACCCAGGGGAGGTGGCGTCCTGCGAGGTTCCTGTGGGTGATGGCGGCCCTCTGGTATGTGTGCCCTCTGCAGACTCTGCCCTAGCAAATTTTGAAAAAAAAGGCATTGGTGACATGTGCAACATTGAGAGGTCTAATGTTGGTTTGAATATGTCTGTCAATGATGAACCAAGTCATGTGTTAATGGTACATGATAATGTGGTGTCCAAAGGTACAGGTAAACCTGGTAATCAATTAGTGACTGCTGAGTCAGGTACCAGAAATAAGAGGTGGGTTTCCATTCTAAACACTATAGAAATAGGCCCCCTACAGTCTCAGAACAGAACTGCTGAGAGAATTTTGGGGAAACCTGGGAACCTGAAGCTTGGAGGCAGAAGGGTTGGTAGGAAGACCAACGGGAACCCATTAAGATTTCAGGAGAGGAAGTGCTTATGGAAATTCACTCGGAAGAAAAGTTGGGAAGGTCGCATCAAAGCTCATAGCAGAGTGACAGTAAGGCATAGAGGGAGACACCAAAGGAGGCATTGGGTGGAGTTCCCCGTTAGGAGAAGCGAGGTTGGACAGGAGGGTACTTCTGTAAATGGTATCTGGCACAGAGGTGCCAAAAGTAACTTGGGTGCTCCGCCCTCTGGGTCGAAACAAAGGGGGGGGGGATATGTGGTAGTACGGAATCTCCAATCCTGGGACCGGGTGTTGGGAACAGCCAGCAGTCTGGCTGGATGATTGCACAGGTGGGTCTTGGGCTTAAAACAAAGCCCACACCATGGTTCTGGGCTCCACCCTCCCGAGGAGTCCAGGCGAGTAAGGGAGAAGAAGTGTGCATGTCTGCACAGGTCGGTCTGTCAGAGCAGACAGAGGGTCCAAGCTTGTGGGCTGAAAAAAGGAAACTCGTAAAGAGTGCTGAGGTGCTGGGTGTACAGGAACCCTGTTACAGAGCCGAGAGGGCTGCAGCATTAGTCTGAGCAGCAGTGCTGCTAAAGAGAGCCAGGTGGCTTGGTATTTTTGGTTTCTACGTACATTATTGCTGTGGAAAGCTGTAACCCCTGTGTGGGCAACTATTTTGTTATCGGACTTTTCTTTCTTTAATAAAAGTGGGCCTACAAGCCCTTAAAACTGCATATCTGGCGTGGACTCAGCTCACTGGTAAGCTCTACCTTTAAGCTAAAATAACCCCCAAATATTACTATATATATATATATATATATATATATATAAGATTGACTTTAAAACAAGAAAAATATTTTTTTATAATTTCTGCTATAAAACTTATCACATAAATCACCACGTCTTTGGTTTAAAAAAAAAAAAAATCTCAATAAGTGTATATTGATTGGTTTGTGTGAAAGTTCTATAGGGTCTACAAACTATGGTATATATACCAGAATGTTTATTTATTTTTACTAGTAATGGCAGAGATCAGCCACTTAGCGGGCAATCTGACCCTGACCCTGACACTTTGTGGGAAATAACTGCCGCCGACATCTCCAGTGACCTTATAACAGTGATCAGTGCTAATAAAATGCACAGTCACTATACTAATGAAACTGGGCAGGAAGGGGTTAACATCTAGGGCAATCAAGGTGATTAAATATGTGCCAACAAGTGTTTGTGTGTACGGTGTGCTGCTTTTACTGGGGATCTAGTTGTTTTTATTCCCTGCTTAGCAGGGAATGAAAAAACAACTAGATCCCTGTTCAAGCAACACAGCTCTGTGTTGTTTACATTCACTGAGCTCTGTTAGTTGTAGCTCAGAACCAAAATCGCCGGGTGCCGATGGACGACTGGCTGGGACCTAGTGATCGGCATGTGCTGTGACAAAGTGCTCACCATACCTGGAAATGCATTATAATATATATATATATATATATATATATATATATATATATATATATATATATATATATATATATATATATATATATATATATACACACACATACATACATATACACACACACACACACACACACACACATACACACATACATATACACACACACATACACGATTCTGCGCATTTGGCCCACACTGTTACCGTAAATGTACAGTGAGCAGTCGCCAAGTGGTTAAGAAGTGAAAAATTCAGGGATCTCTTGATACCAAGAGAAGGTCAGGTAGACCCTGCAGCCACAACTGCCAGAAGAATTGTTCGGGGTACAATACAATACGCAAACTTGAACAAAAATGAGCTGCATGGTCTAGTTGCCAAAAAGAAGCCTAGTTACAACATGCCCAACAAAACCTTGACACGCCTCACAGCTGGAGTGACGAGACCAAAATAGAGCTTTATGGTCACAACCAGAGGGGGGTCAACAGCGAACAGAATACCATCCATTCTGTGAAGCATGGCGGTGTCTCACTGATGTTTTAGGGGTGTGTGAGCTCTGATGGCAAGATGAATTCAGCATGTTATCAGAAATTCTGGCAGACAACTTGCATTCTTCTGCACAAAAGCTGCGCATAGGACACTCTTGGACTTTCCAGCACGACAATGACCTTAAGCACAAGGCCAAGTTGGACTTCTAGTGGTTACAGCAGAAAGAGGTGAAGGTTCTGGAGTGGCCATCTCAGTCTCCTGACCTTAATATCATGGAGCCACTCTGGGGAGATCTCAAACGTGCGGTTCGTGCAAGACAACCAAAAGCTTTGCATGACTTGGAGGCATTTTGCCAAGACAAAACGTATGGAGGCAAGTGAAGCTCTTCTGAACAGGGTACCCAAAGTTGGTGCCTCTCCTGCCTCTGCGTTATCCCATTCCTATTATATATAATATTACATTTACTGTATAAAATATAAAACCACATAGATCGAGTGATGGATAAATAGATTTACACCCTAAATTGTGGCTTGTCTAAGAACCCCTAACATGAATGCCCTAGTTTCTAGCCGACCAGACTAGCCCGCTCTGAGATAATGGTGAGAATATAATAAACACATAAACTACGGAAAAAGTCTATTAGAGCGCAGCAGCTTGATGGTGCGATGAAACCCCAGGAGGTTTAGCTTACACAGCCTTCAGGAGATCTCCTGACAGGACGCCAGATCTCCAGTTGTCGAGTCTCAATTGTGTCAGTGACAGATGAACACAGCACTTTATTTCTTGTATAGTCGTACGTGCCGCTTTGGGCCTGGAGCCAGGAACGGGTCTCAGTGGCTAATGACTGGCGGGTGGCCAGGCTCTGTCACTGTTTACAACCAGCACAATTGTCTGGAAGATGTTAAATGGAAAAAATATTCATCATCACAAGTTTCAGTCTTGTTGCAATCTGTGCTGTGTTCCTTCTCGTGCTTCGAATTTTGAGACTCTAATATTGGATATCACATGTAGGGAACAGATGACAACTCAGTGGGGACTTTTATATTGGCTGTGCCCAATGATGGATTCCCAGGGGTTACAGAGCTGGGCATGCGACATTCAACACTCTGCCATGTTGGTACAAAGAGGGGGATTTCACATCTGCCAGGTTGAAAACTCCTGGATAGAGCCAGTAGCTTTAATATCCAATGATTTCAGAAGCCTTCATGCATGTCACTACATCTAATATTACGTTGTTAGGCAAAGCACTGCATTTGTTGCATAGGTTTTTATGTTTGTTTTTTTTTACACGTGGGAGATTTTAGCCATTTTACTGCAATCCTTGGGAGTAACTTATCTCTTTATGTCTTTCCTATAGCAGTCCCTCATACCAGGTACTTCCTGATGAGCATTTTTTATATATGCAACTGATTAAAGTGTAAGTCCAGCCTAACACTAAAATACCTGCATCTACTGACATCCACGATCTAACACGAACCTATCTAACCCTGTAAAGAAGAAATCAGTACACATACCTTTTCTGAAGCCAATCCGGTCTCCAGAGGCAGAATCTCTGCAGAGGACACAGCCGACAAGTCTGTAAAATGAATGGGGACTTACTATGGGGCTTCCATTGTCAGCTGGGTCCTCTGCACGCGCCTCCACAGCGAAGCCTCAGATGACAGCTCAGCACAGGATCGGGTCAGATCGGTTTCAGAAAAGGTGTGTATACTGATTACTCCTTTACAGGATTAAATCCACAGCTCCACAGATCGGGAAATGTCTCACTGCCTGCGATTAGCACTGCGCAGTGTCAGTTTCCTGGCGGGCTTGCAAACACGCTCAAGCCCATCTTTACCGGTCAGGCAGCTGGGTGGATCCCAAAATTTTTGTCAGGCTCTCCCTAGAGCCTGGACCGGCTCTGTGACACCTGGGTCAGGAGGGTGCAGAACTAAGTGCACTCTTGTGATCTCCAGGAGAAGTATGGCAAAAAAGGCTTTGGCCATACCTTATCTTCATGCCCTGTACACGCGGTCGGACATTCTGACCACAAAATCCGTCAGATTTTTTCCAACGGATTTTGGCCAAAACTTGCGTTGCATAAACACGGTCAGACAAAGTTGTCGGAAAATCCGATCGTTCGGAACGAGCTGCCGTTCGTTACGTACGACGGGACTACGTAGAGGCTAGTAGCCAATAGCTTTCGTCTCGTAATTTATTCTGAGCATGCGTGGCACTTTGTCCGTCGGAATTCTCTACACACGATTGGAAAAAGTCAGATCAGATTTTGTGGTCGGAAAATTTTAGATCCAGCTCTCAAACTTTTTCCGTCTGAATTTCCGACGGAAAAAGTCCGATAGAGCCCACACATGATCGGATTTTCCGACAACATAATCCGATTTATAGAGATATACACCACCGCTCAAAGGCAGGTCCTGGGAGATAATTGCTCCAGGTGAAGGGATCCGGGTGCGAGCCACAGCATGCAGATAATGTGGATAATGACAGAACTTTGGACAGCCTCACTCCAGTGCTAAAACAATGCTTTATTCAAATAATATTTAGGACACAGCAAATGACATCACAGCGAAAGATGCTAACAGCTGACACGTTTCGCACTAAAGCTTGGCAGCTATGAGTAAGCACTAGCCTTAGTGCGAAAGGAGTCAGCTGTTAGCATCTTTCGTTGTGATGTAATTTGCGGTGTCCTAAATATTATTTGAATAAAGCATCATTTTAGCATTGGAGTGCGGCCGTCCAGAGTTCTGTCATTATCCACATAATCCGATTGGACCTTTTCCGTCGGAATTTCCGTGTAGAGAGTGGATTAGAGTGGAATATCAGCTTAAACATAACTATTATTAAAAATACAGTCCCCCCCCCCCCCCCCGTCCTCCCAACACCTAAGCATAAGAAAGATGTACAGTATCTCACAAAAGTGAGTACACCCCTCACATTTTTGTAAATATTTTTATTAAATCTTTTCATGTGACAAACACTGAAGAAATGACACTTTGCTGCAATGTAAAGTAGTGAGTATACAGCTTGTATAACAGTGTAAATTTGCTGTCCCCTCAAATAACTCAACACACAGCCATTAATGTCTGTGATCCACTCACCTTGAATAGCATACGTGTCTAATAAGGAAGCAGAGTCTGTCCATGTATTAAAGCTGAACTCCGGAATTTATTTTTATTTTAATCACTTTAAGACCAAGCCTCTTTTTGAGATTTGTTGTTTACAAGTTAAAAACAGTTGTTTTTGCTAGAAAATTACTTAGAGCCCCCAAACATCATACATTTTTTTTCCAATACCCTACAGAATAAAACGGTGTTGTTGCAATACTTTCTGTCCCACCGTATTTGCGCAGTGGTCTTATAAGCACACTTTTTTTTGGAAAACAAATACACTTATTTGAATTAAAAAAATAAGACAACAGTAAAATTAGCCCAATTTTTTTTTTATATTGTGAAAGATAAATGTTATGTCGAGTAAATTGATACCCAAAATGTCATGCTTCAAAATTGCACCCGCTCATGGAATAGCAACAAACTTTTACCCTTAAAAATTTCCATAAGTGACGTTTTAAAAAATTCTACAGGTTGCATGTTTTGAGTTACAGAGGAGATCTATGGCTAGAATTATTGCTCTCACTCCACCGATCTCGGCAATACCTCATGTGTGGTTTGAACACCATTTTCATATGCGGGCGCTACTCACGTATGCATTCGCTTCTGCGGGCGAGCTTAGCGGGATGGGGCGCATTTTAAAAAAAAAAGTGTTTTTTTTTCCTTACCCCTCACCCGTCTCCATACCCAGCAAGGGGAAACATCCGCTCGCCTCTGCCGCTGTTCACGGGTCCGGTAAGTAGCAGAGGGCACTGCAGCTCAGTGGCCCCTCTCCCGCCCCCGATAAAATGATCTTGCAGTGAATCTGCTGCAGAGACCACTGTTATCGGAAAGCGGACCCCTGGCCAAAGAAGAGGATACTGAGGTTATGGCAGGTAGCTGCTGCCATAACGATATTCCTCTTCAAAGTTAGGACGTATATCGGAGTGCTGCGGTCCATAAGTGGTTAAAAACTGTACTAGAAAAGTAGATTAGCCCTAATAATTTGTATACAATGTGTGGATGGCTGTTGCTTAGTGTAAAATGCATACCTTTCTACAAGCCAGGTCCTGAGTGCTGCAGGGATGAGTGCAGTGGCTGAGGCACTGAAGGGCACCAGTGTCATCTCTGCCCCTCCCCTCCTTGCTCATTCACAAAAAGAGATCATGGTCCATACCTGGGCCCTCTCAAGACTTTTTGTAAATAAGCAATGAAATACTTCTACAGCCCCTGCTCTCATCTCTGCAGCACCCCAACATTTAGAATGCTGTTTTGGAGCGGGCTTAGTCTAGTCTTTAAAATAAAATACAATTAAAAAAACAATTAAAAAAATCCCAAAGTTCAGTTTTAAACTGGCATGGTTGCCCAGTGTACATAGAGAAATACAAACTACAGTATGTGCAGAAATACTGTAAAGCTGCCCATAGATGGATCAAAATCTGGCCAGTTCAGCAGGGAACAGATGAATTTTGATCCATATAGGGCAGTGATGGCGAACCTTGGCACCCCAGATGTTTTGGAACTACATTTCCCATGATGCTCCACTATACTGCAGAGTGCATGAGCATCATGGGAAATGTAGTTCCAAAACATCTGGGGTTTCAAGGTTCACCATCACTGATATAGGGCAACGATGGTGAACCTTGGCACTCCAGATGTTTTGGAACTACATTTCCCATGATGCTTAACCACTTCCCACCTGCATATGTACGGCTGGGTGGGCGCTCGCTCCTGAGTGGATGTTCAGGAAAGTCCCTCAGAAGTAGCGGGATTGCATGCACGTTCCCACGCAGCTCGTGTCACCCGGACGCGGTGCATCTTAGATCGGCAAAAGGGCTCTGTGGTTGGCCCTTCTGATCACATGACGGGCGTGGCCAATCACGTGATGTAAACAAACCGCCGGTTGCTAGGCAATCGGCTCTCCGCTCCTCACATGGAAGTTGTCGCCAAGGAGAGCGGATCTCTGTAGCGTATGAGCTGTCTTTTTACAGCTTTTTACTCACTGATCACCAGTCAAAAAACACACATAGTAAACACACATGTCCCCAAAACACAGGTCCCCACATAGTAATGATCCCCAAAACACATGTCCCCCACATATATAACAGTAAAATCATATGTGCCAATGATTATCTGCACACATATGTCCGTGATCACCTGCACACATCTGTACATGATCACACAAACCAAATATTATACACTTAACGCTTTTTTTTTTTTTAACCAAAACCATGTAGCAGAATACATTTTGGCTTAAATTTATGACAAAATTCGATTTAATTGGATTTCTTTTAAAATAGAAAGAAGAAAACAGTTTTCTTTTCAAAATTTCCACTCTTTTTTTGCTTATATATCGCAAAAAAAAAAAAAAAAAAAATAAAAAAAAATTTAAAAAAAATTGAGTCGTGAATAAATACCACCAAAAGAAAGCTCTATTTGTGCGAACAAAATGATAAAAAAAAAATTAATTTGGGTACAGCGTAGCATGACCGCGCAATTCTTATTAAAAGTGTGAGAGCTCTGAAAGCTGAAAATTGGTCTGTGAAGGAAGGGGGCGAAAGTGCCCAGTATTGATGTGGTTAACTACACTGCAGAGTGCATGAGCATCATGGGAAATGTAGTTCCAAAACATCTGGCATGCCAAGGTTCGCATTCACTGATATATGGGTACTGTGGTTATACAGAAGTCGAACTACTGACTCCTCTACAACTGTTGTTAGAAATCTTCCTTTCGATCGGCCCTACAGGCTATAGCTGATCCCTGTATATCCACCTCCAATGCGTAGAAGGGGCAATAAAACCCATCTAGAGCTAGCTTTGGCCTTACAATACATTAAAAAAGAAGTATGGGTTTTATTTTTTATTTAAGAATCATACTTACCTAGGTGAACGCTGCATCGGTCTGACAGCGCCTCCAACACGGAGAACCGAGCGATCTTACACTGCTGATCGCTCAGTTCTCACAGCTCCCTGAGCAGAGAGCTGGTGGCTGTCAGTCACAGTGCTTTGCTCTGCCCCCCGCCCTCAGTGGAGTGCTGGGCTGTGGAGGGGGCGGAAGCTGAGCCGGGTGCTGGCCCAGGCATGTTGGCCGATCTAGACTCCATTGTCGTGATCTTGCCCGAGCCTTGATCAGCTCTGTGACATCAGCCGACAGCGGACTTCAGCCCACTGTCTGCTTAAAACGGGTCACTGGAGTGCAGACCAAACTGATCTTCTGTGATCCATAGGAGAGGTACAGCCAAACTAGCTTTGGCTGTACATCTCCTTTAATGCACACAGCCATGATTAACATCTAAATAAAATTAAAGATTGTAGATCAGCTTTAAATATGCTGACAATGACATTGTGTGATTCACCAACGATCATTTATCCTACAAATTAAAGCGTCATTAAACCTTCCAGATTAGAATGAACTTCCAATCCAGCATGATATCCTAAACATCAACTCTGATTACAATCAGCAAATTATGTTTAATTAGCTTTTTTTTTTCCAGCATCATGATTATGTTCTCACAGCGCTATCCACAGAAGTTCTTCTTCTGAATCTCCAGTTTTGAGGTATGATCAGTGCATGTATTTTATGTATTCACATACTCCCCTTGCACTACAACTCCCAAGATTCATTGCGCTTGCATGCTGAAATGCATTTATGTGGGGGTGGGCAGTGATAAATGGGCTGGATAAGATATCACAAAGGTCTTCTCCATGTTGGCGCTGAATGTGTCAGCAAATAGTTTGTAGTGAGAATGTGCAGAGGATGGTGGCTACAGCCAGTGTACAGTGGGAACGTGTAGAGCCAGCGTAGCCACCCTCATAGAGGAAGTCAGCTGAGCAGAGATTTAACGTACATTACAGTTTAGTCAATCTCACATTGCAATCCAAAAGGTTTAGAGGACTATTTCTGAAGGTACAAAATATATTTACATTTTTGGACTGGGCTTAGTGACACTTTAAAAATGAAATACCAGCTATTCCTAAAGCTGGGTTCACACATATGCGAATTGGATGTGGGTTTCTCTGCATCAAATTCGCATGATCCAATTCGCATGAAAGGCAATTGTGACCAGCTCTCAATGGAGCCGGTTCACACATGTCCAGGGCACCCGCGGTCCGCATTGAAAAAGGGTCTGGTGTGTGAGTGGGTCCGGTTCAGGTGCAAATTCACCTGAACTGGTGAACAGACACACACCACACCCCGAGCACGAACCAGTGGTTGCACATATGTGAACTCGGCCTAAGAGCATTAGTGCGAGAAGAACCCATGAAACAACACTCAGCTCCATGCTCTGTACTGGAGGGCTATACAGGGGGTCACACAGGTATGTGGCACTGGGATACTCACTTGGTACTTTTCTTATCATTCTGAGATTTGCCATCCACCTCGTTTTCGCTCAGTTCATCGGTTGGGCTCTGAGGCTCTGATCGAGGAAATGCCGTTTTCAATGTGTCAACAATGGCGTTCACCACAATCTATCGAGAAGAAACAAATACAATGAAGGCAAATAAAACAGAAGCAAAGAAAAATAAAAAAATCATGCATTCCAATGGGCAGGGGCGCTTTAGGATCACTATATACAGTGTTCCTAAACTGCCCTAAAGATGCAGCTTGCAGGACTATTTGTAACGTCCCACAAGTCCACCGCCCAGTGTGACGCATTCAGGCTTTCACACTGCGGTGGCATGGGAGCCATTTTTAAAAGCGCTTTACTGGCACTATTTTTAGCGCTAAAATGCCTTCAGTGTGAAAGGGGTCTAAGGCTGGCCATATGTTAGGTCATTTTCTTCCCTTCAAGCACGGGTTGAAGAAATTATAAACGCTCGATTCCCCCCATCATCACAGTTAATGTTGATGGAGGATTCCCTCCTGCAGAGCTATTGTGTTCTGCCGGCAGAGCTGAGAGCCTTCCCCACACGGCAGAATACAATGATTACTGCTGGTCACTATAGGTGCTGGCAATGATTGGATTAAAAAAAAAAAAAAAACCACACACAACTTGACAACTTGACAGACTCATTGTACTGAAGTAGACAAATGGCTCGACTTCAGTACAACTAGTCTGCCATAGACAGATCGAGATTCGCACAGTTCCTGCTGAACCGGCCGAATTTCAATCAGTCTTTAGCCAGCTTAAAATGATATTAAAGTCTGTTTTTTTTGTTAAAAATAACAAACATGTTATACTTGCCTCCTCTGTGCAGTGGTTTTGCACAGAAGTGGCCCTGATCCTCCTCTTCTCGGGTCCCTCTTCGGTGCTCCTGGCCCCTCCCTCCTGATGAGTGCCCCCAAAGTAAGCAGCTTGTTATAGGGGCATCCAAGCCAAGCCGCTGCTCTGTGTGTCCATTCAGACATGGAGCAGCGACTTGGCCCCACTCCCCTCTCTCTCCTCATTGGCTCACTGACTTTAATTCTCAGCCAATGAGGAGGGACAGTCCAAGGCAGCCGAGTCTCTCGAGCAACATCGCTGGAACGAGATGGGGGATCAGGTAAGTATTAGGGGGGCTGCAGCACACAGAATGTTGCATAGAATACAGGTGATACTCGAAAAAATTAGAATATTGTGCAAAAGTTCATTTATTTCACTAATGAGATTGTGAATTTGGGGTCTTCATGAGCTGAAAGCCATAATCATCACAATTATGACAAATCACGGCTCTTGCTTTGCATGTAATGAGTCTATCTCATATTAGTTTCACCTTTTAAGTTGCATTAGTGAAATAAATGAACTTTTGCACGATATTCTAATTTTTCGAGTATCATCTATACATTAAGATAAAAAAAACCTTCTGCCTTTACAAACACTTTGTGTTACTGCAGCAAAAAAAATAAAAAATCAGGGCCCCTGTCTTGCCAAACAGGACTGGGTTATTTGGCAGAGCTGTGTAAATCTCAGAACTGGATGTACAGAATTACAAATCATTTGGCAAGTAAAATGTGAAAAATATTTTAGCTGCTTATTTGGCAGTTCACCTGAAGTTTAGCATTAACATTCTTGAAAAGAAATGAAAAGCAATAATGTAAGTTTTTGGAGGCCTATTGAGGGCCATTTATCGTCACAGTAGAGTAATAGAGGGAGATTAAAGGGAAGTATGTATGGCTACCCTTCCAAGGAGGGTGAAGGAGTCTAGCTATTTTCACAGGTAAGGTTCCTTTAACAATGACATGTGACCCGACGTGCCGTTCCAGCACAGATGCTGAATACAGACAGCGCACAGGGAATAATGGCAGCACTTGTGTTATTTAAATGTGAGACGACAATAGAGGTGATGTATGAGCAGATAAAATCAGCAGAGAGCCGGGAGAATCGGAATACAGACAGCACAGAGAGGATACTCTGAAATATCGCGGATCTATCTCAGGTGTATTATCATGCTGCGTCTAATCAGAGTGTACAGAGACAGCCGTGGAGCCGCTATCTGTACACAACATCCAGACACAAACATGGCCGCATAACTCTGTGTTCAGATGAATTGCCTCGTCGGACATCAAGAAATAGATCACAGGCCCAGAGAAGTCAGGCGGCTCTCCCCCAAAAATAAAATGTGCCGCAGATAGGAGAGAATGTTAGCTTAACCAGCCCTGTAACAATTGGAGCAAAATACATTCTTTTTTTCTATAAGCTCTTTCCTGGCCAAGGCAGAGAATCTTGCTAGCCAAGATGAATTTTTGTGACCAATTGCTATTATTTTCCCAAATGCTTCCCCATTACCTGTATAAAATCATCACATCTCACAATGCACACACCGATATTTGTAGAGAGATCTTTTATTTGGTGGCCAGATTGTGCAATCACAGGATGAGCAAAGTGTATGAAGCTTGGAGGCTGCTGTACCCAGGCTGTGCCCACTAGATCCACACAGCATGGCTCTTACCCGCCCAGTAGGTACAGCCATTGCATACCTACTATGCAAACCCAGACTTGTCAACTCGGCACAGCCTGTACCCCTCCACTAGTCCAGACCCTTACCCCTTCAATAGGCACATCCCATACCCACTAGGCGCATCCTGTACTGTTCCAAAAGGCCTGGCCCTTACCCCTCCACTAGCCACAGGCCAAACCCCTCCACTAGCCACAGGCCAAACCCCTCCACTAGCCACAGGACAAACCCCTCCACTAGCCACAGGACAAACCCCCCCACTAGCCACAGGCCGAACCCCCCCACTAGCCACAGGCCGAACCCCCCCCACTAGCCACAGGCCGAACCCCCCCACTAGCCACAGGCCGAACCCCCCCACTAGCCACAGGCCGAACCCCTCCACTAGCCACAGGCCGAACCCCTCCACTAGCCACAGGCCGAACCCCTCCACTAGCCACAGGCCGAACCCCTCCACTAGCCACAGGCCGAACCCCTCCACTAGCCACAGGCCGAACCCCTCCACTAGCCACAGGCCGAACCCCTCCACTAGCCACAGGCCGAACCCCTCCACTAGCCACAGGCCGAACCCCTCCACTAGCCACAGGCCGAACCCCTCCACTAACCACAGGCCGAACCCCTCCACTAACCACAGGCCGAACCCCTCCACTAACCGAACCCTTCCACTAACCACAGGCCGAACCCCTCCACTAACCACAGGCCGAACCCCTCCACTAGCCACAGGCCGAACCCCTCCACTAACCACAGGCCGAACCCCTCCACTAACCACAGGCCGAACCCCTCCACTAACCGAACCCTTCCACTAACCACAGGCCGAACCCCTCCACTAACCACAGGCCGAACCCCTCCACTAACCACAGGCCGAACCCCTCCACTAACCACAGGCCGAACCCCTCCACTAGCCACAGGCCGAACCCCTCCACTAGCCACAGGCCGAACCCCTCCACTAGCCACAGGCCGAACCCCTCCACTAGCCACAGGCCGAACCCCTCCACTAGCCACAGCCTGTAACCCCTCAATTAGGAGCAGCCCATATCCCTCCACTAGGCACTGTCTGTACCCCTTTACTATCCACAACCAGTACATGGCCCACTAGACAACCAACAGTAGATGACAGAAGCACAGATGATACCATCACAGGCAGCTGTCACATCAATCATACAGAATCAGAGGAGGGGGGTGCCATTTTTGTCTATATCTAAGAGCGGTTCAAGGGTTGGGCAATACAAACAAAGAATATCCACCCATATTTTGTACATCAGAATTGGCTATGACTGAATTCTGGCAATGTACAATAGAGGACATCACAAGGTGTTCTGGTACCTTATCAATCCGGGAGACCAGGAATGGCTTCTTGACAAATGCAATCCTAGCATCGGTGTTCAGAGCCAGGAACTCCTGCACCTCCTCGCTGCTGGCGATCTCTGGCACCGCGCACAATTGCTGTAAAAAAAGACACATAGTAACAGGATTGTTATAGCATGTCCAGTGCAGAAATCTTTTCATTTCCCAGAAAAGTCCCCAAAAACCATCACCCTATAATACCAAACACCACCCAAAAATACTAAAATCATCCTATAATGCAATCAACATCCTATATTACTAACATCATCCTATAATACCGACACCACTCAAAAATACTAAGATCATCCTAAAATACTAACACCACTTCATAATACTAACACCATCCAATAATACCATCATCCTTATAATACTAACATCACCCTATAATGCAAATATCACCCTAAATACTAACACCACCATATAATGCTAACATCCTATAATACAAAGCACCACCCAATAATACTAACATTAACCTACAATACCAACAACATCCTATAATACCAAGAACCCCCCTATAATACTAACTGCACTTTACAATAGGAGCATCACTCAATAATACGAACAACCCCCTATAATGCTAAAAATCACCCTATAACACAGACATCACTCAATAATACTAACACATAATACCAACATCATCCTATAATACTAACATATAATAATAGGAGCCTCACCCTATAATACTACACCCGATAACGTTGCTCTAGATTACTGACATCAACCTAAAATACCAACATCACCTAACAATACCAACATCACCCACTAATACTAATACTCTATAACATTGCTCCATAATATCAACATCATTCTATAATATTAACATCGAATAGGAGCATCACCCTATAATACTACATCCTATAACATTGCTCTATATTACTGACATCAACCTAAAATACTACATCCTACAGTACTGACACCCTATAATACTGACACCCTATAATACTGACATCAGTAAACGGAGAATGAGGTAATTTAGAATGATTGGGTTTCATTTCCAGGTAAATGTATTAGAGTGTCGGGAGCTCGGCTCGTTATTTGCGGTGAATAAATTGGAGACGGCGTGTTTCTGGCAATAGTTTGCTGTTTATTGGGATGTTTTGCATTTGTTACATTTACAAAATTTACAGTTTGTGAGTTCTGTTCACAACAGATGTTACATTTGGACACTTCATCAAACAAAATGGTGATTTGCTTCCTAAACGCTGCGGCTGGTTAATGTTCTTCTTTTCGGAATAATAACGCTGAAGCTTTGATAAATAAGAGGATCCCACAGGATTTGTTCATTGAATGCGATGCTTTTTCAAACAAGCCCAGGCATGTGTAGCAATAAAGCTGAACTTCGGGCTCCCCCTGTCCCCTCCCCCACTCACCACTGATTGCTATCTAAATGCCTTTTTTTATTCACCTAAAGCCGCAGTCACATGACGCCTAAGTCCCAGGTCTTCCCTATTCTTCTGTTCCTGTAGTCAGGATCCTGCTTTATGTGCCCATGTTTATGCCTGCATAATATGGATACTTCCTATTGGCTGTCCAGCAGCCAGGTCCTATTATGATCCAGAACACAGTCTGCAGTGGTAACCTCAGCACACGTGTTCTGGCGTCTTATATGTAGACCTTTTTCTCTTTCAAGCATTTTCCAAATCTTGCCAAATGCTAGACACAAAGTGACAGACCCTCAAAGGAGCCATTATCAGACAGAGCAGCAACGTCATACATACGGAAGGCCACTGACCCTGCTGGCTGAAGGTAGAATTAGGGAGGACAAGAACTCTCCCCAATCACTATTGAGTCCCCCTCAACCTGGGATTATCCAAGAGCATCTACCAGGGCTCCCCATATTTTTCCTGTTCTATAGTGACATGCCTATCAGCCCACCACACTATGGCAGAGCCCACCCTGTGCAGTGCCAGTGAGGGTTGAGCCAGTGAGTGAGGGGCTGGCAGTGAGTGGGATGCCAGTGAGTGCAGGGTCAGTGAATACCTGGCTGGAAGGTACAGAGCTGGTCATTGCAGTGTCACCGAGTGCAGAGTCCATAAGTGTGTGGTTACTGAGTGCAGGGCAGGTAAGTACAGAGCTGGGGAGTTAAGCACTGCTGAGTGAAGGACTGGTAAATACAAGGTAGTGAGTATGCAGTTGGTGAGTGCAGGGCAGATGAGTACAGGGCTGGTAAATACAGGGTAGTGGGCAAGTGGTTGGTGAGTGCAGGGCAGAGGAGTATGGGGCTGGGGAGTACAGGGTAGTGATTATTCGGTTGGTGACTGCAGGGCAGGCGAGTACAGGGCTGGTGAGTGATGGACTAGCAAGTAAAGGGCAGAGAGTATATGGTTGGTAAGTACAGGGCAGGCGAGCGAGGGACTGGTATGTACAGGGCAGCGAGTATGCTGTTGGTGAGGGCAGGGCAGGCGAGTGTGGTCAGTGAGTCCAGGTGATCACAGGGCTGATGGTAAAGGACTGATAAGTACAAGGTTGCGAGTGTGGGGCTGGTGATTTGCACTAATATTTAGGTAGGATAATGCATGCTGGGTCAACTGAATATTAAATTCCATCTTGCTTGCCTATGTGCAGCCAGACTTGCAATCAAAGACATAAAAACGTAGCAAATGGCTACAGCAAAAGAACCCTACATTAAGCCCTGAGGGCGCACACCCTGCCAAGGGGCCATAATGCATATGGAACAGACGGGTCACCACACAGAGAACACGCAGGCACTCAGTTACTGTCCGTGTATATCAGGGGTCTCAAACTGGCGGCCCTCCAGCTGTTGCGAAACTACAATTCCCATCATGCTTCTGCCTATGGGAGTCATGTTTGTAACTGCCAGCCTTGCAATGCCTCATGGGACTTGTAGTTTAGCAACAGCTGGAGGGCCGCCTGTTTGAGACCCCTGGTGTATATAATAAATACCTTCCTTCACCAGAAATGTATCCAACCACCAGCCAAGACTTTGCGAGTTCTGATGGCACTTATGAAAATGGCTTCAGTGACAATGTACAGTATATAAGAGAGTCATCTACAGAGTGTTCCTTTACCCTCAGAAAGGACTCCAGCTGACTCTTCCGTGCCTCCACCTTCTCACTGTCCATGTTCCCGAATGGCAAATCTGGAAGAAACTTCTTGGGCCCTTTAATGTCTGAAATTCACAAGGACAGAGACCTGACATTAGTATATAATGGGAGACATTTAATTAATCGGATGCCAACAT
Organism: Lithobates pipiens; assembly: GCF_037356315.1. Classification (NCBI taxonomy): domain Eukaryota; kingdom Metazoa; phylum Chordata; class Amphibia; order Anura; family Ranidae; genus Lithobates; species Lithobates pipiens. The sequence goes on from NW_027507788.1 coordinate 170,182,645, forward strand.
GCAATTTGTGTCTGTGTCCGGTGCAGCCGATAGTGACCATCTCTTAAAGCTGAACTCCAGCCAGGGGGAACAGAATATCATTAAGAGGCTTCCTGACCTCATTTAACACTGCTGTGTGCTTGTTTCCACAGAACGTTCTTCCACACTTTATTGTCCCCTAGACCTGCCACTTATGCCCACTGCCACTCTTTATTGTCCCCCCCAGTTGTACCACTTATGCCCACTATCACTCTTTATTGTCAATCAGAGGTACCACTTATGCCTGCTGTCACTCTTTATTGCCCCCCCAGTTGTACTACTTATGCCCGCTGTCACTGTTTATTGTCCCCCAGATGTGCCACTAATGCCCGCTATCACTCTTTATTGTCCCCCAGAGGTGCCACTTATTCCCTGGTCCCCCAGATGCCATCACTCTTTATTGTCTCCCAAAGGTGGCACTTATGCCCGCTGTCAATCTTTATTGTCCCCCAGACGTGCCACTTATGCCTGCTGTCACTCTTTATTTTCCCCCAGATGTGACACTTATGCCTGTTTTTTTTTTGGCTGTTTGTGCGACCAGGCGCTACTATTTTTACCCTTTGTAGGAATGGCTACCAGGCACATAACCTCCTCTGTGTCGTTTACAGAAAAAACAATACTCTTATGTCATGCTTCCTTCAGCTTGCAGGTACTACCTCCATCCCTCCATCGCACCAAGTCATGACTCCCCATGACTAAGCTTCGGGGGAGGGGGGCAGCGGGAAACACGTTGGGGGTGTGGTCTACCCCCTTTCTTTTGCGATACAAGAGATGGTCAGAGACTGCTGAATTGTGAACATGTTTGAACCCAGCAGCGGTGATCGCAGCGAACTGTCATTATAGTGAACGGAACCGATGGCCGCACCTAGCCTCAGTGGGAATCTCTGATTCCTGCCGTTTCGATTCGCACTGACCTAAAGCACCAGTGTGAATGTAGACTTACAGTTCCATTGAGATAAGCAGCAACTGTGACAGTTATTATTCCTGGCATGACAGACTTTTTGACGGAGTTCCAATGGAGTTCCTCTGAAACGGACTTGCCTACACATGATCACACCAAAGTCCGACCATTTAATGCCAGTACATACGATGGGATTAGAAAAAGGAAGTTCAATAGCCAGTAGCTGCCCTTGCGTCGTCGTTGGTCCGTCGGACCCTCATACAGACAAACGGTTTTCTCAATAGGAACTGGTTCCCAGGGAAAGATTTGAAACATGTTCTATTTCTAAAGTCCGTCAGATTTTGCGACAGAAAAGGTCCGATGAAGCCCACACACGTATTGTCCGACGGAATTGTTCCGTCAGAACTTTCGCTCCATACACACCTAGGCAATTTAGATTGCGAGCAGAATCACCGCAATTCTGCTTGCGATTCCAGAATCACGTGGAACCCGTTTGTGATGCCGTTATTTCTTTAACCCCTAATGAGGGGGCGATTTCACTGTGATTGTCAAGCCACAATCGCAGCAAAAAAAAAAAAAAAAAAATCGCGTCAGCAAACGCTCCTGGCTCTGTGACAAGATTTGGTACATGAGCTTCTTTTGGCGTGGAGGGAGGTCTATTCAAATGAATAGCGTTGCTCCAAAAATGCTCAACTACAAAATGAAAAAATAAATAAAAATAAATAATGAGCGGCTGCAGCTGTCGCTGAAGATCGCTCAGGTGTGAACGGAGCCTCAGGGGTGTCTGTAGATAAAATCAAACTGTGCAGCTTTGACTAAAGTTGGAGAATGCCCTTGTTATAGGTGTAGGCCATTTACATACCTCCAGAAGCCAGGCAGAAAAATTCCCAGAGATGGCATCATCCCATGCTGCTTTGCTGCTGGGACGATGACAAGACACTCCCAGCTGTTAATATCTCCTCCAGCGCAACATCGCAGCGCTCAGAGCTACTGGGATCGGTTGGGAGTGTCTTAGCAATGTCCCAGCAACAAAGCAGGTTAGGATGGTGCCAGCTCTAGGAGTTTTTTGGCCAGACTTCAGGAGGTACAAAAATGGCTTACACCTATAGCAAGGATATTATCCAACTTTGATCAAAGCTGCACAGTTTGATTTTATCTACTTAGGCTGTTTTTGGTAAAGGTGAACTAACCCTTTAAAAATCTGAGGTTTTAGTTCTGCTTAATTATAACTGTGACGGAGTCCAGGACATAAAACGACTATAAGATGTTTTCCTGGCAGTCTTTACACGGATTTTATTAAGAAATTATACAAACGCCACATAGAAATGTTTCTCACGTTTAACAAACTTGCGCAGATCGGCGCGCTCCTCCAGGCGGGTCTGTAAGTTCAGGAACTCCCGGTACCGCCGATTAACAGTGTGATACGCCATTGGCTGCAGGGTGCCCAGTGATTGGCTGTCCAGGGCTGTGTCATACTGCAGGAGAGATGACAGAATGAACAGGCTGCATGGACCAACTTCTTCCAAAACTTAAAAGTAACACTTTTATCATTAACAAGAGAAAATCAGACTGCACATTAGACATGTGTACTGACAAAAAAAAAAAAAAATAAAATTGTTTATTTTCGTTTCATTCGTTTTTTTGCTTTTTTCGGAAATTCGAAAATTCAGAATTTTCACATTTCCAAAATTCGAAAATCCAAAATTCTAAATAATAACTATTAATAACCAACTATTAAATTATAGGGATTGGAATTTCCTTTCAAATTTGGGTCTTTGTGAACGTAACGAATACAAATTTATCCGAAGTTACGAATTATCCAAAATAACTAATGCCGTATCTAAACAAATAGAATGGAACAAATAACAATAATAATAAAACATTATTATTATTAGACCGTTATGTTCCATTCCTTTAGATACGGCATTCGTTATTTCAGATAATTAGTTCAAATACATTCACCAACAGCCAAATTTGAAAGGAAAATCCAATACCTATAATTTTATATTTATTATTAGTTATTTCAGATTTTTGGGTTTTTGAATTTTCAGATTTTCATTCTTATTTTTGGATTTTTAAAATGTCCACATTTTGAACTTTCCAATTTCCGAATTTTCCAATTTCTGAATTTCCAGATTTCCAATTTCTGAAACTCCAAATATTTCAAAAATTCAGAAATGTCAAATTTTTGAAAATTTGGAAATTTCTGAAATCAAAAAAAAAAAAAAAAAAATCAAAAAACGAATGTGTCAAAATTTGTTCTGAACTAATTTTTTAACTAAACGAACATGTCCACTGCACATTGTGATAAAGGCCTTACAATTCCTTTCTACCCAATTGTTATAAGAATGCAATAATGCACACATATAAACCAAGCAATACAGAACCCTTCCATAGTATCCTTTAGAGCCCATTTACACTACTACACTCATTATGTGCATTAGTGCATCGCAATCTCATTCATTTTCAAATAAACCCCGACACATTATTGCCATGCATTGCAAAAAAAAAATCGTGTTGATTTTCTCAAACTGGAGAGCGCAGAATCCGGCACAGCTCTGCATAGAAACCAATCCGCTTCCAGGTTTTATTGTCAATGCTTTATTGAACAAGCTGAGAACACGCTGATAAATGCCATGTAACCATTGATGGAGTGCTTGTGCACAGAGTGGCTGAAAAAAAAAGGTTCCAAAAGACCAGCATCACCGAGATGGAACAAAGGATTGAGGCCAGGTTCACAAGTGCGCGTTTTGGGAATGTGCGGAAAATCCCAGAACACACAATAAACATGCATCCCTTTTGGGGTTGCACAGCAATGCTATTAATTGCTAATGGCACCCCCCCCCCCCCCACACACCCTGCTGACATGCATCCCACTCATAACTAGGTACCACTGGTTTTGGTGTGGCACGCATTAAAAAATGAGGTTGCTTTTCCGGGTTTGGGCTTGGTCCCTTAGTTCCGGTGAAGGGAACTTTTAAGGCATAACAGCATACTAAGACATTTTAGACAATTTCACGCTCCCAAATTTGTGGCAACAGTTTGGGGATGGCCCCTTCCTGTTACAACATGACTGTGCACCAGTACACAAAGCAAGGTCCATAAAGACATGGATGAGCGAGATTCAGGTAGAGGAACTTGACTCAACTTGACCTTAGCCTGATAGAACACCTTTGGGGTAAATTAGAGAGGAGACTGCGAGCCAGGCCTTCTTGTCCACATCAGTGCCCGACCTCACAAATGCACTTCTGGAAGAATAGTAAAACATTCCCATAGACACACTCCTAAACCTTGTGGATGGCCTTCCCAGAAGAGTTGAAGCTGTTAGAGCTGCAAAGGGTGGGCCAACTCAATATTGAACTCTACAGACTAAGACTGGGACACCATTAACTGCTTCAGCCCCGGAAGATTTTTACCCCCTTCCTGACCAGAGCACTTTTTGTGATTCAGCAATGCGTTGCTTTAACCGACAATTGCGAGGTCATGTGACGCTGTACCCGGACAAAATTTATGTCTTTTTTTTTTGATCACCTCTGTGTTTTTTTTTTGACCTATAAACAAAAAAAGAAGAGCACCAATTTTTTTTTTTAATTTTTTTTTTTTAAAGCATAATTTTTTTACTTTTTGCTGTAATAAATATCCCCCAAAAATATATTACAAAAAACTATTTTTGGGACCATTAGCATTAATACAGCAATCATTGCTATAAAAATGTCACTGGCAGTGAAGGGATAAACACTAGGGGGCAATCAAGGGGTTGTGTTCCCTATTGTGTGTTGTAACTGAAGGGGGAAGGGGACTGACTAGGAGAGATGACAGATCGCTGTTCATACTTTGTTCCTACAGACAATCTGTCACTTCTCCCCTCAGAGAACTGGGATCTCTGTGCTCACACACACACACACACACACACACACACACACAGGTTCTCGCCATGTCAAGACAGCTGGGCACTCGCATCGGCTCTAGGGAGGCATGCGCAAGCCCCTAGTGGCCACCAGAGGGAGCGACGTAACATAACGGTGATTCGCACAGCTAAGCCATGTTGCCGCAGCTGGTCGGCAAGCAGTTAAAGTTCATGTGTCCCAATACTTTTGGTAATATAGTGTATGTATGGGGAAACTGATTGTTCCCAAGTTAATTAATCGATCAACAACCAGCCTGTCAGATTTTTTTTTTAATGAGATTATTGCTAGAAAGTGGCTATAGCCACTAGCAATAATCACTGTGTTCTCCTAGCAGAGACTGCTCCCCCTACCTCTGCAGAAGGGATCCCCCCCCCCCCCCATCAACACTGCGTTGATGAGAGAATCAAGCAATTTTCCTTCTTGCAACCCATGGTTGTAGGAATGAAAAATCACATAATCTATGGCCGGCTTTAGATTTGATGAAATACATAAAGGGGGCCTCCGTTGCGAGAGTTGCCCTCTATTTCTCTCAGAAGAAAATAACTAGAGGACAAATGCCAACATGGAGAACACTCCGGATCTGCCTCTCATTGTAGAGGAGCATTGAAGCCGTGGCGCTCGGTAGGCCTCTTGTGGATTGATGATCCCGCGGCCTCGTACCGGGAGCCCACACACTTTGTGTGATAATTACTCTACAGGCCATCGGGGAGATTCCATCAGATCCGCTCAGGGCTGTCTGTGTCACGCTCACATTGTTCTTATTCTAATTAAGTGCCTGGCTGCCTTACACTTGTTCCCTTTGAAGATCCAATACCCTGTAGGCTTGTGCTGAACCCAATCCAGATACCCGGCACCATTACCGGACCTTTGAAGTTCCCCTCTACAACAACTTCTCATTAACGTTACATTTCCAATTGATTAAGTCTCGTTTGTCTCGTTCTATTTCTATTAATGACACAATCTTCTCCTGGATGGGAAGAGGTTCTCATGTGAAGAGGGCAGCCTGCGTGAAGTGTAGAGAAAGGAATTCCTGACTGCAACCTGGATTTAACCCCTCTGCTTCCAAAGGGCTGGTGATTTCCCAGGCCGAAGGCTCCTTCAGACAGGTGGTAATGTTTAGCCTAGGTTCCACTATTTTGACCTGAAAGTCGCATGATTTTGCAGCAATTTAGATGCGTCTTGAAGCAATGCCTGTGCATTCTTGAGGTCTATGGATCTAATGTCACATCAAAGTGGGACCAAAGTAGTACAGGGTATTTGATCACTTTTTTTTTTTTTTGCGATATAAACAGAAAAAGAACAAAATGTATTCAGCCAAATGTCTTTGGTTAAAAAAAAAAAAAAGTCAATAAGCGTATATTTATTTGTTTGCGCAAAAGTTATAGCGTCTACAAACGAATGGTACATTTTCTGGAATTTACGCAGCATTTAGTTTATGACTGCCTATATCATTTCCAGAGGTTCTAAAATAGCAGGGCAGTACCCCCTACCCCAAGGACCCCATTTTGGAAACATGCCCCAAGGAAATTGCTGAGAGGCATGTTGAACCCATTGAATATTTTTTTTTTTGTCACAAGTGATTGAAAAATGAGAAAAAAATAAAAATAAAAAAAATTACAAAAAAGTTGTCACTAAATGATATATTGCTCACACATGGCATCCCAAAATACATTCTGCTGCTTCTCCCGAGTACGGGGATACCACATGTGAGAGACTTTTTGGGAGCCTAGACATGTACAGGACTCCGAAAACCAGATTGATCGGTGGGTATGCACACCATTAGAATACCGCCCTTCATCCACCCACTTCTAATGATGGGCATACATGCACCATTTTCTTTTAAGTGTGGTGGTGAAATCACCTCCAACAGCGATGTAGTCGTTGATTTACGTAGTGTGGGAGCAAACGCTGTTGCTGTCAAGATAAATAAATCAGTGCTGCAGCTGAATGGCGTATCTGCTAAGCAAATGATCGTTAACAATAAAGCAAAGTAACATTACAGTATAACAGTAAGACATAGCATACCTGCAAAGCAAATACAATAAAACAGTAAAAATAAAACATTTTTTAACGCAATCTGTGCAATATATATATGCCGAGGCATCGGGGTAATCCGCCCCTAATGTTAGGGGCAAATCGCCCCAACACCCATGTCCCCATGCTTCGGCACATATGCTCTCTTTTTTCAACTGTGGTGGTAAAATCACCTCCGACAGCGCTGGAGTCACGGCTTTACGTGTCGTGGGAGCAACCGCTGTTGCTGTCAAGACAAATAAACCTGTGCTGCAGCTGAATGGCGTATCTGAAAACAAAAAAATGGTTAACAATAAAACACAGTAAACAGTAATGTATAAAAGAATTACATACCTGAAAAGCAAACATGATAAAACATAGTAACAATAAAACATTGCATTGTAGAACACATTAAAAAAAAAGGAGAGAGGAGAGAGAGGGGGGGAGAGAAAAACTAAAACAATTTTTTATTTTTTTGGGGGGGGTTAAACTTTATTTTTTTAAACACTTTTTTTTGTAACTAACGGTTCGGTTCCAGGTTATGGTCTCCCAAAATGCGATGGCATCTTTGGAGACCCTGTGAAAGTGTTTCCTAGTTTGTACAGTGCTGTACCCTATGCTAAAACTCCACTAGTTTGTGGTAGCGTTCAAAACATTCACCAATGCAAAGACCAGGATTGTCAGGACAGGAGAGACAATAATAGTGGGTGCCACGCCTATATCCTTGCTTTCTACAGACACATTTTCTTTGGGGGGCTCGTTGGGTAGGAGTACCAGGGAGGACAGAAGGAAAATGCCTCTCATGCAGCCGGGTTACTGCCTTTGTGGTAGGAAGTTGGGCCACAGCACCCTCTGGAAACAGAACGGCTGTGATGATCTCTTCCTGGAATTTAACCACTTGGCACCCATACTACGTCTATTGATGTCATGGGCTTTCGGGGGTTATATCTGAATGATGCCTGAGGCCACAGACATTCAGATATCAGCGTTTTCAGCCGGCGATTCCCTGTACCATAAGAACGATCATAGCGGCTGTTCCGCCGCTTGATCATTCTTACGGGCGGCGGGAGGGGACGCCGCACCCTCCCGCCGCCCTCCGGTGCTTGTACCGACTCACCGCTTCCATCGGTGAGTCGGTCACAGGATCCGCCGGCCCCCGCCAGTTACCATAGAGATTTCCGGCGGACCAGATTGTCCCCGGAGTCTCTATGATCGTTCAGAGGCCGGGCGTGATGTTATGACGTTATGTCCGGCCTCGGTTTTCAAATTAACTGCCCCGATCTGGCAGGGAAGCACTGATATTTTTTTTTTTTTTATTTTATTCTTCCCAGCCTAGAGGTGAGATATGGGGTCTTATTGACCCCATATCTCACTGTAAATATGTCCGATCATGCCACATTCCTATTACAAGGGATGTTTACATTCCTTGCAATAGGAATAAAAGTCATCAATAGAGCGAGAGCAATAATTCTAGCTCTAGACCTCCTCTGTAACGCAAAACATGTAACCAGTAAAAAAAATTAAAGCGTCGCCTATGGGGATTTTTAAATACCAAAGTTTGGCGCCATTCCACGAGCGCGTGCAATTTTGAAGTGTGACAAGTTGGGTATCTATTTACTCAGCGTATCCTCCTCTTTCACATTATGCAAAAAAATTGGGCTAACTTTACTGTTTTTTTTTTAAGCATGAAAAATTGCTGCGCAAATACTGTGCGAGATAAAAAGTTGCAACGACCGCCATTGTATTCCCTAGGGCAGTGATGGCGAACCTTGGCACCCCAGATGTTTTGGAACTACATTTCCTATTATGCTCATGCACTCTGCAGTGTAGTGGAGCATCATGGGAAATGTAGTTCCAAAACATCTGGGGTGCCAAGGTTCGCCATCACTGCCCTAGGGTCTTTGCTAAAAAAACATATATAATGTTTGGCGGTTCTATGTAATTTTCTAGAAAAAAAATTAGGAATTTTACATGTAGGAGAGAAATGTCAGAATTGGCCTGGGCGCGAAGTGGTTAAGGAAGGATCCAGTCCATCCTGAAGCTTTGTATAGCACATAAGCATTCAGCAGAGCCAATTGAAATAATTATACACACACTTTTTGTATCAGCGCCTGGCCTTAAGGGCAATTAGGTACGACGCCAACAACTGGTCGTTGAGGTCCACCCCTCCCATGTTAAGGTTGTATTCACGGACACGGAGGGGTTTCTCCACAACACCAGTCGCCGTAGGAATTTGGACCGGCGTTTCTGTGTGAAGGGAGGAAAGAACGAAAACATTCTTATTATCCCTCCACTTCACAGCGAGCAAATTATTACACTTCAAGCAGACTCTCTCCCCCAGATGGGAATCTACAAACCGCTGGTCAGAGCCCTGGCGATTGGACCACACGGTGCCACATGTGCCAATTTGGTGATCAAACAAGTGACTAAAAAGTGTCACGGGTGCTGCAGAAGTGGTGGACTTCCAATCAGGAATGGCAAATGCAGCAGGGAGGGCCCTATGGGCTAGACGGGCCTGTGTTTGTCTTCTTGGTGGCTGCAGGACACTACTCGTGCTTGTTAGCTGGAACTGCACTTATGGGACGTGCCACGTCACCACGTATCACTGCAGTGCTGGATGTACGACCAGGATCTACTAGGCCGCTGGTGCTTGCCAATTCACCAGAAGGAATAGCGGTGCTAGTACTGGCTCTCTGCTCCATACGAGGGACCTGCGGTTCTTGCACCTCTACGACAGCAGAAGATGATCGGGGTCTGGTAAGCCTGACTTTGGCAGGGACCACACCTCAGTCGTCATCGCTATCTGTCAGGGTGCCGCTGCTGTCTACAGGATCTTTTCTGAGCCTGAACCTGACAGATGAGTGACTTCCTCTTCACTATCTGTCATACTTGGAAACATGTAGGCCTCTTCACTAGTGTACCTTCAATTTGACATTTTGGTCTCTAAATTTACTGGTACAGTAGTGAGACTCACAGGAAAAAGAGCACCTGACTGTCAGCAACTGATTCAAACGCTACCAAAAAAACTGTTAGCGATCACAGGGATCAGGCCTGACTCTGCAAACACTGCAGCTATGTGTGTTGTGTTTTGTAAGTGACAGTGATCGATTGATACTGCACTTGGGTGGGCTGGGTTGGGCTGGGTGGAGGGGCTAAACGCAGGTGCTAGCAGGTATCTTGGCTGATCACTCTAACACTGCATTTTCAGGAAACCTAAACTACTGGGGACGCTAGTATAGATCTGATCAGATCAGATATTGATCCGTTCAGACACTATACTACTAAGGGAGGTGTACGGTACATGCGTGGGTGGGTGTTAACGATACTGGCACTAATATGACGCTGCCTGGGGCAACGCAGACCCTGACTGGAGCTAAAACCTAACTTATATCACCCGCCGGGTGATCAGGGGGTTAAATCTTTATTGGGTAATATATGGTGGGTTCCCTGATGCTATAAAAAACAACCTAACTAACCAGCGTCACCCGTAACACTGATACGGTGATCACTGGTGACAGGGGGTGAAAGGGTTAACCAGGGGGTTAAAACCTTTATTAGGTAGCATATATGGGGTACCTGACACTATAAAAACCTGACGGTGAAACTAATCACCTAACTGGCTAACTAGCGTCACCAGTGACACAAATACGGCGATCGATTGGTGACAGGGGATGAAAGGGTTAACTGGGGGCGATCAAGGGGTTAAACCTTTATTAGGGGGGTTTAGCGGGGTAACCTAGACCTAATGGGGGCTAATCCTAACTTACCTAAGCCCACGTACACACGGTCAGAGATTTTGGCAACCAAATCCGTCGGATTTTGCCCGTCGGATTTAGTCCGACGGATTGTGTCCGAAACTGTTGCATACACACGGTCGGGCCAAGTTGGCGAAAAATCCGATCTTTCAGAACGTGATGGCGTAATTTCATTACGATGGGACTACATTCAGGCTAGTAGCCAATAGCTTTGATGTAGGAATTTGATCTGAGCATGCGTGGCACTTGGTCCGATGAAAATGCTCTACACATGATCGGATTAGGTCCGTCTGGCCCAGTTGGTCGGGAAATATTTCCAACATGTTGGAAAATTGGGTCGGACGGAGATTCAGACGGAATCGGTCCGATGCATACCACACACAGTCGGATTATCTGACGACACGGTCCGATAAGACTCATTCCGACAGATTCTCGGACCGTGTGTACAAGGGCTTACAGTTATTTCAGTCACAAATGACACCAATGCAGTGAGCAGTAAAAAAAATCTGAAAACTGCAATAGGTGACACAGTGACAGGGAGTGAAAGGGTTAACTGGGGGGCGATCTGGAGGTGATCAGGGGGGTGGAAAGTACCTATGTGTGCTGATGTCAGTGTACTGTTGGTGCAACTCACGTTTAGTCCTCATGTCCTCTCTCTCTCTCACTGGAATCAAAGAGACTTCGCGAGGAGAGATGACATCACTTCCTCCTGTCTATGTTTACACATACACAGGCAGGGGAAGCTTTTCATTCGTTGGGAGCGATTACCAGGTCCAGACCATAAATCGTTGGTCGGGCCCTGGGGACTGACCTCTCCCCTAATGAACCTGACCACCACGGGCGTGATTACGCCCCGCACACGTGGAGGGCAGGATGTACAGGTACGCCCATTTGCCATTCTGTCGACGTACGGCGGTCGGGAACTGGTTAAAGGTCAAGTTCACCTTTACAGAAAAAAAATGTCTTTACCCGCATGGAGATGCACAGGTGTTCGTGAACCCCTATGCGGGTGGTCCGATTTCAATTTCAGTTGGGATGCAGCAGCTGCACAGACACAGTTGCTTCTCCCAATGTGACACCAGTGTGGATCTGGGCCCCCAAACGTAGACAGTATACATTTGGAGACCCTCTTGCACCCGCACCCACACGACTGTCAAACGGGGAGCAGCCGCAGTATTCCAACTGATATGAATGGGACTGCTTGCATGTACACCTATGCATCCCCATATGGGCACGCAGCCCAAACACAAGGAAATGATTAAAGTCGAACTAAACTTTCCTATTGTTTGTAGCCAGGGAAGTTGCCATCTTGGCCTCTGATTGATCTTCGACTGCTTTAATGCTGCACAAGTGATTGACTGTGACAACAACCAATTGACAGTTTGGTTGAGAGCACATCGAATGTGACATTTAGCATTCCGTGGACTATAAATGCACTTGGAAGTGCAGTCGCTGTAGATCTGAGGGGGACATGCAAGGACAATAAAAAACAGCATTTTTGCTTGTACATGATTGGATGATAAAATCAGCAGAGCTTCCCCTTATTTCAGATCTACAGTGACTGCACTTCCAAGTGCAGAGTGGATTTGCCTTTAGTAAATCAACCCATAAATTTTTTTTATCAAGTTATTAAGGTTTCAGTTGCACTTTAAATACAACTTTGCAAACAAGACCAAAGGAGATGCCACCTCTTGACACCCATTTTCTTGTCTCCTTTTATTTTTGAATTGCCAAACAGAAATTTTACGTTGCAGGACTGTACCGCAACTGCAAGCCAAGCTTTTAGCTCATGGTTATGGCGCATCCTTATTGATCTTAATTGGAGAGTTCTGAAAACGATGCCACCTCTCAAACTCTGTAGCCCAGAGGTAGCATGTGCACATGCTACGGCTGTGAAGCATTGGGGACGTAGCATGTGTACAGTCTTGTTAGGCTATAATGTATGCTCGCCCCAAATACTAATATCACACAAACCTTCAGATGTTCCTTTCATCCTGATCACTCGACAGACCCCACCACTCTGCCACCCCCACTGTGTCTGACCACTCACCCTCCCCCCCCTCCCCACGTTCTAACCACTCGGCTGCCTCCAACGTTTTGACCACTCAGCTGCTTCCACGTTCTGACCACTTGGCCGCGCCCAATGTTCTGACCACTCACCCCCCCACCCTCAACATTCTGGCCACTCGCTGCTTCCAACGTTCTGAAAACTCAGCCACCCCCAACGTTCTGACTGTTCTTGGCTGCCCTCCAACATTGTGACCACTTGGCCGCCCCCCCCCCCCCCCCCAACGCGGTGGCCACTCGGCCGCCTCCCAACCATTTTGACCAACTGCTTGTTTCCATTATTCTGACCACTCAGCTGCCTGGCTTATCCTGCAGATGATGTACTATCAGGTAGTCCTCACCTTGATGGTGTACAGCGTATAGGGGTGTGACCCGGTCCCGCTGTGCTCCCGCGCAGTAATGGTCCCAGTGATTCGCAGGTTCTGTATCAGGACAGGTCCATCAGGGCTGCTCAGGGGTAAGAAGCTGAAAGGATGGATGGGGACAGTGGGGGAAGAAGTGATTAGAGGGGAGGGGGCGGTGGGGGAAGAAGTGATAAGGGGGGAGGTTTCCATTGGACTGCTGCCATCTTTGTCGTTGGGTGGAGTAGTGGTAAATTCTGATGGGAGCGCAGAGGACTCGACAAGGATCTCAGGACGGGGTGGTGTCACTGTCGCAAAGGGCGGGCAGCTTTCCTCTGACAAACCACCCATGACCTCATTTTGTGGAGGGGCTCCAGGGCTCTCAGCCGGTGTTAGCGACTCCAGGCCACAGTCGGATAGGAGATCCTCAGTGGAGTTCATCAGAGGGCGTTCCAGTTCCCGCCCAAAATCAGACATGGGAGACTCGGGCTCAGACTCCTCGCACAGGAAAAACGGGCTGCTGGGTTTGGGTGGGTGCAGGTACTGAATGGAGTAAGAAGACTCTTCCCCCCCGTCCAGCACCTCCTCCGCCTCTATGCTATCATCTACCTCGAAGCCGGAGACGTGGGATGATGGAGGAGAAGGCGGGACAAGATGCGGAGCCAGATCTGGACTCAGTGGGAGGGTTTTAGGAATGGTGGGAGGAGCGGGACTCTCGCATTTCTCCTCCTCCATTTTCAGCAGAGTCTTGGAGAAGATGTTGGTCAGAACAATGTTGATCCAGTCTGGGTCAGACATCCGTCCGACAAGGGGCAGCACCACATTACAGGCGATGAGCTCCACCACCAAGTGCCTGCCGGTGCGGGTTTCTAGGTGGGGTTTGGGTACTAGCTCCGACAGCAAAAGCCCTACCAGCCAGCGGGCATGGTTCACATCTTGGGCAGGGCCGGAGAGAGCTGGGTGAACCGGGCTGAGCTCCTGGTAGGCTTCCCACAGTAGCAACTCTTTCTCTGACTCCTCGCCCACGCCCTCCACTCGGGCCTTCGCCCACTTGTAGCACTGCAGGTGACACCCCGCCAGGACCAGCAACTTCCTGGTCAGCTGTTCGCGGTCAGCAGAACGTAGCCGTCTCTTCAGCTCTGCCCCCAGCTCCCACATGACCCCTCTGACCTCATCCTCGAAGGCGGTCTCTTGGCTCAGGCGGCGGTACCAGGATGACACAAAGTCCTGGACAATCTTCTGGATGGTCAGTCGGATCTCCTTGTCCAGCTGTTCCTCGGCGTTGGCGGATCGGGCACTCCGGTCCAGGGTGACGAACCGTTCCAGGTGGACAGGGGTGGAGCTGCCGAGGATGAACTGAGGGCCCAACCAGGCCCCCGCCGCTGCCATGATGGCAGAGAAGAGGAGGAGGAGCCATACATTGACCAGCAGGTGGACCAGGATCACCCAAGCGATCAGCGCGCCCCCAGCCAGGAACATCCAACCCTTCCGGGGGTCCTTCGGGGGGGCGAACACAACCTCGGACACAACATCTGCCATCTATAGGAGAAGACAGAGAGTCAGGTTACTACAAATATAACAAAACAATCAGATTGCAGAGACAAGGTAAAACATCAACTATAGCAGGGGTCTACAAACTTTCTAAACAAAGAGCCAGTTTACTGTCCTTCAGATTTTAGGAAGACCGGATGTTGGTGTCAATGGGAAGAATAGTGCCTCATCATTGGTAGTGGGAGGAATAGTGCGTGCCCCATCATTGGTGTCAGTGGGAGGCATAGTGGCCCGTCATTGGTGTCAGTGGGAGGCATAGTGGCCCGTCATTGGTGTCAGTGGGAGGCATAGTGGCCCGTCATTGGTGTCAGTGGGAGGCATAGTGGCCCGTCGGTGGGAGGCATCGTGCCTCGTCGGTGGTGTCAGTGGGAGGCATCGTGCCCCGTCGGTGGTGTCAGTGGGAGGCATCGTGCCCCGTCGGTGGCGTCAGTGGGAGGCATTGTGCCCCGTCGGTGGCGTCAGTGGGAGGCATCGTGCCCCGTCGGTGGCGTCAGTGGGAGGCATCGTGCCCCATTATTACAAACAAAATGATATAAGAAATGGCTTATTTCTCACAAAAAACAAGCACTGTATGGAAGAAAGGGAAAATTACACTAAGACCCCTTTCACACTGAGGGCGTTTTGCAGGCGATATAGCATTAGAAATAGCGCTTACAATCCGCCCTCACACTGCTGCACCATTCATTCCAGTGTGAAAGCCCCGAGGGCTTTCACACCGGAGCGGTGCACTGGCAGGACGTCAGGAAAAGTCCTGCCAGCAGCTTCTTTGGAGCGGTGAGTTTACTGCTCCTCCACCGCTGCTCCCCGTTGAAATCAATGGGGCAGCGATGCAATACCACCGGCAAAATGCCGCTATTGTGGTATATTGAGGGCGGTTTTAAACCTTTCTCGGCCGCTAGCGGGGGTAAAAGCGCCCCTCTAGCGGCCAAAATGTGCTGCAAATCCTACAGTAAGACGCCGCTAAAAATAGTGGCGTTTTACCGCCGACGCTATAGGCGGGGTCTAATTGGACTTCATTAACCAATAAATGGTGCTAGCTGCTGCATATAATCACACTCCACCAGGAATGATAAAAAAAAATATAAAATAACCCAAATCTGTACAAACAGAATCAAGCAGCGCTAATGTCAAATAACTACCACGGCAAAGTAATGATTTCAGCATAAGTCCTTTTTTTGTAATCAGTGCTCTGCGTAGCGGAATATATAGTCCATACATCACTTCATGGGAATCGCTCTCAAACGCTGTATAGAAGTGTCTATTTGTACTTCATAGAGCGGAGTACATGCAGAACGCTGACATCGACAGACCCCACCCTCACACGTGGACAGGGAGACACGGGGCATGTGGAAGAGACCCCCCCTGGACACAACCCTTACCGGAAACAAGGATCAATCTGGCCTAGAAATATGCAATCAAAAAGTGGCAGCAATCTTCGTTTTCTTATCCACCTCTGTGCTCATCCCCCTCAAATATTCAGTAAAAGAGAATAACAATGAACACAACGGAATCCCATTTGAATCATCTTTAATGCTACTTAAACTGCACAGTGTACACTCACAAAGGATAATGTCAAAGCGTTGTTCACAATACGTCAGAAGGACCAGTTAGATACAGCTCTTCCGAAAGCACACTGCTACTATAGCCCATGGAGGATCAGGCCGACTTCCTAAGTCTCCTGGTGTGGTTACACTTGTCGTTTGGCTCCACTCTGACGCGTTTTGTAATTTCCAACATCATCTGAAGTTTTAAATGCCCCATTATTGTTATCAGTGGAAGGACTAGTGCCCCACGTCATTGCTGTCAGTGGGAGGCATAGTGCCCCACGTCATTGCTGTCAGTGGGAGGCATAGTGCCCCACGTCATTGCTGTCAGTGGGAGGCATAGTGCCCCACGTCATTGCTGTCAGTGGGAGGCATAGTGCCCCACGTCATTGCTGTCAGTGGGAGGCATAGTGCCCCACGTCATTGCTGTCAGTGGGAGGCATAGTGCCCCACGTCATTGCTGTCAGTGGGAGGCATAGTGCCCCACGTCATTGCTGTCAGTGGGAGGCATAGTGCCCCACGTCATTGCTGTCAGTGGGAGGCATAGTGCCCCGTCATTGCTGTCAGTGAGAGGCATAGTGCCCCACGTCATTGCTGTCAGTGAGAGGCATAGTGCCCCACGTCATTGCTGTCAGTGGGAGGCATAGTGCCCCTGGAGTTTGGAGACCACTGAACTATAGGTAGAGAGGAAGGGGGGCGGAGCTTTCTGCAGATCACTATGGTAACCAGGGGAATGGGGGGGGTAGATGGATTGTGGTGTATGATGGTCTCCTGTGTGTGAAGAGATCCCGGTGTTCTGCCTAATAGAGTTCGCCCATGAAATGGTGTCCGCTCCGTACGGTACAGTACGGAGCAGACGAAGCTTCGGAAAATCTCCGAAGCTGAATGGCGCCTGCGCCGTGAGTGGAGGTGGTAGCCCCACCATCCAAGCGGAGATAGGGTTGTGAATTTTAGAGGGCCCCTCGCGGGCGAGCTTCGCTTGCCACGCTTCGGGCTCGGCCTCGCTCCGCTCGGCTCTTTTTTATTCTAACTCTATGTCCACTTGGATAGTGGGGATAGAACAGGGACTCACGGCGCAGGCTCCGTTCATCCTCGGCAATATTCGGAATCTGTGTTCCTGTGTACTGCGCAGTACGCAGGGGACACTATCTGATGGAGGACGCTATTTGACAAGACACCGGCACTTCCAGGAATTCTTCTGTTCTGGGGTGGAAAGTTTCTTGTCAGCTTCTCAGTTTTATCTGTGACTCGGCTGGAAAAATGTGCTTTCATTTCCTGTCCCGGTGACACCCCATGTGTCCAGGAAGCTCCGCCCTTCCCTCGTCCCATTCAGAACAGCAGCGGTACTGGCTGTAGAATGGAGGAGTATGGAGGCTGCCATTGCTCGTTCTGAAAATGCCAGGTGCCCGGCTGCCATGCTAGTCTGGATCCCCGCCCCCCCATGTAGAGCTGAAGCTGTGCCGTCACTGGCTGCTACACTCTGCTCCCAGGCACGGAGGATCACACCCCGGGGGCAGCCAGGCACTCCGCATTTCCATCCAGCAAGCACTGTGAGTGGAGCGTCCCTTGTGGTAAGTCAGGCAGACAGCTGAGAGCGGGTGAACTACAAGTCCCAGCACAACGCTCACCTGTCGCTGCTGACGTCACATCTCTGTGGGATCGCCCCTCTGGATGTAGCGGGGTGTCTCCCTCCTCATACTGCAGCCGGTCTCACCCGGCAGAGGGAAGATCCGGGACTCCTTCGGCTGTCACTCTGCGGCTCCGCCCTCGGCCCGCCTCCTCCCGTCACAGCGGTCACGTGAACGCCGGCCATTCCTAATTAGCCCCAGGGGTGTGCATCTGCGCCGCTGAACAAGGAAAGCACTATGCTCAGTATAGAGCGCCGCCTCGAATCTGCACTGACCCCTGGTGGCCGGAGGGCGAAACTGCACCCTCTTTGCAACGGCTCTATTGGTAATCAGTTGGGCTTGCTGTGGGTTTAGTCTCGGTCTGGCTCCGGGAGGTGACGTCGTGGCTCTGCTATGAAGGTAAACTCTATTGTGTTTGTATGCATGTATGGGGTTCTCTAGTCACCAGAGTATCCCCCCCCCCTCCCCCGCCCACACACAGTAGATCCCAAAATCCCTTCATTACCTCAGGGTCCATCCCTGCACTCCGCAGAGTTCCATTCTACCAGCCCCCCCCATCCGTCCATCCCTCCGGTCCACAGAATTCTATTGAGCTCTGTGAATAGTTCTGTAGCGCTGGTATCTTTAACCGCTTTCAGACCGGACCATTTTGCAGGCCAATGACCAGACCACTTTTTGCGATTCGGCACTGCGTCGCTTTAACTGACAATTGTGCAGTCGTGCGACGTGGCTCCCAAACAAAATTGACGTCCTTTTTTCCCCACAAATAGAGCTTTCTTTTGGTGGTATTTGGTGATCTCCCCTGCGGTTTTTATTTTTTGCACTATAAACAAAAAAAGAGCGACAGTTTTGAAAAAAAAAACATTATTTTTTGCTATAATAAATATCCCTCAAAAATATATATAATTTTTTTTTTTTCCCTCAGTTTAGGCCGATTTGTTTTCTTCTACATATTTTTGGTAAAAAAATCGCAATAAGCGATTATCGATTGGTTTGTGCAAAATTTATAACGTTTACAAAATAGGGGATAGTTTTATGGCATTTTTATTAATAGTTTTTGTTTTACTAGTAGTGTTTTTTTTTTTTATTATTTTTTTTTTTTTTTTTTTTATTGTGATTGCGACATTATGGCGGACACGTCAGACATATTTGGGACCACTGTCATTTATACAGCAATCAGTGCTATACAAATGCACTGTGTAAATGGCAGTGAAGGGGTTAACCAGTGGGTAGCAGTGTAGGGGTTAAGTGTGTCCTAGAGGCGTGTTACTAACTGTGGGGGGCCGGGCTGTGTGTTAGTGAACGCTGATCTCTGCTCCAATCACAGGGAGCAGAGATCAGTGTCACTTGTTGCTAGGCAGAATGGGGAGATGCTGTTTACTTCCGCATCTCCCCGTTTCGGCCTCCCCGTGAGACGATCACGGGTATCCCCACGGCAATTGAGTCCCGTGGGACCCGCAGCCGGACTCATGGGGGTCCCGTCCGACACGCGCGTGCGCTGCCGGTGGCGCACATGCGATAGCAGGGCAGCAATTTCAAATGGACGTACCTGTATGCCAATTTGACTGCCGTGCCATTCTGCTGATGTACATCATCACGTGCAGGTCGGGAAGTGGTTAATACCAATGCTAGTATGTTTTTAAATTTAGGCCGGGTTCACACCGCTGCGATTTTCCCGCATCGCACACCTCCCGCCGGCAGTTCACACTGCCCTATGCGGACGGCTGGGAGTGTCAATGTTATGTTAATGACACCCCCAGATCCGTCCGCATATTGCAGTGCGATCTGCCGACTCGCACAGGAATCTGATCGCATGGTGTGAACCCCCATGCGATCCGATTCTGTTGCGGACCAAAAAAAGGGTCCCGTGCGAGTTTGCTGCGGGAGCGCTGCGAATTCAGCCATACTATCTGTATGGCTGAACTCGCATCGCTACGGAGATCGGATGTGATTTGCGGTGCGAATCACATCCGGATCTCCCCCCGCAGCAGTGTGAACCCAGCCTTAAGCTTGTCTGAAGCTGCAGTTTGGTTCAGACTAATTATTCTAAAGTTCTGTCTTCTGTACCAGTTTGGCTGGGTTGTGCTAATTCCCACTTGACCGTGGTTGTCGCTGTCACCGCCGGTAAGTGTTGGAAATGTAACAATCTAAATGTATTGGGTACCCCTTTTACTCAGAAACAGCTCTGTGGGAGTGGTCTACCCGCTGTGCATTCTGGGTAAGGGTACTTAAGGTACCGCCGCCATTTTTCAGGGTGGTTTGGTTTTTCCCGATCTTGTGGCCCTCCTGGCCTGAGGTGTGTGCTGCCTTATTCAATATCTCGGGGCCGGCTGGCCTGAGGCTCCGCAACTGAAGGTAGGCCCAGAGGCTCTGGGGCCTACTGATCCAGAGATGATCCTGTGCTGTCTTGCCTGCGGGGAGAAGCCAAGCGACTGGAGGATCCAGGGGAGGACTTTTCTGAGGAGGACCGAGCAACAAGGCTGGTGCCTCATGAAGAAGCCTGGAGACTCAGTTGGAGGATGCATCCTGGGTTGCCTACCACACAGTATCGCCGGGTCGGCTGAAAGAATCAGGTACTGTGGGGAAACTTGTTTTGCAACCAAAAGCTTATTGTGCCTTCCTGTGGCAGAGGACTGCATCCAAGATCGCTAAACTTATCAAGTCTGTGGCAGAGACTTTGTTCGAGCATCTCACCGGCTGCTAGGTCAGTGAGGCTGGATTCACATCTATGCAGTTTTGGTGCTCTTTGCATTTTGCAGATTTGCACTACAGTCCATTTAACATGGTTTCCTATGGAACACGTTCTGTAGTGCAAATCTGCAAAATGCAAAAAGCACAAAAAATGCATAGGTGTGAATCCAGCCTGAGAGAGGCCTATCCGGTGATTGCTAGATCCAGCTTGTGGGAATCGTTTGTCCTCTGGATCAAGGAAATACCTTTAACCCGCAATACTACAAAGGTACCTCAATTCCCCTTATCCTCTACCCCTCTACTGCAAAAGTGTGTGTGTGTGTTTTTGTTAAATAAACACCCAGAAAAAGGTATTGTTCGAGCTAATATTCTTTATTCCACTCTACAAATAAGATGGACACAGTGAACAGGTGAGGTAACGGTAAGCCCAACAAAAAAAAAAGCAGCTCCTTTGAGGGTCAGTACTACAGTTCAATCCTGAGCTCTGTGCATAGTGCCACCCCCCGGGGTCTGCAGAGTACCGTTCTGCCACCCCCCACCCCCCATCCCCCCACAGAATTCTATTGAGCTCTGTGCATAGTGCCACCCCCGGGGTCTGCAGAGTTCCTCTATTGAGATCTGTGTATAGTTACATAGTTAGTAAGATTAAACTGGTGTCTTTATTCAAGTGAGTGTCTACAATTGTCCCTATCCTATCATATTGCACACTCACATCAGTCTCTACCCCCAAGGAGCCCACAATCCAAGGTCCCCATTCATATACTAGGCCAATTTTGGACAGAAGCCAATTAACCTACCTGCATGTCTTTGAAATGTGGGAGGAAACCGGAGTACCCGGAGGAAACCCACGCAGGCACAGGGAGAACATGCAAAAACCAGGCAGGTGGTGTCGTGGTTGGGATTTGAACCAGCGCTGCTAGGTGAGAGTGCTAACCACTACACCACTGTGCCGCCCCAGTATAGTGCAATCCTGAGCTCTGTGCATATTGCCACAACTCTGTCATATCTGCAGAGTTCCTCTATTGAGCTCTGTGTATAGTTACATAGTTAGTAAGGTTGAAATGGATGGACTGGTGTCTTTATTCAACCTGAATGAGTGTCTACAATTGTCCCTATCCCTGTATATTGCACACTCACATCAGTCCCTACCCCCATGGAGCCCACAATCCAAGGTCCCCATTCATATACTAGGCCAATTTTGGACAGAAGCCAATTAACCTACCTGCATGTCTTTGGAGTGTGGGAGGAAACCGGAGTACCCGGAGGAAACCCACGCAGGCACAGGGAGGACATGCAAACTCCAGGCAGGTGGTGTCGTGGTTGGAATTTGAACCAGCGACCCTTCTTACTGCTAGGTGAGAGTGCTCAACACAAGACCACTGTGCCGCCCCAACATAGTGCAATCCTGAGCTCTGTGCATATTGACACCAACCCCCCCCCCTCCACAGAATTGTATTGAGCTCTGTGCATAGTGCCACCGGCAGAGTTTTGTTCTGCCACCCCCGGGTCCACAGAATTCCATTCTGCCAACCCCCCCTGATCTCGCAGAGTTACATTCTACCCCCCCCCCCCCCATCCGTCAGTCCCCTCCACAGAATTCTATTGAGCACTGTGCATAGTGCTATCCTGAGCTCTGGGCATAGTGCCACCCCCCGGGTCCGCAGAATTCCATTCTACCCCCCCAAGTCTGCAGAGTTCCCTTATGCCGCTCCACCCAACCCCCCCCCCCATGTCCGTCCCTCCCATCCACAGAATTCTATGTGTATGTTGCAATCTCGAGCTCTGTGCATAGTATCCACCCCGGGTCCACAGAGTTCCGTTCTGCCAACTCCCACCCCCGTCTGTGCCGTTCACAGAATTCTATTGAGCTCTGTGCATAGTGCAGTCCCGAGCTCTGTGCATAGTGCAGTCCCGAATCCTGATCTCTATGTATAGTACAATCCTGAGCTCTTGATTGTCTTCCGTCTGTTCCTTCCTCTTGTCTTCCTTCTGTTCTCATATGACCACTCCCCGCGTAGAATTTAATGGCCCTCTGGTGATGATGGGGCCAATGGTTGCTGCTGCAAACGCTCGCTCATGTAGGAGAATTCGCTGAAATGCATCATCTCCTCCATCTCCAAATCATCCCTGGACATGAATTGCGCCAAAGTGATACATCCATTTTCTGGTTCTTCAGGAATCTGCAGAGTAGAAGACATTCATTTAATATTTCTGAGCGATACAGAAAATGGTGACAAAGCTTGGTGAGCCCAGCTCCCTCTCGTGGTCAGAAGAAGCACTACACTCCATTAACACACCTTTCATGTATATCCACGTCACCTTAAGACAGGTGTGTTATTGGCGGGATCACCAAGTACAATAAAAAAGAATGATTCCTAAACTTACTGTTTCGGATTTCAATGGTGAGGGCAATGTTCCTTTCTTTAACTCGGCCCATTCAATTTTCTTGAAAAATGGATGCCGTGTCAGGTGCTTTACAAGGCGCGTTCTCTTCTCCTGGTCTTTACATAAGAGCTGTAAAGAAGAATGAAATATAATAAGAAACATTGCAAGAAAAATAACAATATGTGACCAACAGAACCCCCCATTTTAATATTAGATTCTGACAGTGACATATTTCAGCTTCCTTAATTTTTCCCTCCAACCCTCCATCTAACAAAAGGGATCCTTGGAAGGATTGATGAGAAGGTATACTCACGCTATCTAAGAGGTCACAAAGGCAGGGATCCATGTTGTCAGGGTATTGTGGTGTCCGGTTACATACTGCTCTCACAAAGGTTCTTACTTTCCATTGGTTTACTGTGAAGGGATGTCTGCCGACCGCCATCTCATAGACTATCACCCCCAAGGAGAAATAGTCCGCCGTGGTGAAGTATGGCAACATTTTAAGGATCTGTAGAAACATAAGAGAGAGAAACAAAAGGATGAGGACCTTCCTAGGCCAGGCAGAGGACAAAGATGACTCAGTGTTGGCTTATGGGATATATGAAGCCTCTCAGGAGTCCTACAATTGTGCTCAAAATACATCAAACTGAGGTGGAGCTTGTGTATGTATAGCCAAAACCTTTATTTTTTTTTATTTTTTTTTGTGGATTGAGTCATTTAGGGTTGGGAATCCTGGCAGATTATTTTTTGCTGCCTGTGTACCATTGGAGAAATTTTCCGTTGTTTCCCATTGTAGAGGAAATCTCCCAAAGTGAGGGGACAACGCCAAAACTTTGGATTTCCTCTTCATTACGGGGACAATGGTCACCAGTACAAATAGAAGGTAAATCTCCGCAATGGGGACCCCAATAAAAACGTGACCCATGGGTGCTCAGACAGTGGCCCTACAGCTGTTGCCAAACTACAATTCCAATCATGCCTCTGCCTTTGGGAGTCATGCTTGGAACTTTCAGGTTTGCAAGGCCTCATGGGACTTGCATTTCCACAATAGATGGAGGACCACAGGTTGAGAACCCATACCTTAACTCCATCCAAAAGGTTTTGCCTAGAGTTACACTTTAAATAAAGGAGGCAGATAATGGTGTACAGACCCCAATAGGTCAATCTTCAGAAGCTCTCATCGTGGTAAGGAGAAGGAGTGAATCGGGCCGGACAGATCCATCCATCTATACCTGGCCTCAATGTCCACCACAAAGAAGTTCCAACACTGCTGCATATCTCAGAACTTCCCCCCTTTTGTTGGATATAGTTCTGGCCTGGAGACCCACTGAAAGCAGCCAGGGCCGCAGTGGAGGAATTCTCCATTTAATGAAATGTGAGCCCCATTAGGTCTTCTCTATATCCCATAATACACATTACAATTCAGTCTAATATCAGAATATCAGAAATCTTACCTCTGGGGCCATGTATGCTATGGTACCCGCACGATCTGTGATCCTATCGGTCTCGGTGACTCCAACCATGGACAACCCGAAATCTGCAATCCTGACGTGTCCTTCACTGTCCAGCAGAACATTTTCAGGTTTGAGATCTCTGTGAATAAAATAAGTGAACGGTTAGCTCTGCATGTCCCACATCATATTACAGAGAGAAAAGATACAAATATACGTCTATACAAAGAATGAAGATTGATGGGTGGACATCAGCTTCTTTTATACAGGAAGATCTCCGTTCCGGGGTTCCCAGCTCCGCCCACCTGCTATATTTATCATAAGGAGGTCTCACTCACATTGCTGAATTTTGTATTAATCCTACATTAAGCAGAATATGGCGTGAGTGCCGAGACCTCTGCAGCAGATGGAAGGAGAAATTATGGGAGGCAGCACAATTGGGAACTGGTGGAAAGTCTTCCTGATTCACTGAAAAATAGAAGCCAAGGGGTGATTCCACCCAGAACTACAAGGACAGTTTTGGTGGAGTGACCCATTAATACTGAATTTGGGGAAAATAAGAAAATACTCTTATAGTGGGGCTCCTCCCACCACATGGGAAGGTTTCAATTCCGGTTTGTGCCCGGGTACCAGAAAAAAAAGGACATCTAATCCTTACCTGTGTACGATCTTATGAGAATGCAGGAACATCAGGCCAGATAATAACTCCGCAGTGATGAATCTGAAAAAGCAAAAAATATATGCATTAGCATTCAAAGTCATCACAGACCAATAAAGACTAAAAGTACAAAGAGGTATGGCTGGATGGCCGGGGTATGGATGGAGGGGGTATGGATGGTTGACCGGGGTATGGATGGAGGGGGTACGGATGGGCAGGGCATGGATAGATGGGGTATGGATGAAGGGAGAAATGGAAGGATGGATGAGTTATGGATGGGCAGGGTATGGATGGATGGAAGGATAGGGTATGGATGGAAGGACAGGGTATGGATGGAAGGACAGGGTATGGATGGAAGCGATATGGATAGACCGGTTATGGATGGACGGGGTATAGATTGCCAGGTTACAGATGGCCCGACTACATCACTACCTATGCTCAGTGATCAGCCGCTCCCGACTCCATTATGACCTGTTGGACTTACCTTACGGTTCTCAGATCCAGCGGAGCTTTTTTTTCTATCAGCGCCAAGAGCTCTCCTCCACTCAAGAATTCCATGGCAAAGACGAGGTGATTCTGTGAAAAGAAAAGATAGAGATTACATTATAGACATGTCAGATTCACGCTGTGGAGGAATATACAGAAACGCACATAAGTTAGGAAAACCAAACAGAGAAAATGCGAGGCTGACATGGCTGGAGTTTCCTGATCACAGTAATATTTGTTAGGGGTGATCCAGTGACTTCAGTTCTTTGGTCAGCATCCTGGAAGTCTGATGTAAATCAGGAGGCCTGGCTTCTCCTGTCCTCCTCGCAGTAGGCTGGTTCTGACTCAGCGACTCGAGGTTTGACGCCAGAGGCAGCCAGGCAACAAATAATTTCAGAAGTAGGTCAGCAGTAGCAGCCTCTCCATAGAAGACCTTTACTGTGTACAATTGACCTAACCGATCTCCAGGCTTGTAGGAGTCACTCTACAGTTCTGCTCTTACCTATACTGCTTCCCAGACTACAGTCGAAACTCTCATAAAACCTGGTGTGGGACACAAGTTGAGCTCCCTTCCACTTCCTCCAATTCAGGGCCCAAAGGACTAATAGACAGCCCTAAAGAGTAGCATTGGGGGAAGCGGGGAGGCTTCACCTTGTGTTGGTTCCGACTCCCAAAAAAGTCACCATTTGAGCATTTTGGCGGACTGGATAAGTGGTGGAGGACAGTACAGGAAAGAGATCAAGAAATTGGAAAGTGAAAAGACTTACCTTTGTCTGGAAAGATGCATATAGATGAGTGATGAAGGGCATGGTACCTCCGACTTGCATTACCGCACTCTCTATAAGGGCAAATTCAGGGTGTTTTATCATTCTGCTTTTTTTGACCATCTTCACTGCCATCTTTTGTGGAATGGCAGGATGGGAGGCCAACAGCACCTTCCCAAAGGACCCCTGTCCAAGCACTTTATGGAAGGTGAAGCTTTTCATCGATAGTTCATGTGGCTGGTGATTGGTAACTGAACCACTTGAAGATCTGTCTAAAGGGGGGCTGCTCCCCATTATGCTGTGGAATGATCCGGATGATGATGGACCATTCAGTATTGCTCTAATGGATGATCCAGGAGGAGGTGGATCATTCTGTATTGCGCTGATGCATGATCCAGGAGGTGGACCATTTGATATTGCGCTGTGGAATGATCCTGATGAAGATGGACCATTCAGAATTGCGCTGTGGAATGATCCTGATGAAGATGGACCATTCAGAATTGCGCTGTGGAATGATCCTGATGAAGATGGACTATTTGGTTTTGCGCTGAGGGATGATCCAGAAGGAGGTGGACCTTTCTTTATTGTCCTGTGGTATGATCCAGGAGTTGGTGGACCACTCCATATTGCAGTGCGGAATGATCCAAATGAAGATGGACCAATCCATATTGCAGTGTGGAAGGATCCATATGACGATGGAGCATTAAATATTGTGCATGAAGCCAGTGGGTGGAGTTTCCATGATCTATTGCAGCATTCTGGAGTCGGATGGATCTCACTGGTGGGTTGAAGCTTGTCAGTCGACTTTCCTTTGTTGGTGGTCGGATCGTTATATTTTTCTGGAGAGAGAAAAAGGAAAACCAGTTATTTCTATCTTGTCATTTATTGCATTTATTGGTGGGACGCGGGATCTGTACACTTTATAATAAAAAAAAAACTAAAAAAAAAATAAATTAAAAAAAAAAAAAAAAAATATATATATATATATATATATATATCTATCAAGCTGAGATTAGGAGCACTCCCTTTAAGGGAATACTCATTAAGGGAGTGCTCCTAATCTCAGCTTGATATAGAGATTATATATATCCATATCCAATTTGATCTTTTCCTTAAGATTATTATATATTTTTTTTTTTATTGTTAACGTCCACCCTAGACAGGAAGTGATGTCATGATGTCGCTCCTGTCCTCACCCATACCCCATAATCCAAGTGCAAGTGGCAATTTATATATAGGTATTGTAGTCGGCAAGTGCATATAGTATATACTATATGGGGGTGTCTGTGTGTATATAGTATCTATAGTGAGGGAAAAAAGTATTTGATCCCCTGCTGATTTTGTATGTTTGCCCACTGACAAAAAAAGATCAGTCTATAATTTTAGTGGTCGGTTTATTATAACAGTGAGAGACCAAGTAACAAAAATGTCCAGAAAAACGCATTTCAAAAAAGTTATAAATTGATTATCATTTTAATGAGTGAAATAAGTATTTGATCCCTTATCAAATAGTCAAGATTTCTGGCTCCCAGGTGTCTTCTATACAAGTAACAAGCTAAGATTAGGAGCACGCTCTTAAAGGGAGTGCTCCCAATCTCAGCTTGTTACCTGTATAAGTCCTGCAAGTGGGGGCAGTGGGCACAGTGGCTGCATATGATGGGCACAGTGGCTGCATATGATGGGCACAGTGAGGCTGCAATTGATGTTTTTTTAAAAAGTATTTTTCAGTTTGTTTGCACCCCCCAAAAAATTTTGAGCACCAAAGGTCACTGGTGTTGACCTTTTTTGTGCTTCACTTGCAATTGAATGCCTGTAAGATTTAAGGTTTTGCTGTGAATATTTATTGCTTTTTTATCAACTACAGGAAACGTCTGACCTCTGTGATTGCCAACAAGGATTTCCCCACCAACTGTTAAGGCTGGCCATTAGGGCTGAAACAACTAATCGATTTATGAAAATAGTAATCGATTAATTTCATAATCGATTAATCGGCCAGTAACATAATGGGGTTAAAAAAACAAAAATGATTCCTTTATAGTACAAAAAAGAGCAAATAATCACTACTGTAAATATTACTTTCACAGTTCTACAGTAAAAAAATGAACCCCTTACAGTAATGATTATTTGCTTTTTTTGTACTATAAAGGGCTCATTTGTGTTGTTTTATTCCCATTATGTTACTAAATGTCTTAGACCTGGTTCACATCTATGTGTTTTTTTTTTTTTTTTGGTGCATTTTTCAGAAACGCACTACAGTTCATTTACATGGTTTCCTATGGGACATGATCACATCTATGCTTTGTTCAGCCGCTGCGTCTTTGGAACGGGTCAGGGACTTTACTTACTTAATTATGCTTGTTTTGGTTCAATATACTTCAATGGAGAAGCTGCAGAAAAGCATGTAATGCGTTTTTGCAGCAATTTGTGTTTTTTAATCTGCCCAACAACAAATTGGCCCCCAAAAAAACGCAAAAATGCAAATCGCAGCAAAATCACGTGCGCAAAATCAAAACGCCCAGCAAAAAGCACTTCAGAAACAGATCAAAAGCAAACTGCATAGGTGTGTGCCGAGCCTTATGCTGGCAACACGGATCAATTTTCAGACGAAAAATCTTTGTACATTCGCTGAATGAAAGAATGTTGTTCGAAATTTTCACTTCTTTTTAACATTCTGTTTTTAAAATGAATGTCATTTCTGAACGAAAACCCCAAACACTGTCTGAAAATTCCTTTGACCGAGAAGTTTTCTATTATTTCCAAATTTTCCCATCACTGTGGTTGAAAATGAACATCGATTTGACTCCACTAACGATTAGAAAATCTAACGAATGCCCTTAAAATTACTTTATTTTTATTTTTAAGGAAAACATTGTTTTTTTTAAATAAACTTTGATCTCTGAGTCTGATTTTCACCCTTTTAATAGTATATACCGTATATCTCTCCTCTAATAGTATATACAGTATATCTCTCCTCTAATAGTATATAATATTACAGGTTATATACTGTATATACTATTAGAGGAGAGATATACTGTATATAATATTACAGGTTATATACTGTATATACAGTATATCTCTCCTGTAATATTATATACAGTATATCTCTCTTCTAATAGTATATTTCTCTTCTAATAGTATATACAGTATATCTCTCCTGTAATAGTATATACAGTATATCTCTCTTCTAATAGTATATTTCTCTTCTAATAGTATATACAGTATATCTCTCCTCTAATAGTGTGTGTGTGTGTGTGTGTATATATATATATATATATATATATATATATATATATATATATATATATATATATATATATATATATATATATATATATAGTATATCTCTCCACTAATAGTATATACAGTATATCTCTTATGTCTGTTTATTCTCAAAATGAATTATATATTTTGCTCCCTAACCCTATCGTTGGTTACTTATATTTACCATTGCATAGAGATATTTAAGAATAAATTGCCTTTTTTTTAAAAACTACATATTGACTAAATTATACACCACACTTTTTTTAAGATTATTAATCCATTAATCAAAATAATAATCAGAAAACTAATTGATTACGAAAATATTTGTTCGATGCAGCCATATACCGTATATACTCGAGTATAAGCCGAGATTTTCAGCCTCTTTTTTGAGGCTGAAAGTGCCCCCCTCGGCTTATACTCGAGTCATCGCTGTCTGCCTGCTCGATCAGCGTGTCGAGCAGACAGACAGCGGCCATTCTATAATTCAAAAGCCGCGCCTCCGGCTCCGCCTTCGCCTGTGATAGGCGGAACACTGAATTTCCCAGCAGCCTGTGTTCCGCCTATCACGGACATCGTCTCATCCTCGTACTACGGACGAGGATGAAAGGATGTCCGTGATAGGCGGAACACAGACTGCTGGGAAATTGTGTTCCGCCTATCACAGACAGGGAGGCGCGGCATTTGAACAGGGGAATGGGCGCCGACGAAGAGCGGTGATCCTGGGACGGGACCGGACGGAGGCTCGGCTCGGGACGGGACCGGACGGAGTCTCGGGACGGGACGGGACCGGACGGAGTCTCGGGACGGGACGGGACCGGACGGAGGCTCGGGACGGAGGCTCGGCTCGGGACGGGACGGGACCGGACGGAGGCTCGGGACCGGACGGAGGCTCGGGACACAGGTAGGCTGGACACACAAGGCCACACACACACACACACACACACGGATGGATGGACACACACACAGGGATGGATGGATGGATGGACACACACACAGGGATGGATGGATGGATGGACACACACACACACAGGGATGGATGGACACACACACACACAGGGATGGATGGATGGATGGACACACACACAGGGATGGACAGGCATATCTCACCCTCGGCTTATACACGAGTCAATAGGTTTCCCAGTTTTTTGGGGGTAAATTGGGGGCCTCGGCTTATACTCGGGTCGGCCTATACTCGAGTATATACGGTAATACCATAATACCGTAATACAAAAACCATATAATACAAAACGAAATAACTTTCAGTCGTATCCTATAAGGCAGGCCTTTGCACTACATAGTTTAAGGTAAATCTAAAGGAAAATGGTACAAGAAAATTGAACATGTATGACCAGCCTGTCATGTTTTGTGAAGGGGTCAAATACTTATTTCACACATTAAAATGCAAATCTATGTATAAAGACTTTTTGGAAATGTGGTTTTCTGGATATTCTTGTTGCTATTCTGTCTCTCACTGTTATAATAAACCGATCATTAAAATTATAGACTGATTGTTTCCTTGTATAAAATCAGCAGTCGATCAAATCCTTTTCCCCTCACTGTATATAGTAAATATGTTGGTGTTGGATATGTTTTTCCTCTATTATTTTACTTACCAATGGCGTCGTCTGTGGATTTTGGTTGAGGAATGGGCTGCAGTCTGTGTACAGCTTCCTCGTCTCCCCGCCCATTTCCCCTCCTCCCATCCCTTGGAGGGGTGGTATCCTCAGGTGGGCGGTCCTCCGTTATGGGGGTCACTCTGAGAAGTACAACGGTTTCCTCTTTGTTGATCAGAAGATTCTTCACGTTGTATCTTCTCTTCCTCTTCCTCTTCCTCCATAGATGCCCAATTGCCCAGCACCCACCCTTCTGGGGGGTAGGTAGTATGGGCTGGGTGGTAGGTGGGTGGTCCTGTGATAAAGGAGCCACTTTAAGTAATAAAACGGGTTCCTCCGTGTTGGTGATCAGAGGATTCCGCATGCTAGAAACGTTTTGTCTTGTAAAAAATCGCATTATTATAATAATCATGAGAAAAACTGCTGAGAACACGAGCCACGTCCTTCTCCTTCTACACTCTCTTGCAGTCTGAGCCTCAACTGCCAGGAGATTGCTTATATAGGGCTCTTCCACTATGACATCACACCAACTGCCAGCAGTTGCCATAGCAATAACTGATATGACCCCACCCCCTGCCAGCAGTTGGATTTCAGTTGCCATAGCAACAACTGGCATGACACATGACTCCACCCACTGCCAGCAGCTGGAGTTCAGTTGCCATAGCAATAACTGGCATGACTCCACCCACTGCTGCCTTATATGGTGTTCACATCTTATATGCAAATGAGGTCACATGACCCCCACCCCCATACCTTGTTAAACAAGTCTATGGGAAGGAATGTGTATGAGAATTTTATATGTCTAATAAAAGGGGAACCTGTTACATATGTGCATCCCATAATAACATATTTTATCCCTCTCTATGGACAACGTGTACATTCCTGACCCCAGCATCCCCCGCGCTGTTTTTAGTTCTCTAAAAGGTCAAATCTGCCAGGTCTACAGAAAATAACTGACTTATTTTATTTATTTTTCATTGTCTGCTGGAAAAAAAAAGTCTGTTTATTGGGGGTGAGGCTGAATTTACAAACATTTATCAGTTATTGGAGGGGGAGGGGAGATTTCTGATTTTTTTTCTCTCTCTCTCTCTCTCTCTCTATATATATATATATATATATTAGAGATAGAGAGAGATTATATATCCTCCTTTACCAGGCCATTCCTCACTCCAGGAATCTCATAGTTGGACTGACAATTACCCAATAAATTTGAAATAATTTTATAATGATGTTTTAAAATAAATAAATAATTTCTATATAGAGGAAGAAAACTGAATAAAAAAATATCTCCTGACTAGGGGACGGCAACTAACGATTATTTTCACAATCGATTATTTGGCTGATTTAATGTTACGATTAATCAGATAATTCAATTATACACCAAACTTTTATTTTTATGTAAAGATTAAAAAAAAATAATAATAATGTATTCTTAGATATCTCTGTGTGGGGGTAAATATAAATAATCAGCTATATGGATGGGAATCGCCCCCCCCCGTCATAGGGAGGTAGATGGATACAACCTGCACCTGCTGTCACTTAGACCCCTTTCACATTGGGGCGCTTTGCAGGCACTACAGCGCTAAAAATAGCACCTGCAAAGCGCCCTGAAAGAGCCACTCCTGTCCCCGAGGGCTTTCACACTGGAGCGGTGCGCTGGCAGGACGGTAAAAAAGGTTCTGCTAGCAGCATCTTTGGAGCGGTGAGGGAGCGGTGTGTATACCTCTCCTTCACCGCTCCTGCCCATTGAAATCAATGGGGCAGCACAGCTATTCCTTCTGGCTGCAGCAGCGATTTGCGGGTGGTTTTAACCCTTTTTAGACCTCTTTCGGCCGCTAGCGAGGATTAAAAGCGCCTCGCTAGTGGCCGAATAACCCCACAAATACGACACCCCAGTGTGAAAGGGGCCTTATACTGGCCATACATGAACATTTTTTTTTTTTTCCTAGAAAATCTTCATTTTAAGACCTTGTCCCCTGGATCCAGCGATGTCCTCCGCGCTGTGTGATTGAGCTGTCCTCCGCTCGATTCACAGTGCCGAATGCCGCCGAGCTCCATTCCCTGCGGCGTTACGGCGCACGGGAGCGGAGAAAGGCGGCAAATTCAAAAAAGCAAAAAGACACAAAACACACACAGTACTGTAATCTTACAGATTACAGTGCTGTATTAAAAAATTACACACCCCCTTTGTCCCTAGTGGTCTGTGCAGTGCCCTGCATGCACTTTTATATTATAAATACTGTTTTTTTTCTGCCTGGAATTTGGAGATTGTCCATAGCAACCAAAACGTGTCCCTTTTTCAGTGTTTCAGGATTTGATTACATTATTGAATCATTTTTATTATTCTTTATTATATTATAAACTTTATCATACCCGGGATGTCTGCTAGACTCTGGTTTGAACAGATTTAAGAGAGTTATTCCTAAGAATTACAGGACTACAAAATAAAACGCCAAATTTCCATGCAAAATAATTGTACCGCTTTCAGTGCCTAAAACCGGACTGAATCATACCGCCAGGGAGGATAAATAACAGAAGAAAGCTCTATTTGTGTGAAAAAAATTATAAAACTGTCATATGGGTACAATGACTGCACAATTGTCATTCAAACTATGACAGTGCTGAAAGCTGGAAATTGGCCTGGGTAGGAGGGGAGAGAGGAGAGTGTCGGTATTGAAGCTTTTAAAAAAACTTTTTTTGGAAGAGTTTTTCATTTGGTTTTATATGGTTGCATGGTGGTTGTGCGTGGCTGTGCACTGGTTGCACGGTGGTTGCATGTGGCTACACAGTGGTTGCACACTGTTTGCGTGGTGGTTGCACACTGTTTGCGTGGTGGTTGCACACTGTTTGCGTGGTGGTTGCACTCTGGTTGCACTCTGGTTGCACTCTGGTTGCACTCTGGTTGCACTCTGGTTGCGTGGTGGTTGCACACTGTTTGCGTGGTGGTTGCACTCTGGTTGCGTGGTGGTTGCACTCTGGTTGCGCGTTGGTTGCACAGTATTTGCTCGCTGGTTGAAATCATTTCTATAATAATTCTGTCTAATTCCGTCTCTGCCAGCTATCTGGACTGACCTCTATGAACGTTCTGCTGATTACTCTCCAGCCAAGGCATCACTCCCACCATCCTCTATGGACATCCACAGGTACTCTTTGTTCTACCTTACCCAGGGGCGCAGTACCCATCTAGGCCACTATAGGTGAATGTACACTAGCCAGGTGTATTGTCTGACCACAGATACAAGAATTCCACTTACAGCTAATATAGGTACCCACGTTTACCCTAAGCTGACCTTGTATTCCCTGCACAGCATCACTCACACAGGGAGAGGAAGGGGCAACACTAATGAGGGATTTACTAAAGATAAATAGACTGACAACTCTGCAAAGTGTAGTTGCTCCAGAGCATAGTAAAGGTGGAGGAGCTCTACTGACTTCCATCATCTAATCATATACAAGTAATGCCACATACACATGACTGTTTTTTTTGTCATCGTAATAAACTCTGATGGTTTTTCCGACGGAGTTCTACTGAAACTGTCTTGCCTACACATGATCACACCAAAGTCCGACCATCTAGAACACGGTGACGTACAACACGTGCGACAGGACTAGAAAAGAAGTTCAGTAGCCAATAGCCAATAGCTGCCGTCTTGTACTTTCTTCAGAGCATGCGTAGTTTTTGGTCCTTTAGAACAGCATACAGACGAACGGTTTTCCCCGATAGGAATTGATTCCGTTGGAAATATTTAAAACATGTTCTTTCTAGGTCCATCAGAATTTTCGGGGAACAAAAATCCAATGAGGCCCACACACGATCGGAATATCCGATGAAACGATTCCGTCTTACTTTTTTTGCCTGAAAGTCCAACCGTGTGTACGCGGCATAAAAATGCTTTTTTTTTTTTTTATATTCCTTGCATGTGATTGGATATTCTTTGCATGTGATTGGATATTCTTTGAAAACTGAAGATTCTCCTCATTTACTGACAGCACCACCTGCTGGCATAGATAGGTATAATGCATAGATACAGTTGTGCTCATAAGTTTACATACCCTGGCAGAATTTTATGATTTCTTGGCCATTTTTCAGAGAATATGAATGACAACACAAAATCTTTTCTTTCAGTCATGGTTAGTGTTTGTCTGAAGCCAGTTATTATCAATCATCTGTGTTTACTCTTTTTAAATCATAATCATAATCACAACAGAAAATACCCAAATGACCCTGATCACACGTTTACATACAGTTTGGACTCATAACACGCACACAAGTTGACACAAAGGGGTTTGAATGGCTATTAAAGGTAACCATCCTCATCTGGGATCTGTTTGCTTGTAATTAGTGTGTGTGTGTAAAAGGTCAATGAGTTTCTGGACTCCTGACAGACCCTTACATCTTTCATTCAGTGCTGCACTGACGTTTCTGGGTTCTGAGTCATGGGGAAAGCCAACAAATTGTCAAGGTAGTTGAACTGTATAAAACAGGAAAGGGATATAAAAATATATCCAAGGAATTGAGAATGCCAATCAGCAGTGCTCAAACTCCAATCAGGAAGTGGAAAATGAGGGGTTCTGTTGAAATCAATCCATGGTCAGGTAGACCAACTAAAATTTCAGCCACAACTGCCAGGAAAATTGTTCGGGATGCAAAGAAAAACCCACAAATCACTTCAGGGGAAATGCAGGACTCTCTGAAAACATGTGGTGTGGCTGTTTCAAGAGGCACAATAAGGAGGCACTTGAAGAAAGATGAGCTGCATGGTCAAGTTGCCAGAAGAAAGCCATTACTATGCAAATACCACAAAGTATCCCGCTTATAATACGCCAAACAGCACAGAGACAAGCCTCAAACTTTCTGGCACAATGTCATTTGGAGTGATGAGACCAAATTTAAGCTTTTTGGCCACAACCGGTGTAGTGGCGGCACAGTGGTGTAGTGGTTAGCACTCTCATCTAGCAGTAAGAAGGGTTGCTGGTTTGAATCCTAACCACAACACTATCTGCCTGGAGTTTGCATGTTCTCCCTGTGCCTGTGTGGGTTTCCTCCGGGTACTCCGGTTTCCTCCCACAATCCAAAGATCTGCAGGTAGGTTAATTGGCTTCTGTCCAAAATTGGCCCTAGTATATGAATGGGGACCTTGGATTGTGGGCTCCTTGAGGGTAGGGACAGATGTGAGTTTGCAATGTACAGGGATAGGGACAATTGTAGACACTCACTCAGGTTGAACTGGATGGACTGGTGTTTTTATTCAACCTTACTAACTATGAAACTATGAAATCATAAACGCCACATTTGGAAAGGAGTCAACAAGGCCTATGATGAAAAATACACCATTCCTACTGTGAAACATGGAGGTGAATCGCTGATGTTTTGGGTTGTCGTTGATTAATTAAAGCTTCTCCTATAAGCAAATAATTCTATGCGCTAATAAGCACAACCATAGCTCTCTTGTATAATGCCGGGAAAGTGCGCTTGTTTATGTCCAAGTAACACAGACAGACGCTGGTATCACGTTGAGCTTAGCAAAATCTTGTCTACCATGATATGCTGCTTTTATTTATACTATAAACATGAATAACAAAAGAAGGTGGTGGCTTCAGAATCAGCCAATCAGACAATTGTATTCTTTCAAAAGAACCACACGTATATATTCAAATAGAATTCCAGTAGTGTCGTGTGCAGAGCCATGCAGCAAGCTTCTTGTGAGACACAAAGTGTCTCACAATTTGAACACTACTTACATGGCTCTGAACACGGGTGCACATTCCCACTGCTACCAATGACGCGAGCCATACTCTATCATTTCTCAGTGGGCCATGATTTTTGTATGGTTATGCTATGGTTCCCATGTATGCAGATCTGTTTGCTAGGAGCATTAATGCAGTCTCCATGAGGTGGCCAGTCTCTTGGTGAGGCATAAAACATCCCTAAATTAGCAAACGGATCTGCCGTGTCCACGGGAAGGTTTCCGCAGCCAATGGTATTCCACCAACGTCTGTATGTGCGAATACACTGGCATGAGCGTAATACAGCAAAACTGACACTGGGGGACATCTGACAACAAACATTAATAACAATTTCCACAACTGGGTATGTGTGAGCTACAAAGGCACAGGAGATTTGGTCAAAATTGATGGCAAGATGAATGCAGTATGTTATCACAAAATACTGGAGGAAAGCATTCACCAGCCAGGAAGCTGCACATGGGACGTACTTGGACATTCCAACGTAGCAATGATCCAAAACACAAGGCCAAGTCTACCTGTCATTGGCTACAGCAGAATAAAGTGAAGGTTCTGAAGTGGTCATCTCAGTATCCTGACCTCAATATCATTGAGCCCCTCTGGGGAGATCTCAAAACGTGCCGTTCATGCAAGACAGCCCAAGAATTTACAGGAACTGGAGGCTTTTTGCCAAGAGGAATGTGCAGCTTTACCATCTGAGAAGATAAAGAGCCTCATCCACAAATACCACAAAAGACTTCAAGCTGTCATTGATGTTAAAGGGGGCAATACACAGTATTAAGAACTGGGGTATGTAATCTTTTTATCAGGGTCATTTGGGTAGTTTATGTTCTCATGATTTAAAAAGAGTAAACACAGTTGATTGATAATAAATGGCTTCAACCAAACACTAACCATGAGTGAAAGAAAAGTTTTGTGTTATCATTCATATTCTCTGAAAAAATGGCTAAGAAATCATAAATTTTGCCAGGGTATGTAAACTTATGAGCACAACTGTGTGTGTGTGTGTGTGTGTGTGTGTGTGTGTGTGTGTGTGTGTGTGTATATGTGTATGTATGTATATATAATATATATATATATGAAATCAGTTTATGAGCAACTTTGCTGTTGTATGTTTCCAACAGGCCCCTGGGCCACAGTTTGGAGACCACTGTTCTGGATTGATAACCTGCAAAGCTTTTAAAGCATCGCCTGTGAAGAACTTTGGTAGGCAATT
This sequence comes from Lithobates pipiens, assembly GCF_037356315.1. Taxonomy (NCBI): domain Eukaryota; kingdom Metazoa; phylum Chordata; class Amphibia; order Anura; family Ranidae; genus Lithobates; species Lithobates pipiens. Next base: position 170,220,641 of record NW_027507788.1, read on the forward strand.
TCATAAGAACATTCAGTTTTAAAGTAGAACTATAGCCAAAACTTTTTTCATTTTGGATAGAGTAAAAGAGTGTTATAACCCCTGACAGGTTTTTCCTGCCATCTGTGTCCCATTGGGGAGATTTCCCTTCACTTCCATTCCCATTAGCCAAACAGGAGGTGAGAGGAAATTCCTGCAAATTAAGGGAATTCATTGGGGACCCCAGATCACCAGAACTAATGTCCCCATTGGAAGATTTCTCCTCTATTATTTTTTTGGGGAAAAGATATTTTCTTTTACTTTCAATGATAATGGTAAACAGTTCAAATAGGGAGAATGAATCTCCCTAACGGGGGCACAGACAGCAATAAAAACTGGCAGGTGTTCTAATCCACCTTCACTCTATCCAAACCTAGAACAAAAGTTTTGCCTTTAGTTCTACTTTAAGGTTTGCCATGTTTGGTATCATTTACTCGATGCAACCCAAAAAATGGGTATGGTAATGAGTTTGTTTGCCATAAAAGTGTAACATAAAAATGATAACTGCCTCCATATTTTCCAAGACGTCTGCAGCCAGAAAATACATAATTGTTTGTGGGTTGAAAGTAAAGCCTCATACACATAGGTATATTAGATTAGATTAGATTTTCTGCAGATTTTTGTCTTCAAATTTACCAAAACCATATAATATGAGGTCAAATCTTAGGAGATAAAAATTCTATGCAGTCAGGCAGGCCCTTCCACTACATGGTTTTGGTAAATCTGAACACAAAAATCTGCAGAAAATCTAATGGTGTGAATGGGCTTAAGTTTTAGCAAAATTTTCAGATTTTAACGTGTGTGTGAAAAATGAAGGATTTTCCCTTTTTAGCTAAGTGGTTAGGTTCCTCAAGCTCCATGCTTGCCCTAAGAGGATCCCCCTTTTAAAACAGTAATAACCAGTGGTGACCCTCCCATAGGGTGCACACGGGCGCCGCCCTCCAAGCTATTTATATATAAAAAAAGCCATTTAATAGTGTCCGGACACACAGCTGTCTACGGGAAGCTTTGCTGGGAAGCTGATTTGCCCCTGTTTAGGGCATGTTCGGGGTGCAAGCGATGCGCCCTGAACACTCCACCACTCACTGTAATTTCTCTGGCCTCCTTTCCCATCTTTTTGTTGTCCGGGACCTGAAGACGGTGGGTGGTGCTTTTTGCGGCACCACTTCGTTTCCCGACTCACTGCTGTGTGCTCTGGGAGTATAGTCGGTACAGGAGACCGGAGTGAAGGATGCCCAGACTCCGGTATACCAGGGAAGGGGAGGACGGTCAGGCTTGGTGCTGTAAAGCTGAGTTTTCTATTGCTTGCTTTATTGACAGTCCAGCCTGGCACTGGCAAACTTGTTGTGGTGCTCACCGGCTTACTGTTTCAGCAGTTAGCACAACATGTCTGCCAATGCCAGAGCCAGGCTGAACTCTCTGCTGCTCTCAGTGGCATGCCTTGGCCCTATTTTACCCCTGGTTCATACACATGTGGTGCAGGAAACGCATTGCAATCACACTGTGTTTTTGATCTGCTGCAGGTGTCAATTCAGTTAAAAATTCCCCAAAAAGGTCGCAAACGCAGTGTTTGTCTGAACCAGATTCCTTGGTTTGTCAAAAAAGGTGCCTGCATTTCTTTGGTGCAGTTCAGCCCATTCAAACTGAATGGGCTCAAATCGCACCACACAGAATCGCATGTGATTTGCACTTGAATGTGGTGCAGTTCCTGTGTGATTCGCATGCAAACTATAGTGTGAAACCAGGCTTGCTGTCTTCATCTTCATTTTAAATGGGCTTCATTTGGGCTTAATTTTGAATGGGCTCAAATCACACCAAAGTCATGCATGCACCAATTTAGGAACCGCACTGCAATCTGTTTGCATGGTCCTTTTGTGAATGTGATCCAGTGCAGGGAAACACATTGTGTTTTGCAACATTTGTTTGGGGTGTCGTTAATATAGCACTGACACCCACTGCAGATTTCAAGGGGGTTGCGATTTGAATGAGGTGTGTGAAATGTACATGGATTGAGGGTTTCCCCGAATTCTAGTGTACCTCAGCGTATCTCCTAAGCAGTAAGGATGAGCTCTGGCGTATTCGCATACCCCACATGCAGAGCCTGCCTGCAATTTAAAAAAAAATTGTAAATCAGTACTGCTTGGACCTTGAAGAAGGGGACATACCCCGAAAGCTTGTCCTGAAAAAAGTATCACAGACAGTACTCAATTTTCTCTGTCACAATTGCACTAATACGGCTACAATCACATTAAGTATTATGGCTCACTAGAAATTAACAACATTGAAATATTATTAGTGACATTTCCATGGATTATGTAACTTTGTACACTGTTGCTAATCAGAAATGCACAGCATTGAAGTTTGCTAGTGACATTTCTGTTGGTTATATGACTGTGCACTGTTGCCAATCAGAAATGCACAACATTGAGTTATTACTAATGACATTTCTGTTGGTTATAGGACTTTACCCTGTTGCTATTCAGAAATATTGATGTGTTAGTGTCACTCTCTGACGGTTATATGACTGTACCTGTTCCAGCATCAGGAATACACAACACTGTAGGTCGCACGTGTCTTTTCTTTTGTTATACTGGCTATACAACTGCACTTTATTGATTATCAGAAAAACAGAACATGCGTTTGGTTCGTAATTTCTGTTGGTTATAAGCAGTGCGTCCATAAGGGCACACGGGTGCCACCCCCTCTCTCCTGTCACCCCCTCTAGCATGATATATAGATTCATGCATTGCATGAATCTATCTTTGACCGCCGCTATGGGAGGGGGGGTTGGTGTGTTGTTAAAGCACCTGATTAGAGCCATAGGCGACAAAAAAGGTGACCTGCAAGCACCATGCTGAGCGCTCGCAGGTCACTCAGCTGTGTTAGAAAAGCGAATTAAATTATTAATTAATATTAATACTAAACTGCCTCTCCACCATTCAGGTGCTCGGATCTGTTACCCGTCAGCTGATTGACTGAAACGACAAGTGCTGTGATTGGACGGCAGATAGGAGCTGGACAGGAACCAGGAACCATGATACCGGAGCTGGACCTCAGACTGGAGCTGGACAGCAGAGAAGAACCAGGATACTGAGACTGGAGGGTCAGACAAGCCAGGTCAGTAATCAGGCAGAAAGTGGATGTACCAGAGGGTCAAGCAGAAGAATAGTCAGACAGGCCGAAGTCGGGTGCAGGCGGATGACAGGGATGGTCGGAGACAAGCCGGGTAAATCACAAGCACAGGAACAGGTTTTCAAGGATCAAGACGCACGCTGTGGGAGCGTTTGATATGGCACAGTGCTAGCATTTGATATGGGCACAGTGGCAGCATTTGATATGGGCACAGTGGCAGCATTTGATATGGGCACAGTGGCAGCATTTGATATGGGCACAGTGGCAGCATTTGATATGGTACAGTGGCAGCATTTGATATGGTACAGTGGCAGCATTTGATATGGTACAGTGGCAGCATTTGATATGGTACAGTAGCAGCATTTGATATGGTACAGTGGCTGCAATTGATATGGCATAGTGGCGGCGTTTGATGGGCACAGTGGCATGCGTTTGATGGGCACAGTGGCATGCGTTTGATGGGCACAGTGGCAGCGTTTGATAGCACAGTGGGAGCATTTGATGGGCACAGTGGCAGCGTTCGATGGCACAGTGGCTGGATTTGATGGCACAGTGGTGGCAATTAATGTACAAAAATGCTTTTATCAATTAATGTCTCTAACTTACTAAAGTCACTCAGGTGTTCCGTCAGAATCAGCAACCCGTGTAATGTGTTAACCGGAAGGGACGTTTTGTCGCCGCCATCTTGGTACACTAGTACACAGCAAGGCTACAGTTAGAAGTCGGCAAGTGGACATCTTTTTACACCCACGAAGTCTTGCATTTTACATGTATTTTTACCAGTAAACTGAGCTTATATACTATATAAGCCTTATATATGAATGTGCCACACAGGTATACTGCAGCAGGGCAGCCCTCCTGTGCAAAATCGCATACATAATTTCTTGCACCAGGGCGCGCGTGCACCACCGACCCGCTCCTGTGTGATCGTGATTTTTCTGAGGAGAGTAGTGAACAGTGGTCTGCCTATGTAAACAAGTTCTGAGAGGGGGAAGATGGAGATCTTGAGATATTAATTATTGGACTTTTTCTTTGTGTATATTTTTATTTATTTTTCACATATTGCAATATCACTGGAAAGTTTGTATTTTGGTATATTATTTATTATTGCAGTATCATCATTCTATAGCTCTCATACTTTTTTTTTTTTTTTTTTTGGGGGGGACTTTTTTGCATTATAATTTTTACTGGTATTATCACTGGAAAGTTGTATTTTGGTATATTATTATTGCAGTGCTGTCACACATATATATTTTTTATTTTCGTGGGAGCACGAAACAATATAGTTGTCACTTTTTTATATAACTATCAAAAAAACTTGCCGCTACTTGCAATATTTTTTTTTTTTTTAAGATGGAGATCTTGTGTTCCTGCTGAGCAAGAACACAGATCTGTCTTCCTCCAGTCAAAGCATCCCCCACACATTTATAAAGCACTCCCTAGGAGCACATTTAACCCTTTGATCGCCCCTGATGACTGCGGGAGGGCAGCACTCCTGCGCAAATTTACGTACATAATTTTTTGCACCACCGACCCGCTCCTGTGTGATCGCGATCTTACTGAGGAGAGACAGAACTGTGGTCTGCCTATGTAAAAAGTTCTGAGGAGGAGAAGATGGAGATCTTGTGTTCCTGCTGAACAGGAATACAGATCTGTCTTCCTCCAGTCAAAACACCCCCCACACATTTAGAAAGCACTCCCTAGGAGCACATTTTAACCCTTTGATTGCCCCTAATGTTAACCCCTTCTCTGCCAGTGTCATTAATGCATTTTATTAGCACTGATCACTGTATTGGTGTCATTGGTCCCCAAAAAGTGTCACTTGGTGTCAGATTTGTCTGCCGCAATGTCGCAGTCCCGCTAAAAATCACTGATTACTGTCATTAATAGTAAAAACGACACCCTTTTAAGCACTATTTGGACATTATTGGACTGCAGGAAGTAGTGTATTGCTCTCAAAATGGCAAGAAAAGGGAAATTAACAAAGGAAGACAGACAGATGTTACCCCTTACATGTATAGGACTTTCCTTTAGAGAAATTGCAAAGAAAGCCAATGTGAACAGTTTCTTACACCATCAAAAGCCACTTGGAAACTCTGAGAGGAGGGCTGGCAGAAAGCCACAACAGAATCGGAAGACAAGTTTCTAAGAGTCAGCTTTACACTGATGTAAGCAAGTCTCCATTTTAACTGTGTAGAGAAGACTTTGAGCTGCAGGTTTGACGGGGTGTGTGGCTCCAAGATGGCAAAATACTGGACTGGACTACTGAAAACTGGAAGAAAGTCTTATTGGCCGATAAATAAAAATTTGAGATCATGCAGTGTTCTTGTACGCTATCAAGTAGAGGAAAGGATGGCTCCTCGGTGTGTGACACCAACTGTCAAACATGGAGGAAGAAGCGTGATGGTCTGGGGAACTTTTGTCAGATCCAGAGTTGGCAACTTGCACAGAATGAGTGGCACCCTGAACCAAAACTAAAACAGCATTTTGTGCATACAATACCCTATGGAATACACCTAGTTGGTCAGGATCCAAAACATACCTCCAGGCTGTGCCAGAACTACCATAGAAGAAAACGACAAGATGGTAGGCTTCAAATCATGGTAAAACCTTTCTTAGGCAGATATAATGCCCAAAGAAAAAACAAAATACAGAAATTGCATAGTGCTCACCTTTTTTAAACTTTATTTATACAGTCAAGTAAAAGCAAATGCACACATAAGAAAAAAGAACTGAAGCGCCAATGTTAATGAGCTCACCATTCACTGTTCTCCAGCCATCTACCACTCTCTATTTTCCCCGGAACTGTAAGCTCCATTGAATGCGTTTTGTCAGTGTCAGTGTGACATCATCAGGGTCATTAGGAGGTTCTATATACAGAGTAAGCAGGTGCTTAAGTGGTATCAAAAAACATCAGTATGTCGCAACGTTCACGGTGCAACAACCATGAAATGCTCACTGGACAAGATCCCGAACAGCAAGTCATCAGCAATGAGACCATGGCAATTCTGCCAACAGAAGTCAGTTTCCAGTAAACCACATTGTGGTTGCTAAGGACCACCCAGCATCAGAAAGACCGCCAGCCAGGGAGCAGTATGACTAAGAGCAGCTAGTTTGTTCTCTCTACTTGGGTGACCATGAAGTATGAGAGGACACTACAAATCTACCCTGCTCCCACCAATTTCACTCTGGCTGCCTTACAACATGGATGGAGTGTCGCAATACATGTCTCTTTTGCAGTGCATTGAACAACGCAATCTGGAATGTATGTGTAGCGGCCATATCTTTTGGCAGGGCAGCCTTGACTTTTGGGCTTACCGGTTACCTCCGCTTGGCTGGTTCTTCCACGTCTAGGGGTTCCCAGGGTTAGTACCCAACAACTTTGGACGCTGACACCATAAAAGTCCTTTAGAAATGTTTTTATTTGCAGGGGTAACATCCAACAAACACAGTCTCGTATGGGAACAGAGGGCAAGGGTGAAGAAACTCTGGCACCTTGAACTGCTAATCATCAGAAAGTCTCTAGTCCCACCCAGAGAGTAGCCACTTGCAGCTGGGTGCTTCAAAGCTGAACAAATCTCTAGCCAGAGATTATGGCAGTCAGCACTTTGATCCAGAACTTGAGAAATCTCTGAACTTGAGTGATTTGTAACAGAAAGTGAACAGGAACCTTTTCCTCAGTACCTGGAACGTTCTCTGTCTCCTTAGCAGTACTCAAAAAGCGTGGATTCATTAGTGTCCTTCACAACCCAGCAACCAGGCACTTCTCAGGATGCCAGCATGTTGGCCCTCCTCCGAAGAGTCCTCCCCCGGTCGCTTACAGGAGCTGCGGTGCCCCTCCAAGCCGGGAGCACACCCGGACACCTTGAATCCTCCCTCGGTTACTGCGCCTCGGACCAGCCGATTCCGAAACTCGGGAACAGATGTCTCCCTACCCCAGACCAGGCAGGTCTATTGGGGCTAACCAACCGAAGCATGTTGCGGGGCCGCTATGGCCTCAGGAACGAACCCTGAACACATGACTTCAACATCTTAAGTACCCTTCCCCAGACTCCTCAGCGGGGCCCGGCGTACCCACTGATTGGCTCCGGGAGAACTGATACCCAAAGCGTCCAACCAGACCTGGTTCTGAGCCTGTCATGCACCTCACTGTACACATGACCAGGCAGAAATCTTAACACAGCCCAGTCAAACTGATGTCAAAGTTACACCTACATAATTAACCCTCAGAACCCCATTACTGTTCTGAGGCAAAAACTAAATTTGTACATGACAGACACCTTGTCCAAAGTGTCATCGCTAGATATGCTACACTTTTTGCTCAAGTATATTTCTTTTCTGAACGGCTCTACTTGGTTTGATTCTTCCTCAGGATCATGTATGACCACGGTACTGTTGAATCTTGAACTTGCGGAAGAGATACAATATAACTTCAGCTTGAAAGATGTTGTGGAAGTTGAAGGACATATGGAACATGAAATGTTCTTTGAAGCATAGAAAGACTAATTTGATTATTTAGCCTGAGAGTTTTTGATTTCCATGTTCTTTCTTTCCTGGGGGGTAACAGATCTTTTCTGTTTTATTCAGGTGCCTGGATTTAGACAACATCTGCTGGGAGTATAGTACATTGTGTAGAGTAGTGTTGGGTAGAAGAGGGTAGCGTTGCATAGAATAGCATTGTGTACAGCAGCGTGATTATTTTTTAATTGTATAAATTCAAGTCCTTTATGGGCAACTGTTCTGATCTAAGTGGAATATAATTCTCTTTTGTACGGCTCTGTGTTTCGTGGTATGTCGTCTGTTCATGAGATTGAAAGTGTTCAGCTTTCTATTTCTTTCACTTCCTATATGTTGTAGAATTTGTAAAACGTTTAAGAAAAATAAAATCTAATTAAAATAAGTAACCATTATAAAAGAAAACATTTACAGTACAGTAGAGCAATTAGGGCCGATGTAAAACAGGGGTACATCAAATGCAGGTCCCCGGAATCCCATTGACTTCAATAGAGTAGTGTAGATAACCAATCGGCCTCCATTTGATCAGCATTTCTTGCGTTTCTTCAGTCGCACTAAGTCCTATTGAGATGGGTTTGCATTTCAGACAAGTGAAGATTTTGTCAAACACGGCATTTTGCATTCCAGAGCATGCTTTCAAATGGAAAAGACTACATATGACAAGAAAACCCATCTACATGAGCCTTACATTTCCCAATGGGCAGCTGTGAGCTGTCCTACAACAATTATACCTGTTTAGCTGATATTGCCTCTGTAAGGTGTTTGCTATTCACAATTGATGTTCACCAACAACAAACTTCATTAGAATTTTTTTTTCTTTATTAGATGTTTTAATGGATTTTTATTTTTTTTATCTCTGTACAAGTAAACACATGGGTTTTATCTAACTTTGATGTGCGATTCACTGACTGAAAACAATTTTTCGCCTTTTTTCTTTCTTTTTGTTTTGGTTTATGCTTCTTTTTTTTGGGGGGGGGGGGGGGGGGCGTGATTTTCAACCTTCCCCACAGGTCCCCATATTTGTTTAATTTAATCTGTCCTACGACTGAATTATATTTGTAGCACAACCCCCACAAGGGCCACAGATATTAACTGGTTCTTTCCCAAACAGTACAGAGGCCACCAGTCCCCCGAGCAACAGTCCATGTACTCGGGCACCAATAAACAGTCTAGTGTAGTCTATTATCTTTTTGTAGTTTATTGCTTATAGAACTTGAACAAGAGAGGGATTGGGGGCATAGAATACTCTAAAACGATTAGCAGATAGAAGACAATCTTCCCCTTGAGTAAATGGTAATATTGGACACTCTATTCCCTCACAGCGCGAAGACCAAATCTTTTTGGCATCTGGTTACCTGGCACAAATCACTGTTAGTGAGATTGTTTGTCTCTAGACCAGATCCCTTTTGGAGAATTTTTCTAGTCCGTTTCAGGCCACTTCCAGGTCCCAGACTCACACCTACTGAGACAGCAACCCAGTCCATAAGCTGCTTTAGGGATAACAGCCCGCCCTCCTAAGGCTGGGGAAAGGCAACCTCTCCAGAGTGCCAGGCTATTTTTTTCAGCTTCCCAGCCACCATCTGGGTACACCTTCCCAGGACTGGTTAAGTTTGGATCAATATTTAGGCTGGCTATTTGAATTCTCCCTCCCTATGAACTAGAAGCTTCTTCTAGAGGCAGGGGGAAGCAATCAAACTCCAAGCCTGTCAAACTCTGAACAGACCAGACCAAACCATCACTGCTACCTTGATTACAGAGCTAAATTTACCTAGCAGCCTAAGGGCGCTACACATTCAAGTTGTTCATTTTTAGTTTATCCCCGCTCCAATGGATGAAGGCAAAAATCAGATTTTTTTTGTGTAGATTTAAACAATAAAAAAACTGCTGGGGCTCCTCCATATTTCCTAGCATTATATTGAAACTCATTGGATAAACTAGCAGAATTAGATTCTGCATTCCTCTACATAGTTACATAGTAGGTGAGGTTGAAAAAGTCCACCAAGCCCCACCTATGTGTGTGATTCTATGTCAGTATTACATTGTATATCCCTATATGTTGTGGTCGTTCAGGTGCTTATCTAATAATTTCTTGAAACTATCAATGCCCTGAGACCACCGCATGTGGAAGGGAATTCCACATCCTTGCCGCTCTTACAGTAAAGAACCCTCTACATAGTTTAAGGTTAAACCTCTTTTCTTATTTTGATGAGTGGCCACATGTCTTGTTAAACTCCCTTCTGCGAAAAAGTTTTATCCCTGTTGTGGGGTCACCAGTACGGTATTTGTATATTGAAATCATATCCCCTCTCAAGCGTCTCTTCTCTAGAAAGAATAAGTTCAATGCTCGCAACCTTTCCTCATAACTAATATCTTCCAGACCATTTATTAGCTTTGTTGCCCTTCTTTGTACTCGCTCCATTTCCAGTACATCCTTCCTGAGGACTGGTGCCCAGAACTGGACAGCATATTCCAGGTGCGGCTGGACCAGAGTCTTGTAGAGCTGGAGAATTATTGTTTTATCTCTGGAATGAATCCCTGTTTTAATGCATGCCAATATTCTGTTTGCTTTGTTAGCAGCAGCTTTGCATTGCATGCCATTGCTGAGCCTATCATCTAACCTCAACACTGTTATCTGTATAACAGAGCATACTTCTCAACTTTAGAACTTGGGAATGAGGGACACAAAAGAGGGAGGAGGTTAAATTAGATAGTGGTTAAGCTACTCACAGTATATACCACACACACACACACACGCCACAATCCTTTTACTCACAAAATATTCCTTAACCACTTAACAGTACCACTTTCACCCCCTTCCTGGCCAGGTGCGGTTTCAGCGATGTCCCAATTTGAATGACAATTATTTATGCAACACTGTACCTTTTTATAGATAGGTAACTCCTATCATATCAATTGGTGGTTCCAAATTAATAACTACTGCAGTAGGGAACAGACACAGAAAGATACACTCGGCATCTTTCCAAAATAACTGTTCTGATTTATTATGACACAATTGAAGGTTTTTATACACATGATTGCAAAGGTATCACATTAATATTACAATTGTACAGTGGGGTGGGGGGGGATACGAATCTGATCCCCTGTAGATTTTGTAAGTTTGCCCACTTACAAATAAATGAATGGTCAATTATTTTTGTCATAGGTGTATTTTAAATGATAGCAACAGAATATCAACCGAAAAATACTGAAAAAAAACATAAAACAAATTCTATTAATTATTTAATAATTAATTAATAAAGATGCAGTTTAGTGAGTGAAATAAATATTTGATCCCCAAGCAAAACATGATTTAGTAGTTGGTGGAGAAACTCTTGTTGGTAAGCACAGAGGTAAAACGTTTCTTGTAGTTGATGTCCAGGTTTGCACACATCGTAGAGTTTTTGGTCCACTCTTCCTTACAGATCTTCTCTAAATCCTTAAACTTTCTTGGCTGTCACTTGACAACTCGAAATTTCAGCTCCCTCCATACATCTTCTATAGGATTAAGGTCTGGAAAATTATTAGGCCACTCCATGACCTCGACGTGCTTCTTCTTGAGCCATTTATTTGTTGTTTTGGGTCATTATCATGCTGGAAGACCCAACCATGACCTATCTTCAGTGTTCTGGCTGAGATATGAAGGTTCTCATCCAATATTTTACAATACATGGCCCCATCCATTGGTCCCTTAATGGGGCAAAGTTGGTCTGTACCTTTAGCAGAGAAACGGCCCCAAACCATAATGTTTCCACTTTGCTTGATTGTAGTGTTCTTAGGGTCGTAGCCAACACTTTTCTTCCTCCAAACATGGCGGGTCCCCCTACTCAAGAAGGCATGCCAATGAATATCTAAATGATTCAGAGAAGGATTGGGAGAAAGTACTGTGGTCAGATGAGACCAAAATTGAGGTTTTTGGCATTAAATAAACTCGCCGTGTTTGAAGGAAGAAAAAATGCTGACTATGAGCCTAAGAACACCATCCCTACACTCGAACACAGAGGTGGAAACATTATGCTTTGGGGCTGTTTCTCTGCTAAAGGTACAGACTGACCCTTCCATATTGAGGGGCCAATGGATTGGGCCATGTTTTGTAAAATCTTGGATGACAACCTTCTTCCCTTACCAGTACCCTGAAGATGGGTCATGGATGGGTCTTCCAGCATGACAATGAGCCAAAACATACCGCCAAAGCAACAAAGAAGTGGCTCAGGAAGAAGCACATTAAGGTCATGGAGTGGCCTAGCCAGTCTCCAGAACTTAATCCTGTAGAACATTTATAGAGGGAGCTGAAACTTCAAGTTGCAAGCAACAGTCAAGAAATCTTAAGGATTTAGAGAAGATCTCTTAAAAAAGAGAGCCCAAAATCCCTACGGAGATGTATGCAACCCCGTTTACTAACTACAAGAAACGTCTTACTCTGTGCTTGCCAGCAAGGGTTTCTCCACCAAGTACTAAGTCATGTTTCACTCACTGAATGGCAACTTCATTTATAACATTTGTTTTATGTGTTTTTTCTAGATGTTTGGTTAATATTCTGTCTCTATCATTTAAAATACACGTATGATAAAAATTACAAAAAAATAAAGGGTCTATATGTGGGCAAACTTACAAAATCTGCAGGGGATCAAATACTTATTTCCCCCTCTGTACTTTTATGTTAACAATGGCCTTAAAACATAAGCAGGCTAATTCCAATCAGGACTTGAAAGAATGCAAACATGTAATGAAAACATTATTAGTGTATAAGTAACCACAACCGCCAAGTACATAGGTGTGCGCACGGGCCCCATATACATACATGGACAGGAGAGGAGAAAGGGCTTGATCTGCACTTCCTCCTCCCGCCCCTACCCCTCTGCCTGCCCATCCACACTCCCACACTCCAATCCTCAATGTTCTGTGCCTCAGAAAAGTCTCCCCTCACCCTTCTCTCTCCTGCCTCCGAGCAAGTAAGTACACAAAGTTAAGAGGGACTCGGATGTAACGGGGGCTTTTTTGGAACCTTAATTTAAGGGGGAATGCACAAAACTCTAATGTAATTGGGAGGTTTGGTGAGCAAAAATCTTCTTCCATCAGAGTTCTCCTTTACATCAGGGTCCAAAGCGTTTCCCCTTAAATAATGTTTTGCAGTGCGCAGTGTTTGGGCTTGGCTTGAAGAAAAGGTGGCAGCCCTACTTCAACATGTCTGAACTACTTTTTGTAAATTGCAAATATATATATATATATATCTGTTACAATTAAAGCATTTGAATAAATAGTACCCCAAACTGTGATTCCATGTGGACAACAAATCAAACACAGAGATTTCTTTAATTTAGTCATTTTTGCAGTGTCTGATGTGAGTCCAGATGACTTTTCCTTCAAGTTTTGCACAAGTGTACATGAATAGACATTGTATTGTGTCTCCAAACATCTCCTTATATATATATATATAAGTCTCCTAACAATCCACAAGTCACCTGACTTTAGTTTCTGAGATCCTTCCGAACTGTTAGGATCTGGAATTGGGGAGAAAGCACATAAACGAGTGTCAAAAACTTAAAACAAGGGTCTGTGGCCCACGGGCCATACCAGACCCTCCATCGCCAAATTTCCGGGCCTGTCAGTGCCCGTGATTAATTCATGGGCACCCGGCCTGCGGACATTTACACCCCTCTTCTTCATTGGACGGCAGCGAGCGGCCAGTATTACAGGGCTGGATGGGGGTGGGAACCAATGGTGTTAACTTTTTACATTAAACAGTAGGTGATTAGTTGCAGGGTGATCCTAGCAACCAATCATGGGGGGCAGGTAAGTAAAATGGGGGGCTGGGGGCTTCGGCATTGTCAGATATTAATAAACACCCAGAAAAAGGACTAAGTGTCGGAGCTAATATTCTTTAATCCGCTCTACATCGGGACCCCTAAGATGGACACAGTGAACAGGTGAGGTAACGGTAAGCCCAACAAAAAACCAGCAGCTCCTTTGGGGGTCAGTACTACAGTGCAATCCTGAGCTCTGTGCATAGTGCAATCCTCTGTGCATAGGGCCACCCCCCGCTGGGTCCGTAGAGTTCCATTCTGACATACCCCCCGCCCGTCCATCCCATTCACAGAATTCTATTGAGCTCTGTGCATAGTTCAATCCCGAGCTCTGTGCATAGTGCAATCCCCCGGGGTCCGCAGAGTTCCATTCTGCCACCCCCTACCCCCCGTCCGTCCATCCCTCCCGTTCACAGAATTCTTTTGAGCTCTGCGCATAGTGAAATCCCGAGCTCTGTGCATAGTACAATCCTGAACTCTCTGCATAGTGCCACTCCCCGGGTCTGCAGAGTTCCGTTCTGCCACCCCCCCTCGCCTGTCTGTCCCGTTCACAGAATTCTATTGAGATCTGTGCATAGTGCAATCCTGAGCTCTGTGCATAGTGCAATCCTGAGCTCTGTGCATAGTGCAATCCTGAGTTCTCTGCATAGCGCAATCCTGGGCTCTGTGCATAGTGCAATCCTTTAATATTTACATTCGTCCACTCTTCAAAATCATCAGAAAATGGGATCTATGCTTTCACTCATACGCTGATGACACTCAACTTTACTTCCGCATCACCAGACAAAAAGACCAATACCAGAAACTAGAAAAATGTCTCACATTTGATAAATGACTGGATGTCCACTATCTCCCTCAAACTCAATGGATCGAAAACAGCTTCTGCTCCTCAAAGCAAACCGAAATAAAAAACTAAGATACCATGGACACCACCCACCATCCTTGGACAGACCATCCTTCCAAGCACCAAAGCCAAAAGTCTCTGAGTCATCTTTGACGCAGAGATGACTATGGATGCACAAATAGGATCAGTAGTCAGTAGGTCCCACCATCCTTTGGGATCCCACCATCTTCTCTGCCTGCTACGCAGACTCATACCCTTCATTCCAGAAAAGGAGAAAGCGGTAGTAGTTGGAACAATCATCAATTCGCGACTCAAATACGCAAATTCCCTCTACATAGGACTACCTAATTACCAGATTGCACTCCTACAAGTCATCCAAAACACAGAAGCAAGACTAGTCATGGGAAAGAAACGCTGGGAATCCATCTCCCCATCCCTAAGGACCCTCCTTTGGCTAACGGTAAAGGATAGGATCACATTCAAGACCCTCTGCCTCACCCACAAATGTACACAAGGAAACGCTCCTCAATACCTATGTGAGCAAATAAGACACTACATACCCAATCCAGCTTCCGATCAACAAACCAAAACCGCCTCCTCATCCCAAGTCCCGCTACAAATCTAAGGGAGAACGAAGATTCGCAGTCCAAGGACCACGGCTATGGAACGCTCTACTCACCAACATCCGCATGGAAGAAAACCATCGGGCCTTCAGAAAAAAACTCAAGACCCACCTCTTCTAAGAAGCAGGACAACACAGGACAGACCAAGCGCCTTGAGGCGATTCAGTTCGCATTTGTAGAGTTATACAAATCATTCATTCATTCATTCATGAGCTCTGTGCATAGTGCAATCCTGAGCTCTGTGCATAGTGCAATCCTGAGCTCTGTGCATAGTGCAATCCTGAGCTCTGTGCATAGTGCCAACCCCCCATTCCATTCTGCCACCCCCAATCCGTCCGTCCCGTCCACAGAATTCTATTGAGCTCTGTGCATAGTTCTGTAGCGCTGGTATTTTGAATACCGATGCTAGCATGTTTGTAAATTTAAGTTTTGTCTGAAGCTGCAGTTTAATTCAGACTAATTATTCTAAAGTTCTGTCTTCTGTACTAGTTTGGCTGGGTTGTGCTAATTTCCACTTGACCGTCGTCGTCACTGTCACCACCGGTAAGAGTTGGAAATGCAACAAACTAAATGTATTGGGTACCCCTTTTACTCAGAAACAGCCCATTGGGAGTGGTCTACCCACTGTGCATTCTGGGTAAGGCTAATTAAGGTACCGAGGCAATTTTTCAGGGTGGTTCGTTTTTTCTTTTGGTGGTATTTGATCACCTCTGCGGTTTTTATTTTTTGCGCTATAAACAAAAAAAGAGCGACAATTTACAAGAAAAACACATTATTTTTCACTTTTTGCTATAATGAATATCCCTCAGAAAT
Organism: Lithobates pipiens; assembly: GCF_037356315.1. NCBI lineage: Eukaryota > Metazoa > Chordata > Amphibia > Anura > Ranidae > Lithobates > Lithobates pipiens. The sequence goes on from NW_027507788.1 coordinate 170,236,387, forward strand.
ATATAAAAAAAAAATTTCCCTCAGTTTAGTCTGATACGTTTTCTTCTACATAATTTTTTTGGTAAAAAAAACGCATTAAGCGATTATTGATTGGTTTGTGCAAAATTTATAGCGTTTACAAAATAGGGGATAGTTTTATAGCATTTTTATTAATTTTTGTTTTACTAGTGTGTTTTTTTTATTGTGATTGCGGCATTATGGCGGACTCGTCAGACATTTTTGGGACCACTGTCATTTATACAGCAATCAGTTCTATACAAATGCACTGTGTAAATGGCAGTGAAGGGGTTAAGTGTGTCCTAGAGGCGTGTTACTAACTGGGGGGCTGGGCTGTGTGTTAGTGAACACTGATCTCTGCTCCAATCACAGGGAGCAGAGATCAGTGTCACTTGTTGCTAGGCAGAATGGGGAGATGCTGTTTACTTCCGCATCTCCCCATTCGGCCTCCCCGTGAGATGATCACGGGTATCCCCACTGCGATTGAGTCCCGTGGGACCCGTGACTGGACTCACGGGGGGTCCCGACCGACGCACATGCGCCGCCGGTGGCGCGCATGCGATATCAGGGCAGCAATTTTAAATGGACGTACCTGTATGCCAATTTGCCTGCCGTGCCATTCTGCTGATGTACATCATCACGTGCAGGTCGGGAAGTGGTTAATACCAATGCTAGTATGTTTTTAAATTTGTGTTAAAATGTGTGTTTAAATTTAAGTTTGTCTGAAGCTGCAGTTTGGTTCAGACTAATTATTCTAAAGTTCTGTCTTCTGTACTAGTTTGGCTGGGTTGTGCTAATTCCCACTTGACCGTGGTTGTCGCTGTCACCGCCGGTAAGTGTTGGAAATGCAACAAGCTAAATGTATTGGGTACCCCTTTTACTCAGAAACAGCTCTGTGGGAGTGGTCTACCCGCTGTGCATTCTGGGTAAGGGTACTTAAGGTACTGACGCCATTTTTCAGGGTGGTTTGGTTTTTCCCGATCTTGTGGCCCTCCTGGCCTGAGGTGTGTGCTGCCTTATTCAATGTCTCGGGGCCGGCTGGCCCGAGGCTCCGCAACTAAAGGTAGGCCCAGAGGCTCTGGGGCCTACTGATCCAGAGATGATCCTGTGCTGTCTTGCCTGCGGCGAGAAGCCAAGCGACTGGAGGATCCAGGGAAGGACTTTTCTGAGGAGGACCGAGCAACAAGGCTGGTGCCTCATGAAGAAGCCTGGAGACTCAGTTGGAGGATGCATCCTGGGTTGCCTACCACACAGTATCGCCGGGTCGGCTGAAAGAATCAGGTACTGTGGGGAAACTTTTGTTTTGCAACCAAAAGCTTATTGTGCCTTCCTGTGGCAGAGGACTGCATCCAAGATCGCTAAACTTATCAAATCTGTGGCAGAGACTTTGTTCGAGCATCTCACCGGCTGCTAGGTCAGTGAGGCTGGATTCCCATCTATGCAGTTTTGGTGCTCTTTGCATTTTGCAGATTTGCACTACAGTCCATTTAACATGGTTTCCTATGGAACACGTTCTGTAGTGCAAATCTGCAAAATGCAAAAAGTACAAAAAATGCATAGGTGTGAATCCAGCCTGAGAGAGGCCTATCCGGTGATTGCTAGATCCAGCTTGTGGGAATCGTTTGTCCTCTGGATCAAGGAAATACCTTTAACCCGCAATACTACAAAGGTACCTCAATTCCCCTTATCCTCTACCCCTCTACTGCAAAAGTGTGTGTTTTTGTTAAATAAACACCCAGAAAAAGGTATTGTTGGAGCTAATATTCTTTATTCCACTCTACAAATAAGATGGACACAGTGAACAGGTGAGGTAACGGTAAGCCCAACAAAAAAAAAAAAGCAGCTCCTTTGAGGGTCAGTACTACAGTTCAATCCTGAGCTCTGTGCATAGTGCCACCCCCCGGGGTCTGCAGAGTACCCTTCTGCCACCCCCCCACCCCCCATCCCCCATCCCCCCACAGAATTATATTGAGCTCTGTGCATAGTGCCACCCCCGGGGTCTGCAGAGTTCCTCTATTAAGATCTGTGTATAGTTACATAGTTAGTAAGATTAAACTGGTGTCTTTATTCAAGTGAGTGTCTACAATTGTCCCTATCCCTGTATATTGCACACTCACATCAGTCCCTACCCCCAAGGAGCCCACAATCCAAGGTCCCCATTCATATACTATGCCAATTTTGGACAGAAGCCAATTAACCTACCTGCATGTCTTTGAAATGTGGGAGGAAACCGGAGTACCCGGAGGAAACCCACGCAGGCACAGGGAGAACATGCAAACTCCAGGCAGGTGGCGTCGTGGTTGGGATTTGAACCAGCGACCCTTCTTACTGCTAGGTGAGAGTGCTAACCACTACACCACTGTGCCGCCCCAACATAGTGCAATCCTGAGCTCTGTGCATATTGACACCAACCCCCCCGTCCACAGAATTATATTGAGCTCTGTGCATAGTGCCATCTGCAGAGTTTTGTTCTGCCACCCCCGGGTCCACAGAATTCCATTCTGCCAACCCCCCCTGGCCTCGCAGAGTTCCATTCTACCCCCCCCCCCCCCATCCGTCAGTCCCCTCTACAGAATTCTATTGAGCGCTGTGCATAGTGCAATCCTGAGCTCTGTGCATAGTGCCACCCCCCGGGTCCGCAGAATTCCATTCTACCACACCACCCCCCCCCCCCCCAAGTCTGCAGAGTTCCCTTATGCCGCTCCACCCAACCCCCCCCCCCCCCCATGTCCGTCCGTCCCATCCACAGAATTCTATGTGTATGTTGCAATCCCGAGCTCTGTGCATAGTGCAATCCTGAGCTCTGTGCATAGTATCCACCCCGGGTCCACAGAGTTCCGTTCTGCCAACTCCCACCCCCGTCTGTCCCGTTCACAGAATTCTATTGAACTCTGTGCATAGTGCAGTCCCGAGCTCTGTGCATAGTGCAGTCCCGAATCCTGATCTCTATGTATAGTACAATCCTGAGCTCTTGATTGTCTTCCTTCTGTTCCTTCCTCTTGTCTTCCTTCTGTTCTCATATGACCACTCCCCGCGTAGAATTTAATGGCCCTCTGGTGATGATGGGGCCAATGGTTGCTGCTGCAAACGCTCGCTCATGTAGGAGAATTCGCTGAAATGCATCATCTCCTCCATCTCCAAATCATCCCTGGACATGAATTGCGCCAATGTGATACATCCATTTTCTGGTTCTTCAGGAATCTGCAGAGTAGAAGACATTCATTTAATATTTCTGAGCGATACAGAAAATGGTGACAAAGCTTGGTGAGCCCAGCTCCCTCTCGTGGTCAGAAGAAGCACTACACGGTGTGTTATTGGCGGGATCACCAAGTACAATAAAAAAGAATGATTCCTAAACTTACTGTTTCGGATTTCAATGGTGAGGGCAATTTTCCTTTCTTTAACTCGGCCCATTCAATTTCCTTGAAAAATGGATGCCGTGTCAGGTGCTTTACAAGGCGCGTTCTCTTCTCCTGGTCTTTACATAAGAGCTGTAAAGAAGAATGAAATATAATAAGAAACATTGCAAGAAAAATAACAATATGTGACCAACAGAACCCCCCATTTTAATATTAGATTCTGACAGTGACATATTTCAGCTTCCTTACTTTTTCCCTCCAAACCTCCATCTAACAAAAGGGATCCTTGGAAGGATTGATGAGAAGGTATACTCACCCTATCTAAGAGGTCACAAAGGCAGGGATCCATGTTGTCAGGGTATTGTGGTGTCCGGTTACATACTGCGCTCACAAAGGTTCTTACGTTCCATTGGTTTCCTATGAAGGGATGTCTGCCGACTGCCATCTCATAGACTATCACCCCCAAGGAGAAATAGTCCGCCGTGGTGAAGTATGGCAACATTTTAAGGATCTGTAGAAACATAAGAGAGAGAAACAAAAGGATGAGGACCTTCCTAGGCCAGGCAGAGGACAAAGATGACTCAGTGCTGGCTTATGGGATATATGAAGCCTCTCAGGAGTCCTACAATTGTGCTCAAAATACATCAAACTGAGGTGCAGCTTGTGTATGTATAGCCAAAACCATTTTTTTTTTTTTTTTTTTGTGGATCGAGTCATTTAGAGTTGGGAATCCTGGTAGATTATTTTTTGCTGCCTGTGTACCATTGGAGAAATTTTCCGTTGTTTCCCATTGTAGAGGAAATCTCCCAAAGTGAGGGGACAACGCCAAAACTTTGGATTTCCTCTTCATTATGGGGACAATGGTCACCAGTACAAATAGAAGGTAAATCTCCGCAATGGGGACCCCAATAAAAACGTGACCCATGGGTGCTCAGACAGTGGCCCTACAGCTGTTGCCAAACTACAATTCCAATCATGCCTCTGCCTTTGGGAGTCATGCTTGCAACTTTCAGGTTTGCAAGGCCTCATGGGACTTGCATTTCCACAATAGATGGAGGACCACAGGTTGAGAACCCATACCTTAACTCCATCCAAAAGGTTTTGCCTAGAGTTACACTTTAAATAAAGGAGGCAGATAATGGTGTACAGACCCCAATAGCTCAATCTTCAGAAGCTCTCATCGTGGTAAGGAGGAGTGAATCGGGCCAGACAGATCCATCCATCTATACCTGGCCTCAATGTCCACCACAAAGAAGTTCCAACACTGCTGCAAATGTCAGAACTTCCCTCCTTTTGTTGGATATAGTTCTGGCCTGGAGACCCATTGAAAGCAGCCAGGGCCGCAGTGGAGGAATTCTCCATTTAATGAAATGGCAGCCCCATTAGGTCTTCTCTATATCCCATAATACACATTACAATTCCGTCTAATATCAAGATATTAGAAATCTTACCTCTGGGGCCATGTATGTCATGGTACCCGCACGATCTGTGATCCTATCGGTCTCAGTGACTCCAACCATGGACAACCCGAAATCTGCAATCCTGACGTGTCCTTCACTGTCCAGCAGAACATTTTCAGGTTTGAGATCTCTGTGAATAAAATAAGTGAACGGTTAGCTCTGCATGTCCCACATCATATTACAGAGAGAAAAGATACAAATATACATCTATACAAAGAATGAAGATTGATGGGTGGACATCAGCTTCTTTTATACAGGAAGATCTCCGTTCAGGGGTTCCCAGCTCCACCCACCTGCTATATTTATCATAAGGAGGTCTCACTCACATTGCTGAATTTTGTATTAATCCTACATTAAGCAGAATATGGCGTGAGTGCCGAGACCTCTGCAGCAGATGGAAGGAGAAATTATGGGAGGCAGCACAATTGGGAACTGGTGGAAAGTCTTCCTGATTTACTGAAAAATAGAAGCCAAGGGGTGATTCCACCCAGAACTACAAGGACAGTTTTGGTGGAGTGACCCATTAAAGTGGTTGTAAACCCTTACAAACCACTTTGACCTACAGGTAAGCCTAGATTAAGGCTTACCTGTAGGTCCAAGCAATATCTCCTAAACCTATATGGTTTAGGAGATATTTGCCCGAAAACGGGCACTGCTGTCTACGGCGCATGCGCCGTAGACAGCGGCGCGCAGGCGCACTGAGTGCGGCATTCTCAGCGACGGAGCTGCCGCGCGTGACGGCTCCCGAGCGCATGCGCGGGAGTGACGTCATCGCGGCTTCGCCGAATGACAGCGAACCAACAAGATGGATGCGGCGGACTACAGGGGACAGCGGCGACTTCGCTGGCTCCTGTGTCAGGTAAGTGACACATAATGGGCTACTATGCGATGCATAGTAGTCCATTATGCTTTGCCTTTGCAGGGAATGAAAGAGGAAGTAAACTCATCAGGGTTTACTTCCTCTTTAATACTGAATTTGGGGAAAATAAGAAAATACTCTTATAGTGGGGCTCCTCCCACCACATGGGAAGGGTTCAATTCCGGTTTGTGCCCGGGTACCAGAAAAAAAAGGACATCTAATCCTTACCTGTGTACGATTTTATAAGAATGCAGGAACATCAGGCCAGATAATAACTCCGCAGTGATGAATCTGAAAAAGAAAAAAAATATATGCATTAGCATTCAAAGTCATCACAGACCAAAGAAGACTAAAAGTACAAATAGGTATGGATGGAGGGGGATCGGATGGAGGGGGTATGGATGGTTGAACAGGGTATGGATGGAGGGGGGTACGGATGGGCAGGGCATGGATAGATGGGGTATGGATGAAGGGAGAAATGGAAGGATGGATGAGTTATGGATGGGCAGGGTATGGATGGAAGGACAGGGTATGGATGGATAGACAGGTTATGGATGGACGGGGTATAGATTTCCAGGTTACAGATGGCCCGACTACATCACTGCCTATGCTCAGTGATCAGCCACTCCCAACTCCATTATGACCCGTTGGACTTACCTTATGGTTCTCAGATCCAGCGGAGCTTTTTTTTCGATCAGCGCCAAGAGCTCTCCTCCACTCAAGAATTCCATGGCAAAGACGAGGTGATTCTGTGAAAAGAAAAGGTAGAGATTACATTATAGACATGTCAGATTCACGCTGCGGAGGAATATACAGAAATGCACATAAGTTAGGAAAACCAAAAACAGTTCTGCTCTTACCTATACTGCTTCCCAGACTACAGTCGAAACTCTCATAAAACCTGGTGTGGGACACAAGTTGAGCTCCCTTCCACTTCCTCCAATTCAGGGCCCAAAGGACTAATAGACAGGCCTGAAGAGTAGCATTGGGGGAAGCGGGGAGGCTTCACCTTGTGTTGGTTCCGACTCCCAAAAAAGTCACCATTTGAGCATTTTGGGGGACTGGATAAGTGGTGGAGGACAGTACAGGAAAGAGATCAAGAAATTGGAAAGTGGAAAGACTTACCTTTGTCTGGAAAGATGCATATAGATGAGTGATGAAGGGCATGGTACCTCCTACTTGCATTACCGCACTCTCTATAAGGGCAAATTCAGGGTGTTTTAGCATTCTGCTTTTTTTGACCATCTTCACTGCCATCTTTTGTGGAATGGCAGGATGGGAGGCCAACAGCACCTTCCCAAAGGACCCCTGTCCAAGCACTTTATGGAAGGTGAAGCTTTTCATTGATAGTTCATGTGGCTGGTGATTGGTAACTGAACCACTTGAAGATCTGTCTAAAGGGGGGCCGCTCCCCATTATGCTGTGGAATGATCCGGATGATGATGGACCATTCAGTATTGCTCTAATGGATGATCCAGGAGGAGGTGGATCATTCTGTATTGCGCTGATGCATGATCCAGGAGGTGGACCATTCAGAATTGCGCTGTGGAATGATCCTGATGAAGATGGACCATTCAGAATTGCGCTGTGGAATGATCCTGATGAAGATGGACCATTCAGAATTGCGCTGTGGAATGATCCTGATGAAGATGGACCATTCAGAATTGCGCTGTGGAATGATCCTGATGAAGATGGACTATTTGGTTTTGCGCTGAGGGATGATCCAGAAGGAGGTGGACCTTTCTTTATTGTCCTGTGGTATGATCCAGGAGGCGGTGGACCACTCCATATTGCAGTGTGGAATGATCCAAATGAAGATGGACCAATCCATATTGCAGTGTGGAAGGATCCATATGACGATGGCGCATTAAATATTGTGCATGAAGCCAGTGGGTGGAGTTTCCATGATCTATTGCAGAATTCTGGAGTCGGATGGATCTCACTGGTGGGTTGAAGCTTGTCAGTCGACTTTCCTTTGTTGGTGGTTGGATCGTTATATTTTTCTGGAGAGAGAAAAAGGAAAACCAATTATTTCTATCTTGCTATGTCATTTATTGCATTTATTGGTGGGACGCGGGATCTGTACACTTTATAATAAAAAAAAAAACTAAAAATATATATATATATATATATATATATATATATATATATATATATATATATCTATCAAGCTGAGATTAGGAGCACTCCCTTTAAAGAGGAAGTAAACCCTTCCAAACAACTTGGACCTATAGGTAAGCCTAGATTAAGGCTTACCTGTAGGTCCAAGCAATATCTCCTAAACCTATATGGTTTAGGAGATATTTGCCCGAAAATGGGCACCGCTGTCTACGGTGCATGCGCCGTAGACAGCGGCGCGCATGCGCACTAAATGCGGCAAATCCAAGAATGGATTTGCCAAATTTGTCGACTCCCGTGCGCATGCGCGGGAGTGACGTCATCGCGGCTTCGCCGTATGACAGCGGCGGAGCTGCGAGGCGCGACTCCCGTGCGCATGCGCGGGAGTGACGTCATCGCGGTTGCGCCGCTGTGATTCGTCGGAGCTGCGAGACGCCACAAGCAACATGGATGCGGCGGACTACAGGGATCAGCGGCGACTTCGCTGGCTCCTGTGTCAGGTAAGTGACACATAATGAGCTACTATGCGATGCATAGTAGTCCATTATGCTTTACCTTTGCAGGGAAAAAAAGAGGAAGTAAACCCATCAGGGTTTACTTCCTCTTTAAGGGAATACTCATTAAGGGAGTGCTCCTAATCTCAGCTTGAGAGATATATATATATATATATATATATATATTTATTATAATCTATCTATATATCCATATCCAATTTGATCTTTTCCTTAAGATTATTATTATTATTTTTTTTTTATTGTTAACGTCCACCCTAGACAGGAAGTGATGTCATGATGTCGCTCCTGTCCTCACCCATACCCCATAATCCAAGTGCAAGTGGCAATTTATATATAGGTATTGTAGTCGGCAAGTGCATATAGTATATACTATATGGGGGTGTCTGTGTGTATATAGTATCTATAGTGAGGGAAAAAAGTATTTGATCCCCTGCTGATTTTGTATGTTTGCCCACTGACAAAAAAAGATCAGTCTATAATTTTAGTGGTCGGTTTATTATAACAGTGAGAGACCAAGTAACAAAAATGTCCAGAAAAACGCATTTCAAAAAAGTTATAAATTGATTGGCATTTTAATGAGTGAAATAAGTATTTGATACCTTATCAAATAGTCAAGATTTCTGGCTCCCAGGTGTCTTCTATACAAGTAACAAGCTAAGATTAGGAGCACGCTCTTAAAGGGAGTGCTCCCAATCTCAGCTTGTTACCTGTATAAGTCCTGCAAGTGGGGGCAGTGGGCACAGTGGCTGCATATGATGGGCACAGTGGCTGCATATGATGGGCACAGTGAGGCTGCAATTGATGTTTTTTTTTTTAAAGTATTTTTCAGTTTGTTTGCACCCCCCAAAAATTTTGAGCACCAAAGGTCACTGGTGTTGACCTTTTTTGTGCTTCGCTTGCAATTGAATGCCTGTAAGATTTAAGGTTTTGCTGTGAATATTTATTGCTTTTTTATCAACTACAGGAAACGTCTGACCTCTGTGATTGCCAACAAGGATTTCCCCACCAACTGTTAAGGCTGGCCATTAGGGCTGAAACAACTAATCGATTTATGAAAATAGTAATCGATTAATTTCACAATCGATTGATCGGCCAGTAACATAATGGGGTTAAAAAAACGAAAATTATTCCTTTATAGTACAAAAAAGAGCAAATAATCGCTACTGTAAATATTACTTTCACAGTTCTACAGTAAAAAAATGAACCCCTTACAGTAATGATTATTTGCTTTTTTTGTACTATAAAGGGCTCATTTGTGTTGTTTTATTCCCATTATGTTACTAAATGTCTTAGACCTGGTTCACATCTATGTGTTTTTTTTTTTTTGGTGCATTTTTCAGAAACGCACTACAGTTCATTTACATGGTTTCCTATGGGACATGATCACATCTATGCTTTGTTCAGCCGCTGCGTATTTGGAACGGGTCAGGGACTTTACTTTACTTAATTATGCTTGTTTTGGTTCAATATACTTCAATGGAGAAGCTGCAGAAAAGCATGTAATGCGTTTTTGCAGCAATTTGTGTTTTTTAATCTGCCCAACAACAAATTGGCTCCCAAAAAAACGCAAAAATGCAAATCGCAGCAAAATCACGTGCGCAAAATCAAAACGCCCAGCAAAAAGCACTTCAGAAACAGATCAAAAGCAAACTGCATAGGTGTGTGCCGAGCCTTATGCTGGCAACACGGATCAATTTTCAGACGAAAAATCTTTGTACATTCGCTGAATGAAAGAATGTTGTTCGAAATTTTCACTTCTTTTTAACATTCTGTTTTTAAAATGAATGTCATTTCTGAACGAAAACCCCAAACACTGTCTGAAAATTTCTTTGACCGAGAAGTTTTCTATTATTTCCAAATTTTCCCATCACTGTGGTTGAAAATGAACATCGATTTGACTCCACTAACGATTAGAAAATCTAACGAATGCCCTTAAAATATTTTTTTTATAAAGGAAAACATTGTTTTTTTTTAATAAAAAAGTTTGATCTCTGAGTCCGATTTTCACCCTTTTAATAGTATATACAGTATAGCTCTCCTCTAATAGTATATACAGTATAGCTCTCCTCTAATAGTATATATTTCTCTTCTAATAGTATATACAGTATATTTCTCCTGTAATAGTATATACAGTATATCTCTCTTCTAATACTATATACAGTATATCTCTCCTCTAATAGTGTGTGTATATAGTATATCTCTCCACTAATAGTATATACAGTATATCTCTTATGTCTGTTTATTCTCAAAATGAATTATATATTTTGCTCCCTAACCCTATCGTTGGTTACTTATATTTACCATTGCATAGAGATATTTAAGAATAAATTGCCTTTTTTTTTTTAAAAACTACATATTGACTAAATTATACACCACACTTTTTTTTTAAGATTATTAATCCATTAATCAAAATAATAATCAGCAAACTAATTGATTACGAAAATATTTTAGTTGCAGCCATATAATACCATAATAATACAAAAACCATATAATACGAGGCCAAAACTAAATAACTTTCAATCGTATCCTATAAGGCAGGCCTTTGCACTACATAGTTTGAGGTAAATCTAAAGGAAAATGGTACAAGAAAATTGAACATGTATGACCAGCCTGTCATGTTTTGTGAAGGGGTCAAATACTTATTTCACACATTAAAATGCAAATCTATGTATAAAGACTTTTTTGAAATGTGGTTTTCTGGATATTCTTGTTGCTATTCTGTCTCTCACTGTTATAATAAACCGATCATTAAAATTATAGACTGATTGTTTCCTTGTATAAAATCAGCAGTCGATCAAATCCTTTTCCCCTCACTGTATATAGTAAATATGTGGGTGTTGGATATGTTTTTCCTCTATTATTTTACTTACCAATGGCGTCGTCTGTGGATTTTGGTTGAGGAATGGGCTGCAGTCTGTGTACAGCTTCCTCGTCTCCCCGCCCATTTCCCCTCCTCCCATCCCTTGGAGGGGTGGTATCCTCAGGTGGGCGGTCCTCCGTTATGGGGGTCACTCTGAGAAGTACAACGGTTTCCTCTTTGTTGATCAGAAGATTCTTCGCGTTGTATCTTCTCTTCCTCTTCCTCCATAAATGCCCAATTGCCCAGCACCCACCCTTCTGGGGGGTAGGTAGTATGGGCTGGGTGGTAGGTGGGTGGTCCTGTGGCAAAGGAGCCACTTTAAGTAATAAAACGGGTTCCTCCGTGTTGGTGATCAGAGGATTCCGCATGCTAGAAATGTTTTGTCTTGTAAAAAATCGCATTATTATAAAAATAATGAGAAAAACTGCTGAGAACACGAGCCACGTCCTTCTCCTTCTACACTCTCTTGCAGTCTGAGCCTCAACTGCCAGGAGATTGCTTATATTTAGGGCTCTTCCACTATGACATCACACCAACTGCCAGCAGTTGCCATAGCAATAACTGATATGACCCCACCCCCTGCCAGCAGTTGGATTTCAGTTGCCATAGCAACAACTGGCATGACACATGACTCCACCCACTGCCAGCAGCTGGAGTTCAGTTGCCATAGCAATAACTGGCATGACTCCACCCACTGCTGCCTTATATGGTGTTCACATCTTATATGCAAATGAGGTCACATGACCCCCACCCCCATACCTTGTTAAACAAGTCTATGGGAAGGAATGTGTATGAGAATTTTATATGTCTAATAAAAGGGGAACCTGTTACATATGTGCATCCCATAATAACATATTTTATCCCTCGCTATGGACAACGTGTACATTCCTGACCCCAGCATCCCCCGCGCTGTTTTTAGTTCTCTAAAAGGTCAAATCTGCCAGGTCTACAGAAACTAACTGACTTTTATTTATTTTTCATTGTCTGCTGGAAAAAAAAAAAGGGGGGAGGCTGAATTTACAAACATTTATCAGTTATTGGAGGGGGAGGGGAGATTTCTGATTTTTTTTTTCTCTCTCTCTCTCTCTATATATATATATATATATATATATATATATATATATATATATATATATATATATATATATATATATATATTAGAGAGAGAGAGATTATATATATCCTCCTTTACCAGGCCATTCCTCACTCCAGGAATCTCATAGTTGGACTGACAATTACCCAATAAATTTGAAATAATTTTATAATGATGTTTTAAAATAAATAAATAAATAATTTCTATATAGAGGAAGAAAACTGAATAAAAAAATATCTCCTGACTAGGGGACGGCAACTAACGATTATTTTCACAATCAATTTATTTGGCTGATTTAATGTTACGATTAATCAGATAATTAAATTATACACCAAACTTTTATTTTTATGTAAAGATTTAAAAAAAATAATAATAATGTATTCTTAGATATCTCTGTGTGGGGGTAAATATAAATAATCAGCTATATGGATGGGAATCGCTCTGAGAATCAGACAGAAGAGATCTATATATTACTAGAGGATGAATCTGATAGAAATCATCCGACTCTGAGTTTAAAATGTTTATTTAAAAACACCTAAAATGCAGATTCAGACAGGATTATAATATAATGTTATACAGACTGCCCCCCCCCCCCCCCCCCCCGTCATAGGGAGGTAGATGGATACAACCTGCACCTGCGGTCACTTAGACCCCTTTCACATTGGGGCGCTTTGCAGGCACTACAGCGCTAAAAAATAGCGCCTGCAAAGCGCCCTGAAAGAGCCACTCCTGTCCCCGAGGGCTTTCACACTGGAGCGGTGCGCTGGCAGGACGGTAAAAAAGGTTCTGCTAGCAGCATCTTTGGAGCGGTGTGTATACCTCTCCTTCACCACTCCTGCCCATTGAAATCAATGGGGCAGCACAGCTATTCCTTCCGGCTGCAGCAGCGATTTGCGGGTGGTTTTAACCCTTTTTCGGCCGCTAGCGGGGATTAAAAGCGCCTCGCTAGTGGCCGAATAACCCCACAAATACGATGCCCCAGTGTGAAAGGGGCCTTATACTGGTCATACATGAACATTTTTTTTCCTAGAAAATCTTAATTTTAAGAGCATTCGTTCAATTTTCTACTCATTAGTGGAGGCAAATCAACGTTTGTTTTCGATCACAGAGACGGGGAAATTCAAAGGAGCCGAGTAGAAAACTTTGTGGTCGAAGGAATTTTCAGATGGTGTGCGCGGCTTTCCTTCAGAAATGACATTCATTTTAAAATTGAATGTTGAAAGGAAGTGAAATATCAGAATGTAGAAATACGTGTACCATACGTGTATGGCCAGCAAAAGACTTTTAGCAGCACCGTGTTTTTTGTTGTTTTGTTTACTTGTCATGATGGGGTTAAAAAAAACAAAAATTAGCACTTTATAGTACAACAACAACATATAATCACTACTATGAGGAGTTTATACTTCACTTTTTCCACATTTTGTTATTTTACAGCCTTATTCCAAAATGGATTCAATTCATTATTTTCCTCAAAAATTCTACAAACAAACCCCAATAATGACAAGGTGAAAGATGTTAGTTTTAAATCTTTGCAAATTTATAAAAAATCCCATGTACAGAAGTATTCACAGCCTTTGCTCAATACGTTGGTGAAGCATCTTTGGCACTAATTTCAGCCTCAAGTCTTCTTCAGATTGATGCTACAAGCTTGGCACACCTATTTTTGGGCAGTTTCTCCCATTCTTCTGTGTAGAACCTCTCAAGCTCCATCAGGTTGGATGGGGTGAGTCGGTGTACAGCCATTTTCAGATTTCTCCAGACATCTTCAATCGGGTTCAGGTCTAAGCTCTGGCTGGGCCACTCAAGGACATTCACAGAGTTGTCCTGCAGCCACCGCTTTGTTATCTTGGCTGTGTGCTTAGGGTTTGAAGATGAACCTTCGCCCCAGTCTGAGGTCCAGAGTGGGTTTTCATCAAGGATGTCTCAGTACATTTCTGCATTCATCTTTCACTCGATCCTGACTAGTCTCCCAGTTCCTGCCACTGAAGAACAACCCCACAGCATGATGGTACCACCACCATGCTTCACTGTAGGGATGGTATTGGCCAGGTGATGAGCGGCGCCTGGTTTCCTCCAGACATGACGCTTGCCATTCAGTCCAAAGAGTTCAATCTTTGTTTCATCAGACCAGAGAATTTTGTTTCTCATGGTGTGAGAGTCCAGGTGGGCAGTCATGTGCCTTTTACTGAGGAGTGTCTTCCATCTGGCCACTCTACCATACAAGCCTGATTGGTGGAGTGCTGCAGAAATGGTTGTTCTTCTGGAAGGTTCTCCTCTCTCCACAGAGAAATGCTGGAGCTCTGTCAGAGTGACCATTGGGTTCTTGGTCACCTCCCTGACTAAGGCACTTCTCCCCCGATCACTCAGTTTGACCGGGGCGGCCCGCTCTAGGAAGCGTCCTGGTGGTTCCAAACTTCTTCCATTTACAGATGATGGAGACCACTGTACTCACTGGGACCTTCAATGCTGCAGAAATGTTTCTGTACCCTTCCCCTGATCTGTGCCTCCATGCAATTCTGTCTCGGGGGTCTACAGACAATTCCTTGTACTTAATGGCTTGGTTTGTGCTCTGACATGTACTGTTACTGTGGGACCTTATATAGACAGATGTGTGCCTTTCCAAATCATGTCCAATCACCTGAATTTACCACAGGTGGCCTCCAATCAAGTTGTAGAAACATCTCCGGGATGATCAGTGGAAATAGGAGGCACCTGAGCTCAGTGTCATGGCAAAAGCTGGGATACTTATGTAAATGGATTTTTTTCCCTTTTTTATTTTAAATAAATTTACACAGATTTCAATAAACTTCCTTCACATTGTCATTATGGGGTATTGTTTGTAGAATTTTGAGGAAAATAATGAATTTAATCAATTTTGGAATAAGGCGGTAACATAACAATGTGGAAAAAGTGAAGCGCTGTGAATACTTTATGGATGCACTGTAGGTTCCCCGATGTGTGCGCTTACGCTTGTACATGTGTATATATGGGGGTGCCTCAATTTTATTGGGGGGGCAGCAATTTTATATGTTTGGCTGTGACTTAAATTTTTATTTTTTTGCATAGGAGACAAAAATTCCCCTATGTGATGATTTTTTGGTGACAGTTTCTCTTTGATGAGACAGCCAGGGTCTAAAAGGATGTGTGGAAGCATTTAGGCAGCAGTGCATTTTTTGTCGCTGTGGCAACCTGGCACCTGGGATTTGTTGAGCCCTGTGTTACAGTTTGGGGATATTCATAGTATATGAATGTTGTGCAGCACTTTTTACTAGCTGATATTTCCCCAAGACTTTCCAGTTCTCCGGACTCCCAGTGCCTTCAGACGGATTGCTGGGCATCTCCACAAGCCAGCCGTCAGCCTCTGGAACCCGGCCTTCCCCTTATTACATCACAGAGTGGTGGATAGGCGGTGTACAAAAAGCCAGGGAATGAGGTCCAAAACATTACCCCTTCCCCAGCCTGGGCCAACTACTACCTAACTGATATACAGTAGGCAACCTGCCTACACGCTACTCTGCCACTTTCTCCGCCATTCACTGTTATCCTTGTTCTCATCCAGATAAAAATGGCTTCATGAAAGTTATGTGCACCACACCGGACACAACATCTGTGACTGACACCCCGGTACCTCGGTGTCTCTCTGACAATCATTGGGTCCTGTATGTGGACAGCAGCAACCAGAATTGTACCCTCAGCACTGCCCCCAGCTCTGACAGAACAGGAGGTTCCAGACTCCGCTACTAATCCAGGCTGTGGGGTGGCATAGCACAGAGCGCTGCTGCGTCCGGACCCCAACAT
Organism: Lithobates pipiens; assembly: GCF_037356315.1. Lineage (NCBI taxonomy): Eukaryota > Metazoa > Chordata > Amphibia > Anura > Ranidae > Lithobates > Lithobates pipiens. Next base: position 170,252,446 of record NW_027507788.1, read on the forward strand.
TCAGCCACAGCCTATGAATGAGCCCAGCTGTGCTGAGTGACTTCTACTGACACCCAGATAGAGAAGAAAAGTCATATACAGATAAGCAGAGAATAGGTGCAGGAACTCCACCCTCCTTCTCCACCCCCCTAACCACCTCTGAGCACTATCCCATGGTTCCACCCCCTACCTACCTCCCAGTACTGCCCCATGGTTCAGGCCCCTACCCACCTCTGAGCACCTTGCCATGGTTTCGCCCCCTACCCACCTCCCAGTACCACCCCATTGTTCCACATCATACCCACCTGCCAGTACCATCCCATAATTCCACCTCCTCACCTCCAAGTACCACCCCATGGTTCCACCCCTACCCAACTCCCAGTACAGCCCCATGTTTCCGCCCCCTACCCACCTCTGAGAAACGTCCTATGGTTCCACCCCCTACCCACCTCCCAGTACTGTCCCATTGTTCCACCCCTACCAATATCCCAGAACCGCCCCATGATTCTACCACCTACCTTCCTCTGAGCACCGTCCCCATGGTTCCATCCCCTACCCACCTCCCAGTACCTCCCAATGATTCCTCCCCCTACCAAATTCTGAGCACCACCCCATGGTTCCGCCCTACCCAACTGCCAGTAATGCCCCATGGTTCTGCCCCCTACCCATCTCTGAGCATCATCCCACGTTTCCATCCCCTACCCACCTCCCAGTATCGCCCCATCGTTCCACCCCATACCCAACTCCAAGTACTGAATATTAAGGTCATTCAGTGGTCTAGGCGTTCTCCGGACCTTAATCCTATAGAAAATGTATGGAGAGAGCTGACTTTGAGTTGCCAAGTGACAGACAAGAAACCTTAAGGATTTAGAGAAGATCTGCAAAGAAGAGTGGACCAAAATCCCTCCTGAGATGTGTACAGATGTATTTTCTCCTCCAACATGGCTGAGAAAGCCAAGAACCTCATGGGAGGTCTCATCCAGAATCCCATCACTACAGGACTAGAATGACCCGTCCTCTGATAGGTGACAGTGATAAACCATATGTGGAATGGCTCACCTCCAGGCTCTGACCGCCAGAGTCTGATTTTCTTCTTCTGTAAATATAAAAAAAATTAAAAGTCAAAATAATAATAGAAGAAGAAGAAGAAATAGTTGTGTATCAGCAGGAAATAGATTTTTGGTTGATATTCTGTCTCTATCATATAAAATAAACCTTTGATACAAGGAAATGAAGGGTCTATATTTTTTTAAGTGGGCAAACGTAGACAATCTGCAGAGGAGCAAATCATTATTTTCCCCACTGGGTATCCCATAATTTGTGGAGCAGAATACATTCTGGGATAAATTTATGAAGAAAGGTTCTTTATCTGCAAATGGAATAATGGAAATGAAGAAAAACACTTTATCTTTTCAAAATTTTCATTTTTCTTTTTCCCCGTTTATTTAGCAAAAAAATAAATACCACCAGAAGAAAGCTCTATTTGATTGAAAAAAAAAAATGATAAACTGTCATATGGGTACAGTAAAAATGATAAACTGTCATATGGGTACAGTGTTGCATGACCGCGCAATTGTCATTCAAACTATGACAGTGCTGAAAGCTGGAAATGGGCCTGGAAGGGAGGGGAGGGAGGGGAGTGTCAGTATTAAAGCTTTTAAAAAAAAAAATTTCGGAAGAGTTTTGCATTTGGTTTTAAATATGTCACACTGGTTGCATGGTGGTTGTGCGTGCCTGTGCGGTGGTGGCACACTCGTGCGGTGGTTGTGCACTGGTTCACGTGGCTACACAGTGGTGGCACACTGGTTGTGCGGTGGTTGCACTCTGGTAGCCTGGTGGTTGCACACTGGTTACGTGGTGGTTGCACGGTATTTGCACACTGGTTATAATCATTTCTATAATAATTCTGTCTCTGCCAGCCATCTGGACTGACCTCTATAAACGTTCTGCTGATTACTCTCCAGCCAAGGCATCACTCCCACCATCCTCTATGGATGTCCACAGGTACACTTTGTTCTACCTTACCCAGGGGCACAGTACCAGTAGGCCCCAACTAGGCCACTATAGTTGAATGTACACTAGCCAGGTATATTCTCTGACCACAGATACAAGAATTCCCTATACAGCTAAGTACCCACATTTACCCTAAGCTGGCCTTGTATTCCCTGCACAGCATCACTCACACAGAGAGAGGAAGGGGCAACACTAGTGAGGGATTTACTAGTATTTCCCGATAGGAATTGATTCCATGGGAAATATTTGAAACATGTTCTATTTCTAGGTCCATCAGAATTTTCGAGGAAAAAATTCCAATGAGGCATACACATTATCGGAATATCCGATGAAAAGATTCCGTCTTACTTTTTCTGCCGGAAAGTCCGACCGTGTGTACATGGCATAAAAATGCATTTTTTTTTTTAATCTTCCTTGCATGTGATTGGATATTCTTTGCAAACTGAAGATTCTCCTAATTTAATAAGCTCTGGAGCAACTTGTAAACTGCAATGTCTATTGGCCTTTAGTAAAGTAACCCCTAGGAGCCAAGAAGGTTCCTGAGAGCAAACATGCTGACAGAGTGAGTCTAGGTGTTACCTCGTGGGTGTGCTACTGCTACTTCATTGTCCAATCAGGAAGCTGGGGGTGGGTCTTTGCTCAACGTGGGTGCCTGCTTTGGGCGAGTCAGGATCTAAAGAGGAAGAGAAAGGAGCAGATCAGATTCTGTGTGTTAAAAATAAACTTTGATTGTAAATAGAATAAAAATCACTTCCAATATAATAATTAGGGGGGTAAATACCACAAGGCCACCGGGGGGGGGGGGCTGAGAGCCCAAAAATTAGGAGATGGAAAGAGATGGAAGGAGCTGATGGCTATAGATGGAAAGAGCTGGTGGCCAGAGACCATAAGAGATGGAAGGAGCTGGTGGCCAGATATGGCAAGAGATGGAAGTAACTAGTGACCAGAGAAGGAAAGAGATGGAAGTAGCTGGTGGCCCTGCTGAAGCCACTGCCTGTGGAAGAGAATTCCACATCCTTGCCACTCTTGCAGTAAAGAACCCTATATGCAGTTTAACCGGTTCCCGACCAGCGCACGCCGATGTACGTTGGCAGAATGGCACGGGCAGGCATATTGGTGTACAGGTACGTCCAATCTTCAATGCCACCCTGCCTGTGGACTCGATCGCCGCGGGCATACCCGCAATCGTCTCACAGGATGGCTGAATGGAGGAAATGCCGTGTAAACAGCATTTCCCCATTCTGCCTAGCAACTAGTGACGCTGATCTCTGCTCCATGTGATTGGAGCAGAGATCAGTGTTCACTAAATGAAAGCCCAACCCCCCACAGTTAGTAACACACCCCTAGGAACACTTAAAGCGGAAGTAAACCCATTGATTTAATAGTTTAAAAAAACAGTTAATTCCCAGCATGCCGGAAATGCTACTGTCACATTAGTTGTGCTCTCAACCAAACTGTCAAACCATCCAATGGCTGGAGTCATAACTGATCACATGTGCAGCATCATGACAGTTAAAGATTAAGCAAAGGCCAAGATGGCAGCTTCCTTGGCTGAAAATAATAGGAGGGTTTACTTCCACTTTAACCTCTACACTGCCACCCACTGGTTAACCCCTTCACTGCCAGTGTCATTTACACAGGAATCACTGCATTTACATAGCAGTGATTACTGTATAAATTACAATGGTCCCAAAAATGTGTAAAAAATGTCCGATGTGTCTGCCGCAATGTCGCAGTCACAATAAAAATCACGGATCGCCGCCATTACTAGTAAAACAAAAAATAATATAAAATTATTAATAAAAATGCCATAAAACTATGCCTATTTTGTAAACGCTATAACTAATCAATAATCGCCTTTTTATTTTTAACAAAAATATGTAGACGAATACGTATCGGCCTAAACTGAGGGAAAAAATGTTTTTTTATATATTTTTGGGGGATGTTTATTATAACAAAAAGTAAAAAATAATGCGTTTTTTTCAAAATTATTCCTCTATTTTTGTTTATAGCGCAAAAAATAAAAACCGCAGGGGTGATCAAATACCACCAAAAGAAAGCTATATTTATGGGAAAAAAAGGAACGTTAATTTTGTTTGGGAGCCACGTCGCTCCACCGCGCAATTGTCAGTTAAAGCGACGCAATGCCGAATTGCAAAAAGTGGTCTGGTCTTTGACCAGCAAAATGGTCCGGTCTGTAAGTGGTTAAGGTTAAACCGCTTCTCAAATAATTGCAATACACTTGCTTATCATTTCCTCCATTCCCACAGTGGATGGATGGGAAGGCGTTGGCTATTGGCAGCTTTCTTCTTCTGGCTGCTAGGCTTTAAACTTCCCGCCCGCACATCCAAAGCCATCTTAGTAGCATCATGGGACCCTGGGCAAAGTAATGCACTGGGGCCCCTACAAGCCTGCCATAATTTACACACTTACTCTCAAGAATTACAACCCACTACTACTAAATGCAACCCATTCAAATGAAAGGGTCTGTGCTGCAGCATTTAGGGCTTTAATACAGGTGGTGAGGGAGGAGGCAGTATATTGCTTCCTCACTGCCTGTCAATTGCCTCTCAAAAAGAAATGTGGATTGCTTTTCAGAGGAGTGGCAGTCTTTTGCAATCAGATCAGTAGTGGGAGCATTAGTGTAATTGTTGAAGGAGGAGGTGCTATTTAACTTCTTCCCGACCAGCCGTCGAGGGTTGGCTTCCCTGCGCAAATCACCATAGCTTCACGGCGGCTGCTTTAAGGGGTATAGGGGGCACGCGCGCATGACCGCCACGTGACGTAGGAGCTGATGCGTGTGCCCTGTGGCCGCAATGTCAGCCGGGCACCTGCGAACACTCCTGATAGAAACAGAATGGAGGTCTGTCAATGTAAACAGACAGATCTCCGTTCTGTCAAGGGAGGAGAGACAGATCTGCTTTCCTAGTAATTAGGAACAGAGATCTGTCTGCTGCTCCTCCAGTCAGCCCCCCCCCCCCCCACAGTAAGAAACACACATTTAACCCCTAGTGTTAACAACTTCCCTGCCAGTGGCATTTATACAGTAAGCAGTGCATTTTTATAGCGCTGATCGCTGTATTAATGTCAATGGTTCCAAAAAAGTGTCAAAAGTGTCCGCCACAATGTCGCAGTTCATCAAAAATTTACAGATCGCTGCCATTACTAGTAAAAAAAATAACAATAATAATAAAAATGCCATAAATCTATCCACCCCTATTTTGTAGATGCGATAACTTTTGCGCAAACCAATCAATATACACTTATTGTAAATTTAGTTTTACCAAAAATATGTCAACGAATACATATTGGACTAAACTGAAGAATTTTTTTTTCCATTTTGGGATATTTATTATAGCAAAACTTCAAAAATATTGTGTTTTTTTAATTTTTTTTCAAAATTTTGTTTATCTAGTTGTGGAAACAGTGCGCTCTGTGCTGTCTATCAACATGTCGGTACAGGGAGGCAGGGCTGTACGGCGAGTGGCATTCTCACATACAACACCTGTCAGCCCGTGATCCGCTCTGTCATCCGGTTGATCTGTAATTATCCCCACTCTGCACTGATGAGCACTGGTGAGACTGCACTGATAAGCTGCATTCATGGGCACTGATGAGGCTGCACTGATACGCTGTACTGATACGCTGCACTGAAGAGACCGCACTAATAAGCTGCACTGGTGAGACCGCACTGATAAGCTGCACTGGTGAGACTGCACTGATAAGCTGCATTGATGGGCACTGATAAGCTGCACTGATAAGCTGCCCCTCCCACAATGGTGAGATTTCCTGCAGCAGTTTGTGTCTCTGCCCCTCCCACAATGGTGAGATTGCCATGGGAAGATGACTAGAATGGTGAGACAAACAATGTATAGAAAGATTTCCTAAACCTCCAGAAATTGTCATTTAAGATTTTACGGATGATCGTACGATGAACTCGTGTGACCCGGATTTCCTGAAATAGACTCTCTTCTGTCCTATTTCCACCGGCTTCCTTCTTGTCTTTTCTGAATTATCTTTCGTCATTTACGTTTGAAGTTTCTTTTATCTTGTGCGGCGTTATGAGAAGTTGGCGGTTCCACTGTTGATTGCTGTATGTGGGGCAGATTAGTACAAGTCGCACAGCCACGGTGCGTCTACGGAGCCGATGCGTATGCCTGGTGGTCATCACCATCGCTCCACACAGACACAGAACAGAGATCTGTCAATGTAAACAGGTCTCTGTGCTGTCAGGGGTGAGGAGAGCAATCTGTTGTCCATACTAAGTATCAACAATGATTGCTCTCCTCACCTAAGCAGTCTCATCCCCCCACGATTAAAATCACTCCCTAAGTAACACAGTTAACCCTTTGGTCGCCCCCTACTGTTAACCCCTTCTCTGCCAGTGACATTTGCACAGTAATCAGTGTATTTTTCTAGCACTGATCGTTGTATAAATGCCAATGGTCCCCAAAATGTGTCAAAAGTGTCCGATGTGTCCGCCATAATGTTGCAGTCCCGATAAAAATTGCTAATCACGGCCAATACCAGCAAAAAAAATAATAATAATGAAAATGCCATAAATCTATCCGCTATTTTGTAGATGCTATAACTTTTGTGCAAACCAATCAATATATGCTTATTGCGATTTTTATTACCAAAAATATGTAGAATACGTATCCTAAACTGAGGGGAAAAATTGCTTTTTTTAAAACAAATGGGGATATTTATTATAGCAAAAGGTACAAATATTGTGTTTTTTTTTTTCAAAATTGTCGCGTTTTATTGTTTATAACACAAACAATAAAAACTGCAGAGGTGATCAAATACCACCAAAACAAAGCTCTATTTGTGGGGAAAAAGAGAAAGTCAATTTTGTTTGGGTACAGCGTTGCATGACTGCTCAATTGTTGGTTAAATTGACACAGTGCCGTATCGCAAAAAATGGCCTGGTCATTGAGCATCCAAATCTTCCGGGGCTGACGTGGTTAATGGCATCCCTATCTTAGTCTGTAGGGTTCAATATTGAGTTGGCCCACCCTTTGCAGCTATACCAGCTTCAACTCTTCTGGGAAGGCTGTCCACAAGGTTTAGGAGTGTGTCTATGGGAATGTTTGACCATTCTTCCAGAAGCACATTTGTGAGGTCAGGCACTGATTTTGGGTGAGAAGGCCTGGCTCGCAGAAATTGTCCAAAATGTCTTGGTATGCTACGTTGGTGTCAGAGAATTAAATAGTGCCCCAATGGCAGGATAAAAGCAAGCAACGGGCCCTATTAGTGGGTTTTTGAATAATTATGAGCTGGAAGCTTCTTGTTTCCGCAATTAGCTTTACTTTCATGGAGAAATACATTACATGCCTTTTATCGTACAACAGGAAGAAAACACAAACAAGTGCATACTTAGATACAGAGGGTACTTCCTCTCATCATAGAATACATGAACTATACACTATAATACAACAGCACCACCTGCTTGCATAGATAGGTACAATGCATATATACAGTTGTGCTTATAAGTTTACATACCCTGGCAGAATTTATGATTTATTGGCCATTTTTCAGAGAATATGAATGATAACTCAAAATCTTTTCTTTCACTCATGGTTAGTGTTTGTCTGAAGCCATTTATTATCAATCAACTGTGTTTACTCTTTTTAAATCATAATCACAACAGAAAATACCCAAATGACCCTGATCAAAAGTTTACATACCCTGGTGATTTTGGCCTGATAACATGCACACAAGTTGACACAAAGGACTTTGAATGGTTATTAAAGGCAGTGGCGGCCCGTCCATAGGGGGTGCCCGGGCAACGCCCTGTAGTCACAAAAAAATATATATTTTTTTAAATCGCCCCTTTAAGACATAAAAAAAAAGAAGCAATTTAACATAGTGCACTGTGGCGCCGAATGCAGTGCACTATGGGAAGCGCCACGTCTATGCAATCACAAGATTGCATACATGGCGCTTCATTTGCGGGCTTTTAACCCGTCTTGTGGCTCAATACAAAGCGCTGAGTGCCTTCCGCCCGTAAAATCACTGTGATTCTACGGGCGGGAGAATTGTTGTTCAAATCTAGAGAGGTCAATTCTGGATTTCGTGAAGCAGACGAAAGCCGGAAGTGACGTCCGCAACTCCTTTCTTCGGCCCGAGCGGAGCTGCAGGAAGGCAGGAGGTAAGAGAGCGTGCCAGGCAGCCTCATGTCATGTGAAATTCATAAAGGACTGTCTGTGAGTCTTACATCCTCCCTTTGTATAGATCTCCAGTGCAAGCGCTGTATGGGACAAGATGTCACAAGAGAATCTGATATCAAATTTATAATGGAGATCTAAAATGTGTATCAAATATGGCTTCCTCCACCGAGCACCCACTCATATAGAGCAGAGCCCCCAAAGAGCATCCATGAAGCCATTGGATTTCAGTGCCCTAATTTATTTCTGAACAGTTACTGGAGATAGATATCATTATAGTACATTTATTATATATATATATATATATATATATATATATATATATATATATATATATATATATATATATGGTTAGGGGTCTCAATCACTCCTCTTTATTGGTATACATGACTAAGCTACGTTATCATCATCCAGGGTATAAATTCCTCACAGGTGGCCACAGCCTATTATGGGATTTTATTTATTTTATTTATTTAGAAATATTACAGTATGTCATTGTAAAATATATATATATTAATATATATATATATTTATGGTTTTATTTTTAATGCCACTATTAGTGAAATACCAAATCAGGTTGTGGATTTAAACAGGAGCTGCACATTTAAAAAAAATATTAAAAGTCAGCAGCTACAAATACTGCAGCTGCTGACTTCTAATAAATGGACACTCACCTGTTCCAGGGTCCAGTGGTGTCCGCAGCAGATGATGAACAATCGCTTGTCTCTCAGCTACCCCCACCGCCATCCTCTGTCAGGGAATCAGGAAGTGAAGCGTTGCGGCTTTACTGCCCGGTTCCCTACTGCGCATGCGCGAGTCACACTGCATGTCTCCGCTGGTCCCCGCTGTGTCCTGGGCACTGTGTGTTTCCCAGAACACAACGGAGGGGGGCATCTGCAGCTAGCTTGTCTCGGATGTGGGTGCAGATACCTGTATAATCAGATTATATAGGTATCTGCACCCCCCTCCCCCCTAAAAGGTGCCAATTGTGGAACCGGAGAGGATGAGGGTTCTGATGAGCGGACCTTCCACTTTAGGGTGGAGGTCCGCTTTTGTGAAGGAATCTAATGTACATAATGATAATCAGAAAATGTCTATTTGCTTATGTGTATACATGTTTCTATGCAACTCCTTACTTATTATGTAGTATACAGATATTACAGACCCATGGGATCAACATTTTAGCTGGATGAGTGGGTGGCAAAAGGTGCTCGCCCAGATAGGGGTAACGGTACTAATAATCCTGGTTCTTTTAGCCCTGATTGTATGCTGTATTCTACCTTTCATAAAGAAGTTAATGAGCAAGGCTGTAGACAACAGCACACCTACATTCCTCCACCAAGAAGAGGACCCTCTTATGATGGAAGATAACAAACCCTTCACTCCTCTACAGTCATTCCCTGTCCAAAATCTCACAATCCTATAGGGTTATAGGGATAGATAGCACCTGACTGCCCTTCTCCAGCTGTATCGAGGGGGGTAGTGAACTAGTTGCTGCCTAACTCTATATACAGCCTAAAAGAGTTGCTGAGGAGAATGGGCCAGGTGAGTAGGACCTTTAGATGAGGGACAGAAGAAAATAGCCATTTTAGGGGGGACTGTGAAGGAATCTAATGTGCATAATGATATTCAGAAAATGTCTATTTGCTTATGTGTAAACATGTTTCTATGCAACTCCTTACATATTATGTAGTGTACAGATTGGCTCTCTGTTTGGAGTTAAAGATGGCGTCTGTACCCTACATCCCATACGTTAGAAGAATGCATATGAGATAAGAGAACCAGCTTCAACCAAACTTCAAGCATCAAGTTTCTCAATTTCTCTAATATTTTAACCAATGAGATGTACCAATTAGACTGACATAACAATGACGTATCTTTCTATGTAAAATATTAACACCGCCCAGAAATAAACCAGAAGTTAGAAGTAACCGAGCTGAATGTGTCTCAGAGAGTGTTTACTTCTAATGTGCATGCACATTTATACTTTTTAATTAGAAACAGCAGCAGATAACCTTGAACTAGATTGTAGTTCTTATCTATTTCACTTTAAGCAGACGATATGTAAACACGTATAGCAGGGCTCGACAAAACCCGGGCGCCAGGTCGCATTTGCGACTAGAATTAGCGAACTGGCGCCTGGGGCAGCACAGCTGGGGGTATGCTGTCTCCGCGAACCCCCCGGCGCGGCCGGTAATTTAGCCCCCGGCTTTGAGGCCTTCTACGATCCTATGGTTCCTTCTGGAATCTGGCGCCCTCTTGTGGTGGCCGATTGAATTACAACCAGCAATGCTAATGGATGCAATGCTAATTTTCCCTGCCTGCCAGCCTATCTTCCTTCCCTTTACTCAGAACCCCTAAAAATTATATATATATTTTATTCTAACACCCTAAAGAACAAAATGGTGGTCATTGCAATACTGTCTGTCACACCGTATTTGCACAGCGGACTTACAAGCGCACTTTTTTGGGGAAAATGTATTTAATAAAAAAATATAAGACAACAGTAAAGTTAGCCCAATTTTTTTTAATATTATGAAAGATAATGTTGCGTCGAGTAAATCGATACCAAACATGTCATGCTTCAAAATTGCGCCCGCTCATGGAATGGCGACAAACTTTTACCCTTTAAAATCTCCATAGGCGACATTTAAAAAATTCTACAGGTTGCACTTTTTAAGTTACAGAGGAGGTCTGGGGCTAGAATTATTGCTCTCACTCTACCTATCGCAGCAATACCTCACATGTGTGATTTGAACACCGCTTTCATATATGCGTTCGCTTCTGCACGCAAGCTTGGCGGGACAGGGCGCGTTTAAAATTTTTTTTTTATTATTTTAACTTTTATTTTTATTTTTTTCACTGTTCTTTAAAAAAAAAAAAAAAAAAAAGTGTGTCACTTTTATTCCTATTACAAGGAATGTAAAAATCCCTTGTAATAGAAAAAAGCATGACAGGTCCTCTTGTATATGAGATCTGGGGTCAGAGAGACCTCACATCTCATATTTACACTAAAATGCAATTTTAAAAAAATGTGTCATTTGAAAAAATAAAATAAAATGTCCCTCTAAGAGCTATGGGCAATGACTTGGAGACAGGTGAGGGGCTTGGGGCTATCTTCCCCTCACTCGTCTCCATGTCAGGCCAGGGACAGGTCCAGATCGCCGTCACGGACCCGGCTCCTAACTTCTTTAGCTGGCTCCTAGATTCCAAGCAAATTTGTCAACCCCTGACGTATAGGGTCGGCAGGACCGAGCTATGGGCTATGGACTGGGCAGGTGTCACCTATTCCATGGCATTGTCTGCTCTGCCTTTTGCCATCCTGATGCCCATTATTGCCTATAGAAGTTGGCTGGGCTGGTGACAGGTAGATTGTAGTTGAGATTTCAGATCTTGCTAAAGACCGCTGATATGAATATTAAATGAAAAAATGGTTAATAGATAATTAAATGCTGTGAATGTGTTGTCCTGGTGGCTACTTGCCTGTGCCTCCTGACACTATGGGTGGAAGCAAGTGTAATACAAGGAGCAGAGTGGATGGATTATATAAGGGGTGTGGTTTATGAGAAGTGGGAGGGGTCAAAATGATGGGTGGGGTCTAACGCCCCTCCATCCAAAAACTTCACCAGCCGGCACTGATTAAAGGTAACCATCCTCACCTGGGATCTGTTTGCTTGTAATTAGTGTGTGTGTATAAAAGGTCAATGAGTTTCTGGACTCCTGAGAGACCCTTGCATCTTTTATCCAGTGCTGCACTTATGTTTCTGGATTCTGAGTCATGGGGAAAGCAAAAAAATTGTCAAAGGGTCTGCTGGAAAAGGTAGTTGAACTGTATAAAACAGGAAAGGGATATAAAAAAAATCCCAGGAATTGAGAATGCCAATCAGCAGTGTTCAAACTCTAGTCAAGAAGTGGAAAATGAGGGGTTCTGTTGAAAGCAAACCACGGTCAGGTAGACCAACTAAAATTTCAGCCACAACTGCCAGGAAAATTGTTCGGAATGCAAAGAAACACCCACAAATAACTTCACGTGAAATACAGAACTCTCTGAAAACATGTGGTGTGGCTGTTTCAAGATGCACAATAAGGAGGCAGTCGCCAGAAGAAAGCCATTACTATGCAAATGCCGCAAAGTATCCCGCTTACAATACGCCAAACAGCACAGAGACGAGCCTCAAACCTTCTGGCACAAGTCATTTGGAATGATGAGACCAAAATTTAGCTTTTTGGCCACAACCATAAACGCTACATTTGGAAAGGAGTCAACAAGGCCTATGATGAAAAATACACCATTCCTACTGTGAAACACGGAGGTGGATCGCTGATGTTTTGGGTTGTTGTAGATTAATTAAAGCTTCTCCTATAAGCAAATAATTCTATGTGCTAATAAGCACAATCATAACTCTCTTGTATAATGCCGGCAAAGCACGCTTGTTTATCTCCAAGTAACACAGACAGACGCTGGTATCATGTTGAGCTTAGCAAAATCCTGTCTTCCATGATATGCTGCTTTTATTTATACTGTAAACATGAATAACAAAAGAAGGTGATGGCTTCAGAATCAGCCAATCAGACACTTGTATTCTTTCAAAAGAACCACATGTATATATTCAAATAGAATTCCAGTAGTGTCGTGTGCAGAGCCATGCGGCAAGCTTCTTGTGAGACACAAAGTGATTGGACAGCAAGCTGGAAGCTGGACAACAGACAGGAACCAGGAACCATGATACCAGAGCTGGACCTCAGACTGGAGCTGGACAGCAGAGAGGAACCAGGATACTGAGACTGGAGGGTCAGACAAGCCGGGTCAGTAATCAGGCAGACAGTGGATGTACCAGAGGGTCAAGCAGAAGAATAGTCAGACAGGCCGAAGTCGGGTGCAGGCGGATGACAGGGATGGCAGGAGACAAGCCGGCTAAATCACAAGCACAGAAACAGGTTTTCAAGGATCAAGACGCACGCTGTAAAACATACAGCAAGATCCCAGTGTGACAGTCCGGTTCAAACAGCCCGCCTGGCGCCAACGGGCGCGCGAATGCATAACGGTAAGCTCAGGATGCCTGTTACTGGCAGGATCTTCCTGACAATCTCTATTTGAAGGAACCAGTAATTGACAGAAGAAGTGGTTATCCTCTTCAGTGGTGGAAAGAAAATGAGGCATTCTACAAAAGACTTACCTCTCATGCTAGAAGATACCTCTCTGCTCCTTCTTCCTCTGTACCAAGTGAGTGTGTTTTTAGTGAAGTGGCAGCAATATATAAAAAAAAAAAGAACCCCTTTAACTGGTGAACATGGTGAAATGTTATGCTTTCTGCACTATAATATTGTTCTACTTTACTGGGAGTATTGAAGACAGTGTAGTGTGCCCACTGTCTAGGTCAGTGGTTCTCAACCTTTCTAGTGCCATGACCCCTTTATAAAATTTCCCAAGTTGTGGGGACCCCAACAGTAAAATTATCTTCGTTGGTCATTTCATTGCTTTAATTTTGCGACTGTTATGAATGGAAATATAAATATCTGGTATGCAGGATTTATTTTCATTCTTACCAATTTACCATCTTAAAGCACAGTGATTGATCACAAAAGAAACCTGTAATATATAGTGCAAAATATTGGCACAGTGGCGGCAATTGATAAGCACAGTGGCGGCGTTTGATGGCATAGTGGCGGCAATTGATGGGCACAGTGGCAGCGTTTGATGGCACAGTGGCAGCATTTGATAGCACACTGGGAGCATTTGATGGGCACAGTGTCAGCGTTTGATGGCACAGTGGCTGGATTTGATGGCACAGTGGCTGCATTTGATGGCACAGTGGCGTCAAATAATGTACAAAAATGCTTTCATCAATTAATGTCTCTGACTTACTAAAGTCACTCAGGTGTTTTTCCGTCCGAATCAGCAACCCGTGTAATGTGTTAACCGGAAGTGACGTTTTGTCGCTGCCATCTTGGTACACTAGTACACAGCAAGGCTACAGTTAGAAGTCGGCAAGTGGACATCTTTTTACACCCACGAAGTCTTGCAGTTTACATGTATTATTACCAGTAAACTGAGCTTATATACTATATAAGCCTTATATATGAATGTGCCACACAGGTATACTGCAGCACGTACATGATTTCTTGCACCAGGGTGCGCGTGCACCACCGACCCGCTCCTGTGTGATCGTGATTTTTCTAAGGAGAGTAGTGAACAGTGGTCTAAGAGGGGGCAAGATGGAGATCTTGAGATATTAATTAATGGACTTTTTCTTTTGTGTATTTTTTTTATTTTTCACATATTGCAATATCATTATTATTATAATGATATTATTATTTATTATGGCTGTATCATCATTTTATAGATCTCATACTGGGTTTTTTTAGTACTTTTTTGCATTATAATTTTTATTGGTATTATCACTGGAAAGTTGTATTTTGGTATATTATTATTGCAGTGCTGTCACACATATATATATATTTTATATTTTTGTGGGAGCACATTAGTGACAGCTGCAGCAAAATTGGAATCACTATTTAGTTGTCACTTTTTTTATATACCGTATATACTCGAGTATAGGCCGACCCGAATATAAGCCGAGGCCCCCAATTTACCCCCAAAAAACTGGCAAACTTATTGACTCGTGTATAAGCCGAGGGTGAGACATGCCTGTCCATCCCTGTGTGTGTGTCCGTCCATCCCTGTGTGTCCGTCCATCCCTGTGTGTCCGTCCATCCCTGTGTGTCCGTCCATCCCTGTGTGTCCGTCCATCCATCCCTGTGTGTGTGTGTGTCCATCCATCCATCCATCCCTGTGTGTGTGTGTCTCCATCCATCCATCCATCCATCCCTGTGTGTGTGTGTCTCCATCCATCCATCCATCCCTGTGTGTGTCTCCATCCATCCACCCATCCCTGTGTGTGTCTCCATCCATCCACCCATCCCTGTGTGTGTGTGTGTGTGTGTGTGTGTGTGTGTGTGTGTGTGTGTGTCCAGCCTACCTTTGTCCCGAGCCTCCGTCCCGTGCCTTGCCTCCTTGCCTCCGTTCCGTCCCGTGCCTTGCCTCCTTGCCTCCGTTCCGTCCCGTGCCGTGCCGTGCCTTGCCGTCGTGTCGTGCCTTGCCTTGCCTCCGTCCCGTCCCGTCCCGTCCCGTGCCGTGCCGTGCCTTGCCTTGCCTTGCCTTGCCTTGCCTTGCCTCCGTCCCGTGCCCTCTTCGGCGGCCATTGTAAAATTCAAAAGCCGCGCCTCCTCCTTCGCCTGTGATAGGCGGAACACTGAATTTCCCAGCAGCCTGTGTTCCGCCTATCACTGACGTCGTATCATCCTCGTCCGTAGTACGAGGATGATACGATGTCCGTGATAGGCGGAACACAGGCTGCTGGGAAATTCAGTGTTCCGCCTATCACAGGCGAAGGCGGAGCCGGAGGCGCGGCTTTTGAATAGAATGGCCGCTGTCTGTCTGCTCGACACGCTGATCGAGCGGGCAGACAGCGATGACTCGAGTATAAGCCGAGGGGGGCACTTTCAGCCTCAAAAAAGAGGCTGAAAATCTCGGCTTATACTCGAGTATATACGGTAACTATCAAAAAAACTTGCCACTACTTGCAATTTTTTTTTAATTTTAAGATGGAGATCTTGTGTTCCTGCTGAGCAGGAACGCAGATCTGTCTTCCTCCAGTCAAAGCATCCCCCACACAGGGCAGAACTCCTGCGCAAAATCACATGCATAATTTCTTGCACCACTGACCAGCTCCTGTGTGATCGTGATCTTACTGAGGAGAGACCGAACTGTGGTCTGCCTATGTAAAAAGTTCTGAGGAGGAGAAGATGGAGATCTTGTGTTCCTGTTGAGAAGGAATACAGATCTGTCTTCCTCCAGTCAAAGCACCCCCCACACATTTAGAAAGCACTCCCTAGTAGTACATTTAACCCTTTGATTACCCCTAATGTTAACCCCTTCTCTGCCAGTGTCACTAATGCATTTTATTAGCACTGATCACTGTATTGGTGTCACTGGTCCCCAAAAGTGTCACTTGGTGTCAGCTTTGTCTGCCGCAATGTCGCAGTCCCACTAAAATTACTGATTACTGCCATTACTAGTAAAAACTACACCCTTTTAAGCACTATTTGGACATTATTGGACTGCAGGAAGTAGTGTATTGCTCTCAAAATGGCAAGAAAGGAGAAATTAACAAAGGAAAACAGACAGATGTTACCCCTTACATGTATAGGACTTTCCTTTAGAGAAATTGCAAAGAAAGCCAATGTGAACAGTTTCCTACACCATCAAAAGGCACTTGGAAACTCTGAGAGGAGGGCTGGCAGAAAGCCACAACAGAATCGGAAGACAAGTTTCTAAGAGTCAGCTTTACACTGATGTAAGCAAGTCTCCATTTTAACTGTGTGGAGAAGACTTTGAGCTGCAGGCTTGACGGGGTGTGTGGCTCCAAGATGGTAAAATAAGAAAAATAAGCCTGCCTGGGCCATGAAGCACCGCCACTGGACTACTGAAGACCGCCACTGGACTACTGAAGACTGCAAGAAAGTCTTATGGGCCGATAAATAAAAATTTGAGATCATGCAGTGTTCTTGTACGCTATCAAGTAGAGGAAAGGATGGCTCCTCGGTATGTGACACCAACTGTCAAACATGGAGGAGGAAGCATGATGGTCTGGGGCTCTTTTGTCAGATCCAGAGTTGGCAACTTGCACAGAATGAGTGGCACCCTGAACCAAAACTACCACAGCATTTTGTGCATAGAATACCCTATGAAATACACCTAGTACCTAATACCTCCAGGCTGTGCCAGAACTACCATAGAAGAAAACGACAAAATGGTAGGCTTCAAATCATGGTAAAACCTTTCTTAAGCCCCATACACACTATCAGATTTTCTGCTGATTTTTTTCCTTCAGATTTACCAAAACCATGTAGTAGAACCGCCTGCCTGATTGCATAGACATTGAAACTCCTAAGGTTTGACCTCATATTATATGGTTTTGGTAAATCTGAAGGAAAAAATCAGCAGAAAATCTGATAGTGTGTATGGGGCTTTAGGCAGATATAATGCCCAAACCCCCCCCCCCCCCCCCCAAAAAAAAAACAGAAATTGCATAGTGCTCACCTTTTTAAACTCTATTTATACAGTCAAGTAAAAGAAAATGCACTCATAATAAAAAAGAACTCAAGCGCCAATGTTAATGAGCTCACCATTCACTGTTCTCCAGCCATCTACCACTCTCTATTTGCCCCGGAACTGTAAGCTCCATTGAATGCGTTTTGTCAGTGTCAGTGTGACATCATCAGGGTCATTAGGAGGTTCTATATACAGAGTAAGCAGGTGCTGAAGTGAAGACACATGTAAAGCATCTCTGAAGCGTGTCTTCCTGTGATAACCCATTACTATTAAACAATATATTATGTTTTTATATTAGGCTATATCAATATGTATTATATTATATCAATAATAGCTTTAGGTAAACCTGTGACTTGCCTGCTTCGGTATCAAAAAACATCAGGATGTTGCAACGTTCACGGCGCAACAACCATGAAATGCTCACAAGATCCCGAACAGCAAGTCATCAGCAATGAGACCATGGCAATTCTGCCAACAGAAGTCGGTTTCCAGTAAACCACATTGTGGTTGCTAAGGACCACTCAATATCAGAAAGACCGCCAGCCAGGGAGCAGTATGACAAAGAGCAGCTAGTTTGTTCTCTCTACTTGGGTGACCATGAAGTGTGAGAGGAGATTACAAATCTACCCTGCTCCCACCAATTTCACTCTGGCTGCCTTACAACATGGATGGAGTGTCGCAATACATGTCTCTTTTGCAGTGCATTGAACAACGCCATCTGGAATGTATGTGTAGCGGCCATATCCCTTACCAGGGCGGCCTTGACTTTTGGGCTCACCGGTTACCTCCGCTTGGCTTGTTCTTCCGTTTCTAGGCGTTCCCTGGGTTAGTACCCAACATCTTTGGATGCTGACACCATAAAAGTCCTTTAGAAAGGTTTTTATTTGCAGGGGTAACATCCAACAAACACAGTCTCGTATGGGAACAGAAGGCAAGGGTGAAGAAACGCAGGCACCTTGAACTGATAATCATCAGAAAGTCTCTAATATCACCCAGAGTAGCCACTCGCAGCTGGGCGCTTCAAAGCTGAACAAATCTCTAGCCAGATGGCAGTCAGCACTTTGATCCAGAACTTGAGAAATCTCTGAACTTAAGTGATTTGTAACAGAAAGTGAACAGGAACCTTTTCCTCAGTACCTGGAACGTTCTCTGTCTCCTTAGCAGTACTCGAAAAGCGTGGATTCGTTAGTGTCCTTCACAACCCAGCAAACAGGCACTTTTCAGGATGCTAGCATGTTGGCCCTCCTCCGAAGAGTCCTCCCCCGGTCGCTTACACGAGCTGCGGTGCCCTTCCAAGCCGAGAGCACACTCGGACACCTCGAATCCTCCCTCAGTTACTGCGCCTTGGACCAGCCAGTTCCGAGACTCGGGAACAGACTGATCCCTACCCCAGACCAGGAGGGTCTATTGGGGCTAACCAACCGAAGCATGTTGCAGAGCGACACACGCTCCCGTGACTGGGACCCCTCGCGGGGCTACCCCGGTCCAGAATAAGGAACAGGCCGCTATCGCCTCAGGAACGAACCCTGAACACATGACTTCAACATCATAAGTACCCTTCCCCAGACACATCGGGGCCCGGCGCACCCACTGATTGGCTCCGGGAGAACTGATACCCAAAGCGTCCAACCAGACCTGTTTCTGAGCCTGTCATGCACCTAACTGTACACATGACCAGGCAAACTGATGCCAAAGTTAACCTACATAATTAACCCTCAGAACCCCATTACTGTTCTGAGGCAAAAACTAAATTTGTACATGACAGACACCTTGTCCAAAGTGTCATTGCTACATATGCTACGCTTTTTGCTCAAGTATATTTCCTTTCTGAACGGCTCTACTTGATTTGATTCTTCCTCAGGATCATGTATGACCAAGGCACTGTTGAATCTTGAACTTTTTGGAAGAGATACAATATAACTTCAGCTTGAAAGATGTTGTGGAGCTTGAAGGACATATGGAACATGGAATGTTCTTTGAAGCATAGAAAGACTAATTTATTTAGCCTGAGAGTTTTTGATTTCCATGTTCTTTCTTTCCTGGTGTGTAACAGATCTTTTCTGTTTTATTCAGGTGCCTGGATTTAGACAACATCTGCTGGGAGTATAGTACATTGTGTAGAGTAGTGTTGGGTAGAAGAGGGTAGCGTTGCATAGAATAGCATTGTGTAGAGCAGCGTGATTATTTTTTAATTGTATAAATTCAAGTCCTTTATGGGCAACTGTTCTGATCTAAGTGGAATATAATTCTCTTTTGTACGGCTCTGTGTTGCGTGGTATGTTGTCTGTTCGTGAGATTGAAAGTGTTCCGTTTTTCTGCGCTGTATTACAAAACGTTTGTAGACACCCTATCTCCAGTCTTGACAAACACTTTTAATTCCCTTTTGGAAGGTCATTCTTTTAGAAGAGAAACCCTAACTGCAATTATCTGTATGCTCCCTAAACCTCACACAGACGATTCAATATGGTCTAATTATCGCCCTATTTCGTTATTAAATTTGGACATAAAAATTTTAGCCAAAATTCTAGCTAACAGATTAAATACTATTATAGGCAATCTAATACATCGTGATCAAGTGGGCTTCATTCCATTACGTCAAGCAGGAGATAATATTAGACGTGCAACACTCCTGTCACATGCCGCTAAAAAAAGACGTATTCCCACTTGTTTTTTTCTTTAGATATTATGAAAGCTTTTGACACAGTATCTTGGTCATATATGAACTATACCCTTTCCAAATGGGGATTCGGCCCTCATTTTTTACGATGGATCTCTAGTTTGTATCAAGATCCCAAAGCTTATATCAGATATGCAGGGTACAAATCGGACGAGTTTAATATACCGAGGGGGACTCGGCAAGGATGTCCACTTTCGCCATTATTATTTGCTTTACTCATTGAACCTTTAGCACAAAGAATTAGGATGGAACCCACTATAACAGGTATTGAAATTAGTGGCTTTCATCATAAGCTCTGTTTATTCGCAGACGATATTCTCCTTTTTCTATCTTCTCCACATGTTTCGGCCCCAAATCTTATGGTTGTACTACAAGAATTCTCATTTATTTCGGGCCTTAAGGTCAATATTCAAAAATCTTCAGCATTAAACATTTCACTTGTCGAAAAAGATAAACAATCTTTACAAAATTCACTACCCTTTAAGTGGGTAGATCATAGCCTCCCATATCTGGGTGTGCAGTTTACTCCTAACCCCTCCGATTTATTTGCAGCTAATTACCCAGCTCTATTAAAAAATATTACAAGGTCGTTATCTAATTGGTCATCAATGCCGATATCATGGTTTGGGAAAATCAATATCATAAAAATGTCTGTTCTTCCGAAATTTTTATATTTATTCAGAACTCTCCCGATTCATATTCCTGCATATTTTCTTAGGCTGATTCAACAAAAAGTAACGAAATTTACTTGGGGGAAAATAAAACCCAGACTTCACAAAAAAACACTTGTTCTCCCCAAAGCTTTGGGTGGTTTGGGATTCCCAGACTTTAACATATATTATAAGGCAGCTCAATTATCTCAATTAACAAAATATCACTCTTCTACAGAGATTCCTTTATGGGTCCTCATTGAAGCTGTAGACTGTGATCCTCTTCCTATAAACAATATATTATGGTTACAACCTGCGGATCGTAAGTCTATAAATAACCCCATTTCTAAGCACTCTCTATCTATATGGGATAGGTATAGAAATTCACATGGTCTGCAATCTCCACAAAATCCGCTATTATCTTTCCACAAGAATCCCACTTTTTACCCAGCCTGGAAATATCCCAAAACCTTTAAAGCTTGGTCTAAGGCTGGTATCACTTGTCTATATAATTTAACTTCAACTACATCAATAAAATCTTTTACAGATCTATGTGAATTATATAAGCTTCCACAATCAGAAATATTCAGATATCTCCAAATCAAAGATTTTTATCCTCCTCTTCTCAATTTAAATGTAAACTTACATAATATTTCTCAATTTGAAAGATTTTGTCTCAAGGAACCACATGCTAAAGGTCGTTTTACATCATTGTATACACAATTGATATCTAATTCTAATACTGTTATACCTAAATATGTGGCCAAGTGGGAAAAAGATTTGGATTGTACGATCGATTCTAGGTCTTGGTCCAACATATGGTCTTTCACAAAATCTTCCTCTATAAATATATTGGCGTCTGAATCATCATATAAAGTTCTCACACGCTGGTATTTGGTTCCTGCGAGAATCGCCAAATTCTCAACAGACAACACTGGCCTCTGCTTTCGTGGCTGTCCAGAAAAAGGTACCTATATACATACCTGGTGGCATTGCTCAATTGTACAATCATTTTGGAAAAAGATCTTTCTGATAATTACAAAATTTTTTGATCGTCCAATTTTTACAGACCCATTTATAGCTCTCCTTAATTTAAAACCAGCCTTTCTGAATCAGAAACAATTCAAATTAGTTCTTACACTCCTGATAGCCGCAAAGCAGACTATAGCCAATGCGTGGAAAACAGATGTGGTGAATATTGCAGAAACCAAACGTAGAATGAATCAATCTTTCATCCATGCTAAAATGGACGCTATAGATAAAAACCAGATGACAAAGTTTGATATCATATGGAAACCCTGGATTAAATATTATACGTCAGATAATATTGACAACCGAATTTTACTGTTATGGTGATTACGATTTTTTATAGAATTACAACATTAGATGATATATAAAACCTCCTCCGGAGAATTATTCCCTCCCCTCCCCCTCCTATATACCTTTTATGTTCTTCCCTTACTATATAATACTTACTATAAACATACTTTAGAAGTTATGGTCAAAACTTTAAAATCATATATTTTCTTTTAGACATATTTATATTTTCTTGTGATTAAAATGTTTAAAACTCAGCTATGAGAATGTTTTCAAATTCTAAAATATATAAGGCCATTTATTGTCATTCTCACGAGAATATCTTGAAATTCTTCTTTGCTTTGTATCATCCGTACTTCAATATGTCTATATCTTTTTATTTCTGGTATCACATAATTTGGGTTATATACATGTAATTTATTTTAACATAAAATAAAAAAATTTCAACGAGAAAGTGTACCGCTTTCTATTTCTTTCACTTCCTATATGTTGTAAAATTTGTAAAACGTTTAAGAAAAATAAAATCTAATTAAAATAAGTAACCATTATAAAAGTAAACATTTACAGTATAGGAGAGCAATAAGGGCCGATGTAAAACAGGGGTACATCAAATACAGGTCCCCGGTATCCCATTGACTTCGATAGAGTAGTGTAGATAACCAATCAGCCTTCATTTGATCCGCGTTTCTTCAGTCGCGCTAAGTCCTATTGAGATGGGTTTGCATTTCAGACAAGTGAAGATTTTGTCAAACACGGCATTTTGCATTGCAGAGCATGCTTTCAAATGGAAAAGACTACATGTGACAAGAAAACCCATTTACATGAGCCTTACATTTCCCAATGGGCAGCTGTGAGCTGTTCTACAACAATTATACCTGTTTAGCTGATATTGCCTCTGTAAGGTGTTTGCTATTCACAATTGATGTTCACCAACAACAAACTTCATTAGAATTTTTGTTTCTTTATTAGATGTTTAAATGAATTTTTTTTTTATCTCTGTACAAATAAACACATGGGTTTTATCTAACTTTGATGTGCGATTCCCTGACTGAAAACAATTTCTTTTTTCTTTCTTTTCGTTTGGTTTATGATTCTTTTTTTTGGGGGGAGTATGATTTTCAACCTTCCCCACAGGTCCCCATATTTGTTTAATTGAATCTCTCCTATGACTGAATTATATTTGTAGCACAACCCCCGCAAGGGCCACAGATATTAACTGGTTCTTTCCCAAACAGTACAGAGGCCACCAGTCACCCGAGCAATAGTCCATGTACTCGGGCACCAATAAACAGTCTAGTGTAGTCTATTATCTTTTTGTGGTTTATTGCTTATAGAACTTGAACAAGGGAGGGATTGGGGGCATAGAATACTCTAAAATGATTAGCAGATAGAAGACAATCTTCTCCTTTAGTAAATGGTAATATTGGGCACTCTATTCCCTCACAGCCAAAGACCAAATCTTTTTGGCATCTGTTACCTGGCACCAATGCACAACTGCTGGTACCCAGTATAATCTCCAGAGCACTGCACAGTCATAGGTATCAATTTAGGGTTGTTACTCACAAGTCCTGAGTGTCACAGATCAGCTGCAGAGCTTCACCTGTTGCCCAATATATGTTTTCTTCCTGCTACTTCCTGTCCAGCCCCATGTGCTTCTCTATTTAAGTCCTTTCCTAACTAGCTACCATTGCTTGAGCAACGTTTTGTTTCTGAAGCTCCCCTTTGTAACCTGTTTTACCTGACTTCTCGTGAACTGATCTTCTGTGACCTTGGGCTCACTACCTGGCTTTCCTTGCTTCATCCATCCATCCTTGTCTACAGTGTCTTCTGGTACTTCCCTAGTGAGCAGGGTGAACCCGGGGGTCGTGACCTGTGGCCAGCACGCAGCTAAGTCCAAACCTTCATGAGAGGGTCTCTGGCGGAACACCGGGTGACTCTTAGAGTCCACGCCCTGGGGGATCCTGTGTCACCTGCTCGCCAGTGGGTTCGCTGTAAGTAGTACTGTGACAGTTTGCTCAAGCCATGAGCGTCTCTGGTCTGGATCGTCTGCAACTCGCTGCAACTTCAGCTCCTCCCGTTCCTGCTCCTGCTTCAAGTGGTTGTATACCCACTTTTTTAACTTTTACCTACAGGAAAGCCTATAATAAGGCTTACCTGTAGGTAAAAAAAATATCTCCTAAACCTGTACGGTTTAGGAGATATTCCCCTCGGTATGCGCCGCTGACTGCAGCGGCGCATGCGCACAAGGGGGTTCTCTCCGTGAAAATCCGGCAGCGCTCGCCCGGCCGGATTGAAATCTCCCGCGCGCATGCGCGGGAGTGACGATATCGCGGCTCCGGCCACTCACAGCGCCGGAGCCGCGATACCCGGAAGAGACGCCGAGGGAGCATGTCGGCTCCCTCGGCGTGGATCGGGCGAGATGTCGGGGCCTCGTTCTAAGGTAAGTATTTCATAATGAGCTAGTATGCGGTGCATACTAACTCATTATGCCTTTTGCTTTGCAGGTTTAAAAAAATAAATTGCGGGTTTACTACCGCTTTCAGTTGCTCCGGTCTTACCTGCTGCACCTGGCAATCCCTGCCTGCATCTGCGGTCGCCACCTCGGTTCTCCGGTGATCCTAAGGCTTGTCGAGGCTTCATCAATCAGTGTTCCATCCACTTCGAACTTTCCAGCCACCATTTTCCTACTGATCGCACCAAAGTCGCATACATCATCTCTCTCCTTTCCGATGATGCTTTAGCTTGGGCCTCTCCACTCTGGGAATCACACGCTCCTATCACCTCTGACCTCCAGCACTTTTTGCATGCATTTCGGAAAACATTTGATGAGCCCGGCAAAGTGTCTTTGTCTGCTGGGGCCCTCCTTCATCTTCTTCAGCAAGAAATTACAGTCGGCCAATACGCAGTTCGATTCCGTACGCTGGCCACTGAACTCAAATGGAATAATGAGGCTCTTACTGCTACCTTCTGGCAAGGCCTATCTGACCGTGTCAAGGATGAACTCACAGCACGCACCATTCCTACCACATTGGATGACTTAATCGCATTGAGCATTCAAATTGGCATTCAGTTCGAGGAGCGGGCTATGGAGAAATCCAGATCCAGTCATTCCCCAGCTGGCCGTCCAGCACAGGTAGTCCAAAGATCGGTGCAATCCTCTCCGTCTTCGACCTCTCACGTGTTGGAGGAACCTATGCAGCTTGGGCGAACCCGCCTCACTCCCGAGGAGCGTGGCCGATGCATGGGACTGGGTTTGTGCCTTTACTGTGGCGATAAAGGACATCTTTTGAACTCCTGTCCAGTCCGTCCGGGAAACTCCAGGGTCTAGGTCACTCGGAGGTAGGTGATCTAGACCGATCCGTTAATTTCCCTCACTTCCCTCGTTTCACCCTTCCCGTGGCTATCCGCTGGGCTCAGAATGCCTATCAACTCTCTGCATACGTGGATTCTGGTGCTGCCGGGAATTTCATTGAACAATCTTTAGCTTCCGAGTTAGGCATCGCCTTTGTTGCCTTGGCTATACCCCTCTCCGTGACCGCAGTAGACGGCTCCTTGTTGCCTATGAGTCCAATCCAGTTTAAAACCTCTCCTATAGAGGGCTTTGCATAGTGAGGAGATCTCTTTCCTAATATTGCCTAAATCCTCCAGTCCCATCATCCTGGGCCTTCCATGGTTGCAGAAACACTCCCCACATCTTGACTGGAATTCTGGACAAGTTTTGGCTTGGAGTCCTCCATGCCAACAACAATGTATTTCCAAGGTGCTACCTCCTCCTTCCATTCCTCTTAGTGAGACCTCCACAACTCCCATGTTCCCTGCCCAATATCAGTCCTTCCGAGATGTTTTCTGCAAAAAGGCCGCCGATCGCCTTCCTCCTCATAGAGACTGTGACTGCTCCATTGAGCTTTTACCTGGGACCTCTCTTCCCCTGTGGCTGAGTCTACCCTCTATCTATCCCCGAGACACAAGCCATGTCTGAATACATTTGGGAAAACCTACAAAAGGGTTTCATCAGGAAATCTAACTCACCTGCAGGAGCCGGGTTCTTCTTTGTAGTGAAAAAAGATGGTTCACTCCGTCCATGCATTGACTACAGAGGTCTTAACGCCATCACCGTGAAGAACCGATACCCTCTTCCTTTAATTTCTGAACTCTTTGACAGACTGTGAGGTTCTCAAATCTTTACTAAATTGGATCTTAGAGGGGCGTACAATTTAATAAAAATCCGGGAAGGAGACGAATGGATGACCGACTTTAACACCAGGGATGGACATTATGAGTATCTGGTGATGCCCTTCGGCTTATGCAATGCTCCAGCGGTCTTCCAAAATTTTGTTAACGAGATCTTTCGCGACCTTCTGTATGTCTGTGTTATTGTATATCTAGATGATATTCTAATTTTCTCGCCAGACTTACCTACCCATCGTCTTCATGTAAAAACTGTGCTACAGCGTCTACGGGACAATTGTCTATATGCTAAATTGGAGAAGTGTCTATTTGAACAAACACAAGTTCCATTTCTGGGCTATATAATCTCGTCACAAGGTCTCCTCATGGACCCAGCCAAACTTCGGGCCATCTCCAAGTGGCCTCAGCCCTCTGTTCTTAAAGCCGCCCAACGCTTTTTGGGCTTCACCAATTACTACCGCCAATTCATTCGTAACTACTCCACCTTGGTGGCTCCTATTACATCGCTCACCCGCAAAGGCGTAAATGCTTGGCTCTGGTCCCCTGAAGCCATTGAAGCTTTCCGCAAACTCAAGGCAGTCTTCCTCTCCGCCTCTATTCTTCTACGCCCGGTCATTACTAATCCCTTTTCTTTGGAGGTTGATGCTTCTTCTGTAGGAGTCGGTGCCGTCCTACTCCAAGCTCAGCAGGGCAAGTCTCAACCTTGCAGATTCTTTTCCAAGAAGTTTTCTGATGCTGAGAAAAACTATACCATTGGGGGCTGTGAGCTACTCGCCATTAAACTAGCTCTTCAAGAATGGTGACTTCTTCTAGAGGGTTCTCCCCATTGTATTACCATCTATACTGATCATAAAAATCTGCAGTATTTACAATCCGCGAAAATGCTTGAACCCACGTCAAGCTCGCTGGGCCCTCTTTTTCGCCCGCTTCAATTTTAACATTACTTTCCGTCTAGGTGCCAAGAACCTTCGAGCCGATGCCTTGTCCAGGTCGTTTGATGTCAATGATTCTGAGAATCACCTAGATCCTGGTCCCATCATTCCTCCGCATCGTATTCTAGCCACCACTCAGCTCCAGTCTATGCAGCCTCCTCCTGGTAAAACTTCGTAAGGATGTCAAGGAATACATTCAAGCTTGTACGGTTTGTGTACTTTCCAAATCTTCCACGTCCGCCCCTGCTGGGTTGCTTTTGCCCTTACCAGTGCCCGATGTACATTGGCGTTGTATTGCCATGGACTTTATATCAGATCTGCCTCCCTCAACAGGTTCTACAGTGATCTGGGTAGTGGTGGAACGGTTCTCCAAAATGTAGCACTTGATTCCTCTCCCAGGCCTACCTTCTGCTCCCAGTCTTGCCACAACTTTCATTAAGGAGATCTTTCGTCTTCATGGGATGCCTTCCCATATCATCTCTGACAGAGGAGTTCAATTTACTGCTCGGTTTTGGAGAGCCTTGGCCAGCTCCTTTGGGATTAAATTGGATTTTTCTTCTGCCTTTCATCCCCAGTCCAATGGGCAAACGGAACTTGGCAATCAAAATGTAGAACGTTTTCTCCGTGCCTTCATTTCAGCCCACCAAAATGACTGGGTAGACCTTTTGCCCTGGGCAGAGTTTGCCTTAAACCG
This sequence comes from Lithobates pipiens, assembly GCF_037356315.1. Lineage (NCBI taxonomy): Eukaryota > Metazoa > Chordata > Amphibia > Anura > Ranidae > Lithobates > Lithobates pipiens. Next base: position 170,280,181 of record NW_027507788.1, read on the forward strand.
TCACGCCAATGCCAGTTCTGGGAAATCTCCTTTTTTCACAGTTTATGGGCAGCATCCATCTGTTCCCTTTCCTGTTATCATTTCTCCTGTGGTACCAGCAGCAGCTGAGACCCAAAGGTCTTTCAACTCAATCTGTAAAGAAGTCTCTGGGAGTCTTCATCTAGCTGCTTCCAGGCATAAAACGGCAGCAGATCGTCATCGTCGCCCGGCTCCTAAGTTCCTGCCTGGTGATAGAGTTTGGCTCTCTACCAAGCACATTGGACTCCGGGTACCCTCAATGAAATTTGCCCCTCGCTTCATTGGTCCATTTCCTATTCTCCGCCAGATCAATCCAGTGGCTTTCAAGCTCCGTCTACCCTATCATCTCAGGATACCCAACACCTTCCATGTCTCCCTGCTCAGGCCACTGGTCCTCCGTCGCTTCTCTCGCCCTTCTTCTCACCCCGCTCCTGTGGCTGATACCTCAGATCAGTATGAGATTAAAGTAATATTGGACTCCAAGTACTCCCGGGGGAAGTTATTCTATCTCATTGATTGGAAGGGCTATGGTCCGGAGGAGAGGTCTTGGGTCCCTGCCACTGATATCTGTGCCCCACATCTGGTGACTAGATTCCATCAGAAATTTCCCTCCAAGCCAGCCCCCAGATGTGTAGGGAGGCCTCGTAAGAGGGGGGTACTGTCACAGATCAGCTGCGGAGCTGATCTGTGGCTCACCTTTACTGCAGTGGGTCGGCTGGCATCTGTTGACAATGTCTGGTGTTCAGCTCTGTGCACTCTCCAGCTATGGGTGTCGACGCCCTTCACCTGTTGCCTAATATAGGTTTCCTTCCTGCTACTTCCTGTCCAGCCCCATGTGCTTCTCAATTTAAGTCCCTTCCTAAATAGCTACCATTGCTTGAGCAACGTTTGTTTCTGAAGCTCCTCTGTGTAACCTGTTTTACCTGACTTCTCGTGAACTGATCTTCTGTGTACTGACCCGGCTTGTTCTGATTACATTGTCTGCAGCCCGCCCTGACCTTGGCTCACTACCTGGCTTTCCTTGCTTCATCCATCCATCCTTGTCTACAGTGTCTTCTGGTACTTCCCTAGTGAGCAGGGTGAACCTGGGGGTCGTGACCTGGGGTCAGCACGCAGCTCCAAACCTTCGTGAGAGGGTCTCTGGCGGAACACCGGCTGACTCTTAGATTCCATGCCCTGGGGGATCCCGTGTCACCTGCTCGCCAGTGGGTTCGCTGTAAGTAGAACTGTGACACTGAGGACAGCGGCACACCTTCCAGTTTCCCCTATACACAATCCTGTTAGTGAGATTGCTTGTCTCTAGACCAGATCCCTTTTGGAGAAGTTCTGCAGTCTGTTTCAGGTCACTTCCAGGTCCCAGACTCACACCTACTGAGACAGCAACCGAGTCCATAAGCTGCTTTAGGGATAACAGCCCGTCCTCCTAAGGCTGGGGACTATTCTTGCTGGGAAAAGACAACCTCTCCAGAGTGCCAGGCTATTTTTTTTCAGCTTCCCAGCCACCATCTGGGTACATCTCCCCAGGACTGGTTAAGTTTGGATCAATATTTAGGCTGGCTATTTGAATTCTCCCTCCCTATGAACTAGAAGCTTCTTCTAGAGGCAGGGGGAAGCAATCAAACTCCCAGCCTGTGAAACCCTGAACAGACCAGACCAAACCATCACCGCTACCTTGATTACAGAGCTAAATTGACCTAGCAGCCTAAGGGCGCTACACATTTAAGTTGTTCATTTTTAGTTTATCCCCGCCCCAATGGATGAAGGCAAAAATCAGAATTTTTTGTGTAGATTAAAATAATAAAAAACTACTGGGGCTCCTCCATATTTCCTAGCATTATATTGAAACTCATTGGTTAAACTAGCAGAATCAGATTCTGCATTCCTCTACATAGTTACATAGTAGGTGAGGTTGAAAAAGTCCACCAAGTCCCACCTATGTGTGTGATTCTATGTCAGTATTACATTGTATATCCCTATATGTTGTGGTCGTTCAGGTGCTTATCTAATAATTTCTTGAAACTATCAATGCCTTGAGACCACCACATGTGGAAGGGAATTACAGTAAAGAACCCTCTACATAGTTTAAGGTTAAACCTCTTTTCTTATTTTAATGAGTGGCCACGTGTCTTGTTAAACTGCCTTCTGCAAAAAAGTTTTATCCCAATTGTGGGGTCACCAGTACGGTATTTGTATATTGAAATCATACCCCCTCTCAAGCGTCTCTTTTCCAAAGAGAATAAGTTCAGTGCTCGCAACCTTTCATCATAACTAATATCCTCCAGACCCTTTATTAGCTTTGTTGCCCTTCTTTGTACTCACTCCATTTCCAGTACATCCTTCCTGAGGACTGGTACCCAGAACTGGACAGCATATTCCAGGTGAGGCCGGACAAGAGTCTTGTAGAGCGGGAGAATTATCATTTTATCTCTGGAATTAATCCCCGTTTTAACCTCCCTGGCGGTATGATTTGTTCTGGTTTTAGGTGCTAAAGCGGTACAATTATTTTGCATGGGAATTTGGCGTTTTATATTGTAGTCCTGTAATTCTTAGGAATAACTCTCTTAAATCTCTTCAAACAAGAGTCTAGCAGACATCTCGGGTATGATAAAGTTTATAATATAATAAATAATAATAAAAATTATTCAATAATGTAATCAAATCCTAAAACACTGAAAAAGGGACACTTTCTGGTTGCTATGGACAATCTCCAAATTCCAGGCAGAAAAAACAGTATTTATAATATAAAAGTGCATGCAGGGCACTGCACAGACCACTAGGGACAAAGAGGATGTGTAATTTTTTTATACAGTACTGTAATCTGTAAGATTACAGTACTGTGTGTGTTTTGTGTACTTTTACTTTTTTTGAATTTGGCGCCGATCTCCGCTCCCGTGCGTCGTAACGTCGCAGGGAACGGAGCTCGGCGGCATTCGGCACTGTGAATCGAGCGGAGGACAACTCAACCACACAGCGCGGAGGACATCGCTGGATCCAGGGGACAAGGTAAAGTAACTCTCCCTGTGTCCTCCCTGCATCCAGTGATGCGATCCCGAGTCTGGCTCGGGGTTACCGCTCGTGGTGCTGAAATCCCAACCCGAGCCAGACTCGGGATTACCGCTAGGGAGGTTAATGCATGCCAATATTCTGTTTGCTTTGTTAGCAGCAGCTTCGCATTAAATGCCATTGCTGAGTCTATCATCTAACCTCAACACTGTTATCTGTATAACAGAGCATACTTCTCAACTTTAGAACTTTGGAATGAGGGACACAAAAGAGGGAGGAGGTTAAATTAGATAGTGGTTAAGCTACTCACAGTATATACCACACACACACAGGCCACAATCCTTGTACTCACAAAATATTCCTTAACCACTTAACAGTACCACTTTCGCCCCCTTCCTGGCCAGGTGCGTTTTAAGCGCTGTCCCAATTTGAATGACCATTATTTATGCAACACTGTACCTTTTTATAGATAGGCAACTCCTATCATATCAATTAGTGGTTCCAAATTAATAACTACTGCAGTAGGGAACAGACACAGAAAGATACACTCGGCATCTTTCCAAAATAACTGTTCTGATTTATTATGACTCAATTGAAGGTTTTTATACACATGAGGTATCACATTAATAGTACAATTGTACAGGGGGGGGGGAATAAGAATTTGATCCCCTGCAGATTTTGTAAGTTTGCCCACTTACAAATAAATTAATGGTCTATTATTTTTATCATTTTTATCAAAAATACAGAAAAAACACATAAAACAAATGCTATTAATTAAGATGCAGTTTAGTGAGTGAAATAAATATTTGATCCCCAAGCAAAACATGATTTAGTAGTTGGTGGAGAAACTCTTGTTGGTAAGCACAGAGGTAAAACGTTTCTTGTAGTTGATGTCCAGGTTTGCACACATCTCAGGAGAGATTTTGGTCCACTCTTCCTTACAGATCTTCTCTAAATCCTTATACTTTCTTGGCTGTCACTTGACAACTTGAAATTTCAGCTCCCTCCATACATCTTCTATAGGATTAAGATCTGGAAAATTATTAGGCCACTCCATGACCTCAACGTGCTTCTTCTTGAGCCATTTATTTGTTGTTTTGGGCCATTGTCATGCTGGAAGACCCAACCATGACCTATCTTCAATGTTCTGGCTGAGATATGAAGGTTCTCATCCAATATTTTACAATACATGGCCCCATCCATTGGTCCCTTAATGGGGCAAAGTTGGTCTGTACCTTTAGCAGAGAAACGGCCCCAAACCATAATGTTTCCACCTTCGTGCTTGATTGTAGTGTTCTTAGGGTTGTAGCCAACACTTTTCTTCCTCCAAACATGGCGAGTCCCCCTACTCAAGAAGGCATGCCAATGAATATCTAAATGATTCAGAGAAGGATTGGGAGAAAGTACTGTGGTCAGATGAGACCAAAATTTAGGTTTTTGGCATTAAATCGACTCGCTGTGTTTGGAGGAAGAAAAAAATGCTGACTATGAGCCTAAGAACACCATCCCTACACTCAAGCACAGAGGTGGAAACATTATGCTTTAGGGCTGTTTCTCTGCTAAAGGTACAGACTGACCCTTCCATATTGAGGGGCCAATGGATTGGGCCATGTATTGTAAAATCTTGGATGACAACCTTCTTCCCTTACCAGAACACTGAAGATGGGTCTTCCAGCATGACAATGAGCCAAAACATACCGCCAAGGCAACAAAGGAATGGCTCAGGAAGAAGCACATTAAGGTCATGGAGTGGCCTAGCCAGTCTCCTGAACTTAATCCTGTAGAACATTTATAGAGGGACCTGAAACTTCAAGTTGCCAAGCAACTGAGGTAATTCAGTCAAGAAATCTTAAGGATTTAAAGATCTGTTAAAAAAGAGTGGCCCCAAATCCCTCCTGAGATGTATACAACCCTGTTTACTAACTACAAGAAACGTCTTACTCTGTGCTTACCAGAAAGGGTTTCTCCACCAATTACTAAGTCATGTTTCACTCACTGAATGGCAACTTCATTTATAACATTTGTTTTATGTGTTTTTTCTAGATGTTTGGTTAATATTCTGTCTCTATTATTTAAAATACACCTATGATAAAAATTACAAAAAAAATAAAGGGTCTATATGTGGGCAAAATCTGCAGGGGATCAAATACTTATTTCCCCCTCTGTACTTTAATGGTAACAAGGGGCTTAAAACATAAGCAGGTTAATTCCAATCAGGACTCGAAAGAATGCAAACATGTAATGAAAACATTATTAGTGTATAAGTAACCACAACCACCATGTACATAGGTGTGCGCACGGGCCCCATATACATACATGGACAGGAGAGGAGAAAGGGCTTGATCTGCGCCTCCTTCTCCCACCCCTACCCCTCTGCCTGCCCATCCACACTCCCACACTCCAATCCTCAGCGTTCTGTGCCTCAGAAAAGGGATGTGTGGGTTGGAAATTAGAAGCTCAGGAACCAGCAGATACATTGTGGATGAAAGGTGTCGATACCTGAGCCTCCATCATCAGATGAGTGAGCTCACCATCCAATGTCTGTGACTGAAGTCTCCCCTCACCCTTCTCTCTCCTGCCTCCGAACAAGTAAGTACACAAAGGTAAGAGGGACTCAGATGTAACAGGTGCCCTGTGGACTCTGTTATAAGGGGCCTTTTTGGAACCCTAATTTAAGGGGGAGTGCACAAAACTTTAATGTAATTGGGAGGTTTGGTGAGCAAAAACCTTCTTCCATCAGATTTCTCCTTTACATCAGGGTCCACAGCGTTCCCCCTTAAAAAATGTTTTGCAGTGCGCCATTAAAGTGTTTGGGCTTGAAGAAAAGGTGGCAACCCTACTTCAACATGGCTGAACTACTTTTTTAAATTGCATTAAATATATATATATCTGTTACAATTAAAGCACTTGAATAAATAGTACCCCAAACTGTGATTCCAAGAGGAAAACACAGTGAACAGGTGAGGTAATGGTAAGCCCAACAAAAAAACAGCAGCTCCTTCGGGGGTCAGTACTACAGTTCAATCCCAAGCTCTATGCATAGTGCAATCCTGAGCTCTGTGCATAGTGCCCCCCCCCCCCCCCCCCCGTAGTCTGCAGAGTTCCGTTCTGCCACACCCCCCCCGTCCATCCCATTCACAGAATTCTATTGAGCTTTGTGCATAGTTCAATCCCGAGCTCTGTGAATAGTTCTGTAGCGCTGGTATCTTTAACCACTTTCAGAGCGGACCATTTTGCTGGCTTAAGACCAGACCACTTTTTGTGATTCGCACTGCATCACTTTAACTGAAATTTGCGCAGTTGTGCGGCATGGCTCCCAAACAAGATTGACGTCCTTTTTTTCCCACAAATAGAGCTTTATTTTGGTGGTATTTGATCACCTCTGCGTTTTTTTTTGCGCTATAAACAAAAAAAGAGCGACAATTTAGAAAAAAACACATTATTTTTTACTTTTTGCTATAATAAATATCCCTCAAAAATATATAAAAAATAAAATGTTTTCCTCAGTTTAGGCCGATACGTATTCTTCTACATACTTTTGGTAAAAAAATCGCAATAAGTGATTATTGATTGGTTTGCGCAAAATTTATAGCGTTTACAAAATAGGGGATAGTTTTATTGAATTTTTATTAATTTTTTTTTTACTAGTAATGGCGGCGATCAGTGATTTTTATCTTTTTTTATTTTATTTATTTCTTTTTTTTTATTGTGACTGCTACATTATGGCGGACACATCGGACATTTTTGGGACCATTGTCATTTATACAGCAATTAGTGCTATACAAATGCACTGATTCCTGCATAAATGACACTGGCAGTGAAGGGGTTAACCAGTGGGGTGGCAGTGTAGGGGTTAAATGTGTCCTAGAGGCATGTTACTAACTGTGGGGGGCTGGGCTGTGTGTTAGTGAACACTGATCTCTGCTCCAATCACAGGGAGCAGAGATCAGTGTCACTTGTTGCTAGGCAGAATGGGGAGATGATGTTTACCTCCGGATCACCCCATTCGGCCTCCCCGTGAGACAATCGTGGGCATCTCCACGGTGATCGCGTTCACGGGACCCGCGGCCGGACTCACGGGGTCCCGACTGACACGCGTGTGCGCCGCCGGTGGCGCTCATGCGATAGCAGGGCAGCATCAAATGGACGTACCTGTATGCCAATTTGCCTGCCGTGCCATTCTGCTGACGTACATCATCGCGCGCGGGTCGGGAAGTGGTTAATACCAATGCTAGTATGTTTTTAAATTTAAGTTTGTCTGAAGCTGCATTTTGGTTCAGACTAATTATTCTAAAGTTCTGTCTTCTGTACCAGTTTGGCTGGATTGTGCTAATTTCCACTTGACCGTGGTTGTTGCTGTCACCACCGGTAAGTGTTGGAAATGTAACAAGCTAAATGTATTGGGTACCCCTTTTACTTAGAAACAGCTTTTCCCCGATCTTGTGGCCCTCCTGGCCTGAGGTGTGTGCTGCCTTATTCAATGTCTCGGGGCCGGCTGGCCTGAGGCTCCGCAACTGAAGGTAGGCCCAGAGGCTCTGGGGCCTACTGATCCAGAGGTGATCCTGTGCTGTCTTGCCTGCGGGGAGAAGCCAAGCGACTGGAGGATCCAGGGGAGGACTTTTCTGAGGAGAACCGAGCAACAAGGCTGATGCCTCATGAAGAAGCCTGGAGACTCAGTTGGAGGATGCATCCTGGGTTGCCTACCACACAGTATCGCCGGGTCGGCTGAAAGAATCAGGTACTGTGGGGAAACTCTTTCATTTTGCAACCAAAAGCTTATTGTGCCTTCCTGTGGCAGAGGACTGCATACCAAGATCGCTAAACTTATCAAGTCTGTGGCAGAGACTTTGTTTGAGCATCTCACCGGCTGCTAGGTCAGTGAGGCTGGATTCACATCTATGCAGTTTTGGTGCTCTTTGCATTTTGCAGATTTGCACTACAGTCCATTTAACATGGTTTCCTATGGAACACGTTCTGTAGTGCAAATCTGCAAAATGCAAAAAGCACAAAAAATGCATAGGTGTGAATCCAGCCTGAGAGAGGCCTATCTGGTGATTGATAGATCCAGCTTGTGGGAATCGTTTGTCCTCTGGATCAAGGAAATACCTTTTTTTTTTTTTTTTTTAACAGAAATGTTTTATTGATTAAAATAAGGCATCATTACAACCTATGCACATTTCTCAATACATATACATTTGCAGAGATCAAACCTTCATTCTAGTTCACCATAAAGGAGAGGATAGGGGAGGTGAGAGAGAGGAAAGCAAAGGGACAAAGGAGGGTTATCAAACCCAGGGGATGCAGAGGCCAAAAGAAAAAAAAAAAAAAACGGGTAGTTAAAGCATTACAGATTCACATTAAACACTAAGGCTGCTTTCACACTGGGGCGGTATTCAGGCGTTACAGCGCTAAAAATAGCGCCTGTGTAACGCTTGAAAAAAACCGGCCCCTTTAACTCCAGTGTGAAAGCCGGAGGGCTTTCACACTGGAGCGATGCGCTGGCAGGACGGTGAAAAAAGTCCTGCTAGCCGCATCTTTGCAGCGGTGAAGGAGCGATGTATTCACCGCTCCTACCCATTGAAATCAATGGGATACCGCCGGCAAAGCGCCGCTGCAGCGGCGCTTTGCGGGCGGGTTTAACCCCTTTTCGGCCGCTAGCGGGGGTTAAAACCACCCCGCTAGCGCCTGCACTCCGCCGCTAAAACGACGGTAAAGCGCCGCTAAAAATAGCGGCGCTTTACCGCCGACGCTGCTCCCGCCCCAGTGTGAAAGCAGCCTTAGAGAACAAGCACTCAACCATGGGTCCCAGATACCACCAAACTTCTTGGGGCATTTCCGCCCCATATATGTAAGCTTGTAGAGCGGCAGTACCGAGTCCACCATTGAGTGCCACTGGGAAAGTGTGGGGGGAGATAACTGCTTCCATATCTGTAATAGCGCCTTTCTGGCATAAAAGCAAAAGGTAAAACAGTAAAGGACTCTTATAAGTAACTTGTACCACTGTATCCGTTATTGGGAGAAGCACCTTAGGATCCATGGACACTGAAAGATCAGTGACCGCATTGATGTCTGCCAGTACCTGCTGCCAGTAGCCCTGAATAACCCTGAATAACTGGGCATTCCCATATAACATGGTAGAAGGTACCAATGGCCTGCTGACACTTAGGGCAAAGCTCAGACTGGGCGGGGTAGATCCTGGCTAAGCGCTGAGGGGTATAATAGGCTCTATGTATAAATTTCAGCTGGATGAACCTGTCCCTTGCGGAGATTACCTTGGGGAGGTAGTGTTGCAGGGCTAAGTCCCATTCCTCCTCTGTGAGGGAAGGGATGTCCCCCTTCCAAACCCGATATAATGGTGATTCCCCCTCCGGACGCTCACAGGTCAAACGGAGATACAGGGAAGAGAGAATCCTGTCCACCCCGCGAGAGGTGGGAAATCTCTCTATCCCGTGAGGTTCCACCAAAATCTCCCCCGGGAATTGAGCCTGCGTTGCATGCTTTAGCTGGAGGTACCTGAATAGCATCCAAGAGGGAAGGCCATAGGCCTCTCTAAGGTCCAGGAAGGGGAGGAGAGCCCCAGTTGGCATGATTTGTTCAAGTTTAGATATTCCAAACCTGGCCCAAAGGCCAGGGTCTGGAATAGAGCTAAAGTGTGGGAGTCTGGGGTTGCAAGGAAATACCTTTAACCTGCAATACTACAAAGGTACCTGAATTCCCCTTATCCTCTACCCCTCTACTGCAAAAGTGTGTGTTTTTGTTAAATAAACACCCAGAAAAAGGTTGTGTTGGAGCTAATATTCTTTATTCTACTCTACAAATAAGATGGACACAGTGAACAGGTAACGGTAAGCCCAACAAAAAACCAGCAGCTCCTTCGAGGGTCAGTACTACAGTTCAATCCTGAGCTCTGTGCATAGTGCCACCCCCCGGGGTCTGCAGAGTACTGTTCTGCCACACCTCCACCCCTGGACATGAATTGCGCCAATGTGATTCTTCCATATTCTGGTTCCTCAGGAATCTGCAAAGAGTAGAAGACATTCTTTAATATTTCTGAGCGATACAGAAAATGGTGACAAAGCTTGGTGAGCCCAGCTCCCTCTCGTGGTCAAAAGAAGCACTACACTCCATTAACACACCTTTCACGTATATCCACGTCACCCTAAGACAGGAAGTGTGTTATTGGCGGGATCACCAAGTACAATAAAAAAGAATGATTCCTAAACTTACTGTTTCAGATTTCAATGGTGAGGGCAATTTTCTTTTCTTTAACTCGGCCCATTCGATTTCCTTGAAAAATGGATGCCGTGTCAGGTGCTTTACAAGGCGCGTTCTCTTCTCCTGGTCTTTACATAAGAGCTGTAAAGAAGAATGAAATATAATAAGTAGGGATGCACCGAAATTTCGGCCGCCGAAACATATCGGCCCAAAAATGCCCTTTTCGGCAATTTGCCAAAAGGAAAAAACAGCCGATAATTGAGCCGAAAATGGGAACTCCGCCCCCGATGCCGCCCATGATGGGGGGTGTATAGCGCAGGAGAGCCGCCGCCGTCTGGTTGAATAGAGCGTAGGGAACATCACAGCTTTAATTTCAATAGCTGTGTGTTCCCGGTCGTGCGCCGTCACACACAGCCCCTCCCCCTTGTCCGGGGAACTTTGATAGACAGATCACCTGTCCAGATTGGACGGGTGATCTGTCTATCAAAGTGCCTGGACAAGGGGGAGGGGCTGTGTGTGACGGCACGCGACGGGGAACACACAGCTATTGAAATTAAAGCTGTGATGTTCCCGGCACTCTATTCAACCAGTTGGCTCTCTTCGCTGCACAGAGGCATCGCTGGCTGCATCACTGGGGGGCATCGCTGGCTGCATCATTGGGGGCAACACTGGCTGCACTTATCTCTTTTATCATGTCCCCAGTCTCTGACCACCTCCTGTACCATGTTGCCAGTCTCTGACCACCTCCTGTACCATGTTGCCAGTCTCTGACCACCTCCTGTACCATGTCGCCAGTCTCTGACCACCTCTTGTACCATGTTCTCTGTCTCACCATCTCCTGTACCATGCTTGCAGTCTCTGACCACCTCCTGTACCATGTTCTCTGAATCTGACCATCTCCTGTACCATCCCAGTCTCTGACCACCTCCTATACCATGTCCCCAGTCTCTGCCCATCTCCTGTACCATGTCCCCAGTCTCTGCCCATCTCCTGTACCATGTCCCCAGTCTCTGACCATCTCCTGTACCATGTCCCCAGTCTCTGACCACCTCCTGTACCATGTCCCCAGTCTCTGACCACCTCCTGTACCATGTCCACAGTCTCTGACCACCTCCTGTACCATGGCCGCAGTCTCTGACCACCTCCTGTACCATGTCCCCAGTCTCTGACCACCTCCTGTACCATGTCCCCAGTCTCTGACCACCTCCTGTACCATGTCCCTAGTCTCTGACCTCCTGTACCATGTCCCCAATCTCTGACCACCTCCTGTACCATGTCCCCAATCTCTGACCACCTCCTGTACCATGTCCCCAGTCTCTGACCATCTCCTGTACCATGTCCCCAGTCTCTGGGGTGGTGAAGTACGACAACTTTTTAAGGATCTGTAGAAACATAATAGAGAGAAACAAAAGGATGAGGACCTTCCTAGGCCAGGCAGTGGACAAAGATGACTCAGCGTTGGCTTATGGGATATATGAAGCCTCCCAGAAGTCCTACAATTGTGCTCAAAATACATCAAACTGAGGTGGAGCTTGTGTATGTATAGCCAAAACCATTTTTTTTTATTTTTTTTGTGGATCGAGTCATTTAGGGTTGGGAATCCTGGCAGATTATTTTTTTGCTGCCTGTGTACCATTGGAGAAATTTTCCATTGTTTCCTCTTCATTATGGGGACACCAGTACAAATAGAAGGTGAATCTCCGCAATGGGGACCCCAATAAAAACCTGACCCATGGGTGCTAAGACAGTGGCCCTACAGCTGTTGCTAAACTACAATTCCAATCATGCCTCTGCCTTTGGGAGTCATGCTTGCAACTTTCAGCCTTGCAAGGCCTCATGGGACTTGCATTTCCACAATAGATGGAGGACCACAGGTTGAGAACCCATACCTTAAAGTGGTTCTGCACCTTTAAATATTGCAGCTGCTGACTTTTAATAAATTGACACTTACCTGTCCCAGGGCAATCGCTCGTCTCTCTGCTGCCCCCGCCGCCATCCTCTGTCAGGGAATCGGGAAGTAAAGAATTGCGGCTTCACTGCCCGGTTCCCTACTGCGCATGCGCGAGTCATGCTGCGCATCTCTGCTGGTCCCCGCTGTGTCCTGGGAACTGTGTGTTTCCCAGAACACAACAGGGGGCGGGGCATCTGCGGAGGTCTTGTCCTGGAAGTAGGTGCAGATACCTGGATTATGCAGGTAACTGCACCTCCCTCCCCCCTGAAAGGTGCCAATTGTGGCACCGGAGAGGAGAAGGGATCAGATGAGCGGAACTTCCACTGCAGGGTGGAGGACCGCTTTAACTCCATCCAAAAGGTTTTGCCTAGAGTTACACTTTAAATAAAGGAGGTAGATAATGGTGTACAGACCACAATAGCTCAATCTTCACAAGCTCTCACCATGGTAAGGAGAAGGAGTGAATCAAGCCGGACAGACCCATCCATCTACACCTGGCCTCAATGTCCACCACAAAGAAGTTCCAACACTGCTGCAAATCTCAGAACTTCCCCCCTTTTGTTGGATATAGTTTTGGCCTGGAGACCCACTGAAAGCAGCCAGGGCCGCAGTGGAGGATTTCTCCATTTAATGAAATGGGAGCCCCATTAGGTCTTCTCTATATCCCATAATACACATTACAATTCAGTCAAATATCAGGATATCAGAAATCTTACCTCTGGGGCCATGTATGATATGGTACCCGCACGATCTGTGATCCTATCGGTCTCAGTGATGCCAACCATGGACAAGCCAAAATCTGCAATCCTGACGTGTCCTTCACTGTCCAGCAGAATATTTTCAGGTTTGAGATCTCTGTGAATAAAAGAAGTGAACAGTTAGCTCTGCATATCCCACATCATATTACAGAGAGAAAAGATACAAATATACATCTATACAAAGAATGAAGATTGATGGGTGGACATCAGCTTCTTTTATACAGGAAGATCTCCGTTCCGGGGTTCCCAGCTCCGCCCACCTGCTATATTTATCATAAGGAGGTCTCACTCACATTGCTGAATTTTGTATTAATCCTACATTAAGCAGAATATGGCGTGAGTGCCTAGACCTCTGCAGCAGATGGAAGGAGAATTTATGGGAGGCAGCACAACTGGGAACTGGTGGAAGGTCTTCCTGATTCACTGAAAAATAGAAGCCAAGGGGTGATTCCGCCCAGAACTACAAGGACAGTTTTGGTGGAGTGACCCATTAATACTGAATTTGGGGAAAATAAGAAAATACTCTTATAGTGGGGCTCCTCCCACCACATGGGAAGGGTTCAATTCTGGTTTATGCCCGGGTACCAGAAAAAAAGGACATCTAATCCTTACCTGTGTACGATCTTATGAGAATGCAGGAACATCAGGCCACATAATAACTCCGCAGTGATGAATCTGAAAAAGAAAAAAATATATATGAATTAGTATTCAAAGTCATCACAGACCAATAAAGACTAAAAGTACAAAGAGGTATGGATGGATGGCCGGGTATAGATGGAGGGGGATCAGATTGAGGGGGTATGGATGGTTGACTGGGGTATGGATGGAGGGGGTACGGATGGGCAGGGCATGGATAGATGGGGTATGGATGGAGGGAGAAATGGAAGGATGGATGAGTTATGGATGGGCAGGGTATGGATGGAAGGACAGGGGATGGATGGAGGGGATATGGATAGACAGGTTATGGATGGACTGGGTAAGGATGGACGGGGTATAGATTGCCAGGTTACAGATGGGCCGACTACATCACTACCTATGCTCAGTGGTCAGCCACTCCCGACTCCGTTATGACCCGTTGGACTTAACTTACGGTTCTCAGATCCAGCGGAGCTTTCTTTTCTATCAACGCCAAGAGCTCGTCTCAGCTTAGGAATTCCATGGCAAAGACCAGGTGATTCTGTGAAAAGAAAAGGTAGAGATTACATTATAGACATGTCAGATTCACGCTGTGGAGGAATATACAGAAACGCACATAAGTTAGGAAAACCAAACAGAGAAAATGCGAGGCTGACATGGCTGGAGTTTCCTGATCACAGTAATATTTGTTAGGGGTGATCCAGTGACTTCAGTTCTTTGGTCACCATCCTGGAAGTCTCATGTAAATCAGGAGGCCTGGCTTCTCCTGTCCTCCTCGCAGTAGGCTGGTTCTGACTCAGCGACTCGAGGTTTGACGCCAGAGGCAGCCAGGCAATAAATAATTTCAGAAGTAGGTCAGCAGTAGCAGCCTCTCTATAGAAGACCTCTACTCTGTACAATTGACCTAACCGATCTCCGGGCTTGTAGGAGTCACTCTACAGTTCTGCTCTTACCTATACTGCTTCCCAGACTACAGTCGAAACTCTCATAAAACCTGGTTTCCACCTCCTCCAATTCAGGACCCAAAGGACTAATAGACAGGCCTGAAGAGTAGCATTGGGGGAAGCAGGGAGGCTTCACCTTGTGTTGGTTCCGACTCCCAAAAAAGTCACCATTTGAGCATTTTGGGGGACTGGTTAAGTGGTGGAGGACAGTACAGGAAAGAGATCAAGAAAGTGGAAAGACTTACCTTTGTCTGGAACGATGCATATAGATGAGTTATAAAGGGCATGGTACCTCCGACTTGCATTACGGCACTCTCTATAAGGGCAAACTCAGGGTTTTTTATCATTCTGCTTTTTTTTGCGCTGCGGTCTGAATCCAGTGGGAGGTGTTTCCATGATGTTCCATTGCTGCATTCTGGAGTCAGATGCATCTCACCAGTGGGTTGAACCTCTTTAGTCGAATTTCCTTCATTGGTGGTCGGATCGTTATTTTTTTCTGGAGAGAGAAAAAAGAAAAACAATTATTTCTATCTCCTATGTCATTTATTGTATTTATTGGTGGGACGCGGGATCTGTACACTTTATAATAAAAAAATATATATATAATATAATTATAATCTCTCTATATCAAGCTGAGATTAGGAGCACACCCTTTAAGGGAATGGTCATAAATAAATTGATTATATATATATATATATATATATATATTCTAATAGTATATACAGTATATAACCTGTAATAGTATATACAGTATATCTCTCCTGTAATAGTATATACAGTATATATCCTGTAATAGTGTATACAGCATATCTCTCCTCTAATAGTATATACAGTATATCTCTCTTCTAATAGTATATACAGTATATCTCTCCTCTAATAATATATACAGTATATTTCTCCTCTAATAGTATATATAGTATATCTCTTCTGTCTGTTTATTCTCAGAGTGGATTATATATTTTGCTCCCTAAGCCTATCGTTGGTTACTTATATTTACCATTGCATAGAGATATTTAAGAATAAATTGCTTTTTTTTTTAAACTTTACATATTGACTAAATTATACACCACACTTTTTTTTAAGATTATTAATTTATTAATCAAAATAATAATCAGCAAACTAATTGATTACGAAAATAATCGTTAGTTGCAGCCCGGCTGGCCATACATATACAATTTTTTTTTCAGTTTACCAAAAACCATATAATACGAGGCCAAAACGAAATAACTTTCAATCGTATTCTATAAGGCAGGCCTTTGCACTACATAGTTTAAGGTAAATCTGAAGTAAAATGGTAAAAGAAGATTGAACATGTATGACCAGCCTGTCATGTTTTGTGAAGGGGTCAAATACTTAATTCACTCATTAAAATGCAAATCAATGTATAAAGACTTTTTTGAAATGTGGTTTTCTGGATATTCTTGTTGCTATTCTGTCTCTCACTGTTATAATAAACTGATCATTAAAATTATAGACTGATTGTTTCCTTGTACAAAATCAGGAGTCGATCAAATCCTTTTTCCCTCACTGTATATAAATGTGGGTGTTGGACATGTTATTCCTCTATTATTTTACTTACCAATGGCGTCGTCTGTGGATTTTGGTTGAGGAATGGGCTGCAGTCTGTGTATAGCTTCCTCGTCTCCCCGCCCATTTCCCCTCCTCCCATCCCTTGGAGGGGTGGTATCCTCAGGTGGGCGGTCCTCTGTTATGGGGGTCACTCTGAGAAGTACAACGGTTTCCTCTTTGTTGATCAGAAGACTCTTTACGTTGTATCTTCCATTCCTCTTCTTCCATAGATGTCCAATTGCCCAGCACCCAGCCTTCTGGGGGGTAGGTAGTATGGGCTGGGTGGTAGGTGGGTGGTCCTGTGATAAAGGAGACACTTTAAGTAATAAAACGGGTTCCTCCGTGTTGGTGATCAGAGGATTCCGCATGCTAGAAATGTTTTGTCTTGTAAAAAATCGCATTATTATAAAAATAATGAGAAAAACTGCTGAGAACACGAGCCACGTCCTTCTCTGTCTACACTCTCTCACAGTCTCACCTGCCAGGAGGGCTCTTACACTATGACATCACACCAACTGCCAACATTTCAGGCTTCAAACATAAAGATATAAAATTTTTATTTTTTTGTGAAGAATCACCAACAAGTGGGACACAATTGTGAAGTGGAATGAAATCTATTGGATATTTTAAACTTTTTTAGCAAATAAAAAACTGAAAAGTGGTGCGAGCAAAATTATTTGGCCCCTTTACGTTCAGTGCAGCAAACTCACTCCAGAAGTTCAACGAGGATCTCTGAATGATCCAATGTTGTCCTAAATGACTGATGGTGATAAATAGAATCCAGCTGTGTGTAATCAAGTCTCTGTATAAATGCACCTACTCTGTGATAGTCTCAGGGTTCTGTTGAAAGCGCAGAGAGCATCATGAAGACCAAAGAACACACCAGGCAGGTCCGTAATACAGTTGTGGAGAAGTTTAAAGCCGGAGGTGGATACAAAAAGATTTCCCAAGCTTTAAACATCCCAAGGAGCACTGTGCAAGCAATCATTTTGAAATGGAAGGAGTATCAGACCACTGCAAATCTACCAAGACCTGGCCGTCCCTCTAAACTTTCAGCTCAGACAAGGAGAAGACTGATCAGAGATGCAGCCAAGAGGCCCATGATCACTCTGGATGAACTGCAGAGAACTACAGCTGAGGTAGGAGACTCTGTCCATAGGACAACAATCAGTCGTACACTGCACAAATCTGGCCTTTATGGAAGAGTGGCAAGAAGAAAGCCATTTCTCAAAGATATCCATGAAAAGTCTTGTCTAAAGTTTGCCACAAGCCACCTGGGAGACACACCAAACATGTGGAAGAAGGTGCTCTGGTCAGATGAAACCAAAATCGAACTTTTTGCCCACAATGCAAAATGATATGTTTGGCGTAAAAGCAACACAGCTCATCACCCTCAACACACCATCCCCACTGTCAAACATGGTGGTGGCAGCATCATGGTTTGGGCCTGCTTTTCTTCAGCAGGGACAGGGAAGATGGTTAAAATTGAGGGGAAGATGGATGCAGCCAAATACAGGACCATTCAGGATGAAAACCTGTTGGAGTCTGCAAAAAACCTGAAACTGGGACGGAGATTTATCTTCCAACAAGACAATGATCCCAAACATACAGCAAAATCTACAAAGGAATGGTTCACAAATAAACATATCCAGGTGTTAGAATGGCCAAGTCAAAGTCCAGACCTGAATCCAATCGAGAATCTGTGGAAAGAGCTGAAAACTGCTGTTCACAAACGCTCTCCATCCAACCTCACTGAGCTCGAGCTGTTTTGCAAGGAAGAATGGGCAAGAATTTCAGTCTCTCGATGTGCAAAACTGATAGAGACATACCCCAAGCGACTTGCAGCTGTAATCGCAGAAAAAGGTGGCTCTACAAAGTATTAACGCAAGGGGGGCCGAATAATTTTGCACGCCCCACTTTTCATTTTTTTATTAGTTAAAAAAGTTTCAAAAATCCAATAGATTTCGTTCCACTTCACAATTGTGTCCCACTTGTTGGTGATTCTTCACAAAAAATAAAAATTTTATATCTTTATGTTTGAAGCCTGAAATGTGGCAAAAGGTTGAAAAGTTTAAGGGGGCCGAATACTTTCGCAAGGCACTGTATATATATATATTATATATATATATATATATATAATGAGAGATAGCTATCTATATAGATATATATATTATATATCCTCCTTTACCAGACCATTCCTCACTCCAGGAATCTGATAGTTGGACTGACAATTACTCAATAAATTTGAAATAGTTTTATAATGACGTTTAAAAAAATAATAATAATAACAATTTCTATATAGAGGAAGAAAACTGAATAAAAAAATATCTCCCGACTAGGGGACGGCAACTAATGATTATTTTCACAATCGATTAGTTGGCTGATTTAATGTTACGATTAATCAAATAATTTAATTATACACCAAACTTTTATTTTTATGTAAAGATTTAGGCCCCTTTCACACATGCGGACGATATGTCCGTATTTCATCCATCCGTTTGTGGATGAATTACGGGCATACATTCATCCCTATGGGATAGCAGGTGTCTGCGGATGAACATCCGCAGACACCCGATATCGTCCGCCTCCGCTATTGTCCGATTCTGCAGATGGAGGAAAATCCTATTTTTCTATCCGTCTGCAGAGCGGATCAGATGAACACAGACAGGCGGTCCGTGCTCGTCCGATCCCCATAGAGGAGAGCGGAGAGCTGACAGCCGTCGGCTCAGCGGGGACAACGGAGCGATCCCCGCTGAGCGAGCGGATCATCACGGGGCGGATCATTACTGATCCGCCCCGTGTGAAAGGGGCCTTAAAAATAATAATAATAATGTATTCTTAGATATCTCTGTGTGGGGGTAAATATAAATAATCAGCTATATGGATGGGAATCGCTCTGAGAATCAGACAGAAGAGATCTATATATTACTAGAGGATGAATCTGATAGAAATCATCCGACTCTGAGATTAAAATGTTTATTTAAAAACACCTAAATGCAGATTCAGACAGGATTATAATATAATGTTATACAGACTGCCCCCCCCCCCCCCCCCGTCATAGGGAGGTAGATGGATACAACCTGCACCTGCTGTCACTTAGACCCCTTTCACATTGGGGCGCTTTGCAGGCACTACAGCGCTAAAAATAGCGCCTGCAAAGCGCTCTGAAAGAGCCACTCCTGTCCCCGAGGGCTTTCACACTGGAGCGGTGCACTGGCAGGTTGGTAAAAAAAGTTCTGCTAGCAGCCAGCATCTTTGGAGCGGTGAAGGAGCGGTGTGTATACCTCTCCTTCACCGCTCCTGCCCATTGAAATCAATGGGGCAGCACAGCTATTCCTTCTGGCTGCAGCAGCGATTTGCGGGTGGTTTTAACCCTTTTTATCCCTTTTTCGGCCGCTAGCGGGGATTAAAAGCGCCTCGCTAGTGGCCGAATAACCCCACAAATACGATGCCCCAGTGTGAAAGGGGCCTTATACTGGCCATACATGAACATTTTTTTTCCTAGAAAATCTTCATTTTAAGAGCATTCGTTCAATTTTCTAATCATTAGTGGAGGCAAATCAACGCTTGTTTTCGATCACAGAGACGGGAAAATTCAAAGGAGCCGAGTCGAAAACTTTGTGGTCGAAGGAATTTTCAGATGGTGTGCGGCTTTCCTTCAGAAATGACATTCATCTTAAAATTGAATGTTGAAAGGAAGTGAAATATCAGAATGTAGAAATACGTGTACCATACGTGTATGGCCAGCAAAAGACTTAGCAGCAGCGTGTATTTTTAATTTGTTTAGTTGTCATGGTGGGGTTAAAAAAACAAAAATTAGCCCTTTATAGTACAAAAACAGCAGATAATCACTATTATGAGGAGTTTATATTGAGAAACAGTGATAATATATATATAACTTATATCATATATACTGTACAGTGCATCCGGGAAATATCCACGGCGCTGAGCACTGTCCCATGGTTCCACCCCCTACCCACCTCCCAGTACTGCCCCATGGTTCCGCCCCCTACCCACATACATGGCCCCCTTGTGGCCTAGTGTGGATGTCTATTGTTCCCCAGTCAGCCATAACTGAAGACCCCCTGGTGGTTAAAAAACAGAACGGAGGTTGTTTGCTTTGCTTGATGTGCCTATTTTCAATGATTGGAGGTTTTTTGAATACTTCTGGCGCCATTGAACAAGATTCTGAGATTTATTATATGGACTATATTCTGTGCCTGCTTTCTGCATATTCACTATTATATATGATTTTTGTTTAAAGCACGTAGCACCTTATTCATGATTATAGTTGATTTGCGCAGGACCATTTTTCATTTTCAACCTGCCTACACGCTACTCTGCCACCTTCTCCGCCATTCAATGTTATCCTTGTTCCTTGTATGAAAGTTACGTGCACCACACCGGACACAACATCTGTGACTTACACCCCGGTACCTCTGTGTCTCAGTGACAGTCATTGGGTCCTGTGTGTGGACAACAGCAACCAGAATTGTACCCTTAGCACTGCCCCCGGCACTGACAGAACAGGAGGTTCCAGATTCCGCTACTAATCCAGGTTGTGGGCTGGCATAGTACAGAGCTCTGCTGCGTCCGGACACCAACGTTCAGCCGCAGCCTATGAATGAGCCCCGCTGTGCTGAGTGACTTCTACTGACACCCAGATAGAGAAGACCAGTCATATACAGATAATCAGAGGTAGCAATAGGCTGAGATAAGCAGAGGCTGCAATAGGTGCAGGAACTCCTCCCTTTGTCTCTGCCCCCTACCTACCGCTGAGCACCGCCCCATGGTTCCACCCCCTACCCACCTCCCAGTACTGCCCCATGGTTCCGCCTCCTACCCACCTCTGATCACCGTGCCACAGTTTCACCCCCTACCCACCTCCCAATACCACCCCATTGTTCCACCCCCCTACCCACCTCCCAGTACGATCCCATGATTCTACCTCCTACTCACCTCCCAGTACCACCCCATGGTTCCTCCCCTACCCAACTCCCAGTACAGCCCCATGTTTCCGCCCCTACCCACCTCTGAGCACATCCCATGGTTCCATGCCCTACCCACCTCCCAGTACCGCCGCATGGTTCCACCCCTACCAACCTCTCAGTACCTCCCCATGATTCCGCCACCTACCCACCCATGAGCACCGCCCCATGGTTCCGCCCCTACCCAACTCCCAGTACCACCCCATGGTTCTGCCCCTACCTTCCTCTATACACTGTCCCCATGGTTCCATCCCCTACCCACCTCCCAGTACCGCCCCATGATTCCTCCCCCTACCCAATTCTGAGCACCGCCCCATGGTTTTCGCCCTACCCAACTCCCAGTAATGGCCCATGGTTCTGCCCCCTACCCACCTCTGAGCATTGTTCCATGGTTCCATCCCCTACCCACCTCCCAATATCTCCCCATGGTTCCACCCCATACCCACCTCCCAGTACCGCCTCATGATTCCACCCCTACCCACCTCTGAGCATCACCCCATGGTTCCGCCCCTACCCAACTCCCAGTTATGAATATTAAGGTTATTGAGTGGCCTAGCCAATCTCCAGACCTTAAACCTATAGAAAATGTATGGAGAGAGCTGAAACTTCGAGTTGCCAAGCGACAGACAAGAAATCTTAAGGATTTAGAGAAGATCTGAAAAGAGTGGACCAAAATCCCTCCCGAGATGTGTACAAATGTATGTTCTCCTCCAACGTGGCTGAGAAAGCCAAGAACCTCATGGGAGGTCTCATCCAGAATCCCATCACTACAGGACTAGAATGACCCGTCCTCTGATAGGTGACAGTGATGAACAATCTGTGGAACGGCTCACCTCCAGGCTCTGACCTCTGGCCTCCAGAGGCTGATTTTCTTGTTTTGTAAATACAAAAAAAGTCAAAATAATTATATAATAATAAGAAGAAATAGTTGTGTATCAGCAGGAAATAGATTTTTGGTTGATATTCTGTCTCTATCATATAAAATAAACCTTTGATACAAGGAAATGAAGGGTCTATTTTTTTTAAGTAGGCAAACGTAGACAATCTGCAGAGGAGCAAATCATTATTTTCCCCACTGGGTATCCCATAATTTGTGGAGCAGAATACATTCTGGAATACATTATGAAGAAAGGTTCTTTATCTGCAAACTTTTATAATGGAAATGAAGAAAAACACTTTATTTTTTCAAAATGTTCTGTTTTTTTCCCCGTTTATTTAGCAAAAAGTTAAAGCGGAGTTCTACCCTAAAGTGGAACTTCTGCTCATCGGAGCCCCCCCTCCGGTGTCACAGTTGGCACCTTTCAGGGGGGGAGTCTATGCCTCTTCCTGTCCCGCCGCACTGTCTGCTGGGACACACACAGGTCCCAGAGACAGCGCGGACCTTTCCCATTGCATTGTGCAACTCGCACATGCACAGTAGGGAACCGGGAAGTGAAGCCGCAACGCTTCACTTCCTGATTCCCTCACTGAGAATGGCAGCAGCTGAGCGATCGATCGGCCTCAGCTGCCGACATCGCTGGACCCTGGGACAGGAGAGTGTCCATTTATTAAAAGTCAGTAGCTGTAGTATTTATAGCTGCTGGATTTTAAGATTTTTTTTTTTTCCAGTGGACTCCCTCTTTAAATAACAGAAGAAAGCTCTATTTGTGTGAAAAAATTTATAAAACTGTCATATGGGTACAATGACCGCACAATTGTCATTCAAACTATGACAGTGCTGAAAGCTGGAAATTGGCCTGGGCAGGAGGGGAGGGAGGAAAGTGTCGGTATTGAAGCTTTTAAAAAAACATTTTTTTGGAAGAGTTTTTCATTTGGTTTTACATATGTCACACTGGTTGCATGGTGGTTGTGCGTGGCTGTACACTGGTTGCACGGTGGTTGCATGTGGCTACACAGTGGTGGCACACTGGTTGTGCGATGATTCCACACTGGTTTTGCAGTGGTTGCACACTGTTTGTGTGCTGGTTGCACTCTGGTTACGTGGTGGTTGCACACTGGTTGCGCGTTGGTTGCACAGTATTTGCTCGCTGGTTGAAATAATTTCTATAATAATTCTGTCTAATTCCGTCTCTGCTAGCTATCTGGACTGACCTCTATGAACGTTCTGCTAATTACTCTCCAGCCAAGGCATCATTCCCATCATCCTCTATGGACATCCACAGGTACTCTTTGTTCTACCTTACCCAGGGGCGCAGTACCCAACTAGGCCACTATAGGTGAATGTACACTAGCCAGGTGTATTGTCTGACCACAGATACAAGAATTCCAATTACAGCTAATATAGGTACCCACGTTTACCCTAAGCTGACCTTGTATTCCCTGCACAGCATCACTCACACAGGGAGAGGAAGGGGCAACACTAATGAGGGATTTACTAAAGATAAATAGACCGAGAACTCTGCAAAGTGTAGTTGCTCCAGAGCATAGTAAAGGTGGAGGAGCTCTACTGACTTCCATCATCTAATCACATACAAGTAATGCCACATACACACGATGTATTTTTTCGGCGTAATAAACTCTGATGGTTTTTCCGACTGAGTTCTACTGAAACTGTCTTGCCTACACATGATCACACCAAAGTCCGACCATCTAGAATGCGGTGACGTACAACACGTGCGACAGGGCTAGAAAAAGGAAGTTCAGTAGCCAATAGCTGCCGTCTTGTACTTGCTTCAGAGCATGCGTAATTTTTGGTCCTTTAGAACAGCATACAGACGAACGGTTTTCCCAATAGGAATTGATTCCGTTGGAATTATTTAAAACATGTTCTTTCTAGGTCCATCAGAATTTTCAGGGGAAAAAAAATCCAATGAGGCCCACACACGATCGGAATATCCGATGAAACGATTCAGTCTTACTTTTTTGCCGGAAAGTCCGACCGTGTGTACGCGGCATAAAAATGCTTTTTTTTTATCTTCCTTGCATGTGATTGGATATTCTTTGAAAACTGAAGATTCTCCTCATTTACTAACAGCACCACCTGCTGGCATAGATAGGTATAATGCATATATACAGTTGTGCTCATAAGTTTACATACCCTGGCAGAATTTATGATTTCTTGGCCATTTTTCAGAGAATATGAATGATAACACAAAATCTTTTCTTTCAGTCATGGTTAGTGTTTGTCTGAAGCAATTTATTATCAATCATCTGTGTTGACACTTTTTAAATCATAATCACAACAGAAAATACCAAAATGACCCTGATCACATGTTTACATACAATTTGGACTCATAACACGCACACAAGTTGACACAAAAGGGGTTTGAATGGCTATTAAAGGTAACCATCCTCATCTGGGATCTGTTTGCTTGTAATTAGTGTGTGTGTGTGTAAAAGGTCAATGAGTTTCTGGACTGACAGACCCTTGCATCTTTCATCCAGTGCTGCACTGATGTTTCTGGGTTCTGAGTCATGGGGAAAGCAAAAAAATTGTCAAAGGGTCTGCAGGAAAAGGTAGTTGAACTGTATGAAACAGGAAAGGGATATAAAAAGATATACAAGGAATTGAAAATGCCAATCAGCAGTGCTCAAACTCCAATCAGGAAGTGGAAAATGAGGGGTTCTGTTGAAATCAAACCATGGTCAGGTAGACCAACTAAAATTTGGATAGAGTAAAGGAGGGTTATAATCCCTGTCAGGTTTTTTCCTGCCATCTGTGTCCTATTGGGAAGCTTTCCCTTCACTTCCTTTCCCATTAGCCAAACGGGAAGTGAGACGAAATTCCTGCAAATTGAGGGAATTCATTGGGGACCCCAGATCACCAGAACTAATGTCCCCATTGGAAGATTTCCCCTCTATTACTTTTTTGGGGAAAAGATTTTCTTTCACTTTCACTTTCAATGATAATGGTAAATAGTTCAAATAGAGAGAATGAATCTCCCTAACGGGGGCACAGACAGCAATAAAAACTGGCAGGTGTTCTAATCCACCTTCACTCTATCCAAACCTAGAACAAAAGTTTTACCTTTAGTTCTACTTTAAGGTTTGACGTGTTTGGTATCATTTACTCGATGCAACCCAAAAAATGGGTATGGTAATGAGTTTGTTTGCATTAAAGTGTATTTTTTTTAAATGTGTTCAATACATAATAAATAGCTGCACAAATATTGTGTGACATAAAAATGATGAACTGCCTCCATATTATTTTCCAAGACGTCTACAGTCAGAAAATACATAATTGTTTGTGGGTTGAAAGTAAAGCCCCATACACACTATTCGATTTTCTGCAGATTTTTGTCTTCGGAGTTACTAAAACCATGAAGGATTTTAGCTAAATGGTTAGGTTCCTCAGGCTCAATGCTTGCCCTAAGAGGATCCTCCTTTTAAGTGAGGGCCCGTCCATAGGGGGCGCACAGGCCCCTATATTAATTGCAGGGATCGGGGCCACCACTGAGCTGCACACGTGCTCTTCAGTTTACAATCCGGCACGGGATAACTAAACACTTGGGAGTGACTTCATACCGTACTGGCCAATCAAGACAGATGAAGACCCCAGACACCCAGAAGAGGGGGGAAAGATGCAACCACCATGGGGTGTATTTATAAGAAAGAAATTGCAGCGCTATTCTTGTGAAATTGCAAAATCAAATATTACTAGGCTATTTTCTATCCAGGTCAAATGTTCTTCATTCATAGGAATAGCATGACTCATGAAAACATTATTGTATAATTGTGGTCACTAGATGGAGCTGATGATCATAGCAAATAAGTATTTATTATTGGCAATTATTATGTGGTATGACCCCACCAAGGACTTTATTAAGAGACCACCCAACACTCTGCAATGGAAAAAGCCCTGTCCCTTTAATCCTGTGTCAAACTACCCCCCCCCCCCTCCGCTTTCTGTTTGTATATCTAATCCCCTCTCTTAAATCTGTATTTTTGCTGATTTTAACCCCAAGCATTATATATTTTGTTTAGCAGACACCCCTGGAGAATAGAATGCCAACGATTGCATTTTTGTTTTTTTATGTCACAGTATTTGCACAGTGGTTTTTCAAACCCAATTTATTGGCAAAAAACACCTTAACCCCGGCCACCCGGGGTTAATGGGCCACCCAGGCCAATTCTGACATTTCTCTCCAACATGTAAAAATCTTCTTTTTTTGCTAGACATAAAACCCCCAAACATTATATGTTCTTTTAGCAGAGAACCTGGAGAACACAATGGCGGGCGTTGCAACTTTTTATCTTGCACGGTATTTGCAAATTTGGAATTTTTCAACAGTTTCATGCTTTAAAAAAAAAAACAGTAAAGTTAGCCCAATTTTTTTGCATAATGTGAAATATGAAGTTACGCCAAGTAAATTGATACCTAACATGTCACGCTTCAAGCACATGCTGGTGGAATGGCGCCAAACTTTCAGTACAAAAATCTCCATAGGCGACATTTTACATTTTTTTACTGGTTACATGTTTTGAGTTACAGAGGAAGCCTAGGGCTAGAATTATTGCTCTCGCTCTAAGGTTCGCGGCAACACCTCACATGTGTGGTTTGAACACCGTTTTCATATGTGGGTGATACTTATGTATGCGGTTGCTTCTGCGTGCACGAACACAGGGACAGGAGCACGTTACATTTTATTCTATTCTTTTATTTATTTAAATTTTTTAGGTTGACACTTTAAAAAAAAAAAAAAAAACTTTTTTTGCTTTTATTCCTATTACAAGTAATGTAAACATCCCTTGTAATAGGAATATGGCATTATCGGACCTCTTTACAGTGAGCTAAGACCCCCCCTCATCTCACCTCTAGTCTGGGACAGCTGAAATAAAAAAAAAACGATCTCAGCTTCCCAGCCAAAGCGGCGCTGTTTGTTTGAATGCAGAGGTCAGGTGTGACGTCATAACATCGCGTCCAGCATCCAAACGATCATAGAGACTCCGACGTCCATCTAGTCAGCCGGAAATCTCTATGGTAAACATAGGGGCCAGCGGATCCTGTCTCTGACTTAACGATGGCAGCGATGAGTTGGTAGAAGGGAGGAAGTCCTCTTTTGCTGCCCGTAAGAACGATCAAGTGGCTGAATAGCCGCTATGATCGTTCTTATGGTGTAGGGAATAGCCGTCTGAAAATGCCGTTATCTTATATTGTTTTTTTTCTTCTTCTTCCCCTTTTGCATTAAAAAATTTCTTTCTGGTCCTCTAAGGCCAAGCAGACTAAGGATTACCATGGATTACTGGAACCATGTCCTGTGGTCTGATGAGACCAAGATAAATTTATTTGGTTCAGATGGTGTCACACATGTGTGGCGGCAACCAGGTGAGGAGTACAAAGACAAATGTGTCTTGCCTACAGTCAAGCATGGTGGTGGGAGTGTCATGGTTTGGGGCTGCATGAGTGCTGCCAGCACTGGGGAGCTACAGTTCACTGTGGGGACCATAAATGCCAATATGTTGTGTGACATAATGAAGCAGAGAATGATCCCCTCCCTTTGGAGACTGGGCTGTATTCCAACATGATAACGACCCCAAACACACCTTCAAGACGACCACTGCCTTACTAAAGGTGATGGACTGGCCAAGCATGTCTCCAGACCTAAACCCTATTGAGCATCTGTGGAGCATTCTCAAACAGAAGGTGGAGGAGCGCAAGGTCTCCAACATCCACCAGCTCTGTGATGTCATCATGGAGGAGTGGAAGAGGACTCCAGTGGCAACCTGTGAAGCTCTGGTGAACTCCATGCCCAAGAGGGTTAAGGCAGTTCTGGAAAATAATGGGGCCCACACAAAATATTGACACTTTGAGCCCAATTTTGAAATTTTTACATAGAGGTGTACTCACTTTTGTTGCCAGTGGTTTAGACATTAATGGCTGTGTGTTGAGTTATTTTGAGGGGACAGCAAATTTACACTCATGTATAATAGTGAATATGCAGAAAGCAGGCACAGAATATAGTCCATATAATAAATCTCAGAATCTTGTTCAATGGCGCCAGAAGTATTAAAAAAATGTTTTCAGAGAAACAGCAGGTAAAAGGTACTTCTATAACACGAGAGACTATGGGCTCCCAGAACTCTCACCTCCAATCGTTAAAAATAGGCACATCAAGCAAAGCAAACAACCTCCGTTCTGTTTTTAACCACCAGGGGGTCTTCAGTTATGGCTGACTGGGGAACAACAGACATCCACACTAGGCCACAAGGGGGCCATCTATCCCTGTGCCAACTGTATTGTAACTGCGGTGGCGATTTCCATGGGTATATGCCGCTCAAAGAAATAACATGGGGAGAGGGAAAAGGCTCTGATAGTGTAGTATTTATTTAAAACATAAGGTTTAATCAGTTAAAATATAAATCGGACTCTCACATATTAATCAATGGAACAGCACACAAAGAAAAATGGTGTCCTGGCGTCTTCCGCCAGTTTTACTTTACTTCCGGTATGGCGTCACGGTCACTCCCTACGCGTTACGTCAATCACGTGACTTCTTCATCCCATCAGAGCCTTTTCCCTCTCCCCATGTTATTTCTTTGAGCGGCATATACCCGTGGAAATTGCCACCGCAGTTACAATACAGTTGGCACAGATAAATCCAGATAAATCCCAGATAAATCCAGAAACTGCCATCCAGTTATCCAAATAAAGGGTTATACCACCCTGAACTGATATTACCATGTTTGGTGGATGCTGGTGAAGTAAACCGTATAAACCATTTTTTATATCTATGATCTGTGGCTGGTCTCATCTTACAAAGGGAAATATACAAGCATTGTTATATGAAAATAAAGTTTAATGGCAATAACAGCATAAAATGATTTACACCTGGGAATGCAATCGGGCATTTGTCACAAGATGACCAGGGCTAACAGCAACAGAATGTGGAATGAAGTTTACTTCCACAAATACAGGCGGTCTCCAGGTTACAAACATCCGACTTACAAATGACTCCTACTTGCAAACGGAGGGAGACAACAGGAAGTGAGAGGAAATCTACCCCTAGGAAGGGAAATTCACTCCTGTAATGCCCCATACATGCAGTTGGAAATTCAGATGGAAAAAGTCTGATCGGATTATGTTGTCGGAAAATCTGATCATGTGTGGGCTCTATCGGACTTTTTCCATCGGAATTTCCGACGGAAAAAGTTTTAGAGCTGGATCTAAAATTTTCCGACAACGAAATCCGATCAGACTTTTTCCGATCGTGTGCAGAGAATTCCGACGCACAAAGTGCCACGCATGCATAGAATAAATTTGGAGACGAACGCTATTGGCTACTGGCCTCTACGTAGTCCCGTCGTACGTTTTGTATGTCACCTCGTTCCAAACAATCCGATTTTCTGACAACTTTGTGTGACCGTGTGTATGCAAGACAAGTTTGGGCCAAAATCCATCTGAAAAAATCAGACGGATTTTGTAGTCGGAATGTCCGTCCGTGTGTACGGGGCATTAGAATTATCATGAGAAAAAGGTGTCTCCACTGGAGCTTTTTCACTAATCCTTGTTTCCACAACAACCCGAAATTTTCAAAATCCGATTGTCACAGGGACAGAAAGTGAGGTGAAATCCTGCTGAACAGGGGCACAAACAGCAAAAAAAAATGTTACAGGGGTGTTATCCCTTTTCTGTGCTATTAAAAAAATGTTAAAGTAATTATTTTGGCTGGAGCTAAACTTAAATAATGTACCTGTTCTGACTTACAAAAAGATTAAACTTAAGAACAAACCTACAGACCCAATCTTGTTAGTAACCTGTGGATCGTCTTCATCTATCCCTCCTTCTCTATATTCTTCCTTCGTTCTTTCTCTCTATTCTTCCTTCTTTCCTTCTCTCTATTCATTCTTCCTTTCCTTCCTTCCTTTTTTCTCTCTATTCTTTCTTCCTTCCTTCCTTTGCTCTTTATTCTTCCTTCCTTCCTTCTCTATTCTTCCTTCCTTCCTTCTCTATTCTTCCTTCCTTCCTTCTCTATTCTTCCTTCCTTCTCTATTCTTCATTCCTTCCTTCTCTATTCTTCCTTCCTTCCTTCCTTCTTTCTATGCTTCTTTTGATCTACCCCTCCTCGCTCTTTATTCTTCCTTCCTTCCTTCGTTCCTTCTCTATTCTTCCTTCCTTCTCTATTCTTCATTCATTCCTTCTCTATTCTTCCTTTCATACCCCTCCTCGCTCTTTATTCTTCCTTCCTTCTTTCCTTCCTTCTCTATTCTTCCTTCTCTAGTCTTCCTTCCTTCTCTATTCTTCCTTTGCTCTTTATTCTTCTTTCCTTCCTTCTCTATTCTTCCTTCCTTCATTCCTTCTCTATTTCTCCTTCCTTCTATGCTTCTTTTGATCTACCCCTCCTCGCTCTTTGATCTTCCTTCCTTCTCTATTCTTCCTTCCTTCTCTACTCTTCCTTTGCTCTTTATTCTTCCCTGCTTCTCTATTCTTCCTTTCTTCCTTTTCTATTCTTCCTTCCTTCTCTATTCTTCCCTTTCTATTCTTCCTTCCTTCCTTCTCTATTCTTCCTTCATTCCTTCTTTATTCTTCCTTCCTTCTATGCTTCTTTTGATCTACCCCTCCTCGCTCTTTATTCTTCCTTCCTTCCTTCGTTCCTTCTCTATTCTTCATTCATTCCTTCTCTATTCTTCCTTCCATACCCCTCCTCGCTCTTTATTCTTCCTTCCTTCTTTCCTTCCTTCTATAGTCTTCCTTCCTTCTCTATTCTTCCTTTGCTCTTTATTCTTCTTTCCTTCCTTCTCTATTCTTCCTTCCTTCATTCCTTCTCTATTCCTCCTTCCTTCTATGCTTCTTTTGATCTACCCCTCCTCGCTCTTTGATCTTCCTTCCTTCCTTCTCTATTCTTCCTTCCTACTCTACTCTTCCTTTGCTCTTTATTCTTCCCTGCTTCTCTATTCTTCCTTTCTTCTCTATTCTTCCCTTTCTATTCTTCCTTCCTTCCTTCTCTATTCTTCCTTCATTCCTTCTCTATTCTTCCTTCCTTCTATGCTTCTTTTGATCTACCCCTCCTCGCTCTTTATTCTTCCTTCCTTCCTTCTCTATTCTTCCTTTGCTCTTTATTCTTCCCTCCTTCTCTATTCTTCCTTCTCTATTCTTCCTTCCTTTTCTATTCTTCTTTCCTTCCCTATTGTTCCTTCATTCCTTCTCTATTCTTCCTTTCTTCTATGCTTCTTTTGATCTACCCCTCCTCTCTCTATGCTTGCTTCTTTCCCTCCCTTTGACAGGGTCTTTTCTCCTTTGGTGTTTCTTGTCTATTCATTTAGTGACTGTCCTCCTCCCTTCTGCAGTTTCATTCACATAGAAGTTACCTTGGATTCACCTGCATTTTTCAGGATTCAACATGCCAAGAAGACTTCACAATAGATGCGCTGGAGCAATGAAGTGAGCTGTGCATGCTCAATGAGAGCTTCACAAATCTCTTAATTGTAAAGGCCAATAGAATTTTGTAAACCGTCTGCACAAATAAATTTCTATGCACAAAATCAGAAATTACATACATTATGCCATCTGTCTCTAGCATTAAAGTGATTGTAAAGTCTTAATTTGTTTAAAATAATGTCTTATACTTGCCTGGTCTGTGCAATTGAATTGTTGCCCTGCTCCTTCTCTTCTGGGGTCCCCTGCCTTCGCTCTTTGTCTGTCTCTCTCCCTGTCTGTTTCTCTCCCTCTCTTTAATGAAATAAAATTCTATTTAACCACTGGAATGTTCCGCACAGGTATACTGCGGCAGGGCTGCCCTCCTGCACAAAATCACGTACATAATTTCTTGCACCGGGGCGTGCATGCACCACCGACCCGCTCCTGTGTGATCGTGATTTTTCTGAGGAGAGTAGTGAACAGTGGTCTGCCTATGTAAGTTCTGAGAGGGGGGGAGATGGAGATCTTCCGATATTAATTATTGGACTTTTTCTTTGTGTATTTTTTTATTTTTTCACACATTGCAATATCACTGGAAAGTTTGTATTTTTGTATATTATTTATTATTGCAGTATCATCATTCTATAGCTCTCATACAGTTTTTTTTTTTTTTGCATTATTATTTTTATATTCTTTATTGGTATCATCACTGGAAAGTTGTATTTTGGTATATTATGTTTGCAGCGCTGTCACACGTATATATTTTTATTGTTTTATTTGTTTTGTTTTTTGTGGGAGCACATTAGTGACAGCTGCAGCACAATTTGAATCCCAATATAGTTGTTACTTTTTTATATAACTATCAAAAAACGTTGCTTATTAGCGTGGCGCTACTTGCAATTTTTATTTTATTTTTTATTCTCATCTTTTTTTAAGATGGAGATCTTGTGTTCCTGCTGAGCAGGAATACAGATCTGTCTTCCTCCAGTCAAAACACCCCCACACATTTAGAAAGCACTCCCTAGGGCAGTGATGGCGAACCTTGGCACCCCAGATGTTTTGGAACTACATTTCCCATGATGCTCAGCTACATTGCAGAGTGCAGGAGCATCATGGGAAATGTAGTTCCAAGACATCTGGGGTGCCAAGGTTCGCCATCACTGCCCTAGGAGCACATTTAACCCTTTGATCTCCCATGATGTTAACCCCTTCTCTGCCAGTGTCATTAATGCATTTTATTAGCACTGATCACTGTATTGGTGTCACTCAGATTCACGAAACGCTCACGAGTTACTTCTCCTTGAACGACACACCAGACGTATCTTCCCTGACAATCTGGGAGGCACATAAAAGTGTGGTCAGAGGAGAATTGATTAAATGGGGCGCCAGAAAGAAAAGAGAAAAAGAAAAATATACCACCGAATTATTACAAAAAAATCACAAAATTAGAACTGATTCACAAACAATCTTTAGCCCAAATAAACCTACCTGATCTTACGAAAGCGAGAAAAGACCAGCAGGAAATCTTAGACAACAAAACAAGAAGATTTCTATTCTTCAAAAAAGCCATCTATTATGATCAAGGCGATAAAAGTGGCAGGATTCTAGCCAGGGCTTTAAGAGAATCCATCCTATCTAACAACATTCATGGGATACGATCCAAAGATGGTACAATGACACATGATTCCTCCAAAATTGCTGATATATTCCATTCTTTCTATTCATCACTGTACAATATACATTCTCAAAATAATCCCCTGGCAGAATCAGGAATCAGGACCCAGGCCTTCTCTAACTATATTTCCGGTTGCAATATGCCAACGTTACCAAAAGACGAGGCTGACACCCTGGATCACCCCATTTCTGAATCCGAAGTCACAAAAGCCATAAAAGACCTAGCCACTGGTAAAAGCCCAGGCCCTGACGGGCTTACATCTCAATATTATAGATCCTTCCCTGATATTCTCACAGAACCTCTAACCAAGGCACTAAATGCTATCAGATTAGGTCACCAAGCCTCCCCTGAGTTCCTAATGGCCCATATAACCGTTCTCCCTAAACCCAATAAAGATGACACCAGCTGTACAAATTATAGACCCATCTCGCTCCTCAACTTAGATCTAAAAATCCTAGCAAAGATCATAGCAAACAGAATTAGACCCCTGTTAGAGAAACTCATAGGACCAGAGCAAGTGGGTTTTATGCCAAATCGGGAAGCGAAAGATAATACCACCAAGACACTAAACCTAATTCACAGAGCTATGAGGGACAAAGTCGAGGGCCTTCTGCTGTCTACCGATGCAGAGAAGGCCTTCGACCGAGTCGATTGGGACTACATGTTCCAAGTATGTGAACATGTAGGCTTTGGTCCTGGTCTGATGAAATGGGTCAGAGCAATTTACACCAACCCAAGCGCTAAAAAATTAAAGTGAATGGGATCCTTTCCAAACCGGTAAAAATTAGTAACGGAACAAGACAAGGCTGCCCCTTGTCACCCCTTCTCTTTATTTTATCCATTGAACCTCTGATTAGAACCATCAATCTCCAAACGGACATACATGGTTTTGTGTCAGACAGAAGGGAATTCAAGGTAGCGGCATATGCCGATGATTTACTTTTCTGTATAACCCAACCCCACATCTCAATTCCAAACCTTTTGAAGGCCTTCCAAAAATTCCGCACATTATCAAATTTTAAAATCAATCACAAGAAATGTGAAACATTAGGTCTTAACCTCTCACAGGACACTGAACGTCGGACTAGAGCCAATTGCCCATTCAAATGGGAATCCATATCTTTACAATATCTGGGTGTCCACATTACTGAAAATTTTGACTCCTTATTTGCTTGCAATTTTCAACCTCTGCTTAAGAAAATAGAAGCAGATCTTAAAAGATGGAATGGTGGGAAGTTCTCATGGTTTGGCAGGGCGGCCATACTGAAAATGGCTGTTCTGCCAAGATTGCTATATTTGTTTCATACGCTGCCTATAGACATCCCGGACTCCTTTTTCAGGCAACTAACAAGATTGCAGAGCAACTTTCTCTGGGCAAACAAGAGACCCCGTGTACGACTCAACTTTCTGCAGAAACCCAAATCAAAAGGGGGTATAGGTCTGCCTGATTTCAGAAAGTACTATTATGCTTCGCATCTCTCCAGAATCATAGATTGGCACTGCCATGAGCACTGTAAAGATTGGGTATGTCTGGAGAAGGCGAGTTCGGATTTGTCTATCCCGTTTTTACCATGGTCCAACTATTCTACAACACCACTTAACATCAAGGGCCACCCCATGGTCAATACCACATTAAAATTTTTCCATAAAAATGATACAAAACATGGAATCTCATCATCCCCAAGCCCTCTTACCTCACTTTCTAATAACCCTGATTTTCCTCCAGGTCTGAATAACAAAAAATTGTTTAGAAATTACCCTAAGGAACCAATGGTGGTCTCTCACTGCCTCTCTAATAACCACATGAAACAGTTTATTGACTTAAGATGTGAGTTTGGATCGTATCCCTTGACCCTTTGGGCCTATACCCAAATCCAAGATTTAATCTTAAACGATAAAAACAAAGAGGCCTTTTTTGACCTCTTACCAATTTCGAAAAAATCTGCGCCAAGAAGGAACCGATTAAAAAAACTACCTCCCTATTGTACAGCTGGCTCATCCAGCCGAAGTCGGACCTCCCTGACAGATATAAAGCTCTATGGGAAAGGGATCTCCAAATGCAGATCTCGGACTCTCAATGGGAAAAAGCTAATGTCTTCTCACACAAATGCTCTTTGAGTTCTCGTTTACAAGAAACTTCTTACAAAATACGATCACAGTGGTATATTACACCAATTAAAAAAAAACATTGGTATCCCGGAGGGTCCGACATATGCTGGAGATGCAGAGAAGAAACAGGTTCATTTCTTCACTTATGGTGGAGCTGCCCAAACATTCAGCCTTTTTGGATCCAGGTGAAACATTGGATAAAACACATTACAGGTTATACAATGGAAATAAATGCTGCGCGGTGTCTTCTCTACATAACACACCTCTCATACAAATCCTATAAGAAGTCTCTGATTAGGCACCTGCTCAATGCAGCAAAGAGCCTGATTCCTCTACATTGGAACTCCCAAAACATCCCCTCAATTAAAGATTGGTTTTCAAAAATTTGTTTAATCCACAATATGGAAGAAATTATTGCTACCAAAAACGAAAACACAGAACAATTCCATTTAATGTGGAAACCTTGGCGTACCTTTATTACCTCAGATATCTTTAGAACCCTATCTAAATAATTAACTCTAATGCCACGTACACACGGGCGGACTGTATGGCGTACTTAGTCCGTCGAAACACATTTCAGCGGACAGTCCGCTCGTGTGTGGGCTTCAGCTGACTTTTTCAGCGTGCAGTCTGGCGTACTAAGTATTTCGGATTTTTCGAAATTCTGTCCGTCGTACTTTGGTTTCAGCGGACAATCCGCTCGTCAGTAGGCTAGTTCGACGGACTAAGAATGACGCATGCCCAGAAAGGATTTACACGGCGGAAGGGTGCTTTGCTGTGTATTGGACTTCCTATTTCTAGTCCCGTCATACGTGCTGTACACGTCATTGCGCAAGCTTTCGACGGACTGTTTGTGCATCCGTGTGTGGTCAAGTCCGTTCAGTCGAAAGTATGACGGACTGTCCGTCGGATTGTATGACGGACTAAGTATGCCATACAGTCCGCTCGTGTGTACGCGGCATAAGACACATAGAAGGCATGATATATTCAGGATGGATAAATCCCCCTGACTCACTGAACTTTAACTTAAATAATGGTGTAGTTCTATAAATTAGGATAGCCGGTAGTCCTTGACGTGGTCTCTTTCCTTTTTCCCCTTTCATCACTCAACAATACCAAATATCATTTGCATATATTGATCTGTTCAAACTGTACACTTCATATATATTAATATATATGTTCAATGCAATTGTTTGGATCTATGTCTTATCATCTGAAAGCTCATAAGGTGTATACATTACTTTGTTCTTACCACTCTTTGTTATTGTTTTTCATCTTCAATAAACTTTATTGTGAAAAAAAAAAAAAATTGGGCTAACTTTACTGTTGTCTTGTTTTTTATTAAATAAATTATTTTTCCCTAAAAAAGTGCGCTTGTAAGTCTTCTGCGCAAATACGGTGTGACAGACAGTTTTGCAACGACCACCATTTTATTCTCTAGGGTGTTAGAATAAAAAATATATATAATGTTTAGGGGTTCTAAATAAAGGGAAGGAGATGGGCAGGCAATAAAACCAGGCAGGGGAAGCTCCATTAGCATTGCTGGTCGTCATACCAATGGCCACCACAAGAGGGCGCCAGATTCCAGAAGGAATCATAGGACCACAGAAGGCCTCAAAGCTGTGGCCTTAATTACCGGCCGCCGGCGGAACAGCCCGAAGCGATCACGCGGGGGGGGGTCCATGGAGACAGGATACCCCCAGCTGTGATGCCCCAGGCGCCAGGTCACTAATTCTAGTCGCAAATGCGACCTGGCGCCCGGGTTTTGTCGAGCCCTGCTCTACATAGTTACATAGTAGGTGAGGTTGAAAAAAGACACAAATCCACCAAGTCCAACCTATGTGTGTGATTATATGTCAGTATTACATTGTATATCCCTGTATGTTGTGGTTGTTCAGGTGCTTATCTAATAGTTTCTTGAAACTATCAATGCCCTGAGACCACCGCATGTGGAAGGGAATTCCACATTCTTGCCGCTCTTACAGTAAAGAACCCTCTACGTAGTTTAATGTTAAACCTCTTTTCTTCTAATTTTAATGAGTGGCCACGAGTCTTGTTAAACCCCCTTCTTTCTGTTTGTATATTGAAATCATATCCCCTCTCAAGCGTCTCTTTTGCACAGAGAATAAGTTCAGTGCTCGCAACCTTTCCTCATAACTAGTAAAGTAATTATTCCTGCGCTGCCTTTATTAGGTGATGGACCGTGTAACTGCTGCGTACACCGGAATGGATCAGACCGTATCCAGCAAATTGTAACAGGGGGGTAGTTGGTGTCGCGCTATTCTAATACAGAACACTGGTCAGGAGGGGGTTCCAAGCCCTAACTTCCTGGCTCATAGATGAGAAGGTTTGAAGTAAGGTAGTGTATAGGCCTTAATAGTTATAAGGATGGCTAGAAAATTTCTGTTTCTTAATAAGTTATATGTCTAAAATTATGTGGAGTGGGAGTAAAGTAATAAAATGTCAGCTAGATGGTGCAATAGTAATGTGAAAACCAAGGAATAAAAAGAGGGAATTGAATAAAAATAGAAAATGGCAGAATATGAATAACATATATAATATTAAAATAAATAAAATAGTAAAAGCACTACAGAGGTGTCTGTGCCCAGACTACAAATGTGCCGAAATAGTCCTTGTAAGAAAAGCTAATGCGAAGTATCAGCGTAATTGAAAAAATGGAACTTGATATAGTAGAAGTGAACACACTACAGAGTCAGCTGTGACTTAAGCTGTATGAATAAACCAAATGATATAAATCAGAGTGTGAGGTGTGGACGCATCCAACACCATCAACTAAGGACCTCTAAAATTAAGTGTATTCAAAAAAGTGCCACGTGCTCAATAAAATGGAAATAGATGCATAACACTGAAAAAAGGTATAAATCAATAAATGAATGAATTGGGAGAGTATTGAATCAAATAATTACACCCAACAGATCGGTGTGATAACAGAATAACAAACAGAATATTTCAGTATGAAATGAGTAATTTTTTCAAAATTAGTAAATGCCCTACAGAGCCCTTTCAACAAATGTGTAAACTTAAATTCATAAGTGCAACCAGTGCAATTAAAAAGTGCATATAAAAAAGTGCCAAGTGCCTTGTACACAGAATTTCCATATGCAATAAGTAATTCTTTCAAAATCGGTAAATACCCTACAGAGCCATTGACCATTATTTATGCAACACTGTACCTTTTTATAGATGGGCAACTCCTATCATATCAATTGGTGGTTCCAAATTAATAACTACTGCAGTAGGGAACAGACACAGAAAGATACACTCGGCATCTTTCCAAAATAACTGTTCTGATTTATTATGACTCAATTGAAGGTTTTTATACACATGATTGCAAAGGTATCACATTAATATTACAATTGTACAGTGGGGTGGGGGGGGATACGAATCTGATCCCCTGCAGATTTTGTAAGTTTGCCCACTTACAAATAAATGAATGGTCTATAATTTTAATGTGGTTTTTAAATGATAGCGACAGAATATCAATTGAAAATACAGAAAAAACACATAAAACAAATGCTATTAATTAAGATGCAGTTTAGTGAGTGAAATAAATATTTGATCCCCAAGCAAAACATGATTTAGTAGTTGGTGGAGAAACTCTTGTTGGTAAGCACAGAGGTAAAACGTTTCTTGTAGTTGATGTCCAAGTTTGCACACATCTTAGGGTCCTTTCACACGGGGCGGATCAGTTCTGATCCGCCCCGTGGATATCCGTATGCTCAGCGGGGATCACTCCGTCGATCCCCGCTGAGCAGGAAGAGGACAGGTCCGTCTCTGCACACTGCGCAGGGACAGACCTGTCACAGCGCCGCTCTCCCCTATGGGAGATCAGATGATGACGGACCGCAGTGCCCGTCGTCACCCGATCCGATCCGCAGACGGATGGAAAAATAGCTTTTTCCTCCGTTACACTTTTTCGGATCGGAGCGGGTCGGATGTCAGCGGACATGTCACCGCTGACATCCGACGCTCCATAGAGCTCTATGGAGCACCCGTTCAGGTCCGCCTGAAAAACTGACAGGCGGGCCTGAACGGAACGTCAGTGTGAAAGGGGCCTTAGGAGAGTTTTTGGTCCACTCTTCCTTACAGATCTTCTCTAAATCCTTAAACTTTCTTGGCTGTCACTTGACAACTCGAAATTTCAGCTCCCTCCATACATCTTCTATAGGATTAAGGTCTGGAAAATGATTAGGCCACACCATGACCTCAATGCGCTTCTTCTTGAGCCATTCATTTGTTGTTTTGGGTCATTGTCATGCTGGAAGACCCAACCATGACCCATCTTCAGTGTTCTAGCCGAGATAAGAAGGTTGTCATCCAAAATTTTACAATACATGGCCCCATCCATTGGTCCCTTAATGGGGAAAATTCGGTCTGTACCTTTAGCAGAGAAACGGCCCCAAACCATAATGTTTCCACCTTCGTGCTTGATTGTAGTGTTCTTAGCCCTTGTACACGTGGTCAGAGAATCCGTTAGAATGTGTCCTATCGGACCGTGTTGTCGGATAATCCGACTGTGTGTGGTATGCATCGGACTGATTCTGTCGGAATATCCGTCTGACCCAATTTTCCAACTTGTTGGAAATATTTTCCAACAAACTGGGCCGATCAGACATACTCTGATCATGTGTAGAGAATTACGATCGGACAAAGTGCCACGCATGCTCAGATCAAATTTCTAGACCAAAGCTATTGGCTACTAGCCTGAACATAGTCCCGTCGTAACAAAATAACGTCATCACATTCTGAAAGATCGGATTTTCCGACAACTTGGTCCGACCGTGTGCATGCAACAGTTTCAGACACAATCCATCGGACAAAATCCAACGGATTTGGTTGGCAGAATGTCCGACTGTGTGTACAGGGGCTTAGGGTCGTAGCCAGGGGCGGACTGACAACTCATGGGGCCCCTGGGTAATAGGAGATTATGGGGCCCCCAGGCAATCCGAGATTATGGGGCCACACAGTATACACACACACGCAGTATAAAATCACACAGTATACACATACATGTACACACAGTATACATAGACATGTTTCTATTGGCTGAGAAGGTACTGGAGAGGTGGGGCAGCTATAATCTCTGGATTTTTAGACCAAAAGGATGTCGGTAAGGGACATTTCAGAGACAGATGTAAAAAAACACAGATTTTTAGACACTGTCCCTGGTTTTACTGAGGCTGGCAACCCTGATGGGGCCCCCTAGTGGCACGGGACCCTCGGGCAATGCCCGAGTGGCCGAATGGTCAGTCTGCCCCTGTTCATAGCCACCACTTTTCTTCTTCCAAACATGGCGAGTCCCCCTCCTCAAGAAGGCATGCCAATGGGCAGCTAAATGATTCAGAGAAGGATTGGGAGAAAGTGCTGTGGTCAGATGAGACCAAAATTGAGGTTTTTGGCATTAACTCAACTCGCCGTGTTTGGAGGAAGAAAAAAATGCTGACTATGAGCCTAAGAACACCATCCCTACACTCAAGCACAGAGGTGGAAACATTATGCTTTAGGGCTGTTTCTCTGCTAAAGGTGCAGACTGACCCTTCCATATTGAGGGGCCAATGGATTGGGCCATGTTTTGTAAAATCTTGGATCAGAACCTTCTTCCCTTACCAGAACACTGAAGATGAGTCATGGATGGGTCTTCCAGCATGACAATGACCCAAAACATACCATCAAGGCAACAAAGAAGTGGCTCAGGAAGAAGCACATTAAGGTCATGGAGTGGCCTAGCCAGTCTCCAGACCTTAATCCTATAGAAAATGTATGGAGAGAGCTGAAACTTTGAGTTGTCAAGTGACATCCAAGAAATCTTAAGGATTTAGAGAAGATCTGTTAAAAAGGAGTGGACCAAAATCCCTCCTAAGATGTATGCAACCCTGTTTACTAACGACAACAAACGTCTTACCTCTGTGCTTGCCAACAAGGGTTTCTCCACCAAGTACTAAGTCATGTTTTGCTTGGGGATCAAATACTTATTTCACTCACTGAATGGCAACTTCATTTATAACATTTGTATCATGTGTTTCTTTTCTGGATGTTTGGTTAATATTCTGTCTCTATCATTTAAAATACACCTAAGATAAAAATTACAAAACAATAAAGGGTCTATATGTGGGCAAACTTACAAAATCTGTAGGGGATCAAATACTTATTTCCCCCTCTGTACTTTTATGGTAACAAGGGGCTTAAAACATAAGCAGGCTAATTGCCCGCCTGATCGGTCTTCCCCTCTCTGAGCAGTGCAGATGGGGCGGGGGGCAGGATCCACCGCTGACAGCTGGCAGAAGAAGAGGAGAGCAGCAGGGGATCAGCTGAGCACCACTCTGCACTTCCATTGCCCGCCTGGCTGGTCTTTCCCTCTCCTAGCACTGGGGGGATCAGTTGAACGCTGAACGCCGCTGTAATGAACATACAGTTTCCATTATATAATACAGTGCATTTTAGGATTTTACAGCCCTTTTAAACTAAGGCTTATTTTTGGGGTAGGTCTTATTTTCAGGGAAACACGGTATAAAAAGAAATGTGGAGAACCCTGGCACAATCCCATGCTCATTTACTAAGGCAGCCATAACTGCTTGTGACTGATGACATGGTCCATGTGTCAAGCTGGAGGGAAAAGTGTGTCTGGCAGACATAAAAGATCACCTTTTTGCAAAGTCCTGTTTCATAAATTGACCACTGTAGACCTTCTCTTTCTGGGGTCCTTAAAGTTTAATTATTAATACCAGTTTTACTGTGCTAGAAATAGGGTAGAATCTGTAAGTTGCACAGACCCACCAAGTTTTTGGGGCTGTAATGCAGCATCTTTGGTCTGCTGCCAATGTGCGAGTTTTAAAGTTAGCATGGCTACCTCAGCAAGAAGCTGGAAGGCTAAAGATAGCCAATCAAAGGGGTTGCAAAGGGTCATGTTTTTTCACCTTAATATATCCTATGCATTAAGGTGAAAAAACACCTGGCAGTCACCGGCCCCCTAGCCCCCCCCCCCCCCCCGTATTACTTACCTAAACCCCTTCATTCAGTCTTCAGGGATGCGCTGTCTCTCTCTCCACCGGCTCCTGATTGGACAGATTGATAGCAGCACAGCCATTGGCTCCCACTGCTGTCAATCAAATCCAATGACGCTGGCGCCGGGGGGGCCAGGCCGAGTCCTGCATGCGGTGGCTATGGACGCCGAATACTGGACTCTGGGGCGCACCCGCAAGGTAACTCCCTCGGGGAAGCACTTCTCTGAGGGAGTTATCAGATGTGGGGAAAGCTGCCGGGGCACCCCAGAAGAGCAGGTTTGGGGCCACTCTGTGCAAAACGAGCTGCACAGTGGAGGTAAGTATGTTTGTTATGTAAAAAAAAAAATTACCCTTACAAACACTTTAACTTAGCATGCTTTATTGGTTTACTTGCCAAAGTAAAAACAAACTTCTACCCCTTCTAATGGAACCAAAAGTTCTCCAATTCTCTACTATCTATATGTAGCACCCTCTACCTAAGTGTGGGTGCTAGACTAGGATTTTTCCCGGTTCAGGATATGTACGGGTAAATTTAGGCAGGCTTATGCTGCATGCTGGGCCTGTCTGTTTTGATTTTGGGACTGGGAGTGTACAGAGTAGTGGTGGGTGTGGTCACCTGCGGGGGTACCGCTACAATATAAATATATACTCTTTTGATAGCTCACAGGCTTTGCTAAAGCATGAAGCTCTGCTTATTGAGCTGGAGAAGAAAGATCCAATGACTTCTCTGACTCTATGTAGTTCATCCTCCTTCTGGGTGATAAACTGCATACTCAGTATGGGTATTGCCATCCTCAGTATAAAGCCGGGATCAAATTTACAAAAAAAAAAAATCAAATATTTGGGTCCTCAAGGAGTGTGTCCTGCACTGGGCTCACAGCAGCTGATTCCTACATCATCAATTTAACACGCGGTTTCTCTTTGTCACCAGCCCCCTTCAATAGAGGTAATAAGGTGGCTGGATTCAAATGTACCCATTTTTCATTGGTTCGATTTGTACATAAACAACAATACAAAATCATATTTTGAACCTTTCATTAGACAAATTTTTAGGTAGCTGTTTGCAATAATGAAATAATGTCTGTAAACATTGTCCAGTAGCACATTGGTACTATTACTCTGATATATTGGGGTTAACCCCTCATTACTGGGTCCAGAGTGCATAAATATATTACAATGGCGTGTTTTTTCTATTATACTGTTTGTGTAAGAACTTCAGTTTTATGTTTAAAAAAATAACCTTTTCCTGGCAATATAATTTCTCACTGTTTGCTCTGTTGTTAGTTTTAGCAAGATAACACAAGTCCTTAGTTTCCATCTGACATTTTTCTGATGTCATAACATAATAAATGATAACAGTACCGTGCAATCATGCAACAATTTCCATAAATTCAAACTTTTCTTCAGCCTGACCACTGCACTTACAAGAAAACGGGGCACATAATTTCACAATCCACACATTCTGCTTTGAATTTCTAAAATAAAAACAAAAAGTACCAACAATCTGCATATGAGAGAACAGGAAAAAAACATCAACCAGATCAAAAACTATAAAACAGCTGGCTGCAGGTGGCATCTGTCCTAACAGGGCATGTGGACTTGGCATAATGGGTCTGTTATATTTTAATATTATTTATTACTGTCACATCATGGACCGCACATCAAGTTATTATCAGACCTTTAGATTTCATCTTTGTAGAAAAACTTCTTATGTATCCCATCCATCTTGGCTTTGTTAAATATTATGACTGTTGTATTCCAATTAACAACCTCATCTTAATCTAAAGTAACCTTATATTACAAATTTTTGCCAATAACCTGTATTTGATTTCCAAACAAAAGTTGTCTAAACTAATTAAAATATATCTATATTATTTATAAAATGTTAACGTAATTTCAGAAATTAATACTCAAGTGATATTCTCAATATTACACCCTCATTATAATACATCTCCAAAGATATATCTCCTTGAAAGGAGGAAATTTTACTTCATTTCCCTTTTTTAAATGCACTGTTTCCAGTATAAGGCTTCATATACACTGCTGCTGGTGGACGTTTAGG
This sequence comes from Lithobates pipiens, assembly GCF_037356315.1. Lineage (NCBI taxonomy): Eukaryota > Metazoa > Chordata > Amphibia > Anura > Ranidae > Lithobates > Lithobates pipiens. Next base: position 170,324,425 of record NW_027507788.1, read on the forward strand.
AGTAGTTGGGTATATTTCTCAGCTGCCCCTGAACTCTCCTCTATGTATAATATCTCCTCATCTCTCCTCAGGATCGTTTAAAGTCGTTTCCAGGCAGTTGAGTTTAGAAAAAAAAATTGGAAAGCAAAGAAATGCATTCAGGACGGATGTTCAGAGGTATTTGAAACGCCAAATGCATATAACAGCTTGTAAACGCTTGTAAACGTGGTAACTCGTGTTTAGCCACGTTTTGTTTACAGCTGTTTATTTTTGAAAAAAAAAAAAAAAACGCTTCTAAACGTAAAATGCGGTAAAAAGGACATTTTTAAACATTGGTTAATATCTGTCAAGTTAAATCATTCAGGAGAGGTTGTAAGACTTCCAGTGTACATTAAGCCTCAAAGAATATTTCATTTGATACATGTTTAAAGTGGTTCTGCACCTTTAAAAAAAAATATTAAAAGCCAGCAGACGGTTACTGTCTTATTGTTTTTACTTGAAATGTTCAATAAAAATATTTTCAACACTAAAAGCCAGCAGCTAAAAATATTGCAGCTGCTGACTTTTAATAAATTGACACTTACCTGTCCCAGGGTCCAGCGATGTCGGCGGCCGATTACGAGCAATCGCTCGTCTTTCTGCTGCACCCACCGCCATCCTCTGTCAGGGAATCGGGAAGTGAAGCCTTGCGGCTTCACTGCCCGGTTCCCTACTGCGCATGCGCGAGTCACGCTGCGCGTCTCTGCTGGTACCCGCTGTGTCCTGGGAACTGTGTGTTTCCCAGAACACAACGGGGGGGCGGGGCATCTGCGGCGGTCTTGTCCCGGAAGTGGGTGCAGATACCTGGATTATCCAGGTAACTTCACCCCCTCCCCCCTGAAAGGTGCCGATTGTGGCACTGGAGGGGGGAGGGATCAGATGAGCGGAACTTCCACTTCAGGGTGGAGGACCGCTTTAAATGTAACCTTAATTTTACCATGTTTGGAAAACAGATTCAAAACAATTGTGATCACATTGTTTATCATTAGATTAATTAACAGCATATTTTGTTATTACTCGTTGTGCTCTCCTTGCCAACTTATCATTGATGTCTCATTCCAGCTACATTCTTTCATGAGACAGAGAAAAAGGAGGGGGGCAAAGGATGGGGTCACATCTGTACAGAACTAACATGACACACACACAAGAACTAAAGGTTCCAGCATTCACACACATACACGATTATCTCTCTAAAATTGCTTACATTTTTCCCATTTGTACACAACACATGAATATCATTCTATCACTTTCTTTTAATGCTCTTTAATATTTCCATTCTTAAATTAGTTTTACCTCCCTAAATTCTGCTTTACTTATTATGTTCTAATATCCTTTGCATCCCATGTATTGTAACCCCTTCTTGACTTACTCTAGCTTTTATGCTCAGATAGGCAGCCATAGTGCTCATCCCATCTTCCCTCTCTGGACAGCTTATTGGGGGTTATTTACGAAAGGCAAATTCACTTTGCACTGAAAGTGCACTTGGAAGTGCAGTCGCTCTAAATCTAAGGGGTAGATCTGAAATGAGTGGAAGCTCTGCTGATTTTATCATCCAATCATGTGCAAGCTAAAATGCTGTGTTTTCTTTAACTTGCATGTCCCCCTCTGATCTATAGCGACTTTACTTTGAAGTCACTTGCAGTGCAAAGTGGATTTTCCTTTAGTAAATAACCCCCATAAAGCATTCTGTTTTGACTCTCATTTCTCTGTTTTGGCTTGTTCTCGTGTTTTTTAGACTTTACTAGTTGTAGTGCCTGACTCTAAATTCATCCCACAACTTAACATCAAAATTTCCCTTTCTGATTAGTGTTAATTTGTCTATCACCCTTGATCCATCCTGCTCACATAGATAGCTGTTCCTCTAGCTATTTATCTTCATGATTCTTAGTCCCTGTGGACTTGGTAACCCAGTTACCCATTGTTGATCCCTGTCCACTTTAGCCATCTATCTAGGGGCTCAGTAAAGGTGGAACCGCACCTTCGCTTCTCATATTTTCTAGCACTCCTCCTTCATATATTTAGGCCAAAATGTATTCTGCTATATTTCTTTAGTAAAAATAACCCAAACTGGTGTATGTTATAGTCTACAAACTATGGGATATATATTTGAAAATGAATCAATCCTGATGTACTGACTCGTGTCTTGAGACCATTACACTTGGCTACCGCTGAATGAGGTTTAGTCGTACATCTTCATGGCTAAATAAACTCTCAGGCCTCATTTAGACTTATGCTCCATACACACGGTTGGACTTTCCGACGACAAAATCCGTTTGATTTTTTCAGACGGATTTTGGCCCAAACTTGTCTAGCATACACGCGATCACACAAAGTTGTCGGAAAATCCAATCATTCTGAACGCGGTGACGTAGAACACGTACAACGGGACTATGAACGGGCCAGTAGCCAATAGCTTTTGTCTGGTAATTTATTCTGAGCATGCGTGGCACTTTGTCCGTCGGCATTGTCTACACACAATCAGAATTTAAACAACTGTATTTTGTTGTCGGAAAATTTTGTGCGTTGGAAAATCTGACGGAAGTCAGATGGAGCCCACAGACGGTCGGATTTTCCGACAACATGATCCGATCGCACATTTTGCGGCAGAAAATCTGAGGGGGGGCATTAAAAATGGGTAAAGCTGCATTTTTAGTGCCCCGACCCAACATCCCCTCCTCATCCTTTAAGATACAATGGCAGCAAACGCCGGTGTTCCCATGCGATGTTCCATGCCAAAGGAAAAAATTACATTTTACATTTGGGGGCTTGCTGTGAATTACGAAGTGCTGCAGATACCCTGCACCATCATACACTATGCGTGGTTGGGCGCATTTGATCAAACAGGCAGTGAGGAGGCATTACTCTGCCTCCTTACTGCCTGTAAAACTGCTACATTTTCAGAGGAGTATTAGTTGTAGACCACCACCTTCTAGCAATTTGGTGGTTACATCCCTCACTGGCTGCTGCACTCTTCTCCCTGGCTACCTCCGGGTGCTTCGTTTTCAGCCTCTTGATAGGCTGAGGGTGGAATGATGTAATCCCATGCATGTGCACAGGAGTCAGTCATTCTGACACAACCTGAGTGCGTCAGGCATGAGCAGCTCAGTGTGTATTCAATAGAAGGCTGTGAGCAAGCAGGTAAGTGTTTGTTACTGCAGAAGAGACATTGCATGCCTCTTCTGCAATGAACAGCCGCCTGCTCATAGTTTAATGTCTAAAGTTTTCACCTTTTCACAAAAAATGAAAAGGTGAATTATTGCTATACACCCTCCCAATTCCACACTGTACTTACCTTCCTGGGGGATGAGCTGTCGGTGCCCATGCAGTCCTGGTATTTGAAATCCCCTTTATTCTCCCTCTTCTCAGCACTTGGGGCAATACATTGACCAATTAGAATTACTCTGATCTGTTGCACAAAGAACGGGGAGAAAAGCAGGATTTCAAATCCCTGGACTGCTGCATAGGCACTGACAGCTCATTACCCAGAAAGGTAAGTACAATGGGTGATCGGAGGGTGGGGATGTACAGTGTTAGTTCAAGTTAAAGTGGTTGTAAACCCTCCCCTACAACTTTGTCCCATGTGAATCAGCATAAAAAACCCTAATGAACACGGCATGTAGATATCCCCTTACTTGCTTAATATTGTTGTAATCCTTTTTGTTCTTTAGAATGACGACACTGAGCATGCCCAGATCTCCCCTGATTTACGTCACACTCTCTATGTCTTATCTATCTGTTATCAGGACTTCCTATGTCAAGGCTTGACAAATTTGCTTGGCATCTAGGAGCCAGCTAAAAAAGTTAGGAGCCAGGTCCATAACTTTTTTCTATTACAAGGGTTTTTTTACATTCCTTGTAATAGGAATAAAAGTGACAATTTTTTTTTTTTAAAAGAACAGTGAAAAAATAAGAAAAAATGTTTTTTTAAATGCGCCCTGTCCCGCCAAGCTTGCGTGCAGAAGCGAACACATACGTGAGTAGTGCCCGCATAGGAACGCGGTGTTCAAACCACACGTGAGGTATCGCTGCGATCGGTAGAGCGAGAGCAATAATTCTACCCCTAGACCTCCTCTGTAACCCAAAACATGCAACCTGTAGAATTTTTTAAAACGTCGCCTATGGAGATTTTAAAGGATAAAAGTTTGTCGCCATTCCATGAGCGGACACAATTTTAAAGCGTGGCATGTTGAGTATCAATTTACTCAGCGTAACATTATTTTTCGCAATATAAAAAAAATTGGGCTAACTTTACTGTTGTCTCATTTTTTTAATTAAATAAATAATTTTTCCCCAAAAAAAGTGCGCTTGTAAGACCGCTGCACAAATACGGTGTGACAGACAGTATTGCAAGGACCACCATTTTATTCTCTTGGTTGTTAGAATAAAAAATACATATGTTTAGGAGTTCTAAGTAAAGGGGAGGAGATGGGCGGGCAGTGAAAGCTCCATTAGCATTGCTGGCTGTCATACCAACAGCCACCACTAGATGTCGCCAGATTCCAGAAGGAAACATAGGAACGCAGAAGGCCTCAAAGCCGCGGCCTCAATTAGCGGCTGGCGGCGGCGCGGCCCGACGTGATCACACTGGGGGGTGTGCACGGAGACAGGATACCCCCAGCTCCAGGCACCAGGTCGCTAATTCTAGTGCCCGGGGTTTGTCGAGCCCTGTCCTATGGCACAGCACTGAACTCCCAGCAGGCTGCTAATCACTCAGAGCTTCCTCCTACACACCATGTGACCTCACATACAGTGTAAACCAGGGAATGGGACAGCAGTATTGCAGTCTTATCAGCTGAAGCTGATGGGACTCATACAGGCAAACACTAGGTAATCAGCACAAGTAAATACTAAGAAATAAACAAGTAAGCTATGAACAGGGAATCAGGGTTGCCATAGAAACGTTGGATTGAGAAGGAGGCTTGGTTAAGAGTACAGGAAGTGCTCAACGTAAGGGCGGAAATACACTCCACTGTGGACTCAGAAAACAATACTTAAGATGGTGCATCCTAAGCCCTGGAAACAAGTTTTTTAAAGTTTCTTTAAACAGTAAGTAATATGGAATTTGGGCTGGATTACAGCGGCTATAGTCTGATAATTACTTATTATAATGGACTAAATGAAAAGAAGCATCAGAGTGGCAGAGTTTACTTGCTCTTTAATTCTTCCTCTAGGGTCCTTTTTATACGAGCCTCTAAAGCGGGTGGATGAAAGGTCTGTGTCCGCTCAGTTTATGCAGAGCAGATACAGACACAGACCGCTCTGCTCTATCCTCAGTGGGATGTAAATGGGACTGCCTGTCCTTTTTACATCCAACTGGCTTCCCCTTCTGTTTGCTTTTGGCAGATTGGATTGGAGATAGGTGGGTGTGAAAGTCAGTTTACATCCGCTGCTCCATAGGAGCAACAGAGGGTCCAATAGGTGCACCTGAAAAAAAAAACAGACAATCTGACCTATCGTGTAAAAGAGACCTAAAGGTCTAACTTTAAAGTGGTGTTGCCACCAAAAAAATAAAACTACTTAAAATTCGTAAAAAAAATCCAAAAAAAATAATTGGCAAAAAAAAAATTTTTTACTCACCTCTAAATACCGGTTGCTAGGGGGTCCGTCGTAGTCTGCCTTCTTCATTGCCCGGGCTGGTGACATCACTTCCCCTCGCGCCGCACATTCACCTGGGACCTGTCATGTGTCCCAGGTGACTGTACGGCGTATCACGGCGCCCTGCGCCGCTCGCGCATGCGCAGTGGGTGCCCGGCTGTGAAGCCACAGCCGGGTGCCCACAGTATGCATGACGGCGCCGCGAGTGGAGCGGGGAGCGAGGGGGGGGCTTCGTTCCCCCGCATCGCTGGACCCTGGGGCAGGTAAGTGTCCGATTATTAAAAGCCAGCAGCTGCAGTATTTGTAGCTGCTGACTTTTAATTTTTTTTTTTTTAGGGGGTACCCCACTTTAAGTTTAGTTCCTCTCTAAACTCATTCCTAGCATGACACACATGAGTGTGCTCATGTGTTTGGTTTTTGTTTCTAGAAGGACCCACATGCACATTAAAATTGAAAAAAAAATTCCCAGTGCAACACAGTGCAGGGGTCTACAGAAGTTTGTGTTGTGGTGCATCAGATTTAAGGGCATTTTTTTGAATTTCCATTAGATATACAAAATCAGGGCCATCTTTAGTATAGATTGGACCCTGGGCAAAAAAATTCTTAGGGCCCCCCCATGCAATTTCCCTCTCCACCTGCTCTGAGACATACAGTAAATAGCAGCTAGACTTAAAATCAGTTTTCTGTATCAGATCAGGCAGCAGTTGAGATTGGTTGTCAGCAGTTACAGCATCATATCATTACTGCTTACTGACTAGTTGCTAGAGGTTACAGCACATCACCTCCTCACAGCAGGGGAGCATGATATACATAGGAATGCTGCCTTTATTTGCATACCAATGCTGCCGGCCGCAGCTATTTACTTAGTATTGTCGCCGCTATTTATATACATGTAAGCATAGGATCTGCAGGTGAGTCATCTACACACAACAATAGGGCAGAGCTGGGCAGCATTAGTACCAGCACTTCACACTGAGATATCGGGACACCGCACAGGAATAAAACTTCAAGGGATAAGGGAATTTAAACTGGGATAGTTGGCAAGTATGAGGCAGCTGTTTTGGGCCCCACAATGACAGGGCCCAGGGCAGCTTCCCCTTTTGCCCTGCCTTAAAGACGGCCCTGTACAAAATGCATATGCAATGTGGGCGAGCAGCATGTGCTGACCTGCACTGCAATTTACATCTGCACACACAGTCACATGCATAGGCATGAGCAGAGCCTACATACAGTATCTCACAAAAGTGAGTACACCCCTCAGATTTTTGTAAATATTTTATTATATCTTTTCATGTGACAACACTGAAGACATTACACTTTATTTCAACGTAAAGTAGTGAGTGTACAGCTTGTATAACAGTGTAAATTTGCTGTCCCCTCAAAATAACTCAACACACAGCCATTAATGTCTAAACTGCTGGCAACAAAAGTGAGTACACGCCTAAGTGAAAATGTCCAAATTGGGCTCAAAGTGTCAATATTTTGTGTGGCCACTGTTATTTTCCAGCACTGCCTTAACCTTCTTGGGCATGGAGTTCACCAGAACTTCACAGGTTGCCACCGGAGTCCTCTTCCACTCCTCCATGATGACATCACAGAGCTGGTGGATGTTAGAGATCTTGTGCTCCTCCACCTTCCATTTGAGGATGCCCCACAGATGCTCAATAGGGTTTAGGTCTGGAGACATGCTTGACTAGTCCATCACCTTTACCCTCACCTTCTTTAGCAAGGCAGTGGTCATCTTGGAGGTGTGTTTGGGGTCAGTGCCGGGACAAGGTCACCCAGTGCCCAGGGCGAACATATCAAATTGCGCCCCCCCATTTACAGTGCAAGGGTTCAGTAGCAAGTGATGCAGAGCTCAGGAATGGGAAAAAAACGTATTAAGGATTGTAGAAATGGGGTTCAGGAGACTTCTATAAAACCCAAGATGCTATACATTGCAGCTTAACAATCATTCGATGTGGTAGCTGCATTCATTTTATTTTAGGCTTTTCCCCTCTGTTTTCACCTGGTGATCTGGCCAGTGGCACACATCCTGTATTAGAGTACCCCCAATCTGGATAAAGGAGCACAGAAGGCACAGCCAATAGCAGCATAGTCAATCTAGGAAGGAGAGTAGTGTTAGATGTACTAGCAGATTTAGCAACACAAACACGTTGAAGCCAAACTCTCTAGCCTATGGAAAACAGGATTACACATTCTCCAAACTTCAGCACACTGGACTCCTACTTTCTGCTCTTCTGTCTAAAGTAAACATGGGAAAGAGAATGAGGAGGACACACTCTGACACACAGGGGGGGGGGGGGGGGGGGGGCTCTGACACACACAGGGGGATCTGACACATGGGGGGGGGGGGCTCTGACACACACAGGGGGATCTGATACATGAGGGGCTCTGACACACGGGGGGCTCTGACACACAGGGGGATCTGACACACAGGGGGGATCTGACACACACGGGGGGGCTCTGACACACAGGGGGGGTTCTGACACACAGGATGGGGGCTCTGACACACGGGGGGGGGGCTCCGACACACGGGGGGGGCTCCGACACACAGGGGGATCTGACACACACGGGGGGCTCTGACACACGGGGGGGGGGGGGTTCTGACACACAGGATGGGGGCTCTGACATATGGGGGGGCTCTGACACACAGGATGGGGGCTCTGACATATGGGGGGCTCTGACACACAGGATGGGGGCTCTGACACACAGGGGGGGTCACTGACACACAGGATGGGGGGGCCTCTGATTCCCAACAATGTCTATGGCATTTGCCGCTTGCTGAAATAATGTTTCCTCAGCTTTTATCCCCAGTCTGCTCATGTACAGAGCTCTATGCCAACACCTCAGCTCTTTGCTGGAAATGTGGGGCTGACACACAGGATGAGGGCTCTGACACACAGGGGGGGCTCTGACACACAATGGGGCTCTGACACACAGGGGGGGCTCTGATTCCCAACAATGTCTATGGCATTTGCCGCCTGCTGAAATAACGTTCCCCCAGCCCTTATCCCCAGTCTGCTCATGTACAGAGCTCTATGTCAACACCTCAGCTCTTTGCTGGGAACGTGGGGCTGACACACGGGGGGCTCCATACACTGACATCAGACAGGGCTCATAGGCACAGGTAGTTTTCTTTCATTGCACAGTTTATATCAGGCAAATCATCTAGTAAGTACTCAGTGAGACATATCCTGTGTTCAGGATGGGAGACAGCTGAGGGGGAGATAGTTAAGCACTGGATCCCCTCCCCCATACACAAGTATTGGATGGATCAGCAGAGAACATTAACAACTGAAAAGTCCCAGAATATCCCCAACATATATAAGAATTGTTCTTCTCTTTTAGTAAACCTGCTCTGCATAGTACAGGACGGGTTTACAGCACAGCCAGGTACAGTTTGGAAAGAAGCGCAGTGGGACTCACATGGAAGAAACCTGCCATCCATCCTGTGAGATCTTCATGTTGGGAGAGCCGTGTGATGTATGGGGGGGGGGGGGGGGGTGGGGGTGGGGAGCAATGATCAGGACTGCACTGTTGTCTTCTTGCTCCGCCCACCTGTAGAGGAGCTCTCAAGCCCCAGAGAGGGAATTCTGCTCCCTCTGTGCCAGGATGTGGTTACCTCTGTAGAGAGGAGGCAAGCAATATGTATGGGCGCATCCTCACCCCACTTTTTGGGCAGGCTGTAGCATTGAGTGGAGCCATAACCTAAATATTCTCTGCCCAGATTCCTCTGCATTCTGCTGCCGGTGACCCAGCGCCCCCCTCCCACACCCCGCCCAGGGCAGCCACGCCTCTCGCCCACCCCTTGTACCAGTGTTCTGGCAGATAGTGTCCTGTCATCATATAGCGTCCGCCCCGTATTGCGCATGCACAGTACGGAGCGGACAAAGCTTTCGGAAAATCTCCAAAGCTGAACGGCGCCTGCGCTGTGAATGGAGGTGGTAGCCCCCACCATCCAAGCGGACATAGGGTTGTGAATATTAGAGGGCCCCTCGTGGCAAGCGAAGGCTCGGCCTCGCTTATATTCCTACTCTATGTCCACTTGGATGGTGGGGATAGAACCTGTACTCACGGCGCAGGCACCGTTCATCCTCTGCAATTTTCGTAATCTGTGTTGCTGTGTACTGCGCATGAGCAGTACACAGCGGACACTATCGGATGGGGGACCTTATATGATAGGACACCGGCCCTGTTTGGGGTCATTATCATGTTGGTATACAGCCCTGCGGCAGAGTCTCTGGGGGGAGGGGATCATGCTCTGCTTCAGTATGTCACAGTACACGTTGGCATTCATGGTTCCCTCAATGAACTGTAGCTCCCCAGTGCTGGCATCACTCATGCAGCCCCAGACCATGACACTCCCACCAACATGATTGACTGTAGGAAAGACACACTTGTCTTTGTACACCTCACCTGGTTGCCGCCACACATGCTTGACACCATCTGAACCAAATAAGTTTATCTTGGTCTCATCAGACCACAGGACATGGTTCCAGTAATCCATGTCCTTAGTCTGCTTGTCTTCAACAAACTGTTTGCAATCTTTCTTGTGCATCATCCTTAAAAGAGGCTTCCTTCTGGGACGCAGGCTTCCTTCTGGGATGCAGTGTGCAGCGTATGGTCTGAGCACTGACACCCCCCCCCCCCCACCCCTTCAACCTCTGCAGCAATGCTGGCAGCACTCATACATCTATTTCCCAAAGACAAACTCTGAATATGACACTGAGCATGTGCACTCAACTTCTTTGGTCAACCATGGTGAGGCTGTCCTGTTAAACCTCTATATGGTCTTGGCCACCGTGCTGCAGCTCAGTTTCAGGTTCTTGGCAATCTTCTTATATCCTAGGCCATCTTCATGTCGAGCAACAATTATTTTTTTCATATTCTCAGAGAGTTCTTTGCCATGAGGTGCCATATTGAACTTCCAGTGACCAGTATGAGAGAGTGAGAGCGATAACACCAAATTTAACACACCTGCTCCCCATTCACACCTGAGACCTTGTAACACAAACGAGTCACATGACACCGGGGTGGTAAAATGGCTACATGGGCCCAATTTGGACATTTTCACTTAGGGGTGTACTCACTTTGGTTGTCAGTGGTTTAGATGTTAATGGCCGTGTGTTAAGTTATTTTGTAAATTTACACTGTTATACAAGCTGTACACTCACTACTTTATATTGTAGCAAAGTGTAATTTCTTCAGTGCTGTCACATGAAAAGATATAATAAAATATTTCTAAAAATGTGAGGGGTGTACTCACTTTTGTGTGATACTGTAGGTCAGACCTGCAATTGGTGCTTGTTCACATCCGTGCAAAATGCAGTGCCTGAGAAAGTGCCTATCTGTTGTGCCAACATGTGTCAAAGAGCCTATTGAAGACAACAGCAATGTGAATCCAGACAAATGGAAAAGTGTTAATGGGGGGAAAGTTTTTGCCCCAAAGTGGTGGAAGTCATGGATGGAGCCACACGTGGAGTCCATGCGGTGGTGACATTTCTTTGATCTGACTCTCCTCCTGCTCCCCTCGCAGTCACGTCTGCATTGAAGAAGTGTGTGGCTGTTTGGCGTCAGTTAGAAAGGAGCTCCGGCAGATTATTAGCATTAAATTAGGCCGCTACCAAGTAACCCTCACAGTCACTTTTCCATCTCTATCCTCGTCTGTCACTCCGCCACCTTCTGTCTCCTCTTTTGTCTGAAAGCTGAAAATGACTGCAGCTGAACACAAGGACTTTGTGTGAGTCCAGGAGGTGAACGGTGGCGTACAGATCTGTGATACTTATTACCGCACACAGACATACTCCTCTCCTGCGCTGTGATCAGCATTTCTGTGTCTCCCAATCAGATGTTACGGCTATGGCACACATTCCACCACCTGATCGGCCTTTCGGTAACAGTCAGAGCCACTATTGCTGTGTACAAGGTTTGTGGTTACATGCAGTTACATTCAAGGGGAATAGGGAAGGTGCAGGTGCATTAGTTCTTTGCAAATTCTGCAAAGAATCAAATGTTTTCAAGGTTTTTTCCTGTGTTGGATGAATGTTTTTCATTGATTTCAAACGGCAGATAGTGCATTTGGCCACTAGATAGTGCTAGGTATCATAGGATTTTCCTATGATACTTACCACCATCTAGTGGCCAAAAGTGATATTTTTCCATTTAAAATCAATGAAAATCAGCCGTTAGATATCATACGATTTTCCTATAAAACTTTGCGCCATCTAGTGACCAAATGTTGCGTTTTCTGTTTTAAGTTAATGAAAAGCATTTGACAATTACAAAGCCTAATAATCAGTTTGTTCTCTGCTGGTATAGAACAAATGTACATGTACTTTAGCAGACGTAATTTTATAAATATACCCCCAACATTGGTACTGGGTACTTACAACAACAAAAAATTGGGTCAAGGCATAGATGTCAAGACCCCAATAACCACCCTATTGGGGCTCCCGTGGCCTGTACCATATATCAAGTTAAAAAAAAACAGTTTATTATTATAAAAAAAACACAAGTTACAAAAATTTCCACAAATTAAGTTAAAAAAATGAAATCATGATACCCTTCTCCCAGTTAAAAAGGCAATGTTGTCTTGGTCACAAAAATTACAGTAGTCCCTGTCTATGAAAATCGCAACCCAAAGCATACAAGATAAACTATTCCAAAATGGTTTGCTCCGAAGTCAAACACAGAACCCAAGAGATTGAGATGTAAAACACACTTTTGATATTCACTCTCCAATACACCAACACAATGGCATCGAAAATCAGAAGGGCCTCACAAACAATAAGACTCAATAATTAATGTATGTAAAATGTGTCCTTTGGAGTCCGTCTTTCTAAAAATTACAAAAGGATAGCAGTGGTAAGCAAGTCAGCAGAGCAAATAAAGCTTGCAGTGCATCAAAGTTCTATAACTTTAAGCAGATTGTGCTCAACCGACTAGCGGAAAGATTATTAGCTTAATTCAATTAGGGAATCCTCACTTCATATCCATGCATTAATCGGTTAAAGAACTGAGGCTCCTCACTGCAGGGAAGCAATCAACAGAAATAGCAAAGAGTCATTCAGACAGGCGGCACTAAAACTTAGCATGGAGCAGCCACAGAGCATAAGAATCAGCATAGTCATTACATAACATGCACAAGGATTCAGGCTGGTAGGCAATGTAATCACTCCACCTGCCATCATGGGCTTGCACAGCTTCCTCTTACCATTTCTAGACCTCCAGACAATAATAACATGAGCTCACGCTTTAGCACATTGGGTAACTCTGCCCTGGCACGTCCTGACAAAGCTGAAGTATGCCTGTGTGGTGAAACGCGTTGACCTCATCAGGCTCTGCTGCCCTGATATCACAGTGGCCACACCCCCAGCATTCCCGGGACCCCCATTAAGGTGGTTATTATTGGGTTCTTGGCATCTATGCCCTGACCCAATTTTTTTTTGTTTTAAGTACCCAATGCTACTTTAGCGGGTGAATTTATAAAATTAGCCTAGCAAAAGTGCATTTACATGGTTCCATACCTGCAGGGTAGGAATTGATTGTTATTTTGTAATTACACGCTTTCTTGTACAGTACTTGTCAAATGATATTTCATTGATTTTAAAAAGAAAATGCCTTGGCCCAATTTTGTTTTTTGTTATAGGTTGATACGGTCACGGGGGCTACACTTATATTTCCAGTGAGCTGGCATACTGTATTGAGTGGACTCTTACCTCTGTTTTTTGTAATTTAGGGCACTGGGTACTTTTAAGTATATTCCAATCACACTCCTTTCTGGATACAACTGTGAAGGCTTGGTTTAGCCCTTCCTTCTCTGAGCTGGCCGCTCAGCTGTTGACTAATTGCCAGCTCCTATCTCTCTCCACAGTTATTCAGCTGTTGATGATCCTGCTCGTCAGTCCTGCCTACTTAAGCCGTCCAGGCCAGGGGACCTCTGCCGTCACCTTGGTCACATCACAAGAAACTATCTCCTGTGTTCCTGTTTAAAGACTGGCTTTGCTGACATCCCTTCTGGCTCCAGATCCTGCTTGCTGTTCCACTACTTTGATCCCTGACTTCTGGCTTGGCTGACTATCCATTCCAGTTACTGAACTTTGGCTATGTTTTGACTACGTTTGTTCTTTTTACTTGTATTATTAAACAAGTGTGATTTAACTGTACTTCTGTCTCGGTCTGATTTCATGGTTTCTGACAACAACCTGAAGAATAAGGGTCTTGCAGTAACAACCGGCTGGTTAACATTTGTCAACACAGAAGGAAGTCTATGCTACCAGTACACCTTGGATCCATGAATAGTCCAAGCATGCCATGACATGGTTGACAGTAGGGGTCCTGTGTAGTTTTGAAATGTTGCATCTGCACTTATTGTGATGTGAGGGCTTTAATAAATTCTTGGACTACATGTGGCTCCAATGTGTGCTGGCAACACATGCTTTCTTCTCTCAGCCAGACACCCCTCCCCTTTCCTCTCCTCATATTCTTGGAGGCTGGTTAAACAGTCGGGAGGGTGATTGAGGCTCTGTTGATGTTCTGCAGAGTGCAGCGTTTTTTGTAGAATGCATAGTAAGTAGCTAACAGTTTATTCACACCTGATGAGACTGGAAATGCACACAGTATAATGTGACATTGTGCATATTGTCGTGGATTGCCTCTCTGGATATAACACAGTGCAATTTTGGAGGTCTCTAAATTCAACGGACTCAATTAGGAGGTCAGAGCAACCAAAACTGCAGCACACAGCACATCACTTTGATGAGGCACCAGTGATATAAATAAATTGGTAAAGTACCGTGCAGTTCTGTGATTGTTTTCACTTTACCAAAATTTCTTTGAAAATATCAGAACATTCTACCAAAATTTGCCAGTTGACCAAAATGTAATGGAGTCAATAGAAAAGATGTTTTTTGTTGCAATGTGCCTTCAGTGGTTCCTGAGGGCCACAGAAGCTCCTTTCATTTATCCGGGCCAGAAAACCCCAACAGTTCCAAAAAAAAAAAAAGATTTTGTTTTTTAAGGTTTTTTGACTAGATCTGATCCCAGAGCCCGTTCCTGTGCATCTGATGTCAGCTCTCCTGGAACAGGCACATTGGACAGCATTCCTAGTGCGGCCCCCTTCCCAAATGCGACCCCATAGCAGCTTTTATGGCAATAGTTGTGCCACTGTCCAAAACCAAAACCTTTCTTTAGCTGGATGGAACAAGAGAGGGTTACGACCTACAAAAAACTTCTAGGGCTCATTTAAACATGTAATCAATGGGCAGTAAATAAAGATGGTTGTCCTGTGGTTTTACCATCCCACTTAAGCTGCAAAGGCAGCTGGACAGGGTTTACTTCCTCTTTAAGGTGCTGCATCTCATGATTTAATTTGTTGATATTCTGTTACTTTGACATGGCAACTTTTATCTTCACCAAAGCAAATCTAGAGCCAGAACTTTTTAGTTTTGGGTGAAATGGTGAGGGGCTAAGAACCCCTGTGAGGTTTTCAGTGCTGTCTGGGGGAAAGCATCCTCTCTATTTGTTTTGGTCGCCATCCAAAAGTTGTCACTAGAACAGGAATAGAGTGAAAACTCTTTCAATGTGGATACTAGTTCTGATAACAGCTAAGAGAGGAATTCCCTTTCGAGAGATTGCCTCTCACTTCCTGCTGTATCTACAGAACAGGAAGTGAAGGGTAATCTCTAATATGGCACATGAAAAAAATAAAAGGGATTTTAACCCTTTCCTACTCTATCCAAAATTAAAAAACTTTTGACTTTTAGATATACCTTTAAGTGGAACACTATAATAATGTATACACTATATTGCCAGTATTGGGAGGTCTGCCTTTACACGCACATGAACTTTAATGGCATCCCAGTCTTAGTCCGTAGGGTTTAATATTGAGCTGGCCCCTTTGCAGCTATAACAGGTTCATCTCTTCTGGGAAGGCTGTCCACAAGGTTTAGGAGTGTGTCTATGGGAATGTTTGACCATTCTTCCAGAAGCGCAATTGTGAGGTCAGGAACTGATGTTGAAAAGAAGGCCTAGCTCGCAGTCTCCGCTCTAATTCTAATTCTTCTACCTTGTTGAGGTCAGGACTCTGTGCAGGTCATTCAAGTTCCTCCACCCCAAACTTACTCATCCATGTCTTTATGGGCCTTGCTTTGTGCACTGGTGTGCAGTCATGTTGGAACAGGAAGGGATCATCCCCAAACTATTCCCACAAAGTTGGGAGCATGAAATTGTCTAAAATGTCTTGGTATGCTGACGCCTTAGGAGTTCCCTTCACTGGAACTAAGGGGCCAAACCCAACCCCTAAAACCACACCATAAACCCCTCTTCACAAAATGATTTGGACCACTGGCAATTCGTGTGCATGTAAAGGCAGACATCACAATACTTTTGACAATGTATCTTGATTAGGTCACCAGTACTTTTGATTCGTCCCCTGGTGGGGGTGTGGTCGGACATTTTTCCAGCTTTGAGCAGCGATCACCTAATGAGTAAGGCCCCATTCACACCTGAGCTTAGCGTTTTCAGAATTTTACTGTGATTTGCTGCGTTTTTTACAGCGCTTTGCCGCGATGGAAAAGAAGAAAAACTCCGAAATCTGCCTAAACAAAAAGGTTCCAGAACTTGTTTGAGCTTCAGGTGTTTTGTAGCTTCTGGCTTCAGGCATTTTGGAGTGGAGATGTGAACCATCTCCATAGAGAATAATTGATTTTTTTCCCCTTCAGAGTTTTGTAGCTTCAGGCTTCAAGCTACAAAACGCTCAGGTGTGAATGGGGCCTAAGTGTTGCTCAGTCCTGGAGTACTAAGTTGACCGTGTGTGATGGAGCTCCCCCCAGAGACTGAGATGGAAGTTGGGAGTTCGGAGAGTGTAAGTAGAGATTGACAATATTTTTTTGGAGTTGGAGGGTCTTCTTCTTGGTCTTCTTCGAGACACTCCAAACTTTACTGCCGCAAAGTGACAATGGATTCAGTGATTGCATCCAGATGACCCCCACCTCTATACATCCCAACGGTTTTCTGAGACAGAAATAGTCCAAATCAATAAATAAAATGTTTAACCGATCTCTTTTCTTTTTTTTTTTTGTTCCCTCTAACAAACTGTATCAATCAAGCGAATGCAGTCTGACTGCTCGGTGCTTTTTTTTAGAATTACTGTGCTGAAAATTGTCAGGCGCGTTACTCGACTCGCAGGAATAATCGCGTGTGATGTGTTAAATAAGTGCATTACAAACAGAGCGCTGCAGGTTCCAGGCAAATGTCAGAGTGTGCGCGCTCGCATATCAATGAGCATTTACCGGCATGGCGTACACTCATGCAAATGAAGGTGCCTTTGAGACGGGAATATTGATCATCTGATATTTTTCCCAAATCAAGAAAAGATTGCACATTAAAGCGGAAAGCCGCGCGCCAGTCCCGTCTCATCAGAAAGATTTTTTTTTTTCAGAAAAATCCTGACTAGCTTTTTCTACGGGGATAAAAAAAAAAACGAAAGAGAAAATAGAGGATCACTGTGGGGTTATGTTACTTCTGGAAGCTGTAAAATACGTTAAATATTTTATGACACCGTCGCCCTGTAAATGAGCGGCAAAACGTGGATCATCAGCTAAAGCGGCGGAGAAGACTTTGAATTAGGCCGACAGCTGTGCGCACATCACTTGCGGGAACAATGGGCCCGGCGGAGGCAGATGCACGTTTATTGTCATAGATCCCGCGGCAATTACAGAGCGACAGCACGACGTGCTGATCCGTGCTGCAGGATGGCGCCGGGCAGGTAATGAAGCGGCGAAATGCAGTCATTAAACCGCCACTTAAAGTTTCCAGAATCTAACAAAATACGCAGAAAATACGTTTCTCCAACTGGAGAGCTGGGGGACATCCAGAGCAGACTGGACTTAAAGGGGAACCTTGATCTGTCTCTGCTCAGGTCGGACACCCGGGGACACCAAAATGTTCCGCGTTCTAAAGAAAAGGACGCACTGTACACATTTACAGCCTCTAGATGGAGCTGTGACTTTACAGATTGCAGAGGGGGCAATTTATAGATAAAATAACGGCTCTTTGTTGCACCTCATTCTTTCACTTATTTCTCTGCTCATTCTGTTTTAATTTATTACATTTGGAAATGGAAACTTGCGATGTTAGTTTGAAAAATATCAAAAAAGTAGATTGGCAGATGACGAAAACACTATGCTATCAATTAAAGAGAAGAAATATCTGCAGCTGTTGCTTTTGCAGCTTCTGGCTATTCATTTTACCTGTTTGAGGTTGGAGCAAACAAAAAGTACTTCTAAATGGGTAATTTTTGCCGTTAGGTATAGCAGCCTAATGCCTCGTACACACGATCGGAATTCTGGCCAGAAAAAGACCGATGAGAGCTTTTCATCTGAAAATGCGACCGTGTGCATGCTCCGTCGGAATTTAGCTGTCTGAATTTTCGCCAGCCAAAAATTGATAGCATGTTCTCAATTTTCCCGACGGAAAAACTTTCTATTGGAAATTCCAATCGCGTGTATGCAATTCTGACACGCCAAAAATCACGCATGCTCAGATTCAACTACGAGACGTAAGCTATTGGCTACTGGCTATTGAACTTCCTTTTTCTAGTCAAGTCGTACGTGTTGTACGTCACCGCGTTATAAACGATCAGAATTTGGTGTGACTGTGTGTAGCCAAGACAGCTTGAGCGGAATTCCGTTGGCTAAACCATCAGAGCTTTTTCCGATGAGAATTCCGATCGTGTGTACGTAGCATAATAAATAGGCAAAAATGTTTGGATTAATATTCCTAGTGAAAAACAATCTCAAGATATCAGTCTTGTCCTTTCTACATTGGCCCCCGTAGTCTGGGGCCCCTGGAGGTCACTTGTGTCTGGAATTAGGTGGCAGAACAGAAAAATAACCTTTCAAGAACAATGCGGGTTGTGGAGAGCAAATCAAATTTCATCTTCTATCTTCTGTACATTTGGATTCTCCGTATGAAAAAAAAGTATGCTCCAGTCACATCTATACTGTTGCCTGAATATAAAGTGGACCTGTAAGTAACCCTATAGGTCTGTTATGAATAGACTCCATCAGTATCATTTTCCAGCAAAGCTCCACTTTTCATCAATAAAAATCCATCTTTGAGCTTCAGTTTCTATAGTTATCTAGGCTGAGATGATGTTTCCAGTCTTCTGCAGGCAGGAGGAAGCATTTCCTCAATCTCCTCTCCTCCAGAGATCACCCTGCAACATTGCACCTTCATAGCTCCCAACTGTCCCTGATTTGGAGCAATGTCCCTCTGTCCCTCTTTCCTCCTCAGTTGTCCCTCATTTTGGTCTGATCTATATAGTTGTATATAAAATGCATTTTTTATTTATCAAAAAGTGTTTCCCAGCGCTAAACCTTTCATCTGATTTCTAAATTGCTGCATTTGTAAATTCCAAAAGCCAATATAAAGGAATAGTATTGGTAAAAAAAAAAAGTACTTCTGGGTTTAAAGTGGAGCTCCACCCTAAAGTGGAATTTCCGCTCATTGGAACCCCCTCCCCCTCCGGCGCCACAATTGGCACCTTTCAGGGGGGGGGGGGGTGCAGATACCTGTATAGTACAGGTATTTGCACCCACTTTTGGCATTGATATCCGCAGAATCTGGGGATATTTACGCCATTTCCTGCGGGTCCCCCGCTGTCTGCTGGGAAACACACGGATCCCAAAGACAGCGGGGACCATCCTTATTGCGCAGCGCGACTCGTGCATGCGCAGTAGGGAACCGGGAAGTGAAGCCGCAAGGCTCCACTTCCTGATTCCCATACCCAAGATGGCGGTGGCAGCACTCGAGAGCCGATCGAGAGATCAGCTTCAGGGGCCGACATCGCGGGCGCGCTGGATGGGTAAGTGTCCTTATTTTAAAAGTCAGCAGCTGCAGTATTTGTAGCTGCTGACTTAAAAAGAAAAAGAAAACGGCGGAACTCCCGCTTTAACTAATCATTGTTTGTACACTTCTCCTTTAACCACTTCCCGACCAGCGCACGACGATGTACGTCGACAGCATGGCACGGGCAGGCATATTGGCGTACATGTACGTCCAATATTCGTTGCCGCCGTGCCATCGGGAGCGCGCCGCCAGCGGCGCGCTCCCGCGCTGGTCGGGACCCCCATGAGTCCGGTCGCGGGACCCACGGACTCGATCGCCGTGGGCATCCCCGCGATCGTCTCACGGAGCGGCCGAATGGAGGAAATGCTGTATAAACAACATTTTCCCATTCTGCCTAGCAACTAGTGACGCTGATCTCTGCTCCATGTGATTGGAGCAGAGATCAGTGTACACTAAATGAAAGCCCAACCCCCCCACAGTTAGTAACACACCCCTAGGAACACTTAACCCCTACACTGCCACCCACTGGTTAACCCTTTCACTGCCAGTGTCATTTACACAGGAATCACTGCATTTATATAGCAATGATTACTGTATAAATGACAATAGTCCCAAAAATGTGTCAAAAATGTCCGATGGGTCCCCGACAATGTCGCAGTCACAATAAAAATCGCAGATCGCCGCCATTACTAGTAAAAAAAAATAATAAAAAATTATTAATAAAAATGCTATAAAACTATCCCTATTTTGTAAACGCTATAACTTTTGCGCAAACCAATCAATAATCGCTTATTGCGATTTTTTTTACCAAAAATATGTAGAAGAATACGTATCGGCCTAAATTGAGGGAAAAAAAATGTTTTTTTATATATTTTTGGGGGATATTTATTATAACAAAAAGTAAAAAATAATGCGTTTTTTTCAAAATTGTCGCTCTATTTTTGTTTATAGCGCAAAAAATAAAAACCGCAGGGGTGATAAAATACCACCAAAAGAAAGCTCTATTTGTGGGAAAAAAAGGACGTCAATTTTGTTTGGGAGCCACGTCGCACGACCGCGCAATTGTCAGTTAAAGCGACGCAGTGCCGAATCGCAAAAAGTGGTCTGGTCTTTGACCAGCAAATTGGTCCGGTCTGAAAGTGGTTAAGGGGGCGTGGCAAGGTTTTTTCCTATGCCTACATACTTTTGCTAATAGGTGTCCCTCATTCCCATCTCAAAAAGTTGGGAGCTACTGTATGCACCTTTGTAGAAAGTCACAGGATTTACATGATTGTGACATCTGTAAGCCGGCATCTCAGTCCAAGTAGTTGATGACTATGGAAAATGCGGGAATAAAGACGGCACTGTCTTCCTGGGGAAAAGAGCAGATGTCAAAAGTACTGTGATCTCTGTGAGTGCTACCCACTGGACTAAATGTAAAAACATTTTTTTCATTAGTACATGTCCCCTAGGACAGTGTTCAGCCCCCCATGTCATTTATTTGACTCCCTAGCCTACAGTGTTAATTTTGGCAGCAAATTTCCATTTAGTTTTAGTCTTATGCCCTGTACACACGATCGGAGATTCCGACCACAAAATCCGTTGGATTTTTTCCGCCGGATTTCGTCCGAAAATTGTGTTGCATACACACGGTCGCACAAAGTTGTCAGAAAATCCGGTGACGTTTGTTCCGTTACGACAGGACTGCGTAGAGGCTAGTAGCCAATAGCTTTGGTCTCGTCTAATCTAAGCATGCATGGCACTTTGTCCGTCGGAGTTCTCTACAAACGATCGGACAAAGTTTTTTGTCTGAAAATTTGAGATCCTGCTCCTGATCCGAAAAGTCCGATAGAGCCCACACACCATTGGATTTTCCAACAATATAATTCGATCGGACCTTTTCCGTCAGAATTTCCGAACGTGTGTACAGGGCATTAGTCTTAAAGCGGGATTCCACCCTAAAGTGGAACCTCCGCTGATCGAATCCCTCCCCCCCTCCGGTGTCACAATTGACACCTTTCAGGGGGGAGGGGGGTGGAGATACCTGTCAAAGACAGGTATTTACACCCACTTCCGGGCATAGACTCCCATGGGAGTCTACGCCATTTCCTGCCCTGCCGCGTTGTCTGCTGGGACACACACGGGTCCCAGTGACAGCGCGGAGATTTCCTATTGCGCGGCGCAACTCGCGCATGTGCAGTAGGGAACCGGGAAGTGAAGCCGATTCGCTTCACTTCCTGATTCCCTCACCTAGAATGGTGACAGCAGCAGCCGAGGGCCGAGCGATCGATCAGCCTCGGCTGCCGGCATCGCTGGAACCCGGGACAGGTGAGTGTCCATTTATTAAAAGTCAGCAGCTGTAGTATTTATAGCTGCTGGCTTTTAATATTTTTTTTTTTTGGTGGAATCCCTCTTTAAGACTAAAATGGCATTTTAGTTTTAGTCCCATTTTAGTCTTCTGCAATTGTTTTAGATTTAGTCGTATTTAGTCGACTAAATCTCCAGCACATTTTATTCGGCCAAAACTCATTTTAGTTGTCTAAAATCTAATAGGTGTAATTAAATTGTAATACATTAGTTAACATTTCTCTACAATTTCCAAACTCATTATATACTGCTGGAGTGAAAAATCGAATATGTTATTTATTATGGCATTGAGGTATGAACATGCACTACAGACCAATGTTAATTTTGATGTCAAATTTCTATTTAGTTTTAGTCTAATGCCCTGTACACACGGTTAGGCATTCCGACGTCAAAATCCGTCAGATTTTTTCAGATGGATTTTGGCCCGAACTTGTCTTGCATACACATGGTCGCACAAAGTTGTCGGAAAATCCAACCGTTCTGAACGCTGTGACGTAGAAGACGTACGACGGGACTATAAACAGGCCAGTAGCCAATAGCTTTCGTCTCGTAATTTATTGTGAGCATGTGCGGCACTTTGTGCATCAGAATTGTCTACACATGATCAGAATTTTAGATCCAGCTTTCAAACTTTGTGTGTCGGACATTCTGACGGAAAAAGTCAGATGGAGCCCACACACGATCGGATTTTCCGACAACACGATCCGATTGCACATTTTCTGTCAGGAAAGTTCGACCATGTGTACAGGGCATTAGTCTTTTGACTAAAATGGCATTTTAGTTTTAGTCGTATTTTAGTCATCTCAGTTGTTTTCGTTTTAGTCATATTTTAGTTGACTAAAATAATATTCATTAAGTCGACTAAAATGTTTTAGTCGTTTTAGTCGACGAAATTAAGAAAATGGGTATTTTTCAAATTTGCTTCCTATTGGTTTTAACCCATTCCCGCCAACTTTCTCCCAGCCCTCTAAGGGTTCTAAAAGCCAGGGATACAGCAGCCAGCATTTAGGTCATGTGACCGCCATGATTGGCTGTCACAGTGGTCACATGATCGGAAAGCTCCCGATCGCTAGAAGGCATCGGGAGCTTTCTGGTACCCGCAGGCTGCCATGCTTGGAGGGCGCTCTCAGTGGTTTACACAGGACTGCATATATGCGGCCCCTTAGCGTGAAGGTCCACACACTGAGAAGCTGCATATATGCATGCGGCCTACATGAAGAGGTTAATAATATCTGAACTTATCAGATTTTTGCTGAATCCTGCTCAAACCAAACTCAGATACATTCGGCTCGTCACTGCTCAGCATGGACTGAAAAATATAATTGATGACAGGTCCACTTTAGGGAAACTCAGATTATTTTTCCAATGATTGTAAATGATCATTTAGTGCAGAATTGTTGTCTGACTGGTTTGCTGTTTTGAAAACAGAGGGGTATTTGGTGCGCTCAGGAGGTTGTCTCCAGACAGTAATAATAAAATAATGTAATGTCAAAGGTGTAAAAGAAATGGTGGCTCCCAGCACCTCTTGTCAACGTGGGTACAGCAGGCGGGCGGGGCTGGCATCACCAACCCTGGAGAACAGCAGATGATCCTGTTTACACAAAGCGCTTTATTACTGCTATCTTGTGTGTAAATAAATGGTTTATTGATTGCTGCACTTAGATGGCGCTTCTCCTTTCTCCACGGTTTGCTCTTTCAACTACTCGCTGACCAGCCATTTAACATTTACTGTTGTTATTATTATTATACAGGTTTTATATAGCGCCAACAGTTTGCTGAGCGCTTTACTGTTGGCCAGCGGCTTTGTTGCCCCCCCCAGCGATGTACCGGTACTCCCTGGTTTACAGGCACATGAGTGCTGCTTGTACTGTGGTTGGACACAGCACAAGTTTGTCAGCAGGCTCGAGGCCAATGATTTTGGCTGTGAACCTGCTGATGGCTGGGGCCAACCACAGCACAGAGACCTGTGTGGGTCAGTAAACACACAACGCAGATCTGGCTGGTTCTGCTTCCTGATTTCACTTACTGTACTGTTTAGAGCAAAACCAGACAGTCTGTGAGTCAAATCAGCACACATACACTTGTTATGCCGTGTACACACGATCGGAATTTTGGCCAGCAAAAGACAGATGTGAGCTACTCATCGGAAAATGCGACCGTGTGTAGGTTCCATTGGAATTTAGCTGGCCGAATTCCCGCCAGCAAAAATTTGAGAGCATGTTCTCAATTTTTCAGACGGAAAAAGTTTCTATTGGAAATTCCGATCATCTTGAGCAATTCCGACGTGCAAAATTCCTACGCATGCTCGGAAACAATTTGACGCATGCTCGGAAGCATTGAACTTGATTTTTTCTCGGCTTGTCGTAGTGTTGTACATCACCGTGTTCTTGGCATTCGGAATTTGGTGTGACCGTGTGAAGGCAAGACCAGCTTGAGCGAAATTCCATCGGGAAAACCATCAGAGCTTTTTCCGACCATAAATCCAATCGTGTGTACGCGGCATTAGGCACACAGCTAACAATTTGATTGACCTTCTGATCACCCCTGTCACCCAGCTAGTGTCATTAGTGGAGTGACAATGTGCAGTATTATCACTGATTACTGTATTAGTGTCACTAGCGGTGTCAGATAGTGTAATGCCCTGTACACACGGTCGGACTTTCCGACGGAAAATGTGTGATCGGAGCGTGTTGTCGGAAATTACGACCGCGTGTAGGCTCCATCTGAATTTTTCCATTGGAATTTTCGACACACAAAGTTTGAGATCTGGATATAAAATTTTCTGACAACAAAATCCAATCGTTTAAATTACGATCGTGTGCAGACAAAGTGCCACGCATGCTCAGAATAAATTACGAGATGAAAGCTATTGGCTACTGGCTATTGAATTTCCTCTTTATAGTGCCGTCGTATGTGTTGTACTTCACCTCGTTATTGACGATTGGAATTTCCGACAACTTTGTGCGACCATGTGTATGCAAGACAAGTTTGAGCCAATGTCCATCGGAAAAAATCTGACAGATTTGGTTGTTGGAAAGTCCGATCGTGTGTACAGGGCATTAGGGTCAGTTAGTGTCCCGCCAACCAGTGTTAGTGCCAGTCCCTGACTATCACATTCACACTAGAAATGTAATAGGCAGCAGTGGCGGCCCGTCCATAGGGGGCGCCCGGGCGCCGCCCCCCCTGTGTGGTCACAAAAAAAAAAAAAAAAAAAAAATGTAAAAAAAAAAAAAAGTTTTAAAACTGCCCCTTTAAAAAAAAAAAAAAGTTCTTTAAGGAAGTGCTCGAGCGCCGGTCACAGTGCACGCTGGGAAACGCCACGCCAATGCAATCATGAGATTGCAGGCGTGGCGCTTCATTTGCGGGCGTTTAGCCCGCCTCAGGGCGCTTTCTGAAGCGCTGAGTAGCTTCCGCCCGGCGCTGTAGTATGTGTTACTACGGCCGGGCGGGCAGTTTGATTGACATCTGAGTTGACTCAGATGTCACTTCCTGTCTTCTCTCTCCCATTTCACCTGAGAGAGGAAACAGGAAGTAAGAGGAGTAGAGCGGTGTGCAGGAGAGGAGCGGCTGCGGAGAACACCGGAGAGGAGCACACAGTCAGGTAAGTGGGCTTCGGGTGTGTGTGCGGGTCCTGGGCATACATGGGATCGTGTCCCACTTCCTGCTTGCAGCCAGCTGTGACTGGACCTTGCCCTAATTGAGATGTGACGTTAGCTGTTGGGGGGGAAAAGTGTGGACTTTGGATACTGAGTGGGTGTCTCTGAACTCTAGATGCCGTGTGTCTTGATCATCTGAAGCATTGCTGAAATACAGATGAGGGTGAAATCTGAAGGCTCAGAAATGCAGACTGTTGTGGCTCTGGGGCAACACAGAAGCAAACTGAATTTTACAATGAAGATTATGGGTTAAGTCAGTGCATGGTGGAGTCCTCTCCAGATTTAATTGAATGAGGTGCAAGAGCTGAGTGGTTGTTGCATTGACTTGCTATATTAAAGTAGACCTGCCAGGATATGTAGCCCCTGAAGAATTTGGACCTTTGTCATATTGCCTTTCCAGGAAGGTTGCTTTCTGCTCAATGGCAATGATTAGTGGGGGGAGGGGCACTTGTTTTGTCACTTGTCCATGGTGGGCTTTTCCCACAAACTGACAGGTTTTTCTAATCTGCCCAGGAAATCTAGAAATCTGGTCTGCCAAAACCTATTGTTCACACTTCACTGGCCACTCTGACCTGTCCTCCCTGTAATGTGCTTTGCGGAGGAATGGCCACAGGAGAGCAACAGCACACCTATGTGTAACATTATTCAGGATTACAGACTTCTGGATAGACATATCTGTGTGTATATATGTGTACCACTACCCAGGATTGCAGAGTGCTGTATAGATATATACTGTGTATTTATAGGTATACCATTATTCAGGATTGCAGACTTCTGTATAGCTATCTATGTATAGGTGTACTATTATCCAGGATTGCAGAGTGCTGTGTATATATATATATATATATATATATATATCTATATATACTATTCATAGATATATATACAGCACTCTGCAATCCTGGATAATAGTACACCTATACATATAGATATCAATACAGCACTCTGCAATCCATGTGAGTCTGCAAAACCTGCATAATATCACATCTATACATAGATAGCTATACAGAAGTCTGCAATCCTGAATAATGGTATACCTATAAATACACAGTATATATCTATACAGCACTCTGCAATCCTGGGTAGTGGTACACATATATACACACAGATGTGTCTATCCAGAAGTCTGTAATCCTGAATAATGTTACACCTATACATATAGAACTCAGTAATTCTGAATACACAGCTACAATGTTACACTACTGTTTTAATATATACAGTTTCTATACAGCTCTCTGCAATTCTGGGGCAATGATACGCCTATACACAGGTATGCCTATACATAACCCTGTATTTCTGGATACATAGATAATGTTAGTACAGTATGTCTATGTACACAGCTACTGTATTTGCAGGACAATGAAATTCTGGATACACGCCAATATCATTCTACAAATTCTGGGTGTGGCTTATGAGAAGTGGGAGGGGCCAACCGTGGATGGGCGGGGTCTTGCGCCCCCCCATCCTAAAACTTCACCAGCCGCCACTGATAGGCAGTCAGAAAGTCAGAGCTGCTTAAAGAGGAGGGCCGGTTATACAAAAAAAAAAAAAAAAAGTCAGCAGCTGCAAACACTGCAGCTGCTGACTTAATCAACACACTCACCTGTCCAGGGTGCCCGCGATGTCGGCCGCCCGAGGCCGACCCGTCCCTCGGCTCTCGGGTCCCGGTGCTGCCATTCCTTGTAAGGGAAACAGGCAGTGGAGTCTTACGGCTTCACTGCCCGTTTCCTACTGCGCATGTGCGAGTCCCGCAGCTACTTTCTGAATGGGACGCGCTGTGTTCTGGAACACACAGTTCCCAGAACACAGCGCGACTCATTACCCATAAGACGCCGCGACGAAGACAGAAGACAGAAGATCTCCGCGGAGGAGGAAGAGGAAGATTAGGAGAAAGTGCCTAGCAACAGGCATTTCTGGTAAGTAAAAAAAAAAATTTTTTTTCATTTTTTTTTTTTTTTATATTTTTTTGTAATTTTTAATATTTTTTTTGTTTTCAGGGTGGCCCTCCACTTTAAAAGCTGTATACATTTCAGTATATATATCATAGTTTGTAGACACCATAACATTCCCACAAACCAGTTAAGTGAAACTTTATCCAACCCCCTAGAAAAAAAAATTCTTCCCCTGCCTACCTGATGTGGTGTTCTGCACAGGAAGGATAGTCACCCACCCAGTGGGTCCAGTGTTGTCCCGCTGCGATCCCCTTGTTTGTAACCAGCACTCGGGTCCCGCGCCACCATGTTCTTCTGGGATGCCAGTGGGAGGCACAGGCACTCCTCCTGATAACTCGCTGCCAGGCCCGCCCCCTTCTACTTTAGTGAATGGACGCTCCCAGCACCTCCACGTCCTAAACCTAATAGCTGTGCAGCGGAGGGGGAGGGGCAGATTGGATGGAGAGGAGGAAACTCATCAAAAAGGATAACTTTCCGTTTTAATACACAGTAAAACCTTGGTTTGAGAGCGTTTTGCAAGGTAAGCAAAAATTTTCAATGAATTTTGACTTGACATACAAGCGATGACTTGATATACAAGTAGCGTCATGTCATACCAGAGTATAAAAGAGAAGAGAGGCGCCTCTAAGTGTAGCAATATGATTACATTTAATGATGGTACAACATTTAGCAACATATTACTACACTTAGAGGCGCCTCTCTTCTCTTCTATACTCTGGAGCTCCTGCTGGATTTTGCTTCTAATCCCCTTGTGGAGGCTGCCATTTGTGGATGGACATTTTATGGTTACACAACCTATCACATTGCTATAATCTTTTTATATGGACTATAAACTGAAGGACCTATGAAAAAATGGTTGTGGTACAAATCATTTGAGTTTTCATTATTTCTTATGGGGAAATTCAATGCTTTGATATACTTGTGCTTTGGATTACAAGCATGTTTCCGGAATGATTTATGCTTGTAATCCAAGGTTTTACTGTACAATTATTGGGATTTTTTTACCAATAAATCCATTTTGGCATACATTTTGGAAGAAATTTGTTTTCATTGGATATGTTTTTATAACAGAAAGTACAAAATATTGTTTTTTTTTTTATTTAAAATGTTTTGTCATTTATATAATAATAATAATAATAATAAAAAAAAAAAACAGCAGCGATCAAATATATATAATATTAATTATATAAATTTAATTTGGGTACAGTGTTACATGACAGCACAATTACCAGTAAACCACTTCCGCTCCCAAAGGTTTTACCCCCTTCCTGACCATTTTTTGCGTTATGGCACTGCATTGCTTTAACTGACAATTGTGTCGTGTGACGCTGCACCCAAATTAAATGTACGTCTGTTTTTTTCTCTCATAAATAGAGCTTTCTTTTGGTGGTATTTGATCACCTCTGCGGTTCTTATGTTTTGCGCTACAAACAAAAAAAGTCTGACAATGTAAAAAATATATATATATATATTTTTACTTTCTGCTATAAAACATTCCCAATAAAAAATGTAAATCTAATTTATTTATCAATTTAGGCCAATATGTATTCTTCTACATATTTTTGGTAAAACAAATCCCGAAGTGTATATGGGTTGGTTTGCGCAAAAGTTAAAGCGGGAGTCCGCCGGGACTCCTCGTTTTTTTTTTTTTAAAAGCCAGCAGCTACAAATACTGCAGCTGCTGACTTTTAAAATAGTGACACTTACCTGTCCAGCGCGCCCGCGATGTCGGCACCCGAAGCCGATCTCTAGATCGTCTGTCGGGTGCTGCCGCCGCCATCTTGGTTATGGGAATCAGGAAATGGAGCCTTTCGGCTTCATTTCCCGGTTCCCTACTGCGCATGCGCGAATCGCGCTGCGCAATAAGGACGGTCCCCGCTGCCTTTGGGATCTGTGTGTTTCCCAGCAGGCAGCGGGGCACTTGCGGAAAGGGGCGTAATCTACGCCCCTTTCCGCAGAGAGCTATCCCGGAAGTGGGTGCAGAATACCTGTACTGTACAGGTATCTGCACCCCCCTCCCCCCTGAAAGGTGCCAATTGTGGCGCCGGAGGGGGGGAGGGTTCCGATGAGCGGAGGTCCACTTTAGGGTGGACCTCCGCTTTAAAGCATCTACAAACGATGAGACAGATTTATAGACTTTTTGTTTTTTTATTGCTTTTACTAGTAATGGTGGCAATCAGCGATTTTTAGCAGGACTGTGACATTGCAGCGGACAAATCTGACACTGTGACACTTTTTGGGGACCAGTGACACCAATACAGTAATCAGTGGTAAATAAAAATGCACTGTATAAATGACACTGGCAGGAAAGGGGTTAACACCAGGGGCGGTCAAGGGGTTAAGTGTGTTCCTAGGGAGTTCTTTCTTACTGTGTGGGGGACGAATGCACTTGAGGAAAAGAGGGATCCATGTTTATATATTCTTTATTTTCCAAATGTTTACCGTACAAAAAAGATAAAACAAGGGAAACATTTTAAACCCCATAAACAAATTAGGGTTATCCAATTACATATTTATTACAGTACTATATTCCCTCTTCCTCTCTTTAACCTTCCCCACTCCATTTAACCCACCTCTACTCTAGCCCAGGACCTCTCATCCCCTTCTCTACTGCCTTATTACCTCAATGTATTCCTTTGTTAATTTAAACATTTTCCACTTTTCCCATCTCTTAATAAATCCCTCACTTCCTCCTTCTTCACTAAATCTAAGCCCTTCCATATAGTATGTCTCATCTATGTTCTCCAACCATTCTCTTATTGATGGGCTATCCACTTCCCTCCATTTTTTCGGGACCAGGCTTTTCGCAGCATTAATTAGATGTATCACCAATACATTTCTATATTCTTTCTTTGGGATATCTGCCCCATGAAATAAACACACCCAGGGATTCTCCGACACCTCTATACTAGTAATCTCCTTAATATACTTTAGTACTTCCCTCCAATATATTCCGATCTTAGGACAATTCCACCAAATATGCGCCATAGTCCCACTTTGTTTGCATCCCCTCCAACATTCCGTTGTTTGCCCCGTTTGATATTTCCCTACTATGTTCTATACCACCTAGTAATACACTTGTAGTTCATTTCCGCAACTCTAATGTTTACTGACGATCCATGTACCCATCTCAAGATTTTCCATACTTCTTGGTTCTTTCCTCATTGTCCTATTTCCCTCTCCCAATTTTTTATGTATGTTGGGACTTCCAGCTCATTCCCCGTCATGAGAATCTTATAAATCCACGAGATACAACCCCACGTTATTTCTATATCGCATAATCGCTCAAAGGCAGTCAGATCATCCCCCCCTGTCCTCAGTTGTGGTCAGGGCCGTCTTTAAGGCAGGGCAAAAGGGGCAGCTGCCCTGGGCCCTGCCATTGTTGTAGGGCCCAAAGTAGCTGCCTCATACTTGCCAACTATCCCAGTTTACATTTCCTTGTCCCTTGAAGTTTTAGCCCTGTTGTTGTGTACAGATGACTCACCTGCAGACTCTGTGTTTACATGTAAATAACTGGCATTCATATGCAAATAGCAGCGGCATTACTAAGCAAATAGCTGTGGCCAGCTGCATTGATATGTAAATAAAGGTGGCATTCATATGTATATCATGCTTCCCTGCAGTGAGAAGATGATATACTGTAACCTCTAGCAATCAGTGAGCAGTATTACTGTACAGTAATCTCTAACAACTAATTAAGAAGCAGAAATCATTTGCTGTAACCTCTAGCAACTAATCAGTGAGCCGTAATGTGTGCTGTAACTTCTAGCAACCAGTCAGTAAGCAGTAATGATATGCTGTAACCTTTGGCAACCAATCACAATTGCTGCCTGATCTGATACAGTAAACTGATTTTAAGTCCAGCTTCTATTTATTGTATGTCTCAGAGCAGGTGGAGAGTGAAATTGCATGGGAGGGGGCCCCCCAAATTTTTTTTGCCCGGGGTCCAATCAATATTAAAGACAGCCCTGGTTGTGGTAGCGTTGTCACAAAATGCTTGAGCCGGAAGTACCGCCATCCATTCATTTCAAACATATCTTTTTTTCATTTTTAATTCTTGCAATGTGCTAATTTTCCCTCTGTGTATTATGTGTCGTAACTGTGCATTCTCTTTTTTAATCCAAATTCCCCCTATCGATTTTTTTTCCTGGTGCAAAATATTTATTTTCTTTTAGTGCCATCAGTGGGGAGTTGTACTCCCATTTATTATTATTATTTTTTTTGTAACCTATCCCACACCCTTATTACGCCCTATATTGTGGTGGTATCCACA
The DNA here is from genome assembly GCF_037356315.1 of Lithobates pipiens. NCBI lineage: Eukaryota > Metazoa > Chordata > Amphibia > Anura > Ranidae > Lithobates > Lithobates pipiens. The sequence goes on from NW_027507788.1 coordinate 170,356,119, forward strand.
TATTTCTTCCTAAAGCTGGGTTCACACTGCTGCGATGTGGGAATGCTGCGAATCCGCTGCGGTTTCCCGCATCGCATGCCTCTCGACGGCAGTTCACACTGCCCTATGCGAACTGCTGGGAATGTCAGTGAAAAGTTAATGACACCCCCAGATCAGTTTGCATATCGCAGTGCGATCTGCAAACTCGGAGAGGAATCAGATCGCATGGTGTGAACACCCATGCGATCCGATTCTGCTGCAGACCAAAAAAAGGGTCCTGTGCGAGTTTGGGCCGGGTGCGATGCAAATTCAGCCATACTATCTGTATGGCTGAACTCGCATCGCACAGAGATCGGATGTGATTTGCACTGCAGTGCGGTGCGAATCACATCCGATCTCGTCACCGCAGCAGTGTGAACCCAGCCTAAGTGTGTATCCGCCATTGTGTGTTCTATTTTTACCTATCTTTTCTCACTCTTCAACTTTGCCCGTTCCACCATACGTGTTAATAGGACCGCCTCGTAGTATTTTTTAAAATCTGGTACGCCTAGTCCTCCCTAGGGTTTCCCTTTCTGTAAGATTGCTAGGGCTATTCTGGGTTTCTATTTTGCCAGATTCATTTGGTTATTACAGTTTTTATGACTCTAAAGTATGCTGGTGGTATAAATATAGGGAGCATTTGCAACTTATAGAATATCTTGGGAAGGATTATCATTTTTAGGGCGTTGATCTGACCAATCCATGACAGGGGCTGTGCTGCTATATTCCTTATTTCTACTTTTATTTCTTCCAACAATGGTATGACATTTGCCTGGTAAATTTTCCCCAAAGATGTCGTTCGTTTTATCCCAAGATACTTTATTTCATTCTTTCTCCATGGGAACTGAAATTCCTGCCGTATACTATGTTCTTCTTAAGTCTACGTTTATATTTAATATTTCCAATTTCCCTGGATTTATCTTAAAGTTGGACAAATCCCCATATTCTTTTAAGACTTTCAGTAGGTTGGGCATAGATATACGGGGATTAGATACATAAAATAGGACATCATCTGCAAAGGCAGCCAGTTTATGTATCTCTTCTCCTACTCTTATACCTCCGATATCCACATTTCCTCGCACCGTCAACAATAAAGGTTCCATCGCTAACACAAATAAAAATGGAGACAAAGGATAACCTTGTCTCGTCCCATTATACATCCTAAAAGGGGTTGACAACATTCTGTTTACCTTTATATCCCCCGTAGGGTTGTTATAGAGTATTTGTACCCAGTCTCTCATCCTTGGTCCAATCTCAAAACCTTCCAGGGCACCCATCATGAATCCCCAGTCTACCCTGTCAAAAGCCTTCTCGGCATCTATCAACAGGAATAGACTGGGGACTCTCCCCTCTCTTATTTTCTGCAGCAACAAAAGCGTTCTCATGCCATTATCCTTTCCTTCTCTTCCTGGGACAAACCCCACCTGGGTGGACTAGTTCAGACATTAGCTCTTTCATCCTTGTTGCGAGGACTTTTGCAAACCCCTTAGTGTCTGTTTTCAATAATGATATCGGTCTATAAATTGAGCCAGAGTGCTCTCTTTGCCCTCTTTTAAAATAGTTGTTATTGTGGCCGTTAACGCTTCTTTGCTCATCTCATACCTCACTCCCAACCCATTGAAATATGTACATAACTTTGGGGATAATATTTCTTGGAATTTTTTAAGGTATTCCATCGTATAGCCACCTGGCCCTGGGCTCTTCCCTGATGTTGACTCTTTCAATACCTGGTTAATCTCCTCTATTGTTATGGGGCTCTCAAGTGCTAGTGTTGATTCCTCTGATAATCCAGGGATATTCTTTTTGTATAAATTCTTCAATTTTTTTATTTTTTTCCTACCTCTTGTTGTCCTGTCTCTTTTCGGCCGACCGAGTACAACTGCTCGTAGAAATCTCGGAAGACCTCTGCGTTTTCCTTTGTATTGTATATCATTTGCCCCTTTTATTTTGGATTTTCTCTATGAAATTTTAGATTTTTTTCCCTTAACATGCTTGCTAAACATTTACTGTTTTTATTCCCCCATTGGTATCTTTCTTTTGCAATTCTGTTAAAGGTTTTCCTCATTTCCAGATCTAAAAGTTCTTTTAATTCGTCCCTTTTTATTAGCAGTTCATATTGCCGGGCCAGATCTTGTCCTCCGTCATGGATTTTTTATTTTTTTTGCCCTTGTTCTAGTGTATATATTTCCTCAATTAATTCCTCCCTCTTCTTTCTTGCTTCCTTCTTTCTCCTCGCTCCCATTGATATCAAGATTCCCCTGATATAGGCCTTATGGGCCTCCCACAGGGTATTGTCTGCAATCTCCTCTGTTTTATTGAAGAAGAAGAATTGTTCTAGCTCCTTTTTTATTATTTCTTCCCCCTGTTTATCTAGAAGGTCCCCATTAAGGCTCCATGAGTACGGTATTTTCTTGGCTCCTGGAATATTCATTTTCATCAGCATTGGGGCATGGTCCGATAATGAAGTTATTTCTATGTTTATGGATTTTACCAAGTCTAACATCCTGTGCTCTATGAACCAATAATCCATCCTCATGTACGTCCCATGTACAGGGGAATAGAATGTAAAGTCTCGTGTCTTTGGGTGTTGTGTTTTCCACATGTCAAGCAGCTGGAGATGATGCAATTCCTGTTTGATTGCCCTCAGCTGGGTGCTCCTTACCCCCTGCACATGTGACGTACTATCATATTCCGGATCCATACAAAAATTCATATCACCTCCTATGAGGGATCCATGTTTAAAGCTTAACTCCACTTTTATTATGAAAAAAAACCTTCCCCTTTGGGTGATCTAAGTACATTGCAAGGATTCTAAAAACCTTTGTTGCAGATTCCTACATTTTGTTATTCTGAAGAAATCCATGTGTGTTTGTCTGTGCCTCTATGCTCAGTGAGTCTAATGGGAGTGGTTTCATAATTATCAGTCAGCTGTGGCAGCTGCAGAGCACTAATGAGGAAAGCTGCTGGACCTGCATCCCTTTAGATGTGATTTCCTATTTGAAATATCTCACCAAAAAATGACATTTTGTTTGCATGGGATGCCTGACATCTCACGTATCTTAGACCCCATACACACTATTAGATTTTCTGCAATTTTTGTCTTCGGATTTACCAAAATCATGTACAGTAGTACAAGGGCCTGTCTGATTGCATACAAATTGAAACCCTTAAAGTGATTGTAAGGGTTCATTTTTATTTATTTTTTAAATAACAAACATATCATACTTACCTCCACTGTGCAGCTTGTTTTGCACAGCGTGGCCCCAAACCTGGTCTTCTGGGGTCCCCCAGCGACAATTAGTGCTCTCCTGAGGCGGTTACCTTGCGGGTGCTCTCCCGAGTCCAGCATTCGGCGTCCATAGCCGCTGAATGTATGACTCGGCCACATCCCCGGCGCGCATTGGATTTGATTGACAGCAGCGGGAGCCAATGGCTGCGCTGCTATCAATCTACCCAATCAAGAGCTGAGAACCCCAGGCAGAGGGACGGCATGTCCCCATCGGGTCAAGTTATAGGGCTCAGGTAAGTAAAATGGGGAGGGGGGGGGCTGGGGGGCCAGTCACCGCCAGGTGTTTTTTCACCTTAATGGATAGGATGCATTAAGGTGAAAAAAACACAAAGGTTTACAATCCCTTTAAGGTTTAACCTCATATTATATGATTTTGGTAAATCTGAGGACAAAAATCTTCAGAAAATCTGATAATGTGTATGGGGCTTTAGACTTCTGGGAAAATTGGTGAGCCAATCACACAAGCAGGAAATTATGTTTCTGGGGAGTGGTCAGTACACATTCTGTGTACAGGACACCTACAGGTAGTCACATTGCATTGCATTTATAGAAAATTACAGCAGCTGCAGATTGAAAACGAAAGGTAATTTTTAAAGTGGAGGGCCACCCTAAAAAAAAGAAAAAAAACAGCATTAATATTCGTAAAAAAAAAAAAACACTTGAAAAATTTTTTTTTTACCTTACCAGAAACCCCTGTTGTTAGGTCTTCCTAATCTGCCTCTTCCTACTCTGCGGTGATCTTCGGTCTTCTCTCTGCCTCACGTTGTCTTCTGGGTAATGGGGCGCACTGTGTTCTGGGAACTGTCTTTCCTAACACAGTTCGTCCCATTCACAAAGCTGCTGCGTGAGTTTGCGTATGTGCAGTAGCCGCAAGGCCTGTTTCCCTTACTGAGGATGGCGGCGCTGGGACCCCGCAAGCCGAGGAAAGGTAAGTGTCCTTATTAAAAGTCAGCAGCTACTTTTTTTTTAGCTGCTGACTTTAAAAAAAAAATTCCCAGCTGGAACACTACTTTAATAACATTCAATTACAATATGACTTGTGTCGCAATTGTATACACTATATTTGTTTATATATTATATACTGTTAGCTGCTATTTTTGCATTATTTGCTAATTTTTTTTTACAGTCCCTTTTAGATGTCATTTAATTAGATTGCTGAAATTTAGTTTTTATTTTTGAGGTTTAGTAAGCACCACCATTTCTTTTATTATTAATCTGTATATGTGTGTGAACACCTCTTCTGTTGGCAGCTACTGAATTTAGATTATTTTATTTATCTTTTCTTTGCTGGTTTGCACATTAGTAATTTTTTTATATACACACTATATTAAGTTTTCTTTATCTGCTATTTTTTTCCCCCCACGAAAGTGTAGTTACCCTTTCAGCTTAGCTGAAACACATCTCTCTTTTATACTCTGAAAGAACAGCGGTCTGCCTTGTTTACATAGGTAGACCTTTGCTTTTTCTTTTTTTCTGACCGATCAGAGGGTCCCGGCAGCCACAATGGCTCCCGCTGTGTCCAATCACAGCAGGTGCGGTGCTCCGGTGGCGTGCGCTCCCCCTGGATCTCGTGTACAAAATCATGTACCTTTACGTGATTTAACGCAGCGGGCCGCCCTGCCGCGGTATATATGAGGTGGAAGTTCTGGAACTGGTTAAAGTAGCACAATGGTCATAGCTCCCAACTGTCCCTGATTTCGAGGGACTGTCCCTGATTTGGAGCAATGTCCCTCTGTCCCTCATTCCTCCTCATTTGTCCCTCATTTTGGTCTGATCTATATAGAGGCAGGGCTTTTTGTCAGCAGGAACTAGAAGGAACTCAGTTCCACCACCTCTGGTCCAAGTCTTCTGCTCCCTGCTCACCACTATCACTTGGTAACACTGAAGTCCAGCTTCTGCTTTTACAGGTGATAGCTTATCTCCAGGTACCTCCGACAGGTCAGATCTCCTGTGCAGATCCCACTAAGATCCCTTTCACACTGGGGCATTTTTCAGGCGCTTTAGCGTTAAAAAAAGCAACTGTAAAGCACTTGAAAGAAGTCTCATCTGCAATCCCAACGTGAAAGCCCGAGTGCTTTCACACTGCGATCCCTTTCACACTAGGGCGTTTTTCAGGCACTTTAGCTTTAAAAAAAGCGTCTGTAAAGCGCCTGAAAGAAGCCGCAACTGCAATCCCAATGTGAAAGCCCAAGTGCTTTCACACTGAGGCGCTGCGCTGGCAGGGTGTAAAAAAAAGTCCTGCAAGCAGCTTCTATGCAGCGCTTTTGGAGCGGTGAATACACCGCTCCTAAAGTGCCCCTTCCCATTGAAATCAATGGGAAGTGCCTGCAAAACACCTGAAAAGCGCATGCAAAGTGCTTTTGGCAGCGGTGCTTTTAACTCTTTATTTGGCCACTAGCGCTCAAAAACGCTGGTAAAGCACCGCTAGTTTAAGTGGCGCTTTTCGAGCGTTTTTCGGGCGCTGACATTGTGAAAGGGCTCTTAAAGCACTTGGGCTTTCCCATTGGGATTGCAGATGAGGCTTCTTTCAAGCGCTTTACAGGCACTTTTTTTTTAACACTAAAGCGCCTGAAAAACGCCTGAAAAATGCCCCAGTGTATAAGGGCTCTAAGTGCCAGACAGGGACAAGGGAGATACAGAACAGGTGCCCAGGGTTCAGTTCAGTCATGGGCAGGAGAGGGTGCTTGGTAGGCTGCACCCTCTGTGGTCTCCATTTTTTCCCTGATGACCAGTTGATGCTCCTACTGCATAATCTCCCTTGCAAGTGACTGTAGTATAGTATAGTATGCTGGAAGGTACTACAGCTAGATAGGTGCTTCAGCTTAAAATTGCAACAAAAGTAAGATATATGACAGATGGTGGAGCTTTTCAGGAGGGGGGAGAGAAAATGAGGGCAGTGGAGGGAGGGGGTTGTATGCTGAAGAGGGAAGAGTTACTATTTGATGCCAATTGGCAGGTATGTGAGGGTGGCGGGCATTGTTGAGTTCCTGCACCTATTCTCTGAGAAAAAACGCCCTGTATAGATGTATATAAAATGCACTTTTTATCTATCAAAAAGTGTTTCCCAGCGCTAAACCTTTCATCTGATTTCAAAATTTCTGCATTTGTAAATTCCAAAAGCCAATATAAACAAATAATTGTGGTAAAAAATAAATCACATATGGGTTTAATCAATCTTGTTTTTTTGTACAATTCTCCTTTAACCACTTCAATATCAGGCACTTAAACACCTTCCTGTACAGACCAATTTTCAGCTTTCAGCGCTGTCGCACTTTGAATGACAATTGCGCGGTCATGCTACACTGTACCCAAATGACATTTTTATAATTTCTTTCCCACAAATAGAGCTTTCTTTTGGTGGTATTTGATCACCTCTACGGTTTTTATTTTTTGCTAAACAAATAAAAAAAGACCGAAAATTTTGAAAAAAAAAATGTTTTTTTTTGTTTCAGTTTCAAAACTTTGTAAATAAGACATTTTTCTCCTTCACTGATGGGCACTGATGGGGCTGCACTGACGGGTACTGATAAGGCGGCACTAATGAAGTGGCACTGATGAGGTGGCATTGATGGGCACTGATATGTGGCACTGATAGGTGGCACTGATGGGCACTGATAGATGCCACTGATGGGCGACACAGGTGGACACTGATAGGTGGCACAAATTGGCACTGATAGCTGGCACAGATTGGCATGGATAAGCGGCATGAATGGGCATGGATAGGTGGCACAGATGGGCATAGATAGGCAGCATGGATGGACATAGATAGGCGGCATGGATGGGCACTGATAGGCGGCACGGATGGACACTGATAGGCGACATGGATGGGCACTGATAGGTGGCACAGATGGGCACTGGTAGGCGACATTGTATTGTATTGTTTTGTACTGATGGATGCCAATCAGTGCCAAACAATAATGCATGCCAATCAGTGATGCTCATTGTGGGCACTGATTAGCATCCATTGTGGGCACTGACTGGCATTCCTGGAGTCTAGGGTGGCATACCTGGTGCTGGGCATCCCTGGTGGTCTGGTGGCATCCCTAGTGGTCCAGAGGGGGCATTCTCGGGGGGCTGCACTGATAATCGATCAACACAGACCCCCCCCTCTGTCAGAGGAGCAGCCGATCGGCTCTCCTCTACTCACGTCTGACAGAAAAGCTGGTCAACGGCTCTTCCTATTTACACTGTGATCAGCCGTGATTGGACACCCGTCAGAGACTCTTTACCGAGCTCATAGTTGTGGGGGGTCAGACTGACACACCACAGCAACGATCGCCGCGATGTGCGCCCCAGGGGGTGCGCAGCGGCTCAAAATCCTGAGGACATCATATGACGCCCAGTCAGGATTTTGAAACCACTTTGCAGCCGTCATTCGCCTATAGGGTGGGTGGCAAGTGGTTAAAGAGGCGTGGCAAGGGGTGTGTCCTATGCCTGCATACTTTTGCTGATAGGTGTCCCTCATTCCCATTTTAAAAAGTTGGAAGGTACGCAGTGGCGAATAGAAAAACAAATGGCCTGATCATGAAGGGGGTAAAACTTTCCAGAGGTCAAGTGGGTAAACTTTCAAAATCGATTTTCATTTCAATATTTTTTTCTTTGGAATAAAAAAAACAATTCTCTCTCTCGCAGTTTACAATTATATCTTCCGTACTTCTAATCTACTGATTGAATAATCTGTGATAAAAGAGGAAAGCCCACACTTGCACACAATAAACGTTCTCTTGGTACATGAAGGTTCTGCATTGTTTAATAAGTGGCTCCACCACAGGACAGATGTGAGGACGGAGCCGGGTCACAGGGGTGCGCTCCACCGAGCGCATGAAGAGTGTCATGGTGGAGTGAGTTCTTTATCTTACAGAAGAGATGACATCTTGTGTATGTTTGTGCTGAAAATAACCTTGCTTACGCTTTGCCTCCTGCTGCATTTTTTTTTCTTTCCGCAGATCGTGTTCTATTCAGGTCCGTTCCACGGGCTTTTGAAGTAAAGCAGACACAGAGCAAAAGCAATTCAAACGCTTGGAGAGAAGGACGAATGTGAAAAGAAAAATTATATATTTACAACAAAAGACACCTCAAACGCTTCTCAGAAGTCAGATCTCATTTCTGAAAATGAAGTCAATGTCAGATTTTCTGCCGTTTTTGTCTGTGCTGAAAACTCGTGTTCTGTTCCTTATGAGTTCCTTATGGGTTTGTGTGCACATGGGTCGGTTTCAGGATCCGGCCCTCAAGCATTCTAGTGAATGCAACTTAACCGATTCAGGCCCGGAAGATTTCACCCCCTTCCTGACCAGAGCACTTTTTTGCGATTCGGCACTGCGTCGATTTAATTGACATTTACGCGCTTGTGCAACGTGGCACCCAAACAAAATTGACGTTCTTTTTTTCCCACAAATAGAGCTTTCTTTTGGTGGTATTTGATCACCTCTGCGGTTTTTATTTTTTGTGCTATAAGCAAAAAAAAGCGTAAATTTTGAAAAAAAATGCAATATTTTTTACTTTTTGCTATAATAAATATCCCTAAAAAAAAAATAAAAAAAAATGTTTTCCTCAGTTTGGACCTATATGTATTCTTCTACATATTTTTGGTAAAAAAAAAAAAATCGCAATAAGCGTATATTGATTGGTTTGCACAAAAGTTATCGCGTCTACAAAATAGGGAATAGATTTATGGCATTTTTATTATTCATTTTTTTATTAGTAATGGCGGCGATCTGCGATTTTTATCGTGACTGTGACATTATGGCGGACACATCGCACACTTTTGACACTATTTTGAGACCACTGTCATTTATAGAGTGATCAGTGCTATAAAAATGCACTGAATACTGTGTAAATTACACTGGCAGGGAAAGGGTTAACCACTAGGGGGTGATCAAGGGGTTAAGTGTGTCCTAGGGAGTGATTCTAACTGTGGGGTGGAGGGGCTACTACTCACATGACAGCGATCCCCTCCCAATGAAAGAGAGCAATTATCTCTCATGACACTAGGCAGAATGGGGAAATGCCTTGTTCCACGGCTCCGTGACACGATCCCCGGGAGACCGGCGGACATTGAGTCCACCGTTCTCGCGGGCACAGTCGCACTAGCCCCACCAATTAACAGGGGACGTACAGGTATGCCCATTTGCCCACCGCTGCCATTGTGCCAACGTATATTGTATGCGGTGGTCGGCAAGTGGTTAAAGAGCTTCTCTAGCCAAAAGTTTTGAAATTTCTAGTTTTCAATTGAGTAGTAAATGGTTAAAACCTAGGGTTGCCACCTGTTCGGAAAATAACCTGGACAGTTCAGGTTTTGAATCATGTGTTCGGGTTTCAGTCCACCTGAAACCCGGACATAATATTCAGACAGGAATGTGGCTTAGAACCGGGCCCCATAGGAGGGTGAGGGGAGCACTATGCCCACCCCATTACTATTCTCTTTGGAGTGCCCAAAGGTGTCCTAGGCCTGTTACAATCCTATAGATCAGAGGTCTCCAAACATTTTAAAGAAAGTTTAGGGTGGCCGGACTGTGCCCAGTGCGAGTAAACAATGCCGTATTAGGGGGAGAAATAGTTGGTGTCCATGGGAGGAAATGTGCCCAATTTTTGTTGTCGTTAGAAGAAATTATGCACAATTGTTGATGTCAGTGGAAGGAATACTGTCCATTGTTGGTGTCAATTGTAGGAATAATGACTCAAGGGCCTGATAAAGGCAAGCAAAGGGCCGCATTTTGGAGACCAAAAGTATAGTGTATAAAATATATATTTTTTCTAAAGTGTTCGGGTTTGGCTTGAAGAAAAAGTGGCAACCCCATGAAAACCAGTGCTATAATAATAGCCATAGCAGCCCACATAGATGCTGTGGGGCAACTTTTTTTTTTTCATTTTGAGTTTCAGTTATAAAATGACTTAAAGCGTAACTCCACTTTTGTTGAGTAAAAAACATTCCCCTCTGGGTGATTGATGTACATTACATATACATCAGTATATACCGCATAAAACAGGAGTGAAAGTAATTTCACAAAAAAATGCATGCGGTAAATAAATAGTAGTCTCGGCATGCAATATTTAAGGAATTGGCAGCCGCCAGCACCCTTAACGACCTGGTTGTTAAAGTGGTTGTAAACCCCTCAGTGCAACTTGTACCTATAGGTAAGCCTATAATAAGAAAAAAGGGGGGGGGGGGGAGGGGAACAGCGCTGAGGTGAAAAACAATATATAGCAAATTAATCTAAAAAAAAATGAATTCAGCTGCGGCTTAGCTGTGTCACATAATTACAGAAATAAACAAATTAGAAAAATAATAAGCCGCGCAAACAAATTTGCTCATCAATTTGTTTGTTTATAGAGACTTTTTCGTTCACGGGGTGTTGTTCAGATGTGATTGTCTGATTCATATTATATCACTGGACACTAAGTTTGTGGTCTGCCCACTTAAGGGTGTGGCAGCGAATAATAATTATATTATCTGTTTTTACAATTTGGTATACACAGTTCCCCCACTAGTTGGGGGTAGAATAGTATTGTATTTACATTGTCACTTTATTAAGCCTATAATAAGGCTTACCTATAGGTACTGTAAATATCTCCTAAACGTGCGCCGTGCGCTGATCTGGAATCAGCGCATTCGCTGTGAAGAAATTTCTCTCCGTGCCGTTTCTTCACTTGCAAGTGCCATGACTGATGGCTCTTGTGCGCATGAGCGGGAGTGACGTCACGCGACTCTGGCCAGTCACAGAGCCCGGAGTCCGCAGCCGTGGACGGAAGAGGGGCAAAGATGGATGTGGCCACCAGCGGGGACGGCATAGGCTTCATTTGAAGTTAAGTGCCACATAATGGGCTAGTATACGATGCATACTAGCCCATTATTCTTTTACTTTGCAGGGGAAAAAAGAGGAGGTAAAACCCATCAGGGTTTAATTCTTCGTTAAGGAGTGGGTGGCCGCAGTGTCCTTAAAGCGGAGTTCCACACATTTTTTATACTTGCTGTCACTTGCATACCTATTGATCATGCTTTTACTAATGGAAATTGTTTATTTTTTTCTTGTATGTAAATACCTTTAATTTAGGGTTTCATCCTCACTTACGGCATTTCCCCGCCTAGGCAATTACCGGTATGTCACTAGGCAATTTGCAAGGGGTCCTGGCGATGTAATGTATCCCAGGAGTCCTTGCGAATCGCCTACTGAGGAAATCTCGCGTTATTTACAGACAGTAAATGACGTGAACGTGCCTGATTGACAGGTTGCTATAGCAATGGGCCGGGAACTTCCGCAGATGCCAACATTGCTATCGGAGAGCCGTGCAGCGGCATTATTGAGCGTGCGTGAAAACGTGAGGAAACCCCGGAAATGAAGGCAGGAGGGCTTCAGATACCCTCAGCAAAAATGGAACCTGCCTGCTTCCGAGATCAGTAGGTACAAAACAATTTTTAAAGAACGTAAAATTGCAACACACGTGACATGTTATAATTGTTAATATACATGTTTGGACAATTGCAGAGCAGTTTAAAAAAAAAAGTGTTTGGGGGACTGGAACTCCACTTTAACCACTTCAATACCGGGCACTTAGACACCTTCCTGCCCAAGCCAATTTTCAGCTTTCAGCACTGTAACAATTTGAATGACAATTGCGCGGTCATACAACACTGTACCTAAACAAATTTTTTTTTATCATTTTGTTCACACAAATAGAGCTATCTTTTGGTGGTATTTGATGACCTCTGCGATTTTCATTTTTTGTGCAGCAAATAAAAGGCGGCACTGATAGGCGGCACTGATGGGTACTTATGAGTGGCACTGATGGGTGACACGGATGGGCACTGATAGGTGGTACTGATGGGTGGCATTGCTGGGCATTACTGATGTAATTTGTTACATAATGGTGCCAGTCAGTGCCCATTTGTGGGCACTGTTTGGCACAGATTGGGCATTCATTTGTACATGTGGATGGCCATGGGGTACATACCTGGCCACCCACATGTTGCCCCCTTTCCTGGTGGTCCTGGCAGCTTCCCTGCTGGTCCAGTGTGGGCATCCGCGGGGGGGGGGGGGGGGAGGGCCGGGTGTTACGCTGATAGCTTTTCCTGTTTACATTGTGATCAGCTGTGATTGGACACGGCTGATCACATGATAAATAGCCTCCAACGTCAGACTGACACACCACACCACCGATTGCCACGATGCGCACCCCCACGGGCGCACGGCGGCTGTTATCCTGAAGGACGTCATATGGTGCCCAGTTAGGATAACTGAACCACTGCCCAGCCATCATTTTGCTATAGGCCGGGTGGGAAGTGGTTAACAACAGATGAGTTATCCACTATCAGCAGGGTTTCCCACTGACAGCTGATGACTCATCGGTTGTTAAGGACACAGTGGCCGCCCGCACCTTAACAACCAGCTAGTGACTGCCTGTGGTAATGACACACGCTTTCACTACTAAAATAACTCATTTGCTGTGTGGTATCTTACCACATACTCAGATGTGACTTGTGTTGCAACTGTATACACTCTATTATTTTTTTCCTAAGTCGTCTTCCAGGACAGCCCATGAGATATAGACACCTCCTCCAACATGAACATGACTATGGCGGCAAAAAAAAGGAGAGGCTGATTTTTGGGACTTTAATTGAAGCAATGAATGTATAGATTCATCTGACTCCATCCCTGATATAAGCAGAAGCATCAAAAAGAAAAGATTTGGGACTTTACATGAAGCACAGCTAAGAAGGTATAAGGATAAAAATCATGGATTCCAAACGCATATACATTGATTCACAAAAAAGACATGAAAGAAATAAATAAAATTGTAACAATTTATTATGCATGATAATGACATAATTCATAACCAGTCTATGGGTAATATTGGTATACGGTAATATGTTAATACATAGACAACATGATAGTGTTGATAATAACATAATTCATAGCCAATCTATAGATAATAAATACATTGGTACACGATAGTATATCAAAGAGGACTCAAGCTTCTAAGCAGTTGCTGGAGATCAGACGAAAGCGTCTTTAGGTTCTTGGCTGGTACAAACCTTCCTTTCTTGATGTTTAAGGCATGATGGAGTCCTGTCTATTAGTCTCTGATGCTGGCTTTTATTTGGGAAGTTTCAGATTGTGAAGCTTTTGTTGACAACTGTTACAAACTTGTTTACAATAACAACAGACTGCTTCAACTGTAGTTTTCAATTAGAGAGGTATTCTCAAATTCAACCTCAAGATGGCACTCTAGTATCATACATTCCATAGGTTATATAAAAGCCAAGCTATTTGACTAGGTTACAGACCTGTTTACTGTGCTTAAACAGACATCTGTAAACTGAAATGGGAACAATAGTTCATTGTTGCCACTGTATCCAACTGCATTTTTTTGAGAAGACCACTGATTTCTGTTTCTAAGACCAACTACTAAACAGATTGTTCCACGTAATGTTGTGTCTGATATCAGAGAAAATATTATTTTTTATCAAAAAAACACAACACATGTATTAGGACAATGTTCATTTTTTTTAGAAAGCAGCCGCAGCCTCAGCAGAAAAGTCTGTCCCCTGCCAGCATGCTGCAGATAAGAAGCATTGTTCTCTGTGTGGAAGCAGCAGTATCTCTGCATTGGTCCAATACACCCTCTGCTAAGTCACAGCCAGAGCTCTCTAAGCAGTAGGGAGCATGAGCTTTAATGATTGGAGAGCTCTAGCTGTGGAGAGCTCTAGCTGTGACTCAGTAGGGGTATGGCAGACCGCTGCAGAGAGCCCACTGCCTCCACACAGACAGCAATGCTTCTTATCTGCTGGGTGCTGGCAGGGGACAGGCTTTTCTGCTCAGGCTGTGTCTGCCTTCTTGAAAACAAAAAAAAAAGAATGTTACGACCTTGCACACATTTTGTTTTGATGCATATGAAATGTATTTAGTTCAATTGGGTATTAATTCCTTGTATTTGTTCTTTTACATTTTTATGGACCAACAAAAAAAAACTAGAATGGGTATAAAGGTAATCCATTGCTAATCAAAATGTTTATAATTATTTGTGAGGCTTCCAGGTTTAAAAAAAGAAACAGTTGTAAAAAAGCTGCAGAACATATGTCCAGATGACATCATTAATATGTTTTTATAAATAGAAAGATTCTGAATAGACATCTCCATAAACAGAGGGGAGAAAACAGAACATATAAATACAAAACAAAAAGGAAAGAAAAGAACATACAGCTAAACAGACACGGAGCAGGGAATGAGCTTTAGGGCCGGTTCACACTGCGAGCCGCGGCGAGGCGTCTCCGACTTCCTCGCCGCGACTTGCAGGGGGGGTCAGCGGCGACTTGCAGAGGACTTCTGCATAGAAGTCAATGCAAGTCGCCCCCGAAGTCGCCCCGAAGTAGTACAGGAACCTTTTTTCTGAGTCGGAGCGACTCGAGTCGCTCCTCTCAGAACGGTTCCATAGCACTGTATGGGGGCGACTTGCGGGAGCGAGGCGAGGCGAGCCGTGTCGCCTCGCCTCGCGTCGCAGTGTGAACTGGCCCTAAAGAAATTGTTATCCCAACACTTCATATTCTGCAATGTGCCTGATATACCATGTACTTGTATGAGAAAGTATCCTGTTCTCTTTGTATTACTGCCTTTAAGAGAAATCCCTGGTGCTTCTGGCAGTCCCTTTGCCTTCCTATTAAAAACTGGCCGCACTAAGTAGGAGAGCACATCGTGGTCAGTTCTCTAGCTATGCTGAGAACTCAGCCTGCTCTCCAATGATCAGCCCTGTCCTGACACGCCCCCACTGAGAGCCTTTCACTGGGAAGCTCAGTGTGCTGTTGCTTCTCCTCTCCCAGCTCTTATGGAGATGAGAACAGAGGGAATGTGACCACTTCTAAAAAAAAAAAGGGAAAAAAGGTATTTATAATTTTTTGTTTTGTTTTGTTTTTTATATCTATGCACAAATGTTTTGCCTTTTATTTCTTCTTTAAACTGAATGGGTTGTTTTACAAGGTAATCATTTACAATCACTTGAACTCCAGCCAAAACTTTTATGGGTAGAGTTGGAAGAGTCAGAGCCCCTGTCAGGTTTTTAATGTTGTGTCTCTATCAGTGGTGGCTTAGGCATGGCTGGGTCATGGGATCACCGCCCCCCCCCCCCCCCAGTCGGTGAGTGGTGAGTCGGTCGGGGCCCTGCACTTACCCCATCTCTTGGGCAGCGTGGCGGTCGGCGGCAGCGGCTATTCTCTGGGCTGCAGGCTGCTTGCTTGCTGCTTGGTTCCCCTGCACGTGTCTTCTCCCTCCTCCGTGCATCTCCTGCCGCCAATCCAATCGGATCTCCATTTGGCCAATCGAGTGACGGGTCTCATGACCCGCTTCCTGATTGGCCAGGAGAAGATTCAGGGTTACAATAACAAATATTCATTAGCTATTGTAACACAACTGGGTGGGCCCGGATCACAGTGGTCTGCACCCTGAGACTACCCTTTTTTGAATACCCTCTGGCTCTAATTACGTGCTTAAAAAAAAACATCCCCCCCATTGAACTCCATGGTCCAGCATCCCTGTATGTAGATCAGGGGGCTGGATGCATGGATGGGGGGGGGCAGCGCCCATGCACCCTTAGTGGACGGGCTGCCACTGGTCTCTATTCAGGTGATTTCTCCACTCAGGACAGGAAGTGATGACAAATCTACTCAACAGACAAAAATGACTTTACTAGAGTAAGGCTTTCATGTATCCAGGGCCGTCTTTAATATTGATTGGACCCTGGGCAAAACTTTTCTTGGGGCCCCCTCTCATACAGTTTTGCTCTCCACCTGCTCTGAGACATACAATAAATAGTAGCTAGACTCAAAATCAGTTTACTGAATCAGATCAGGCAGCTATTGCAATTGGTTGCCAGAGGTTAGTGTATCATTACCGCTCACTGACTGGTTGCTAGAGGTTACAGTGTATCATTACCGCTCACTGACTAGTTGCTAGAGGTTACAGCACACATTACGGTTCACTGATTAGTAGCTAGTGGTTACAGCACATAATTTCTGCTTGTTTCTAGGTTGCTAGAGATTACTGTGGATATGACCTCAGGGGGGCATGATATACATATCAATGCCACTGGCCGCCACTATTTACATATGAATGCTGTCGCTATTTACATATGAATGCTGGTAATTGGCATGTAAACACAGGGTCTGCAGGTGAGTCATCTGTACACAACAATAGGGCAGAGCTGGGCAGCATTAGTGGCAGAACTTCACACTGAGATATTGGAACACAGCACGAGACTAAAACCTCAAGGGATGAGGGAATTTAAATGAGGATAGTTGTCAAGTATGAGGCAGCTGCTTTGGGCCCCACAACAATGACAGGGCCCAGGGCAGCTGCCCCTTTTGCCCTGCCTTAAAAAACGGCCCTGCATTTATCCCCAGTTTTTAAAACTTGTTTGTGGTGGCAAGTGAACATATTATCAGAGTCTGTCTATTAGAATGGGAACATTATTCTTGCCCTTTACGGTGGAGCCCACCTCCTGGCAGACATCAGCCATCCACATACTGTAGCAGGACTACCAATAACCTCCACCGCTTTACTCTTTAGAGCCATCAGCAGTGCAGGATCTAGGCAGAGGATGTTCCCCAAACTCCATGCTGCTGCTCTGCAAACAACAATAACTGAAACATCAGTAACATTTGCCTATATTAAAGGCCGAATGCATTGTTAGGTTTCAACCCAATACCCGTATTTAATAGAAATAATTTATAGTTCCACTTTAAACTGCTGAAAGGGAAGATCTGATTCTGTGTGGTTGATGATTATTCTTGTTCTTTGCACATAATCTGATTCTCTTGTACAGCAGAGCTGCATAAGAAGCTGATACAGGGCCTGTGACCCCTGAGGGACCAACTGTGACCCTCTGTTGTGCCTTTCCCCCCTCACATGACACTGGAAGGAGTCTCCATACCCACAGCAGTTTTATTTTACAGATGTAGAGATATGGACTGTTACTAGAAAGCTTAGTACCTTCCAGTGTTCTAAACATTGTTTGTCCCTGTGATTATTTGTGCAGCCAGTGACCTCATACCTGTGTGCCAATGGAGTGAGTTATGGGGGGTCCTCTTTGAATCTGCTGCTATGCATTCCCGTACCCTAAAACTACAAATCCCAGGGACCCTTGCAGTGGCCTGAAGGTTGCTGGAAGGGATGATAAAAGGAGCTTAGAAGCGCACGCACAGTCTCTTGCTCCTGGGCCTAACACAAGACGGACCTCTCTGTGTGACAGAGAGAGAGAGAGGTCATGGCCTACCACACGGAACTCTACTCCCACCACGAGGCCTGAGAGGCCTAGTCCTGCTACGCTGTCGGACATCCTGTTACTAGCATCATTTACAGCTTCTACCCATCAGTGCAGATGTGTGGAGAAAGTCACTACAGAAGGCCGAGACCAAGCATCCATTGTCGTAGTGTTGCCATCTGTGTTCCTAGCAAGAAGACTGGAGATCAATTTGGGTCATTGGTGATTAGCTCTCCCATTAAAATAGGGCTGTCTAGATTACATCTACTGTATCTCAGTGTGGCCACGTGTGTACAGGCATACCCCACTTTTAAGTACACAATGGGGTTTATTTACTAAAGCTGGGAAGTGCAAAATCAGGCTCACTTCTGCATAAAAACCAATGAGCTTCCAGGTTTTATTACCAAAGCTTAAAGGGGTTGTAAAGTTAATTTTTTTATTTTTTTTAAATAACAAACATTTTATACTTACCTCCACTGTGCAGCTCGTTTTGCACAGAGTGGCCCCGAACCTGCTCTTCTGGGGTCCCTCGGCGGCTGTCTCGGCTTCCTCCCGCAAGTACTTCTCATGTTCATGCAAGCTCCCTCGCATGGTGAGAAGCACTTGCGGGCGCGCTCCTGTGATACAGCCGGCGGCCATAGCAGCTCACTGTATATCTCAGCCCCACTCTCGGCGCGCTGCGTCATTGGATGTGATTGACAGCAGCGTGAGCCAAAGGCTGTGCTGCTTTCAATCCATCCACTCTAGCCAATCAGCGGCCAGGCTGAGCGGCGAAGAGGACATCGGGGGCGAGCGCTGGACTTTCGATTGGTCAGGTAAGTAAAACGGGGGGGGGGGGGGGGGCTGGGGGTGCCGGCACTGTGAGATGTTTTTTCACCTTAATGCTTAGAATACATTAAGGTGAAAAAAGATTTACCTTTACAACCCCTTTAACTGGACAAGCTGGGGTTAGAAGCTCACTGGTTTCTATGCAGAAGGGAGCCTGATTTTGCAATTTACAGCTTAATTAAATAAAACCCATTGTGCATTTAAAAGTGCGGTATGCCTGTAGTTAACTGAAACATCCACTAGGAGTTGACTTCGGATCTGAATATAGTGTATCCTTGTGTATATAACATTATTCATTTTTTAAACATTGTTGTGTCTTTGGGGGGAGTCTATTTGCTGAGTTGGTGCTCTTATCACAGCTCAGTGGATTTACTCCTTTCTATTTGGTTCAAATAAAACATTTCAGACTCTTATACTACTGAGTTGCTTGATTCTTGCTTTATAGTATTAACAGGATGTCTGAACCCAGAGTGTCAGGTGTGTTGGAAGGTTAACTAGTTGATGGCCGTGCAGATGAGCAGGTAATTCTCAGCAATCCCCAAGGGGGGCATGCTACACAAGGGATAATTTTTAGATATCGATCGTGTTATTAACAAAGTGATTTCAGTGACTGTACATTGCCTGTGTATACTGGGCTGCGGAAGGGACACTGATGTTGTATATGGGGCATGGGATAAGAACTCGTTTTGAATTTGGGGCACCGATATCAGTGCATATATTATATATATATATATATATATATATATATATATATATATATATATATATATATGGTATCAAAAGACGCACTGACGGTTGGAGAGCACTGATATAGTGCTTAAGAATGCAGACCTACCTCAGGTTTTCACATAGCAATGCTCTGCACCTGCCACCTGCATTCTAGTGTGAACAGGGAACAATTTTATTCTGTGTTGTCTTGCGGAGATCAATGTTCTTCTAGTGCAGAAAAATGCCAGTCTCTGAACATGTATAAATGACCCCTAAGATAAAGGGGGGGACCTGCAAGTAAAGGATGCTCAGGGAGCAGCAGAAGCAGATAAAGCCTTTGAAGCAGCCTTTGTAAGGCCATAGATTATGATATTTTCACTCCTGCGATAGCTTGATTCCCCCATCAACACAGTCAGTGTTAATAGGGGAGTCCATCCCATGGAGCCATTGTGTTCTCTCGGCAGGGAGCCAATATTAAAATTGCTAGTGCCTTTAGCAACAAAAATAATTGCATGCTAGAAAATCCAACATGCTGGTTGTATCCAAGTCGAAGGACAGATTGACTTGGGTACAATCAGCCTGCAGATAGATGGTTCGAATCTTAGCCGGTCCCTGCTGAACCAGCTGGGGTTTGAACCATCTATAGCCAGCTTTTTTTTTTTTTTAACAAAGAAAGAAATCTATGGCCAGCTTTACTTTGAACTCAAAAGCCTTGTGGGAAAAATACCACCAAATACAAATTTAACTTGGGCCATCCATATTCATAAAATTTGGTCTGAATCTAACATAATCAGGTATCAGGATCACCTCTAGTTATCACACATGTGGCCCGAGAAAGGACACTTCCTGAGCGGGGATGAGCTTGTTTTTTTTTTTTTAAGATAAAAAACTGAGAGTTCATCTTGTATCTTCCCGAGATGCTTGTGGTGTGTAATGGCTTGCATCACCTTTGCATGGGAAGTTGGGATGTCAAGTAAAAGCCTTGGTATCAAATGCTGACTCCTCAGTCAGATATGACAGCGTATATTGCTACTAGGGGAGAGAAATTGGGGAGTTTACCATTTCCAGTGAAAATCATGAAATAAAAAAAAAATAAAAAAAAATTCCCAGGTCCGCTTCTAGGGTGAATTACTTAGCACTCAGAATCTGGTGCAGCTCTTCATGGTAGCCAATCAGCTTCTAACTTCAGCTAGTTCAATTAATCTTTGACAATTAAACCTGGAAGTTGATTTGTTTCTCTGCAGAGCTGCCCCAGATTTTGCACACCCCTGTTTTAGTAAATCTCTCCAATGGAGTGTCCTCACGCCAGCCTGGGCTCACAGAATTGAGCAGAATGGCACTTAGGCCAGCCATACACTGTTCGAATCTCGGCTTGTTCAGCAGGAACCAGGCAAGGTTTGAACTGTAAAATGTTCAGGCTGAATGTACCAAGTTGATTGATTGATCAATTTAGGTACATCAGCCTGCCGGATTCTCTTACAATTATCGCTAGCAGCCATAGCAGCCGCTAGTGATAATCACTGTCTTGTCCCCTTGCCCATCCCCCTGTCGGGAGAATTTCTGATTCCCCTGCAGCATATTGATGGGAGAATCGTGTAAATTTCTTTGCACCGTGTACGGCCGGCTTTACACTTTACTACATGTGCTGCAGTACGAATTACTCAACACTGGAGGGAAAAAAAAGGAGGAAGAGCATCCCACACATCACGTCATTGGAAATAAAGTGTGAGGCATGCTGTAGGGGAGTCAAAGTACTGGGGAGTGCCCAACCTGGTGTTGAGTTTTAAAGGATGCGTTCACCTTTGGGGACATGTTATGCCATGTACACACGACCGGACTTTGACAGCAAAGGTCTGACAGAGCGAATCCGTCGGACAATTAAATTGCGTGTGGGCTCCATCAGACCTTTGCTGTCCAAAAATCTGAGGGACTTTAGAAATAGAACATGTTTCACATTTTTTCGCCGGAACTCCACCAGACCCAGTTCCTATCGAGAAATCTGCTCGTGTGTATGCTAGTCTGACGAATGAAAACCAACGCTAGGGCAGCTATTGGCTACTGGCTATGAACTTCCTTATTATAGTCCGGTCGTATGTCATCACGTTCGAATCCGTCGGACTTTGGTGTGATTGTGTGTGGCCAAGTCCGTTCATTCGGAAAGTCCGTCGGAACTCCGCCAAAAGTCAGTCGGAAAGCGCTGTGGTAGCTCATCGAGTCTTCCTGTGAGTGTAAAAGTGCCTGTCCGTATTGAGGTACGAACAGACAGCTCACACTAATGCCGTGTACACACGAGCGGACTTTTCGACGGACTAGGTCCGACGGTCTTCCTGACGGACTTTGGGCAGAGGTCTGACGGACTTTCTGAACGAACGGACTTGGCCACACACAACCAGACTAAGTCCGTTCAAAAGTCCGTTCATTTTGAACGTGATGACGTAAATGGGACTAAACAAGGAAGATCAATAGCCAGTAGGCAATAGCTGCCCTTGTGTCGTATTTGGTCCATCGGACTAGTACAAAGACGAACGATTTTCCAGATTTTTAGTCCGTCGGATAGATTTTAAATGTGTTTTATTTCTAAGTCCGTCTGACTTTTGGGGAAAAAAAGTCCGGTGGAGCCCAACACACGATTGAATTGTCTGACAGATTCCGGTCTGCCAGAGCAAGTCTGCCGGAAAGTCCAATCGTGTGTATGCGTCATGACAGTCTGCAGGTGGCCTACATGATGCTAGCAATCTGCTGATCGCTGGTGTAATGCTTTCCAAAATACTCCTTAAATCAAAAAAATAGTAAATGCACATTTTACTTTCAATCATTTTTATTATTGTTGTGAGAAGGTTAACAATCAAATCAAGAATGAATCACATGAAACACCAAAACAGCCAGGACCCTGGCGCAAGCTTACAAAAATAGAGAGTGGTAAATACATACACATATAAAGCATTGCCATATAACCTAATAAAAGAGTGACAGGAGACATACTGTAGCAATCTTCTCACTGTATTATCTTAAATTTCAAAATAGTAGCAGGGACTCCAGCTGTAATATCGCACCGGAGAAGTATCCCGTATACTATAAATCTCAGGAATAACAGAAAAGAAAGAAACAAGAAAAGCAAACACAGAGTGGAAGGTAAAGAGAGAGAAGGGGAAACCCAGAAAGGCAAGGAGGTAATACTCCCTGGGGATGGGCCTAATGTGGTCAAGTTAAATGCACATTTTTACCTGCAAACAAAATGTGTATTTTTTAAGTAAATGTATCTTTTAACCATAAAGAAGAACCCTAACTTCAATTATCTTAGTGTTCTGTCCCCCCGGGGGGGGGGGGGGGGGGCAAAGTGTATGTAGTACTTTGTCCCATGTTCCTACATGCTTTGAAAGCCTAGTTACAAGGTCTGACATGGCACTACACCCCCCTGCCTCCCCACAATGTAACTAACAGACAGCTGCTTGAAAACTAGTGTGTGTTTCCAGGGCCGATTACATGCCCGAGACAAGTGCTGGCAAGAAGAATGCAGAGGGAATAGGTGCATGTCAGTCTCCTGTCCCTCTGCATTCCTCTTGCCACCGATTATCTCAGGAAAGTGATCAAAACCGCTAGCTTCGTTTTCAGATCCTGCAGGGGAAGGGGGGCATACTCGTCCAACCTCATAGTTAGACTTTCAAAACACGTATGAGCATGAGATATAGTACTAGTTATACTCTGTCCCCTGGGAGACAGAATACTGAAGACATTGAAGTAGGAGTTCTAGATTAACATTAACCCTAAAGCCCCATACACACTATCAGTTTTTCTGCTGAGTTTTTCCATCAGGTTTACCAAAACCATGTAGTACAAGGGCCTGCCTGATTGCATACACATTGAAACTCCTAAGGTTTGACCTCATATTATATGGTTTTGGTAAGTCTGAAGGAAAAACTCAGCAGAAAAACTGATAGTGTGTATGGGGCTTTATGCTAACTCCAACTTCAGGGGAAACTATATCTAGCGGTAACCTTAACTTAACCTAAAACCCTACACCATGTGATCACCATGAAGAAGACACAGCACTGGGTTGTCAAAATTAGAAGCGCTGAGTGGTTGTAGCTTTAAAAGGGAACTTTTTTCCAAAGCAAATGTCGCCTAGCCAGACCGGATGGTGAAATTAGAGGGGAATTTTTTATTGCGTTTCGACAAAATCTAATTCAGTGTAATCAGCCGCTCATCCCTAATCTGTCTACACTGTCAGACGTGTACACTCTCCCACGCTGTGTAATTCACTGCTCGATGGCTATGGGATGAGATGTTTTTATGTAAAAGGAAAAAATTATTTCAGTTTGTAAGACTGAGCGACGTGTTCTCCCTGTGCCCACACTTATGCTGGTCTTCGCCCACTCACTGTACCTGGTGATCTGCGACAAAGTGTCAGTGCTCAGATGAGGGAAGACTGAGATGACTTCGGAATCTGTAAAGGCCAAATGAATCCTCTTCAGAGAGGCGATCTGTTCATTATTGATTGGCATACAGAACACCTACAGAGGGGAAAAAAATGGTCATTAAAGAAGCAGTGTGGACTCATATATACAGCATGTAATCAGATATATCACATGTATAGAGCTGGTCAGAGGACTCCCCCACCCACTTCACCTGCAGGGCCTTCACTTTAGGAGCCATCAGCTGGTCAATGTAGATTGAAGTGATGGAGGCCAAAGTATCCAGAAAGGTCTGATCAGGGAGGCAGGACGCCGAGAGATAGAGACTTCCATATTTATCATTGTACGATGTCATGCACAATGCACCGCCAATAATAACAGAGATACTGCTTGATTTTGGGTGTCTTTCTCACTCTGTACAGTGCCACTCCACTTGTCCTGTGTGTTGGGTGTAATTCTCAGTATCACCTCTGCCGAGTTAGCCCCCAATATCAAAATTTTGAAAAAAAATGCAGTTTGTTAGATCTTTGTTAGATCAGGTTAAATCAACTGTTGTTTGCATTATATCTCACGCAGAAGAAGCAATAGTAACAGTTATTTGCTGGGGGGGCAACCTGTCATCAGCCCCCCTTATAAACAAATAAATTTAACAGTTAGCTATTTTGGAAGCTATTTGTTAGATCCAGTAATATCAAGTGGTTTTAACGTTAGATCTCACATAATTAGACTGATTAATTAGGGGGGCTGGCCCCCCCTTATCAAATTTTTTGGCCAAAAATCAATCGGGCTAATAGATATTCATTAGATCTGGTAAGATCAAGTGGTTTTAACATTAGATCTTGCATAATTTCAGAGATATTCCACATAAAATTTGAGATATTAGGTGGTACATAAGGATGGGTTAGCCCCCCACATGCAATTTTCTGGCCAAAAATCATTCAGGCTAATAAATATTTGTTAGATCCGGTAAGATCAAGTGGTTTTAACATTAGATCTCACATAATTGCAGAGATATTTTACATAAAAATAGAGATATTAGGTGGTACATAAGGACGGGTTAGCCCCCCACATGCAATTTTCTGCCCAAAAATCATTCAGGCTAATAAATATTTGTTAGATCCAGTAAGATCAAGTGGTTTTAATGTTAGATCTCACATAATTTCAGAGATATTCCACATAAAAATAGAGATATAGGTGGTACATAAGGGTGGGATGGCCCCCCACATGCAATTTTCTGGCCAAAAAACATTCAGCCTAATAGATATTCATTAGATCCGGTAAGGTCAAGTGGTTTTAAAGTTTTGATTATCCATAATTACAGGGATATTATGGACATTTGGTAGGAATGCACGGATACTAACACTAGTATCTATATCGGAGCCTATACTGAGCATTTCCACATGTACCAGTGAGG
Organism: Lithobates pipiens; assembly: GCF_037356315.1. Lineage (NCBI taxonomy): Eukaryota > Metazoa > Chordata > Amphibia > Anura > Ranidae > Lithobates > Lithobates pipiens. The sequence continues at coordinate 170,381,035 of NW_027507788.1, forward strand.
AGTGCCATTGAGCATACCGGTAAGCTGAAATTATGTAGGACATTATCAATGGGTGTGTCCATGCCCATTGAAGCCTGAAGCACAGCGTCAAAGGCCAGCGAAAAACTTCAGAGGGCCCCGGTGAAGGAGCCAATGGCTGCCCATCAACAATAGCTGACTCTTGTACCAATGACCTGAAGAGACAGCAGCAGTAGCCAAAACCCTTGCAGAGGGCTCCCATTGTTGCATCCAAGCAACCCAGTGTCCAATTTCTTTGAACATGCTACTCGGCGTCAGAGAGTCAATGCACACCAGACTCCCAGAACTCAGCGTAAACTTAAGCCAGATCAGAATCTCTGCAAGAAAGGAGCGTGGATACAAGCCACCGAACAGGCCAAGGCCACCACTTCCTCCATGTTCCCTGACAAGCTGGGGGGACCTTATCCTGTTGTTTCCATCCAAGTAGAGGGAATCTACACCAAGGCCCTTCTGGATACTGGAGCTCAAGTGACCCTTCTCTACAGAGACTTCTATGACAGGCACCTCAAACACCTTGTCATTGCAGAAGTTGGAAGAGCTGGAGATAGCCATCATAGGGAAGGTTCTGAGTCGCAATGCCCTATCTTCTGGTCAAACTGACCTTCGATACCTCCGTGGCTGGGAAAGCAGAAACTTTTGACACTCTGGCAGTGGTCTTTCCTCGCCCACCAGGGGCCAGTAAGAATTCTCTTATCACGGGATCCAATTCTGATCTTGTCAGAAGGCTGTTGACACCTCTTGTGGAGCTGGGCACTTCAACTACAAGTGTGCACCCCATGCTGGGACAAGCCTACCAGTGCCTGGTACAAGAAAAGAAGGCCCCAGCTGAAGGAGTGGGAAAGATCTGGCACTTGGACTGTGTCAGAAGGTGTTACAGTCTGGTGAAGTGGCCTGTTTATGAGTATCTGTCAAGCTAAATTGGAAGCAACCAGGCCCTTTCATTGTCCTTGAAGCAGACAGAGAGAAAACATGGGAGTGGAGATAATTCCCAAGGTGGTTTCAACCAAAGTGAATATGCCGGCTCGGATGTTGGCAGGACAAGTGAATCTGGCCACCCCAGTCCCACTGCCTGATTTGGTGGGGGGGGGGGGGGGGGGTAAAAGATGTGATCCCTGTTGAGGAGTTCTATGCGACAAATACTCCTCTTTAACCGGAATGGAAAGAAAGAGCCAGGACTCAGCTCCTGAGATGGCAGGTTGCATTCTCCAAGAGTGAATTCCATGTGGGGTGTACAAAAAGTGCCCAACACCAGATCCATCTCTTCGAGTGCATAAGCTGTTCAGGGAAAGAGTTCAACGGATTCCTTTAGAGGACTTGGAGGATCTGCGTGAACAACTGGCAGAGTTGAAGTGGGCAGGCATCACCAGAGAGTCCCAGAGTCTATATGCTTCCCCGATCGTGGTGGTACGAAAGAAGGATGGGTCACTGAGGCTGTGTATTGACTACCGGACAATGAACTGAAGGACCATTCTCAACCAATATTCCACCCCAAGGATAGAAGATGACTTGCAGAGCCTGTCAGGAGCGAAGTGGTTCAGCGTGCTGGATTTGAAGAGTGGGTATTACCAAATCCCCATGAACCATGAGAATCGGGAGAAGACCACTTTCATTATGCCGGTGGGGTTCTTTGAATTTGACTGTATGCCTCAAGCCTGTCTGGTGCCCCAGCCACCTTCCAGAGGCTAATGGAGAAGACCGTGGGGGACATGAAACTGATCGAGGTGTTGGTGCACTTAGACGACATCATTATTTTTGGCAAGACCCTGGAAGAGCACGAAAAGCATCTCGAGAAGGTTCTGAAGAGACTACATGATGAGGGGTTGAAGCTGTCTCGTACACTTGGCACATCCCCAGATCATACCTCAGCAACTTCCCAGAGAGGGTATGTGAATCGTCTGCGGAGAAGTCTGAAGACCGCCTATGATAAGGCTCAAGCTGCCTCATATGCCCGAGGAAAGAGAAACATAATAAACTTTGACCTCAGGGTACGAGTGCAGGACCTACAGCCGGATGACAAGGTACTTCTGAGAAACCTGGGTGTCCCTTGAAAGCACAAGTTGGCTAACCACTAGAAGTCACGGCCATATGTAATTTCCAAGCAGCTGCCAGGACTCCCAGTATATCAAATCTGGCCAGAGGGAAGCACAGGCCCACTGAAGACTTGACATCACAATCATCTGTTGCCTCTGTCAGAAGCAGTTGGTGCGCCACCACAGCCAGATTCACAATCCACACACACGGCCTCTCAGGGATCCCGGCCAGTGACTAGATCTCAGTCTGTACCCCTTGCTGAAGAAGATGAAAACAGTGAGGATGAAGGGATGGGAATAGATTGTCTGTGGCCGTCTCAAATGCCAGGGCCTGCCACCACCTTCTTCTCCTTCCAAGGTGACTGACAGCCAGATTCTCAGGCCAGAGGCTCCTCAAAGTCCACTTTTTCAAGAGTTGGAAGACCCTCAGCAGACCCCGAAGACTTCCATCCTTCATTGAGGAGGAAGTTGAAGCTGATATTCAGGAAGAAGAAGAAGAGACCAGTGTGCCTGTAACCCCGGAGCCTAAAGAACAGAGTGAGCAAAGAGTTTTTTACCCGTCGAAAAGACTAACATATGGCACTTTGGGTGAAAGCTCTGAAGAGGTCGTTCTCACTGCAAAAAGGACTCTTGAAGCACCTGACTCTTCCACTGCAGATTTAGTGGTGGAGAATACCAACTCACCCCCAGCACATCTAGCTGAGCCATTCCAAGTAAGGTGGCCTGTAGGCAGGAGAACCTCCCTTCCTATGCCAATTGGGGGGGGGGGGGGGGTGGTTCCTCTGCCATGGTTTTATGCAGATGTAAATCATATGGTTTTCTGTGCACACTAATCAGTTTTTTTTCTCTGTGTGTATATCAAAAGCATGTAACAGGTCATAAACTCTTTACCCTCTTTGGCAGACCAAAGTTTCCTTGATGGGGAGAGTGTGTAGCGGGGGTTGCTCGGTGTTCCCCACCTTCCCACCATCCCTGCTGGCGACCGCCAGACTGAATAGACACTGACAGAGGCGCTCACTAAGGGAGAGTGCGCCTGTTAGTCCCTGCGGGGGATTTCTCCCCCTCCCTCTCCTCTACCTTGAGTGAGGAGCGGTGATCACTCACAGCCATCCACCCACTCTGCTCTCTCCTATGTCCTTATTGGCAGGGAGAGGGAGTCAATCAAGCAGTAGAGGACCATGGGGGCTTGAAGTCCCATCACAAAATGGCCCCATTGATTTCTACAGGGGGCAGAACTACCAAACCCAGCCTGCATTGCAAGAAGGGGGTGCTATCTAAAGACTCCAGCTTGTTGGTCTGAGGAGAGATCACCATGAGGCAGGGAGGTGCTGGTGAAGATATTTACAAGGGTTTTTACTCTGAACACTGTTATCTTATTGCTCTTTCATTGGGATTAAAACGTATTATAGGCCAGCCTGAGGTTCCCCTTTAGAAGTGGTAGTACTTACAGCAATCAATAGCCTTCTTGAGGAATCAATTTACTGATTGTCTGTTATTGTTTCATTGGTATCATTTACTTGTTGTTGCTAATTGTTATTTAACTGCTATAAGAACTATTTCAACCAAGTCTTGGCTGTTTATCCAGGACTTGGCTGACTAATGTCCTATTAAGTCTCTTCTCTTGATTAAGTAAACTTGAGAGAGCTAAAACAGTTTGAACTGTGTCTGTGTGTCATTTATTGTGCTATTACACTAACCTTATTACTAGGTGTGCCAATAGGGGCTGGGGAGATTCTTGGGGTTGAAGGGCAAAGTAACGGAATGAACAAACACAAGCGGCTCCTATGGGGTAGCGCTACACGAATATCCATTAGCCTGAATGAATTTTGGCCAGAAAATTGAGAATGGCCAACTCGTCCTTATGTACCACCTTATATCTCTATATTTAAGTGGAATATCTCTGAAATTATATGAGATCTCACGTTAAAACCACTTGATCTTACTGGATCTAATTTACATCTATTAGCCTGAATGATTTTTGGCCAGAAAATTTGATAAGGCCCCCCTCATTAATCACTTAATAAGCCTCTAATTATGTAAGATCTAACGTTAAAACCACTTGATCTTACCGGATCTAACAAATAGTTTCCAAAATAGCTAACTGTTCAATTTTTTGATAAGGGGGGCTGATGACGGGTTAGCCCCCCCAGCAAATAACTGTTAATATTGCTTCTTCTGTGTGAGATCTAATGCAAACAATGGTTGATCTAACCTGATCTAGCAAACTTCATAAGATTTTTTCAAAAATTTTGATATGGGGGGCTAACCCGGTAGAGGTCTTAGTATCTGTTCTCATTCTGTATGTATAGAGGTTGCTCAGTATTACTCCCCTCTCCTGTGGATGCCTCTCTTCTCTCCCTCGGCTGCTCAGTGTGATGGCAGTCGGAGGAGTATGATGTGATGGTTTGTAGCTCTGTATAATCCTGTGTGTCACTCGACATCCACATGTCAGCTGTGCACAGTCCCTGTGATGGCTGCAGGTGGTTCAATGTGTGCAGTTTGTAATTATTAACATGTGTCAGCAGACATTATGATGGCCTGTCAGCCTCCTACTAATTGATTTCAGATAATTTTTAATAATTTAACAAATAGTGGCAGCAGTGTGGGGCACCGATAGGCTGCCCTGTCATTGTCTCTCACTCATATAGTGAAATAATACAGTGCCATCATGGCAGATATGACATCCATTCATCAGGATAGAGATCAGCAGTGCCAGCTACAGAAAGACCTGATACTCTACTGACACAAACAGACATTTGTGTGCAGCTTACTTATGCAACTGTCAGATGACATTATTATTCAAAGGGTGCGACATTTTCCTCATCACTGTACAGAGAACACTAGCCAGACACATCAGTCTCTGCACCAGAGGAGCTTACAATCTAATGCCCCACCACAGTCACATACTATTATTATTAGTATACATTTATTTAGCTCTGACTTATTCCATAGTGGTGTACAGAGAACACTGAGTCAGTCACATCAACCTCTGCACCAGAGGAGCTTACAATCAAATGTCCCAAGACTGTCATACTATTAAGCATTTCCACATTTCCATAGCTCTGACATATTCCATAGTGCTGTACAGAGAACACTGAGCCAGTCAATTCAGCCTCTGTACCAGAGGAGCTTACACTCTAATGTCCCATGACTTTCACACTATTGTCAAGCATTTCCATAGCTCTGCCATATTCCGTGGTGCTGTACAGAGAACACTGAGCTGGTCACTTCGGTCTCTGTATCAGAGGAGCTTACTCTCTAATGTCCCACCACAGTCACATACAATTATTATACATTTATATAGCTTTGACATATTCTGCACTGCAGTACAGAGAACACTGAGCCATTCACCTCAGTTTCTGCACCAGAGAAGCTTACACTCTAATGTCCCATGACTGTCACACTATAATTAAGCATTTCTATAGTTCTGACATATTCTGCAGTGCTGAGCCAGTCACATCATCTGCCCCATAGGAGCTTACACTCTTATATCCTCACTTGTCAGGGAAGGCTTGCCTATAGTGAAGATGCCACGTACACACGGTCGGAATTCCGGCCAGAAAAAGACAGATGAGAGCTTTCCATCGGAAAATGCGACCGTGTGTATGCTCCATCGTAATTTAGTTGTCCGAATTTCCACCAGCCAAAAATTGATAGCATGTTCCCAATTTTCCAGACGGAAAAACTTTCTATCGGTAATTCCGATCGTGTGTATGCAATTCCGGCACTCCAAAACGCATGCTCAGATTCAACTATGAGACAGAAGCTATTGGCTACTGGCTATTGAACTTCCTTTTCTAGTTCCATTGTACGTGTTGTACGTCACCACGTTCTAAACTATCGCAATTTGGTGTGACCGTGTGTAGGCAAGACAGCTTGACAGTGCTTCTTCCGACGAGAATTCTGATCGTGTGTACGACGCATAAGGCACATACAGATGCGCAGGGCAGCAGGTAATCATGCAGGTGTGTGCACATTTGCATACATGCAGGTGCCTGTATGCACACATATCCATCACTAACACAGGCACCAAATGGACTATTTAAACTGGGCTGCTGCTCTGGCTTATTGCTGTCTCATCTACAGTATTTCCATGTAACCTGCTACCTGTTCTTGAACTTGACTCCTCATTGCTGACCGGGCTTGCCTCTGATTACGCTTGAACGTTACCTACCCTGATACCGACTTGTCTCTGGAATCAGCCTCTGCCTCCTGCTTAACCAGATCTTGCTGATCTTGGACTGCACCTTGACTACTCTTCTGTGTGCCACTAATGCCTGACCTGACCCTTTAATACCAACCTGGCGTTCCTGACTCCGCATTCTGCCTACATACCTGGTTTCTGCCAGTCAGTCCAGCATCTTCAACCTGTCATTTGCCAGCCAGGCACCTGCCAGTCTGCTGTCTATCAGTCAAGGATCTGCTGACAACTGTCTGCTACCGCAGACATCCCAAGTCTCCCGCATTTTGGCTGCGGCTCCCGCACATCTGCGAGTGCCGGGCAATCTCTTGGCTGCAGGGCTGTTCCTGGGTGGCAGTGGGATATCATCCCCACCCTGCACACATGAAATGTTCTCCAGCTTCACAGCCGGTAATGATCAGTGTGCAAGGGGACAGCTGTGAGCACTTATTGCCCTGTATAACTTTTCAGCTGACAGCCTCGTCTCCTCTCCCTCCTGCAGATATACAGGGAGATCGGTGCTCACAGCTGTCCCTCTCAATCATTCCCGGCTGTTTCCTGTGATTCTCTGGCCCCGCATTCCTTTTCCGCCCCCCCCCCCCCCCTGTGTCATCCTCCGCCCCCCGTGTCTTCCTCCTCCAGCTCCATGACCACAGTCCCCCCTCGTCCCCCACAGCTATCTCCTTCCTCTCCTCTCCCGCCGGCTGCTTTGGGGGATTTAGGATAGAGAGCAGAGAAAAGGACCGGTAAATATGTAATTTACCGGTCCCTTCCTGTTCTGAATGGGACACAGTGAGCAAGATCGCTCCTGAGCAGAGTAACCTGTGTGTACTCTGCTCAGTTTATGAATGGAGAGGAGACTCTTGCTTCTCTTAATTCATCTTCAGTGCTGAAAGGAACTGGGGAATATGTGTTCTCAGTTCCTTTTTCTGTCTCGATGGTATGGCGACAGAATGGATGGGGGTTAAGGGAGTGGCTTCCCATGGTGGTCCCAGTACTACCCTTGTCTTAGGCCCCCCTCCCTTCCCAGCAGCCTGGGTCATCTCAGGAGGCAGTTGAGGAAAAATGGCGGATTTCTGCAGGTCATTCGAGAAACGGAATCTCGTGCCACCGACTCATCAGATGAAGATCTTGGTAAAGTGTGGTTGCTGAAAATCTCTCTCAGTGTGGGGAGGACTTTCCTGAGATTGCTGCTACAAAGAAAGAGATTGTACCTGCCAACAGATCCTCAGATGCCTCAGCTCCCAGGGGAGGCATACGCTGCTGCCGTCTCGAGGCCGCACACCTGGAGCCATGGCCAAGCTCAGTGGTAAGTATGGGGGGGCCTACAACCCCTCCTACCCTGCGCTGTTATAACTAATACTGTGCTATATTGCCAAACATATATATATATATTTTTGTTCATCCTAGGTACATTGTTACACACATCCACCCCTGAAGAGCGAGCTGGATCTCACGAAACTAGTCGGGTAGTATGATGCCCGTGTACCATGTACTACTTCTACACTTATGTACCAATACTCCTTGTTTATATATTTTATATTGGCAACCGTTGATGTTATTTATCCATGTAAACAATTGTACTTGAATAAACCATATATTATATCTACTACTGTTATGTTTACTGGCGGAAACAGTACCCACTTCATTTAAAGTCCCAGGGCGAATCCTTTGTTGTTTGTTATATATTACAGGGATGGAAGTGTGTCCCTGGGGACACCAGACCTTTTCCTTTATCTCTATACAGATCCTTGTAATTGACAGGGAATGCAGGAGGAGATTTAATGTGTCCAGAAAGAGAAGTTTCTGCTGGCTGTGAGGAGTCCCACATGGACACTAAGCCCTTGTACACACGGTCGGAGATTCCGTCTGAATGTTTCCTATCGGAGCATTTTGTCGGATATTCCGACTGTGTGTGGTCTGCATCGGACTGTTTCCGTCGGAATATCCGTCGGACCAAATTTTCCAACTTGCCGGAAATATTTTCCGACAAAATGCTCCGATCGGACATACTCCGATCATGTGTAGCCTACTCAAACGGACAAGGTGCCACGCATGCTCAGATCAAATTCCTAGACCAAAGCTATTGGCTACTAGCCTGAACGTAGTCCCGTCGTAACGAAATAACGTCATCACGTTATGTACAATCGGATTTTCCGACAACTTAGGCCGCGTACACACGGGCGGATTGTCTGCCCAACTAAGTTCGTCAGACAATCCGACAGACAGTCCGTTCAACTTTTGAATGAACGGACTTGACCACACACGATGAACAGACAGTCCGCTGAAAACTTGCGCGATGACGTGTACAGCACGTACGACGGGACTACAAAAACGACGTCCAATACACTGCAATGCAACCTTCGGCCGTGTAAATCCTTTCTGAGCATGCGCCATACTTAGTCCGTCCAACTTGCCTACACACGAGCGGACTGTCCGCTGAAACCAAGTTTGGACGGACAAAACCAAGTTTGGATGGACAAAATTACGGAAATTCCGAAAGACAAAGTCCGTCAGACTGTCCGCTGAAAAAGTCCGCTGAAGCCCACACACGAGCGGATTGTCCGCTGAAACACGGTTCAGCGGACTAAGTTGGGCAGACCGTGTGTATGCAACATCACTTCCGGACCTCTTCCGGAATTAATCCGTCTGAATTACTCCGACGGATTTGGTTGTCGGAATCTCCGACCGTGTGTACAAGGGCTTAAGACTGCAGAGAAGAAATGCTGCATGAACATTGAAACCGCACAGCAGGAGTGCCGTATGAAGGCTGAAACAGCTGGTGTTTTTTTCTAAACAGAAGACTTTACTTGATAACAGGACTGCTGGTAACTTTGGTTCTTCTGGGAGTATGGTGAGTGGGACTGCTGTGCTGCAGGGGATTAGGGAGGATCATGTGGTAGGTAATTTGCCAAGCCTGATTTCAGAGGTTCCGTTACAGCCTGCTAAAAGCTTCAACAACAGGCTGGTCGTTTATTGTTGCCCCACTTATAGGATTGGGAGAAAACTTTCTTCTATTAAAAGACCATGGAGACCAGACAAAAGCTGCAGTGATCACTTGAAAGCTGTGAGGAAAGCTTCAACAACAGGCTGGTCATTCACTGTTGCCCCATTAGACCCGTTGGGGTCTATCTATAAGGTGAGAGGCTAGCACTACTGGGGGAGGATTGCAGAAAGACATGTTTACCATCTTACATCTTTAATTTGGACTCTTTTACCTGTCCTTATCCCCCTTATCTTCTCTGATTTATATTTTTCACTTTGGAACTGATCATGTCTTTGAGTCACCTGATTTTTTTCGATGCTCATTACTCCTGGAAAACAATTTACTTTTAGTTTAGTTTTATGTGATACACTTTACTGGATTTCATTGCATTATTGCTCAAATATATATTAGGGGATGCACCTTTTAGGACTTTGAACACTTTTATATGAGTTTATATTTGCATGAGTATCTGAGAAATTCCTTTTTTTTTTTGACGTGCTATATTAGCGCTACTTCACTACACTTTATACATAAATATCCTGCGCCTTAAATCCCATGGCTAGGATTCTATCCACAACCACCCTTCTGATAGATGGAATACCTCCTCCTTCCCACCTGAGCTGTACCACATTCCTGCATTTAATGGAAGAAGGTGCGTTAGGTGAAAGTCCAACAGGCTCCCTTACAGCAGTATCATAACTTTGCATAGTTCCTAACTGGGACAGATGAAACATTAACTGACTGCATAGGAATATTAGCAGGCTGTAACGGAACCTCTGAAATCAGGCTTGGCAAATTACCTACCACATGATCCTCCCTAATCCCCTGCAGCACAGCAGTCCCACTCACCATACTCCCAGAAGAACCAAAGTTACCAGCAGTCCTGTTATCAAGTAAAGTCTTCTGTTTAGAAAAAAACACCAGCTGTTTCAGCCTTCATACGGCACTCCTGCTGTGCGGTTTCAATGTTCATGCAGCATTTCTTCTCTGCAGTCTTAAGCCCTTGTACACACGGTCGGAGATTCCGACAACCAAATCCGTCGGAGTAATTCAGACGGATTAATTCCGGAAGAGGTCCGGAAGTGATGTTGCATACACACGGTCTGCCCAACTTAGTCCGCTGAACCGTGTTTCAGCGGACTAAGTTGGGCAGACCGTGTGTATGCAACATCACTTCCGGACCTCTTCCGGAATTAATCCGTCTGAATTACTCCGACGGATTTGGTTGTCGGAATCTCCGACCGTGTGTACAAGGGCTTAAGACTGCAGAGAAGAAATGCTGCATGAACATTGAAACCGCACAGCAGGAGTGCCGTATGAAGGCTGAAACAGCTGGTGTTTTTTTCTAAACAGAAGACTTTACTTGATAACAGGACTGCTGGTAACTTTGGTTCTTCTGGGAGTATGGTGAGTGGGACTGCTGTGCTGCAGGGGATTAGGGAGGATCATGTGGTAGGTAATTTGCCAAGCCTGATTTCAGAGGTTCCGTTACAGCCTGCTAATATTCCTATGCAGTCAGTTAATGTTTCATCTGTCCCAGTTAGGAACTATGCAAAGTTATGATACTGCTGTAAGGGAGCCTGTTGGACTTTCACCTAACGCACCTTCTTCCATTAAATGCAGGAATGTGGTACAGCTCAGGTGGGAAGGAGGAGGTATTCCATCTATCAGAAGGGTGGTTGTGGATAGAATCCTAGCCATGGGATTTAAGGCGCAGGATATTTATGTATAAAGTGTAGTGAAGTAGCGCTAATATAGCACGTCAAAAAAAAAAAGGAATTTCTCAGATACTCATGCAAATATAAACTCATATAAAAGTGTTCAAAGTCCTAAAAGGTGCATCCCCTAATATATATTTGAGCAATAATGCAATGAAATCCAGTAAAGTGTATCACATAAAACTAAACTAAAAGTAAATTGTTTTCCAGGAGTAATGAGCATCGAAAAAAATCAGGTGACTCAAAGACATGATCAGTTCCAAAGTGAAAAATATAAATCAGAGAAGATAAGGGGGATAAGGACAGGTAAAAGAGTCCAAATTAAAGATGTAAGATGGTAAACATGTCTTTCTGCAATCCTCCCCCAGTAGTGCTAGCCTCTCACCTTATAGATAGACCCCAACGGGTCTAATGGGGCAACAGTGAATGACCAGCCTGTTGTTGAAGCTTTCCTCACAGCTTTCAAGTGATCACTGCAGCTTTTGTCTGGTCTCCATGGTCTTTTAATAGAAGAAAGTTTTCTCCCAATCCTATAAGTGGGGCAACAATAAACGACCAGCCTGTTGTTGAAGCTTTCTTTACAAGGTCCAGGGGATCACTCTAACTTTTTCTCCGGTTGCCACGGTCCTTTCCTAGAAAAAAGTTTCTCCCAATCCGTAATATGGAAGAGAAAAAAGAAGGCTCTCCATAGTGTAGTAGTTCTAAAGGTTTAAAAGTAATTTATTAAAAAAATCTAAAAACTCCTTTACAATAAAAATGGCAACAGCAGGCCAGACAGCAAAAAAAGTGTCAAACAAATGAAAAGACTTCCAGTCACAGCCATAACCAGAAGTGACATCACCAAGTTCCTCCCAACTAGTTGCATCACAACACACGTGACTTCATAAAGGGAGGATTTTTATGCTCTTATCAGTCTGGTTCCTATGAATATGATTTCTCATTTGTGCATCCAGAGTTACTGGATTTGTTTTGGGAGTGGTATGAGCATGTATATAGGGGGCCAGCCGGACTTGGAGGGGCTTGTCCCCAAGTATCAGAGACCATGAAATCAGACCGAGACAGAAGTACAGTTTAATCACACTAATTTAATAATAAAAGTAAAAAGAACAAATGTAGTCAAAACATAGCCAAAGTTCAGTAACCGGAACAGATAGTCAGCCAAGCCAGAACAGCAAGCAGGATGTGGAGCCAGAAGGGATGTCAGCAAAGCAAGTCTTTAAACAGGAATGCAGGAGATGTTTCTTGTGATGTAGATCAAGGCGAAGGCAGAGCTCCTCTGGAATGGACGGCTTAAGTAGACAGGACTGACAAGCAGGATATCAACAACAGCTGAGTAACTGGGGAGAGAGATGGGAGCTGGCAATTAGCCGTCAGCTGAGCGGCCAGCTCAGAGAAGGAAAGGCTGAGTCCAGACCTGACAGTATCTCCTCCTCAACGACCTCTACCCAAGGCTTGAGGGGAAAACCTCTATGGAAATCACAGAGGAGGACAGGGGCATGTATGTCCAAGGATGAGACCCAAGAGCGTTCCTCCGGACTGTACCCTTTCCAATGCACCAGGTACTGTATGCTCCCACTGAACCTACGGGACTCAATGATGGACTGTACTTCATACTCATGGTTCTCCCCCTGTACAGGGTGAGGACATGGCACCAAGGGGGTAAAGCAGTTACAGACCAAAGGTTTTATTAAGGAGACATGCAATACATTCCAAATACGCATATTAGAAGGAAGGTCTAATGTATAAGCCACTGGGTTAATCCTGTGTAGAATATGGAAAGGCCCAATAAACCGAGGTGCAAACTTCAGTGAGGGAACACAAAGTCGGAGATTGCGAGATGACAGCCAGACCCTGTCCCCAATGTGGTAGGAAGGCGAAGATAGGCGTCTGCGGTCAGAATGGAGTCTGTACCTATCATTAGCATGACGCAAAGCCTCCTGGACTTGTGCCCAAGTGGAACGAAGACCACGGAGATGCTCCTCTAACACAGGAATACTCTGCGGAACAAACGAGTCAGGCAACAGGGAGGGTTGGAAACCATATTTCGCCATAAACGGGGACAATCGGGAAGCAGAATTCAAGGCACTGTTGTCAGCAAACTCTGCCCACAGTAATAGGTCTGACCAGTTGTTATGATGGTCAGAAATATAGCAACGTAGTCTTTAAACGGGAATGCAGGAGATGTTACTTGTGATGTAGACCAAGGTGAAGGCAGAGATCCTCTGGACTGGACGGCTTAAGTAGGCAGGACTGATGAGCAGGATATCAACAACAGCTAAGTAACAGTGGAGAGAGATGGGAGCTGGCATTTAGCCAATAGCTGAGCGGGCAGCTCAGAGAAGGAAGGGCTGAGCCCAGCCCTGACACCAAGGTGATCTCACGACAACCCTTGATAAAGAATATGACTATCTTGACTAGGAATGAGTCTATACCCCCGAGGAACTGGAGCATCTGGCAAGGGACTGTAAGATCATTAAATGTAACTTGTGTGATAAGGTTGGTCACCTTATAGTCAGTGCCCTGAAGCTTTGCACAATAAACCTGAGTTAGTGGAGAATTCTTCTGTCTGGATAGAGAAGAGTCTGAGTTATCTGAGGTTGTGTCAGGGGATCCTAGTGTCTCTGTCCCATCAGAATCTGTGTCTGTCAGGCCAGCTGTGAAGTCAGTGTCCCCCAATCTGTGGTTCCCCAGTCAGTGTCAGAAAGTGTGGTTGTCGAGTCTGTGTCTAAACCTGTTTCTTCTAAAGTAGTGGAGGGTGCTGGACCAGCATGTGTGGTTGTGCCAACCCCTCTTCCTCGGCATGGCAGAAGTGCGGCTGGAGGTCAGTAGACGCCGAGGGGTGTAGTGAGTGATGGATTGGATGATGGTGGGGGGGGGGGGGGGGTGGGAAAGGAATGAGAGCAGCTGGTGCAGAATGCAAGGTGAATGATGCGGCAGTCGGGGTGAAAGATGTGGAAGTTGGGTTAAATGATGTGGGTTTAATGGGGGTAGTTGGAATTAGTGAGGGTGAAAAAGAAAAGAAACAGCACAAGGGACATCATTTACAGTCAGTATGATGTGTCATTTGTGCTGATGCCTCTTCCTATAATTTAAATCTCTCATCCATACTACTTCACCCCTGCCACTGTCATTTTCTGGTGTGGCGGGGATTAATATAACTAAGGCCGGCCATCCATGGTTCAAATCTCAGCCGGTTCAGCAGGATTCTAACCCTAATGGGCAGGCTGGAATGAACCAAGTTGATCAATCGATCAACTTTGATGCAATCAGCCTGCTGGATTCTGTTGCGATTACCGCTATTGGCTGCAATAGCGAGGACGGCTTCCCCCAGCCTCCCTCGGGGAGAAGACAATGGCCCAGCAGGTGGGATTCCCGCATCAACACTGTCTGTATTGATGAAGGGATCGTGCTCCGTGTATGGCTGGCTTAAGGGCATGTCACAGGCTGTCATCGGGAGAGATTGACTATACCCAACCCTTTCCATCCAGATGCTCCACTCCACTCCATCTTTCAGCTACGAATGAAACTCCATTCAGAGATCCTGTTTTGATCATAGAAGCTGTAGTACATGAATGGAACAGAATTTCAATCAACAGAAGAAGAATCAGCACAAGGGACACTGTGTGGATTTTTTTTTTTTTGGCTGCACTTGTCTTGGTGCCTTGTGTGTTCACTTTAGCTTGACTAATTACTAAGGCTAGGTTTACAATTAACAGTTTAGGGGGCAGGAAAAATACAGCTGAACCCCCCCCCCCCCCAGCTGTGGCCCAGCAAAAATGATCCCCCTTTCATGTTCGGAGGGCAGTATTGTCCACAGAACATTACCCATTCAGCTGAATGGGGCACTGCAACCACACTGCAACTGTGTGCAATGCTGTTTTTAAAGGACTAAAACAGACGGTGAAAAGCCAAAGTATATGACAACCCTCACCTTGTAAAACAACTCATTCAGTTTAATATAGAAATGGAAGACAAAACAGTGTATGTGTGTGTGTGATATATATATAGATAGATCTATATATATATATATATATATCTCTATCTATCTATCTATCTATCTATCTATCTATCTATCTATCTATATATATATATATATATATATATATATATATCTGCATGAAGGACTTGGAGAAGTGGGCGGGTGGAGAAACATCAGGACACCGATCTTCCCAGAAAATGGCTCTTCAGAGGGGCGTGTCAGCACAAGTCTGATCATGGGTGGTGAAGATATCAGCCATAACCCCGGTATTGTTTTTTCAACCAGGGGCTGGCTTTCTTATGAAAGTGTTCTGAGTGGCTCATGAACCACTGGAACGCTTTCAGAAGCGGTAGGAGGAGACACCCCTCCCGCTGCTTGACAGTGTTTCTCTGGCTTACCATTTTCATCGGTTCACCTGAGAAATGATCTGACTGTGCGGCTGGCTAGTCCCAGAGGCAATTACAAAGTAGATCCTCTTTGATCACCTCTATGGCCTTGGAGGACCAGAGCGATGTCATGTGCTCCCTTTGTGAGTAGTTTTACTTTTGACTTATTAAAAGGTTTAGCAATACTGCACTTGGGGGTGGTGGGTTTCTTTTCCTTTGTTGCATTACAGACACTGCTTCTAGCTCTTTACACTGGCTGCCCTTAGTGCTAGTACATGGATTCCTCTCCCTCCATCTTAGAGACTGTTGCCATGGACTTTGTCCCTCCTATTGAGAGACTTTTTTTTTAATCTTATTTATTTGATCTGTGTACACCACCAGGGTCTCTCCTCAAATGAGCGCTGAGTTTATTTTTTGTCTATTTTTCAATGTCATGGTGTCACTTCTTGTCCAGACTGCAAATAAAAAATTTTTCTTTTTCAAAGCAATGCAATTTTTTTTTGATCTTTTTCTTTTAAAGGTAAAGGAGAGATTTCGGGTCTTTTTGATCCCAGATCTCTCCATAAAGAGGACCTGTCATCCTTCTTTTCTATTACAAGGGATGTTTACATTCCTTGTAATAGGAATAAAAGTGATAAAGAAAAAAAAAAATGAAAAGGACCTTGTAAAAATAAATTAAAAAATTAAGCGTAAAATAAAAAAAATAAAAAAAGCGCCCCCCATCCCTTTGTGCTCACGCGCAGAAGTGAACGCATACGTAAGTCGTGCACGCATATGTAAATGGTATTTGCACCACACATGTGAGGTATCACCACAAATGTTACAGTGATGGCAATAATTCTAGCACAAGACCTCCTCTGTAAATCTAAACAGGTATCCTGTAAAGGCATTTAAAGCATCGCCTATTGAGATTTTTAAGTACCGAAGTTTGTCACCATTCCACGAGTGTGGCAATTTTAAAGCATGACATAATGGGTATCTATTAACTTGCCGTAATATCATCTTTCGCATTTTACAAAAAAAATTGTGTTTTTTTTAATTCATTACAAATTGCATTTCCAAAACCGCGGCGCAAATACCGTGTGACATATACAATTGTAACGATCGCCATTTTATTCCCTAGGCTCTCTTCTAAAAAATGTATAATGTTTGCTGGTTGTAAGTAATTTTCTAGCAAAAAAATACTGATTTAAACTTGTAAACAAAAAGTGCCAGAAAAAAACCTGGTCTGCAAGTGGTTAAAACGCAGCATGCCAACACACGTGTGGTTCACCTGCACCCAATGCACACATCGTACTGTGATTGGACCTGAATAAAGACTATTTTTTTTTCCCACCTGCTGCTTATATCTGTTAATGTTTTCTCTCCTTACTAAGATAATAAGACCCAACAGGAACATTTGATAGAATAAAACCTTCTCTAATTTTGGGAAGATCAGCTGGAACTGATCTGAACACCTTGCTACAATTAATTAGCAACAATATGCAGCCAAAGTATGCCAGCAATTACCATGTAACGAAACAAGTATCTGGTCCATCGAGGAATCCAATGCACACAGCCTGGCAGCTCAGCAATGAAAATAGCAGTCCCCCGGCATAGTGTAGCAATCCTCTTTAATAAAAAAGTTGTACAGGGTTCACTGGCTCTGTGTCTGGCGCTCGTGGCCACCATTATTAGTCCCAGGCAGGGGTGGAGTTTATACTTTGCTTTCTCATTCCCATGTGGTGTCTTCCAGAGGCTCTTCCCACTACAGATTACATACTTAAACTCTGCTAGGGACGCGTTTCAGGGTCATTTATCCCATGTTTCACATGTAGTGATACAGTGCCTTGAAAAAGTATTCACACCCCTTGAGATTTTCCACGTTTTGTCATGCTACAACCAAAAACGTAAATGTATTTTATTGGGATTTTATGTTATAGACCAACACAAAGTTGCACATAATTGTTAAGTGGAAGGAAAATGATAAATGGTTTTGAAAAGTTTTTAACAAATAAATATGTGAAAAGTGTGGCGTGCATTTGTATTCAGCCCCCCTGAGTCAATACTTTGTAGAACTACCTTTCACTGCAATTACAGGTGCAAGTATTTTTGGGGATGTCTCTACCAGCTTTGCACATCTAGAGAGTGACATTTTTGCCCATTTTTTGCAAAATAGCTCAAGCTCTGTCAAATTGGATGGAGAGCGTCTGTGAACAGCGATTTTCAAGTCTTGCCACAGATTCTCACCTGGATTTAGGTCTGGACTTTGACTGGGCCATTCTATCACATGAATATGCTTTGATCTAAAGTCCAGGGGTCTCAAACTGGCGGCCCTCCAGCTGTTGCAGAACTAAGTGGGACTCCCATAGGCAGAGGCATGATGGGACTTGTAGTTCCACAACAGCTGGAGGGCCGCCAGTTTGAGACCCCTGAATTCTAAACCATTCCATTGTAGCACTGGTTTTGTTTAGAGTTGTTGTCCTGCTGGAAGATGAACCTCTGCCCCAGTCTCAAGTCTTTTGAAGACTCTAACAGGTTTTCTTCTCAGATTGCCCTGTATTTGACTTCATCTATCTTCCCACCAACTCTGACCAGCTTCCCTGTCCCTGCTGAAGAAAAGCATCCCCACAACATGATGCTGCCATCATCATGCTTCATGGTGGGGGTGGTATGTTCAGGGTGATGTGCAGTGTTAGTTTTCCACCACATATAGCAATTGGCTTTTAGGCCAAAAAGTTCAATTTTGGTCTCATCTGACCAGAGCACCTTCTTCCACATGTTTGCTGTGTCCTCCACATGGCTTCTTACAAACTGCAAACTGGACTTCTTATGATTTTCTTTCAACAATGACTTTCTTCTTGCCACACTTCCATAAAGGCCAGATTTGTGGAGTGCACAACTAATAGGTTGTCCTGTAGACAGATTCTCCCACCTGACTGTTTCTCTAATTATTGTTCTCCTTGACCGGCCTGTCAGTTTAGGTGGACGTCCATGTCTTCGGTTTGCAGTTGCGCCATACTCTTTCCATTTACGGATAGAGGATAGAATAGTGCTCCATGAGATGTTCAAAGCTTGGGATATTTTTTTTATGACCTAACCCTTCTTTAAACTTCTCCACAACTTTATCCCTGACCTGACTGGTGCATTCCTTGGCCTTCATGATGCTGTTTGTTCACTAAGGTTTTCTATCAAACCTCTGAGGGCTTCACAGAACAGCTGTATTTATACTCAGATTAAATTACACACAGGTGGACTCTATTTACTATACACAAGCAAATGCGCAAAAACAGGGTCAAAGATTTTTCCCAATGTCCACCAGTCTCTCACCAATTGAAACCAAAAATCCAATTATATGAATGAGAGTCCATATTATGTTAAGATTCGTATGATTTTAAAGTGAGTGAATGCTCATATAGATCACATCCAAAATGTGAGTTGCCTGTATTAAATACGTTTTTATAATTAAAGTGTATGTTATCTCTACACCCAGAGGCGCCTCTTCCTTTGCTTTTTTTCACGGACTCTATTTACTAATTAGGTGACTTCTGAAGCCAATTGGTTCCACTAGATGTTAGTTAGGGGTATCAGTTTAAAGGTGCTTAATACAAATGCACGCCACACTTTTCAGATATTTATTTGTAAAAATATTTGAAAACCATTTAGCATTTTCCTTCCACTTCACAATTATGTGGCACGTTGTTTTGATATATCACATAAAATCCCAATAAAATACATTTACGTTTTTTGGTTGTAACATGACAAAAATGTGGAAAATTTCAAGGGGTGTGAATACTTTTTCAAGGCACTGTACATTGGCCTCTTTGCATTCTCATTCCCATGTGGTATCTTTCAGAGGCTCTGCCCACTGCAGTTTACATCAGTGATCTCTGTAGTGATACAATCCCTTCCTCGCTTTCTCCACCTCCAGAGGTTCCATACACCATGGTTTGTGTCACAGATCTCTGACGCCTGGGATATGTTTCAGGGACAATCTCCTTTGCGTTTCAGGTGTAGTGATACAATTGCAGTCTTGCTTTCTCCTTCCTATGTGGCATTTGCCAGAGGCTCCACCCACTGCCATCTATATCAATGATCTCTGCTGCTATGGGCGCGTTTAAGAGTACCTAGCGATAGAGATCAGCCACATAAAGAGTAGTGCCCTGAGTTTCTGGAAGACACGACATGGCAAGGAAAAAAAGCGGGGAGACTATTGTGTCTTTACACTCAAAGCCCATTGGAAAATGTCCCCAAAATGTTTCCCTAGTGTCAGAGATCCCTGACACAAATAGAGGTGGGTGGAGCCTTTGGTGGACATCACATGGACAGGACAGAAAGTGGGGAGGCAATTGTATTGCTGCACTCGAAACACATGGGAGAACATCCCTGAAACGCATCCCTTGCATCAAAGATCGGTGTCAAACGGGGGTGGGCAAAGCCTTTTTCTTGAACATCATATGGGAGGAAGAATGGCAAGGAGGCAATGGTACCACTACACCGGAAATGAGTGCCATTCTGCCCCCGAAATATGTCCCTAGCATCAATGATCAGTGACACAAACTGGATGACAATATGAGTGAAGGGACACAACTATCATCAGAGATAAGTGACAAAAATGGAGGAGGACAGAGCTTCTGGCAGACACCAGGTGGGAAGGAACAAGTGAGGAGACTATTGTATCACTACACCCTAAACACGCATTGCTAGCACCAGACACATATGGAGGTGAGTGGAGCCGCTGGAGGACACCATGTGAGATGGAGAAAGCAAGGGGGCGATTGTATTACTACACCCAAAGCGCTTGAGTGAACATTTCTGAAACGTATTGCAAGTGTCAGAGAGCAGTGACACAAACAGAGGTGGGCAGAGCCTCTGGTCAGAATGTTCCTGAAGTATGTGTGTGTGTGTGTGTGTGTGTGTGTGTGTGTGTGTGTGTGTGTGTGTGTGTGTGTGTGTGTGTGTGTGTGTGTGTGTGGCATTATATCAGTAATATAACTGGAGGTTTGTGGAATATCTGATGGACACCACAAGGAAGAAAGAAAACAAGAAAGTCTTCTCACTACTGCCTCACTACACCCATAATGGTGAGATAACAGGACCCTAGTGTCAGAGGCCAGTGCCACAAAAGCCGGTTGGCGGAGCCTCTGGCAGACTGCATGTGGGAAGAAGAAAGTGACTTAGGCTGGGTTCACACTGATGCGAATTGGTGTGATCGGTGTTCTGTCGAGAAGTGCCCCCTATTGAAAAATGCCCGGCCAGAACTGCACATGCGCAGAACGGAGCCACAGACAGCTGAGTTTGCGATCAGCTGTTGTCTCCCATTGCCGAGGCAAGTTCATGTAGGTGAGGGACGGATATTTACATGAAGGGGGCGGATATTTCAATGATGGGCTGTGCTGGGGGGGCATTTGTATCAATGCCCAAACAAATCTGCTAAAGGAATCTTTATCTAATGTACAAAAAGCTGTCCTTCAATTGACTAAACACGCCCCGCAAGTGTTCAAAATGAATATCAGATTTATTTTACAGATTTGTTTGGCCAGCGATACAAATGCCGCCCCAGCATTGCCCATCATTGAAATATCCGCCCCTTCATGTAAATATCCGTCCCTCACCTACATGAACGTGCCTTGGCCATGCAAGACAACAGCTAATCGTAAACTCAGCTATTCTGCGGCTCCGTGCGGTGCATGCGCAGTTCCACACGGGCACTATTCCATAGCCGGGCACTTCTCGGCAGAACACCGACTCTGAATGGAGCCGGCTCACACACCTCCGGGGGCGGACACGGTCTGAATTGAAGAATGGTCCTGTGCGTCTTTGGCTCAGTTTCAGGTGCGAATCCAGGCAAAAATATCGGGCCCGAATCAGTGTACAGGGATGCTCCAGACCCCCTGCTGTGAGCCGCAGCCGCAACTAATGTGAACCCGGCCTGAGTCTACAGCCTCAGACTCCATCCCTACCTGAGATTGACACCAGGGGCCGTGAGCGCCAGACGCAGGAGCCGGTGAACCCCACCTATATGTCTGTCATTAGAGGCTTCTAAAATGGCAGTTGGCAGTTTTTCCTTTTCAATAAAGAGGATTATTACACTGTGCCGGGTGCTCTGCTGCTTCTTCTTGTGTTTTTATCTCTAATTCTGTGTAATTCTTGTATCAACATTTCCCTGATAATGACTGCTGAGATTTTACATTCTGTTAGGTTAACAGCGATTTCTCTGCATAGTTCTACTTTACTTTAAAAGGAAACATTTCACTTAGAACAGAAAACAGACGATCCTCACAGTTTAATTAAATTGTCTGCCGGGAACATTCTTCTCTCTTATTAACATATCAAGTCATGTAATAATCTTATGTTACTTGTTTAATCCAATATACACACTAGAGCTAACAGAGAGGGGCAGGAAGGGGTGTCAATAATGAGTCATAGAAGAAATAAAGAAACCTTTTTACAATTACTATTTATCATTAAAGCTGAACTCCGGGAAAAAACAATATTGTCTAAGTACTGCTTTGACTCTCGGTGTACTTCGTGTATTTCTTCCAGATCTGTGCAGTAATGCAATGTGAGACTTGACTGCTGAGGCGCAATGGGCCTAGGTCCCAATTACCGTAACACAAAGGGGATCAAAATCCCCCACCACCCTTGCCCTTTACCCCATTAAATAAGACACTTAAAACCATTATGTTGGAAAGGGCAAGGCCACAGCCCTTCCCGCCGAGCATATGCAGACGTGCGTACTCGGCTTTCAGGGGGTCATACCCGGATGATGCCCGCACCTGCAGGCATCATCCTGGTACCGTTTTTCAGAGCCAGTGATTGGCTTTCCAGCAATAACAACCGATGCAGCTAAAAGCCGCTCGGCTGTTATGCCGGAGGAGCGGGAGGGGACATCCCCCCTCCCGCC
Source organism: Lithobates pipiens (assembly GCF_037356315.1). Taxonomy (NCBI): domain Eukaryota; kingdom Metazoa; phylum Chordata; class Amphibia; order Anura; family Ranidae; genus Lithobates; species Lithobates pipiens. The sequence continues at coordinate 170,403,218 of NW_027507788.1, forward strand.
GCCTCCCACCGCTCTTACCAGGGCTCCCGTTCAATCGGTAGCCCCGATCGAACATCCGCTGCATATGGCGGCTAGGGAGAGACTGGCTTGAAGCCGTAAGCGGCTTCATTCTAGTCTCCTAATCGTAAACACGGAATCAACGTCATGACGTCACTTCCTGTTTACTTGGCTGCCAATGGCGTCGGTTTTAAAAAAAATACAGTATTCAGAATCGCCGAAAATGGCGATCTGAATACTTTGAAATGTAAAGGAGGGATGGGGGGGTCTTTTAGACCCCCCCATCCCTCCATAAAGAGTATCTGCCACCACCTATTACTGTCACAAGGGATGTTTACATTCCTTGTGACAGCAATAAAAGTAATCAAAAATGTTTATTTTTTTTTTAAAAGCAATTTATTAATTTTAAAATAAATAATAATAAAAATCATTTTTAAAGCGCCCCGTCGCCGCAAGCTCACGCAGCCAAGAAAGCGCATATGGAAGTCGCAACCGCATATGTAAACGGTGTTAAAATTACACATGTGAGGTATCGCCGTGATCATCAGAGCGAGAGTAATAATTCTAGCACTAGACCTCCTCTGTAACTCTAACCTGGTAACCGGAATTTTTTTTTGAAGCGTCGGCTATTGAGATTTTTAGGTACCGTAGTTTGTCGTCATTCCACGAATGCGTGCAATTATAAAGTATGACATGTTTGGTATCTATTTACTCGGCGTAACATCTTTCACATTATGCAAAAAAATTGGGCTAATTTTACTGTTTCGTTTTTTTTAAAATTCAGGAAAGTGTCCCTTTTCCCAAAAAGTTGCATTTAAAACATCGCTGCACAAATACCGTGTGACATAAAATAGTGTAGCAATCACCATTTTATTCTCTAGAGTCTCTGCTAAAAAAAAAATATATATATATATATATATAATTCCAAGTAATTTTCTAGCAAAAAATATGGATTTTAACTTGTAAACACCAAATGTCAAAAATATGCTTAGTCATGAAAGGGTTAAATTCCAACACATAACATGTGAACATATTTAACCAGTGCCAGTCACAGTTGTATTGTGAGCACTTAACAAAAAGAGGGAAGAGAGGCCTGTCCTTACCATGAGTGCTGGACAGACAGCCTACTTCCAATTTTCCATCAAGGGCATAGCCCATTACAGCAACTGTAACTGCTGCCAAGGTCAAGAAAACCGCAGCAAGCTATGACATACCATAACATAGGAAAAAGGTGGGTGGGAGTGTGGGTAGCTCTTCCAACCCACTTTTCCGAAAGACCCAGAATTCCCTGGGGCACACGTTCCCTGAGCTCAGGCCCAACCCATCCCATATGTCTCAACCAATCGTTCCCCTGGTCATGCACCTAGCCATGCCCCCCATCAGTCAAGGCTCTCTTTCCCTAGGGGCTCAAGAGGCCTTCATTCCCTCTGTGCAGGAGCTTCCTGTAATAAAGACGGCTCACTGCTGCTTTCTCTCAGGGTGACTGGTCTTGTCTTCGCCCCCTCCTGTAGTTTTCTGATGGCAGCCTGTAGAGCAGGGGTAGGCAACCTTAAAGTGGTTGTAAATCCTTATAATGCACTTTTTGCTACAGGTAAACCTATAATAATGCTTACTTGTAGCTACCCCGGATATCTCCTAAACCGTGCAGATATCCCCTGTATCTGCATATTCCGAAATCATTGGCACATGCACACTGAAGCAATGGAGCGCACGTGCTGTTTGCTTCAGTGAGTGTGCTGTTACCGGCGGCTCCCGCATGCATGCCTTGGAGTGACGTCATTGCGGCTCCAGCCAATCCGGAGCTGCGGCACCCAGAAGTAACCCCCAGGAGTGATGTTGGCTGCCGGAGGGGGTATGGGGGCCACAGCGAGGGCTTCGATCTCAGGTGAGTATTACATAATGAGCTAGCATGCTATGCATACTAGCTCATTATGCCTTTGTCTTGCAGCTGTTAGTTTGAAAAAAAAAAGTGGGTTTATGTAATGTGATGTAATCGCGGCTCCAGCCAATCACAGCGCTGGAGCCGCAATACCCAGAAGTAACTCCGGGAGAAATGTCGCCGGAGGGTGCTGTGTACGGGCACCGCAGCGGGGGCTTCAATCTCAGGTGAGTATTACATAATGAGCTAGTATGCAATGCATACTAACTCATTATGCCTTTGTCTTGCAGGTATTTTTTTTTTTTTCATGTGGGTTTACAACCACTTTAAAGCGGACCTTCAGTCATTTTTTCATCTTTCCATCTATTAAATCTTCTGCCCTTGTTGTTTTAACTTTGGATAGTAAAACTTTTTTTTTCTGCCAGTAAATACCTTATACAGCCCACTTCCTGTTTCTTGTCTGGAAAAAGCCTAGGTTTATGACATCATTCACAGCTCTCTCTCTCACGCTCATGAGAGTTTGACAGGAATGGGGGTTGAGTCATAAGAGGGCCAATGAGAGCTGCAGAGCTGGAGGTGTGCATCTTTGTCGGTGTAAATCCAGGAAGTGAACAGGCAGCAGCTTCAGCTGCCCACAGTTAAAACGATTGCAGCCAGACTTAGTGGAGGGAGAATTCTGCAGCATATTTGGCAAGTACAGAATCATAGTATATATAAAATAATATGCAAAGTGGTTGTAGGGAAGCTTCAGAAAGGCAAATATGTTTTTATTACAAATTATGTGAGCAGACTGCAGTTCCTCCTTAAAGAGGTGGAGATCTACCTGAACAACATGGGAGAAGTCAAAGATCACCGGGCACAGTGTCACCTCCTCCCACCTGATTTAAACCTCTACTTGCTGTACTACCGTGTCACAATCACATGCATTGCATGGCAATCATGGATTTAAATCAGGTGGTGAGGAGGCAACATATTAGACATGTGCACTGCCCAAAAAAAAATTTTTTTTCGTTTCATTCATTCATTTTTTATTTTATTTTTTCGTTTATTACTATTAAATTATAGGTATTGGAATTTCCTTTCAAATTTGGCTGTTAGTAAATCAAATTTATCCAAAGTTGCGAATTCTCCGAAATAATGAATGCCACATCTAAACAAATGGAACGGAACATATTAATAATAATACGTTTTTATTATTATTGTTATTTATTATTATTAATTTGTTACGTTCCATTCGTTTAGTTATGGCATTCATTATTTCGGATAGTTCATAACTTTGGATAAATTCCTATTCATTAGATTCACAGCCAAATTTGAAAGGAAATTCCAATACCTATAATTAATAGTTATTATTTCAGATTTTCGAATTTACGGATTTTTGAATATTTAAAATTTACGAATATTTGTCAAAAAATTTGTTAAACGTGTTTTTGTTCATTCGCATGCCCCCCCCACCCAGCACACCCCCCCTCGGGGGGGGGGGGGGCATGCCAGACAGATCTCTGGCCAGCTTGGAGCAAAAATGTGATCAAAGTGACTGACTTTGAGCTCCTGTTTCTGGGGAACAACGTGGTGAAAACCAGCCAAAACGTTGCACACTTGTAGGAGAGACTCTTCAGCACCTATGGTGCAAATTTGGAGCCCCAATAACCTAAGGCCGACCTGTACTGACTCCCCAAAGACGGTACCCCAGGACATCTAATTTTAACATTGGTGCCTATGTGAAAACTGGCCAGGTTTGGGACCTGATTGCTCCCCAGTTTTAGGTCCCATGGGCCCCAAACTTTGCAGGCATACTTCCAAGACCCCCAAATACATGGAACCGAAGAAAGTGAGTCAATATCATCTATGGTTTGGGAACTATGACCGTTCAAAGTTGAGCTCCAGTTGAACCAACTTTGGAACTTTGAACTCCCATTACTGGGGAACCTTCCATATTGGTGTACCATCGAGTTGCGGGTGAACTTGTTGAAATTTGTTAAGAAACGAATTTGGAACGAAAGGAATTGCACGTGTCTACAACATGTTGCCTCCTCACCACCTGTCAAACACAGTTGGATCGCTTGTCAGAGGAGCAGCCGTGCCTGCTGCACTTGTGAATGAGCTCTTAGTTGCTTTCAGCAGCTGCACCCTTAGGGCTCATTCACATGTCGGTTTTACCGCCCCCAATCCCTAACCCCTGTAGCTGCTCAGGCAGCAGCCAAAAAGTGTATACATGGCACAGCAGGAATTTAACCCCCTGTTGCTTTTGGTGGGTGCTACCGCCTGCCAATCGAGACCTATTCCGTTGTCATGGACCATAGGGGTGAGTACATGGATTGAAAACTGGCTACAAGGGCGAGTTCAGAGGGTGGTGATAAATGGGCAGTACTCGGAATGGTAAGGGGCGGGTAGTGGGGTCCCCTAGGGTTCTGTGCTGGGACCGATCCTATTTAATTTGTTCATAAACAATCTGGAGGATGTGGTAAACAGTTCAATCTCTGTATCTGTGGACAATACTAAGCTAAGCAGGGCAATAACTTCTCCGCAGGATGTGGAAACCTTGCAAGAAGATCTGAACAAATTAATGGGATGGGCAACTACATGGCAAATTAAGTTTAATGTAGAAAAATGTAAAATAATGTATTTGGGTGGTAAAAATATGAATGCAATCTATACACTGATGGGAGAACCTCTGGGGGATATAGGATGGAAAAGGACCTGGGGGTCCTAGTAGATGATAGGCTCAGCAATGGCATGCAATGCCAAGCTGCTGCTAACAAAGCAAACAGAATATTGACATGCATTAAAAAGGGGATCAACTCCAGAGATAAAACAATAATTCTCCCGCTCTACAAGACTCTGGTCTGGCCGCACCTGGAGTATACTGTCTAGGTCTGGGCACCAGTCCTCAGGAAGGATGTACTGGAAATGGAGCGAGTACAAAGAAGGGCAACTAAGCTAATAAAGGGTCTGGAGGATATTAGTTATGAGGAAAGGTTGCGAACACTGAACTTATTCTTTCTGGAGAAGAGACACTTGAGAGGGGATATGATTTCAATTTATAAATACCATGCTGGTGACCCCATAATAGGGATAAAACTTTTTCGCGGAAGGGAGTTTAACAAGACTCGTGGCCACTCATTAAAATGAGAAGAAAAGAGGTGTAACCTTAAACTACATTGAGGGTTCTTTACTGTAAGAGCGGCAAGGATGTGGCATTCCCTTCCACAGGCGGTGGTCTCAGCGGGGAGCAACGATAGTTTCAAGAAACTATTAGATAAGCACCTGAACGACCACAACATACAGGGATATACAATGTAACACTGATATATAATCATACAGATAGGTTGGATTGGTGGACTTGTGTCTTTTTTTGGCCTTACCTAATATGCAACTATGTATCTATGTGCTACACCCACCAATCCTGACAGGGCGCATAACTCCTGCTGCAGCTGTGACATGTTTACACCCCTGGCCACTACAGCTAAAGGGGTGCACTTGTGGGGGTGGTAAAAACACATCTTAAAGTGTTTGTTAACCCAAAAAAAAAAATACACATCCTGGTCCTTTAAAGCAGATTACACAACACAGTGCTTGTGCTGTGTAATCTGCTCCCCTCTAAACTGTAAAAAAAAACCCTCCCTGAATCTGTACTTCCCATATGCCCTCTCTGTGCTGACCACGAAAATCAGGGCTGCTGAGCCCTGACCACCGTGGTCAGAGTACATCCCTCTGTCCTATGCTGCTGTCCCCTCTGCTCTCATATCTCCCCCCTCACCACCTGCTTCCTGCCTGTCAGTTCCCTCTCTGTCTCCACCCCCCCCCCCCCATTAGAGCCTGGTATAGCACACTATGTAAGTTGTTTTAAAAAACAAGCGTTCTAAATACTGATTTTGAGCTGTCTTCAGGCCGGTCACGTGACTTGCGGACGATTTACGAAAAGGGCTTCTGTGGGAGGAGACAATCAGCCATGTGATCTCCCTGGCTGACATCAGAGGGAGATCACGGCCCCTCCCGCAGAAGCTATCCATCAGAGCTGTAAAGCGGCCTCTAGTCACGTGACCAGCCTGAAGGCAGCTTTATTTTGGTATTTACAATGCTTGTTTAAGAAAAAAACAAAAATAAAACTTACATAGTGTGCTATGCCAGGTTCTAATAGAGGCACTGGCATAGTCTTATATAAATAGGTTCACAACACTTTAACTATGGGGTTTTATCACCTCTCCCAAATTACTGTTCTGAGCCCCATATAAGGTTGCTTTCACACTGATGTTCTGCAGTTTACCTGTACCGCAAGTGCAGCGCTGTGCATCTGCAAATTTCCTGGGCTAGTTGTGCTTTGCCGTAGACTACTATTATATTCTGCAGGTGTGGTGTACTCCCTGGAAGTGCACCAAAAGTCTGCATTCAGAAAGTGCACCAATAGATATAATAGAAGTCTATTCTAGTAGAAGCGCAGCAACCCCGCAGGACATCAGTGTGAAAGCAGCCCTATACTATTATGCCCGGTGTATTGCTTCACACTGACCTGAAGATCTCTTCTTTCCTGCTGCTGGCACCACTTTGGAGACCGCTAGCTGGGATAAGAGGTGACAAAACTTAGGCCACGTACACACGGGCGGATTGTCTGCCCAACTAAGTTCGTCAGACAATCCGACAGACAGTCCGTTCAACTTTCGAATGAACGGACTTGACCACACACGATGAACAGACAGTCCGCTGAAAACTTGCGCGATGACGTGTACAGCACGTACGACGGGACTAGAAAAACGACGTCCAATACACTGCAATGCAACCTTCGGCCATGTAAATCCTTTCTGAGCATGCGCCATACTTAGTCCGTCCAACTTGCCTACACACGAGCGGACTGTCCGCTGAAACCAAGTTTGAACGGACAAAACCAAGTTTGGACGGACAAAATTACGGAAATTCCGAAAGACAAAGTCCGTCAGACTGTCCGCTGAAAAAGTCCGCTGAAGCCCACACACGAGCGGATTGTCCGCTGAAACACGGTTCAGCGGACTAAGTTGGGCAGACAATCCGCCCGTGTGTACGCGGCCTCAGGCTTTAAAGAGGAAGTAAACCCTGATGGGTTTACTTCCTCTTTCATTCCCTGCAAATGTAAAGCATTGCATTGCATAGTAGTCCATTATGTGTCACTTACCTGACACAGGAGCCAGCGAAGTCACCGCTGCCCCCTGTAGTCCGGCGCATTCATCTTCTCGGTGGGTCTTGCCGCTCCGCCGCTGTCATTCGGCGAAGCCGCGATGACGTCACTCCCGTGCATGGGAGCCGCCACTCGCGGCATATCGCCGTTGACCGCGGCGCGCTCAGTGCGCCTGTGCGCCGCTGTCTACGGCGTATGCGCCGTAAACAGCGGTGCCTGTCTTTCGGCAAATATCTCCTAAACCATGTAGGTTTAGGAGATATTTCTTGGACCTACAAGTAAGCCTTAATCTAGGCTTACCTGTAGGTCAAAGTGTGTTGTAAGGGTTTACAACCACTTTAAAGTGTTAATAAACCCAGGAGCCTGTATTCACTTAATCTGGCCCCCCACAGTAAACAGAACATGGAAATGCTATTATTTTAGTAAATATAACCTAAATACATTTTCTCTTCAGCAGTATATAGTAGTCTTGTGACTTCTATAAGTGTCTGGTTAAGAGAAGATTTCATACTGCACTGGCTGCCCTATCAGGATGCAGGACCCCTGACCCACTGTCTGGTCAGTACCGATTGGCCCTATGCCGATCACATGCACTCTTCTAAGAAAAAAAAAACACACACACATTCAACTAAACACTTGCAGCCTGACTCCAGCAACTCTGCCTTATCTGGACCTATTTTGGATTCAGTGGAAGAAGAGGAGGATCTGTGCATACAGGATCAAGCAGCCTTTTTACACAATGTGGAGTATTAACCCCTAAGGATCCACAGTGAGTAAACCCAGCATGCTTTAATGCACATACAGACTGTTTTTACTGTTGTGGGTTTAGTAACCTGCTCCCCCTGCATTGCAACAGTTAAATGCTAGGGATGTAAGGGTGCAGGGGTAAGCTTAACTACAAATTAGACATATGCATGCTTGAAAAATTCATTTAATTTTGTGATTCATTTGTTAACTGAAGAATTGAATTTCTGATTTGTTAATGGAACCAATTCATTTACCGTATTAATTTTGTATCTTTAGCATTTGTTTCATTTCATTTGGAAATCATTGAGAAGAGCCGGTTATTAAGGAGTGAGCAGCTGCGCGACTTTAAGAACGATGACTCATCTGCTGTCAGCAGGATTCCCCGCTGTCAGCAGAATGTAAACAAAACAATTGCTGGTTTTAAAAAAATAAAAAGTTAGAAAAAACTGTGTGGCGCCTACCCCCCTCCTCCCCCCCAATCCATAGCAGGCTCTTCTGCCAGCAGAATGTAAATGAAACAAGTGCTGGTTAAAAAGAGAATTAAAAGACCCTTATCCGAACATGCAGACCAAGAAAGAGGGGGGACTGAGGCCTGTTGCTGCTTCAGAGGAAGACCGAATATGTTGTGTTACCTGATGTGTTTTGCTGCGGTCTGTAGCCGCATCAGAGTGTTTGCCCCTGTGTGGGTACTGTTGGCCCGTGTGTGGGCGATTTTCTGTACTATTAAAAAACTCAATAAAAACGATTTTGCAAAAAAAAGGAAAGAGGGGGGACAAGAGAGGGCCCCCCCTTCTAAACCATACAAGGCCACATGCCCTCAATATAGAAGGGGTGCTTTGGGGAAGGTGAGGTTCCTCCTCACGGGTGACCAGCCTCCATGTTTACCTGTCATTCACCAAGTTACAGGAGAAGGGAGCGCCCGTGTTTGGCAAGCAACGTTTTTTTTAGTGCAGGTCAGTGTTCAACGTGATTGACGTTGGATCTACTTTGGGGGACATTTATTTATTTATTAATAAAGGACTTGTCAAAAACTGTCTCTGTGCTTTTCTTTACTTTTGATACATTTTTTGGGCGAATGAGTAGGGGTTCTATGTGCCCTATTCATTCACATGGAGGGGATCCAGGATCTGGAGGCCTTCTTGTTAAAGAGGGCTTTCATACTCCGATAAGTCGCCCCCCACATCCCCACAACCACCGGGCCAGGGTTATAGGGAAAAGGCCCATGGAGTTTTAAAGGGGTTGTAAACCCTTAAGGTTTTTCACCTTCATGCAGTCTATGCATGAAGGTGAAAAAACCTCTTGTGATGCAACATCCCCCCAGAGCCCCCCTTTTACTTACCTGAATCCGATCTTTCCAGCGACAGGGACGAGCACACCAGCTCCAGTCGGTGTCTCGGGTCCTGATTGGATAGCTTGATAGCAGCGCAGCCATTGCTCAATCAAATCCAATGGCACGGGAGCCAGGGGGCGGAGCCAAGTCCTGCTGTCTGTGTCAACGGACGCAGCAGCAGGACACGGGAGCGCGCCCGCACCAGTGCCCCGAGGAAAAACGTCTCTCCAACGGGGCACTCGAGAAGAGGTGGAGCTAGGAGCGCCGCTGAGGGACCGCAGAAGAGGAGGATCGGGCCACTCTGTGCAAAACCAACTGCACAGAGGAGGTAAATATGACATTTTTTTATTTTATTATTATTTTAAACAAACATTTACATATCCTTTAATACCACTTTAAGCCTTGCAGTACAGGGGAGTCCCCAATAAAAGAGTAGATTTTGTGTAGTTACCATAGCTTAGCTTTAAGTGTGCAATGTGCTTTAAATAGATACTGAGGGTTACAGAAACTCCTTTCAACTATCCTAGATCTGTTCTACCAAAACAATCTCTTATTAACCTAATTATCTTTAATTATATAAAAAAAACAATAAATACACTATAATTAATACAATAAATAAAGTATAATTTTTTCGTATATCACCTAAAGCAGCTTAATGATAGAAATTGTGATTTTCTGTATTCAAATTTCACAGATGGTGAAATCAGTAATTTGATATAAAACGTTGTATCCTTCCACGCTTCCAGGAAAACTGAGATATTGTTTGCTGCGGGTGTGAAGGTGTATTGTTATTATTTCATCACCATAGAAAATACTCTTTTACACCTTTAACAATCACTACATCACAGCATGCATTCCAACAAACACTGATTACATGTTATTTATTCCCTACCAGACTGATTTAAAAAAAGATCCTTTTATTGTATATAATGAAACAAACTACAAACATACCTACATTTTCTCAATTCCATGCAGCCCTTTCCTTTTTCTTTTGAATACATGAATGCAATTTGTACCATATGGAGATCCAAAAAAATTCAATAGAGCGTCTAGAAATATAAAGGAGAGGGGAAAGGTCTGCATGGCTTCAGGGAAATGTGAGGATGTTTTTTGTATCTTTTAAAGAAAATCTGCCTGGTGAAAAATAAATAACATGTAATCACTTGTTTTATTTTAACGCATGCTGTGAGGTAGCGATTGTTAGCCCCGACGCCCCTTTAACCCGTATGGCATATGCCAGAAGCAGCAGCGGGATGTTCTACACCCACTCCCAGCGGCTGTAAATCATTGATTTTAAACAGATAATGCTGCATTAGACCACTAGGTGGCGCTAGGTCCGATGATACTCTGCTCCATCTAGTGGCCACATGTGCTATTTAATTCAAAAATAAAGTGTAGCGCTAAAAAATGGTGAATAGGAATATAAAAAAATAACAAGTTCTTAATCATGTAAAAGAAAGGGGGAAAAAAAGACCACAACAGTGACTATAGGTCAGAAACAAATGTCCACTGGTATCAGTCCACTTTAGAGGGCTTTATTTTCCAGTACCAATTTGCAATCACAGTGGCTCCTGCATCAAACTGCTACAACATACAGACAAGAGGATGGGTACTCTTACCATGAGTGGTGGACACATATTCTGATACGGCAATGCATCATGCGAGCTTGAGAGGCTGTGGTAGCCAAGCATGGTGAATGCCCAGCTTGGTGGTATCCCCCAAGGTATGGATTGGATCCATGTCAACTTTGGTCAGAATCCCTGATTCCAGACTGGCGGCTCTAATGGTGGATGGACACCCCAAATCGATCTCTCAAAGGTTAATCCGACGAAGTTCGTCAGATGTCAAAAATGAGAGAAAACATGAGAGTCCAGTGAGAAGGGAGAGCGCCACTGCTCTTTTGCACAGTGTTGGACTAAGATCAGTTTAAGTAAGTATTTGGGGATGGGGGATCTGCACCTAAAAGGCCTTTTCCCTTAATGCAGAGAATACATTAGGGTAAAAAACCTTCAGATTTTACAACCACTTTAAAGAGGAAGTAAACCTTGATGGATTTTACTTCCTCTTTATTCCACTGCAAAGTAAAAGCATAATGGGCTAGTATGCATTAGATACTACCCCATTATTTGCCACTTACCTGCAAACGAAGCCCGTGATGTCCCCGATGCAGGGAGCATCCATTTTCACCACTCTTCCTTCCAGGGCCACGGATTCTGGCTTTGTGACTGACCGGAGTTGCGGTCACGGCACAGACCCTATACGATCATGCCCTTTCTGTAGTGTGCATGTGCTGATGACATCGGCACCAGTGTATATGGTAAATATCTCCTAAATCGTGCAAGTGCAAGTTTAGGAGATATTTCCAATACCTGGAAATAAGCCTTATTACAGGCTTACCTGTAGGTAAAAGTGGTCTGCAAAAGTTTACAACCACTTTAACCGCTTGTTGACTTTACACTGTATATATATGGTGGCAAGGTGGCTCTCCTGCACAGGATCATGTACCTAGTACGTGATCCTCGCTGCAGGGTATGGAGTGCACCCACACGTCTCCTGCTGCCCTGACTGTGCTGCGATTGACTGCAGCATGAAACAATCAGTGGGTGCCAGCTGCTGATTGGTCGCCGACACCCAACGATCAGCTTCGGACATTACCGAAGAGAACCCTGTGTAAGTAAACAAACACAAGGCTCTCTTCTGACAGCAGCAATGTTCCCTTTTTTTCCTTCTGCAAAGCTTCACACGCTTACCTCACTGTCTTCATGGATGTTTAAACACACTGCTCAATTACTTCTGCCTTACTTCCTGGACAGACTTTAGGTCATGACACAGGAAGGAGTTGACCAGCTGATCTCATTAGCACACACCCTGCATCATCTACCCTCAGCTGGTAACTTCTTCCTGTGTCATGACCTAAAGTCTGTTCAGGAAGTAAGGCAGAAGTAATGGAGAAATGTTTTTAAACAGCCATGAAGCCAGTGAGGTAAGTATGTGTAGAATAAATGGAAAGCTGTTTTATTTTTGCAAAAGAAGTCCATTAATGCTATATTGGTACATAGAGTAACTGGAATATAAAAAAAAGGGGTGAACTTAGCCTTTAAGTACGCATGTTGGTATACCATCCTCGTGGCTTTCCTCTGCACTTCATGCTAGTCATTGCACTTTTTGAATGTAAGTGTGTCATAGATTGACTTCAGTACAACCAGCCTGCCTATACATGGATTGAAATTTGTCTGGTTTGGCAGGAATTGTAATCGTTCTATGACTGGCTTTAGTGTGCAGTATTTAAATGTTAACACTCATTGCACTAAGGGCTCCTTTTTACAAGCATTGATGGGTGTTGAGGGGATGATATGTCACCTTCTAACTGCCTGTTTTAACCTCTAGAAGCCCACACCACAGTGCTGCAACCGCGCGCATTGCAATTGGTTGTGGGGCAGTTGCAATGCAGCCCCATTGACTTGAAAGGGTCACTTTCGGCAGGTGAGGGATCATTTTTACCATTCTGTGGTGCAAAGTTTTGCAACCACAGCATGTGTATACCCCGGTTGCCTTTGCAGCTTAGGGGGGGGGGGTGATAAAAATGCCACTGAACCACCTGTTTTTTCCACCTCCAAGTGTAAACTGAGCCTAAGGGTGCCCACCATTCACTTTTTAATCGGCTGCGAATGTACCACAGTACACTTAAAACCAGACACACTGACATCTCCTTACCCGCTCATTTGTGCAACTGATGTAACTCTAGTGTATGCTTGTTCATCTGTTGATTTATACTTTTGTTTATACCATTGTTTCAATTATTACTCACTTCTTGTACAGTGATCCATAGGCATGTACTGTCTCTATGTTATACCTTACATGTAACCTTACTGTACCCCCCCTTTTATACTCAACAAAAACTTATTGAAATACATTTTTAAAGCACACATAGATTCCATCTATACTGTATTTATTGGGACAGTCCCGCATTTTAGACCTTTGTCCTGAAAATGATCTGTGCTGGAATCATAGTATTACCTTTATTTGAGTTACTGAGCATATGAAGTAGCACAAAAAAACGATATAAACTGGGGGGATTACAGCCACAAGTAGGTGGTTCCCACAAATTTAGGGGTGGGATAATGCCAGAAAGAGGGTCTGGTCTGGGTATGGCTACTCAGAAAGTGGACATGTCAAGTGTGGGCAATGGGCAGAGATTATGATGTCTTAGGGACTGGGACAAATATGTCAGTCAGTATGCTGATGAATGGTTCATTTTCTTTGGTAGTGTGCTATAACTCAAGTGCATTCAAAATTCAAAACCTGTATTTAATGAAGCTTGAATTAAATTGTGGTAACATGGCATCATTTTTTTTTTATTGCAAATAAAGCTTTGTTGGACAATTTGACAACGTTCAACATGGCATTAAACGCCAGGGTATAATGATCAACTCTCAAAAGCCCCCAAAAAAAACATTTACATGCAAATCGGGTATATATAACCCTTTGCCCAAAGACGCCATGCTAGGCTTGGTGTGTCCAACCAGGGGGCCCATAGCTTATCAAATATACCAAAGCTACCTCTATGCTGAAAAATATATTTTTCCAGTCGAAGGGTATTTCCCATTTGGGCTATCTACTCCTTCAATGTGGGATGGTCAGTGGAAGTCCAGTGCCATAATATTAACTTGCAGGCCCCCCTATGTCCGTCTCCCACCAATATGGTGATCTCGGAGGAAGCTGTTCAATAGCATAGAGTAGCACTGTGATATAAATCCTTTATGGGTGACCACCTCTCCTCAAACATGTAATTAAGCACTGGGGTAGGTGATTATATCCAGAGATCAGACCCTCCCTGTGCCCTTACCGCATGGTGGAGCTGTACATAATACAACTGCATCGAATTAGGGAGATAAGACCTCTTTAGTAATCCGAAAATTTGTTTAACCTCCCATTAGAGAAAATATTGCACAAATGAGTGACCCCATAGAGCAGTGATTCTCAACCAGGGTTCCGTATAACTCCAGGGTTCCTCCAGAGGTTGCTAGGGGTTCCTTCAGCATTGGGAAATTTCTGCCTCTCAGATAAGTTCCCACTGACACCATTGATCTTTTTAGCAATCTGTAAGGAGGATTGTAAGGACCATTATCCCCACTGACCATCACACTAATGTATCATGAGTTGTAGATTTCAAATATTTAGCAGGGGTTCCCCCAAGACCAAGGAACTATTTCAAGGGTTCCTCTGTGTTGAAAGGGTTGAGAAAGGCTGCCATAGAGTTTCCACCTCGTGCCATATTTTACCTTAGCTAGTTCTGGGTAGTGTGTGTTATTTTCAGATAGGACTAAACCTCATGAACCCCATAACCTGTTGCAACTGTCTAACCTTATTAACATGGACATAATGGGGGTTATTTACTAAAGGCAAATCCACTTTGCACTACAAGTGCAAAGTGCACTTAAAGTTGCACTGAAAGTGCACTTGGAAGTAAAGTCGCTGTAGAACCGAGGGGGACATGCAAGGGAAATAAAAAAGAGCATTTTAGCTTGCACATGATAGGATAATAAAATCAGCAGAGCATTTCACTCATTTCAGATCTACCCCTCAGATTTACAGTGACTGCACTTCCAATTGCACTTTCACTTGTAGTTTGCACTTATAGTGCAAAGTGGATTTGCCTTTCGTAAATAACCCCCATTAACTGCATATTAACTGCACATTTCTCTGACTGGTTTCTCTGTTTCTACCATTTGTAGACAATTCCCCATTTTCATCCAAGAGCCTGTATGTAGTTTTTCCTCTACCTTTAGCTCAGCAGCTCTGAACAGTGATTGTACTTTGCTGATCCTCTCCCAGCGGCAGACTCTGCATGCTGCTAATTGCTGTTATCTCATTAGTTTTGCACAGATGCTGAATAAATTGCCTGATATACAGATATCCAACACAGGGACAATCTTCACTTCTATATATAGTACATGAATCACAATATAGGACAGCAAGCAGGTACAAAATGTGAAATTCAGAACAAAGTGGCTTTTAGGTGAATGTTTCAATAACAGCTTAGGAAGCAACTCATTGGAAACCCGTTGTATGGTCTCCCGTTAGTTGCGGGCGCTCTAGGTATTAATCTAGGTCTCATTATGGAGTGCGATGC
This sequence comes from Lithobates pipiens, assembly GCF_037356315.1. Lineage (NCBI taxonomy): Eukaryota > Metazoa > Chordata > Amphibia > Anura > Ranidae > Lithobates > Lithobates pipiens. Next base: position 170,418,453 of record NW_027507788.1, read on the forward strand.
AATATCCAAGCTGCTAATATATAGCTCCATCACCAGCGAGAAAACCCCAGCGCCGTATCAAAGCCATTTACTGCCATCTAAAACATTTCAGCTGAAGATTATATTTAATAACGAGAGTAAATCTTTTCCAAATCATTTTAATTGAATGTAATTGCTGGCACTGAACTCGGCCACTTTACAGCATTGGGGAAAATTCTGTTCCACATTTATAATGTCATGTTGACGCAGAAAGGGACATGGCTGCTGCTGCCAGGGAATGGATGGAGGTCAAGGGGAAACCTAAGCAGAAATAAACACAAAGTTATTTTCAGGGCCAATATTAGAAATCAAAGGGGCCTGTACAGGGCCCCTCTCCAACTTTTTCATTGGATGAGTTTTGACAATGCTGTGGATCTCTGCTCGTCCACCTCCTTTCCTGGATTCACAGCCTTAGCTCCACCATTCCACCAGGCAGCTATGAAAGGGGGAGCTTAGGTTCCAATGGAAATCAAGGCATGGATGCTACATTGGTACACTAGAGACACCCACAGGCATCCCCTGCTGGCCCAGAGCCCACCTGCTAACCCCATGGGGATGGGGCACAGTATGGGATTACGGCCTGTACCCTCCTATTGGGGGACCTGCTTATAATGTCCAAAACCAAGCTGTGACATTTTTCGGAGTCACCCATATGTCCACCAGCTTTATACTGAAGACTAGGGATGAGTCAACAATTCAGAATTTTGGCAATCGGCCAAACACCTGCACTACTGCCCATTCAGCCCCCTGTACTGCAGGAGCCAAAAATCAAATAATTCGAAGGAAGCCGAGGATGTAAGTACCCACTGCATTGCTGGAACAACTGATGTCACTGGGAATCCCTGGCCCTTTTAAGCAAAGGTGATGCCATTGGCCACATTTTGGCAATGACATTGACCAGACATATCCATGGCTATATTTAGTTAATGATGTCACCACTATCCTGGTTCTATTCTATTATATAACCAAATGATAGATCTCAGAGCTGTCATCAGCTATGTGTACTGTCAGGATCGGTCGTATGCACCGTTTCTTTGGAGTTCTTTTTCTCCGGTGAGTTGCCGGGCTGCGGCCATCGCAATGGACTATGGATTTACAACAAGGAACTTTTGTTGGGATTTTTATTTTTGTAATAATGCAATGGGCGATGGCTCCCGCTGCTCTCACTGAGTCCTGTGAGGAGAGAGAGAGCAGTGCTGCTGCTTTTGGAAGCAGCACTGGATCGAGATCTGGCTCAAATATTTAGGGGAGCTGATCAAAGAAGGTTTTTTTCCCTAATGCAAGAATGCAGAGAATGTATTATGCTGCGTACGCACGATCAAATTGTCCAGCAGACTTAGTCCAGCAAATAATCCGGCAAACAATCCGCCGGACTTTCTAACGAACGGACTTGGCCACACACGGACACTCCGAAAGTCCGGCGATTTCTATCGCGATGACGTACAGCACGTACGACGGGACTAGAAAAAGGAAGTTCAATAGCCAGTAGCCAATAGCTTCCTTCTCATACTTGCTTCTGAGCATGCATCATTCTTAGTCCGCTGGACTAGCACACTGACGAACGGATTGTCCGCTGAAAGCCAAATCCTAACTACTTTCTAAGTCCGCCGGACTTTACGATAAAAAAGTCCGCTGGAGCCCACACACGATCGAATTGGCTTAATGCGGTCCGGCGGACTCAGTCCGCTGGACAATTCAATCGTGTGTACGCGGCAATAAGGTAAAAAACCTTTTGCTTTTACAACCTCTTTAAGTTTTCAAAGTTTCCCGGTATGATAAATCCATGATACCATTCCTTCTCTTCTAAGTTATTCTGCTGGAGACCCAAGGAATTGTTGCTTAGCTACAGAAAAATGTCTGTGCTGATGAAAATACTACAAAATACTGTAAATGATAAAGAATATGTCCTCAATGATCTTGCTCACGTACTGTGTCTATAGAGGAGGGCAATTTATTAAAATCTCGTCACGAAATGAAGAAATCAAAAATTATATAAAAGTTACTGAAAAGAGAAACAAGTAGAAGGTTACATCAGAGTCGATTGTCTTCTCTCATCAGTTAATGGCCCAGAGCTGTGGTGACCCCGATTATGCTGAGGGCTGGGGTCACTGACAGGTTATAATTATTTCCTGTGGCTAATAGATAATTTCCCCATCAAATGTCACAGAGGAGGCTCAGGGAGGAGAGGAAAGTTCTGCAGAGCAAGAGGAAGTTCACCAAGAAACTAAGAAGCTCTACAAGATTCTAACAATGTCACCTTCCTGCTTTCAGCATTTCTAAGACAATTATTAGTTATAGACCAGAGATAGGGGGTACCAGACCGGGGGCATCACTTCAGGCACGAAGAAGACCAGGAACACGAGATAAGCTGGGGACACCAAACGTGGGGGCATCAGATCAGACAAGCACCAGACCAGGGAGCATCAGATCAGGTGGGCACCAGACGAAGGGGCATCAGATCAGACAAGTACCAGACCAGGGAGCATCAGATCAGACAAGTACCAGACCAGGGAGTATCAGATCAGGTGGGCACCAGACGAGGGGGGCATCAGATCAGACAAGTACCAGACTAGGGAGCATCAGATCAGACAAGTACCAGACCAGGGAGCATCAGATCAGGTGGGCAGCAGAAGAGGGGGCATCAGATCAGACAAGTACCAGACCACGGAGCATCAGATCAGGTGGGCACCAGATGAGGGGGCATCAGATTGGGCAGGCACCAGACCGGTGAGCATTCCAGACCCTCATATTTAGGATACCTGGCTGTACCCCCCAGACTAATGACAGCTGTATTCCCCAGACTAACAACCACTTGAACCCCCCGTGATTGTTGACACCTGTAGCACCCAAACCTGTACCCCTCTATATTGATGACACCTGTGCCCCCCTGTACAGATGACACATATCCACCCAAACCAATAACACCCGTACTCCCTATATTGATGACACCCGTACCCCCCTATATTGATGACACCTGTACCCCCTATATTGATGACACCTGTACCCCCCTTTGTTGATGACACCTTGTACCCCCCAGACCGATGACACCTGTACTCCTCAGATTCTAAATACTTGCATCCCCAAGACATAGGACCACTTTCATCACCCCCACCCCCCGACTGATGACGCCTTCATCCCCCAGACATATGTATGCCATAGCTACTGAACTCCTACTTGTCAGAACCCGCTGTCACCCTCTAAATATTAGCCTTAAAGCAACACATTCGGAGGTGAAGGTTATTTATTATGTGGACGATACCAGTCAGTCTCAGGTCTTTATATACATGCAAATTGACCCTTTTAGATACTGGGGCCTTATAATTACCAGACAGAAAAATGAATTTATTCTCACTAGCACTGTGTACCTCTCTTTCAACTCTTTCAATGTAAAAGCCCCTTTCACACCAGCGGTCCATTGAGGTCCACCTGTCAGTTTTCAAACCACAACTACTGGTCTATTTGTCAGAACAAGCCCCAAACTATTGCTTTATAATCTCCTTAACCACTTAAGCCCCGGACCATTTTGCTGGCCAAAGACTTTTTGCGATTCGGCACTGCGTCGCTTTAACTGACAATTGCGCGGTCGTGCGACGTGACTCCCAAACAAAATTGATGTATTTTTTTCCCCACAAATAGAACTTTCTTTTGGTGGTATTTGATCACATCTGTGTTTTTTATTTTTTGCACTATAAACAAAAAGAGCGACAATTTTGAATGAAACGCATTATTTTTTACATTTGCTATAATAAATATCCCCCAAAAATATCTAAAAAAAAGTTTTTTCCCTCAGTTTAGGTCGATACATATTCTTGTACATATTTTTGGTTAAAAAAAAAAATTGCCATAAGCGCTTATTGATTGGTTTGCGCAAAAGTGGTTACAAAATAGGGGATAGTTTTATGGCATTTTTATTAATATTTTTTTTTACTAGTAATGGCGGTGATCAGCGATTTTTATTGTGACTGCGACATTATGGTGGACACATCGGACATTTTTGACACATTTTTGGGACCATTGTCATTTATACAGCAATCACTGCTATACAAATGCACTGATTCCTGTGTAAATGACACTAGCAGTGAAGGTATTAACCACTAGGGGGCAGTGTAAGCATATCCTGGGGAGTGTTTCTTACTTTGGGGGGGGGGGGGGGCATGGCTACGTGTGACACGTCACTGATCTCTGCTCCCGATCACAGGGAGCAGAGATGAGTGACACTGTCACTAGGGAGAACGGGGAGATGCTTGTTTACATTAGCTTTTCTCCGTTCTTCCTCTCCGCGAGGCGATCGTGGGTATCCCTGCGGCGTTTGAGTCCGCGGGACATGCGGCCCGACTCACACGATGGCACGGCGGCAAATTTAAAGGGACGTACAGGTATGCCCATTTGCCCAGCCAAACCATTCTGCCGACGTACCGGTTAAGGGTGAAACAGAAAGACCTTTGTCGTTTTCTCTTTTTCAACTACATCTACAAATATGGACCTGAGCAAAAACATGGATGCCAAAGATGATCCAACACAAAACCATATTAGGTCACAGTTTTGTTTTTCATAATTTTGTCCAACCCCTATAGTGTGTGCTACAGGGGTTGGACAAAATTATGGAAACAAAACTGCCTTGGACTGTCTTTGGCATCCAAGACGGCCTGCATGATGGATAATGAAGTCTGATACCACTCTTCATGCAAAAATCCAGGTCACAACCCTGTGCAATGTCCTTTTGTCTCTTTCGCTCAGTTAACTATGTCGACCGAGTTTATGCTTATATGACGACGTTTACCGGGAAACTGTATATGTTGTCATATCTTTTGGTACTGTACCTCGCGACACCGCAAATAAATTGGCAACTTTAGTCACAGAGGCACCAGCTAAGCGGGCACTACTAATTTGCCCTCTTTGAAACTCAGTAAACTCTGCCATGACTCCATATTACTAGCAGCACACGCAGTAAATGACGAAAGTGAGGCTTCCCACCTGTCAGCTAGATGTCTCATCACACAGCGGGAGGAAAAGAATGTTACATCTCTTCTGCTTTCAATGCGAAACATGTCGTCACTTTCACCCCTGCAAATCCATGTAGTGTTTCCATATTTTTGTCCAACCCCTGTATATCAGACTAGGACTATCACACACCTTGTAGGAAAAATTGAACCTCCCAGAACTCTATAAGCTTTGGTGTGTGATATATTGGAGGTCTGCGGTTTCTTGGTCAACTATTGGAAGATGGTGCTCTTCACTCATTTGTGCAGTTGCAAGCTACTTGGGTCTCTGGAGGTAGGCTTTATCACTATGCCCAACTCATGCCTTTAGAGCTTGTTTCCAACAAATATCACTTACTATTATAGAACATCCACTATTGCAATTTGTTACAAAGGTTATTGTTAACATTTTATTGGTAATGTTTATAACAGGATAATAATTTCTAAGACAAAACTTATTACAAACACAAAAACAAAAATTTAATATATTGCAGCTTACCAGTCCTTGGTGGTGGTATTGGTTTTCTTTCTTTTTTCATTTTTTTTGGGGGGGGGAGTTAATACTGCTTTAAGATACAAAAGACTCCTTTACTTTAGTAAAAAGAGACATCTGATCTTAAAGATGAAAATTGGCAGGAATGCCTAGCCATAATGGTAAACTTTGATGCATTCCACCCTATAAATGCTCTAGTTTAAAGAATAAAGTTTTAAGGAATGCTATTTAAAATAAATAAATAGACCATTGCACCAGTGATTCAGGGGTGTGCTACGTACAGAGTGCAGAGTTCAGGGGTGTACTACATAAAGAATGTAGAGTTGAGGCATGTGCTATGTACAGAGTGCAGAGTTCAGGGGTGTACTACGTAAAGAGCGCAGAGTTCAGGGGTGTGTTATGTACAGAGTGCAGAGTTCAGGGGTGTACTATGTAAAGAGCGCAGACTTCAGGCGTGTGTTATGTGCAGAGTGCAGAGTTCAGGGGTCCGCTATGTACAGCGTGCAGTGTTCAGGGGTACGCTATGTACAGAGTGCAGAATTCAGGGGTGTACTATGTAAAGAGTGCAGAGTTCATGGATGTGCTAGGTACAGAATGCAGAGTTCAGGGGTGTGCTACATACAGAGTGCAGAGTTTAGGGGCATGCTACGTACAGAGTTCAAGGGTGTGCTATGTACAGAGTGCAGAGTTCAGGGGTGTGCTATGTACAGAATGCAGAGTTCAGGGGTGTGCTACATACAGAGTGCAGAGCTTAGGGCACGCCACATACAGAAGGCAGAGTTCAGGGGTGTGCTATGTAAAGAGTGTATAGTTCAAGGGTGTACAATGTAAAGGGTGCTATGTTCGGAGTGCAGAGTTCAGGGGTGCGCTTCATAATGAGTGCAGAGTTCAGGGGTGTGATTCATAACGAGTTCAGAGTTCAGGGGTGTGTTACGTACAAAGTGCAGAGTTCAGGGGTGTGTTACGTACAGAGTGCAGAGTTCAAGGGTGTACTACGTAAAGAGTGCAGAAGTCATGGGTGTGCTAGGTACAGAGTGCAGAGTTCAGAGGTGTGCTATGTACAGAATGCAGCGTTCAGGGGTGTGCTACGTACAGAGTGCAGAGTTTAGGGGTGTGCTATGTACTGAGTGCAGAGTTCAAGGGTGTACTATGTAAAAAGTGCAGAGTTCATGGATGTGCTAGGTACAGAATGCAGAGTTCAGGGGTGTGCTACATACAGAGTGCAGAGTTTAGGGGGCACGCTACATACAGAGTTCAAGGGTGTGCTATGTACAGAGTGCAGAGTTCAGGGGTGTGCTATGTACAGAATGCAGAGTTCAGGGTTGTGCTATGTACAGAATGCAGAGTTCAGGGGTGTGCTACATACAGAGTGCAGAGTTTAGGGCACGCCATGTACAGAGGGCAGAGTTCAGGGGTGTGCTATGTACAGAGTGCAGAGTTCAGGGGTGTGCTATGTACAGAATGCAGAGTTCAGGGGTGTGCTATGTACAGAATGCAGAGTTCAGGGGTGTGCTACATACAGAGTGCAGAGTTTAGGGCACGCCACGTACAGAGGGCAGAGTTCAGGGGTGTGCTATGTACAGAGTGCAGAGTTCAGGGGTGTGCTATGTAAAGAGTGCATAGTTCAAGGGTGTACAATGTAAAGGGTGCTATGTTTGGAGTGCAGAGTTCAGGGGTGCGCTTTGTAATGAGTGCAGAGTTTAGGGGTGTGATTCGTAACGAGTGCAGAGTTCAGGGGTGTGCTACGTACAAAGTGCAGAGTTCAGGGGTATGTTACGTACAGAGTGCAGAGTTCAAGGGTGTACTACGTAAAGAGTGCAGAGTTCAGGGATGTGCTATGTACAGAGTGCAGAGTTCGGGGGTATGCTATGTACAGAATTCAGAGTTCAGGGGTGTGCTACGTACAGAGTGCAGAGTTCAGGGGTGTGCTATGTACAGAATGCAGAGTTCAGGGTTGTGCTATGTACAGAATGCAGAGTTTAGGGGTGTGCTACATACAGAGTGCAGAGTTTAGGGCATACCACGTACAGAGGGCAGAGTGCAGAGTTCAAGGGTGTACTACGTAAAGAGTGCAGAGTTCAGGGGTGTGCTATGTACAGAGTGCAGAGTTCAGGCGTGTGCTATGTACAGAATGCAGAATTCAGGGGTGTGCTATGTACAGAGTGCAGAGTTCAGAGGTGTGCTATGTACAGAATGCAGTGTTCAGGGGTGCGCTACGTACAGAGTGCAGAGTTCAGGGGTGTGCTATGTACAGAGTGCAGAGTTCAAAGGTGTACTATGTAAAGAGTGCAGAGTTCATGGATGTGCTAGGTACAGAGTGCAGAGTTTAGTGGCACGCTACGTACAGAGTTCAAGGGTGTGCTATGTACAGATTGCAGTGTTCAGGGGTGTGCTATGTACAGAATGCAGAGTTCAGGGTTGTGCTATGTACAGAATGCAGAGTTCAGGGTTGTGCTATGTACAGAATGCAGAGTTCAAGGGTGTACTATTTAAAGAGTGCAGAGTTCATGCATGTGCTATGTACAGAGTGCAGAGTCAGGGATGTACTATGTAAAGAGTGCAGAGTTCAGGGCTGTTCTATGTACAGAGTGCAGAGTTCAGGGGTCCGCTATGTACAGCGTGCAGTGTTCAGGGGTGCGCTATGTACAGAGTGCAGAACTCAGGGCTGTGCTATGTACAGAGTGCAGAGTTCAAGGGTGTACTATGTAAAGAGTGCAGAGTTCATGGATGTGCTAGATACAGAATGCAGAGTTCAGGGGTGTGCTACATACAGAGTGCAGAGTTTAGGGGCACGCTACGTACAGAGTTCAAGGGTGTGCTATGTACAGAGTGCAGAGTTCAGGGTTGTGCTATGTACAGAATGCAGAGTTCAGGGTTGTGCTATGTACAGAATGCAGAGTTCAGGGTTGTGGTATGTACAGAGTGCAGAGTTCAGGGTTGTGCTATGTACAGAGTGCAGAGTTCAGGGTTGTGCTATGTACAGAGGGCAGAGTTCAGGGTTGTGCTATGTACAGAGTGCAGCGTTCAGGGTTGTGCTATGTACAGAATGCAGAGTTCAGGGTTGTGCTATGTACAGAATGCCGAGTTCAGGGTTGTGCTATGTACAGAATGCAGAGTTCAGGGGTGTGCTACATACAGAGTGCAAAGTTTAGGGCACGCCGCGTACAGAGGGCAGAGTTCAGGGGTGTGCTATGTAGAGAGTGCAGAGTTGATGAGTGCGCTATGCACAGTGTGCAGGGTTCACAGGCTGTCCACATCACAATTATATTGCTCCTTGGCTGTGACCTCAGCACCACTCTCCCCCAACCGCCACCCTGGGCCGTCTTTAGCACAGGGCAAACGGGGCACTTGCCCTGGGCCCAATGTTTGTAGGTGGGCCCGCATTGCTACCCGCGAATTGGGGCCCCGATGAAGGTTTTGCAGAGTGCGCAGAGGACACGGGACCGGAGGCTGTATTCCCGTGCTAGCCAGCTGAGAGGGGGCGGAGCCGGGAGCTCCACTGATGCTCTGACCCCGCCCCCGTGCAGCCTGTATGCTCGGAACAGAGCGGCTGTAATGAGAGCCAGTGATCGGAGTGGGAGCGTCAGTGGAGCTCCCGGCCCCGCCCCCGGACCTCTGTATTCCCCAGCCAGTATAGAGGGCCGGGAGCTCCACTCCCCAAGAAAATGTTTGCCCAGGGCCCAATCAAAATTAAAGATGGCCCTGCCGCCACCTTTGTACACAACTCCCTCCACAGCCCACATCTCTCCCCCCCCGGTCTCAAAAGCTTTTTTTTCAAACAGGTTCTAGCTAGACAAAAGCCATGGATGCAAGGGTCACAATACTTGGCCTGGCGGGCTCGATTCAACCCCCGGGTACTTTCTAAGTGCTCCGTCTATTTCCCTTTATTAAATCCACCCTAATGCGGGCTAACGTTCTTATAATCTTTAACTATACATCTCTTGAGTTACATTGTTACTATAACCTTCCTATTCTGTAAGCTTGTTCTATCATTGACATGAGATTGTGCCACTCTGCAGAGATGTTCCACTTATCCTGATGCTCAATAAAACATTTTCTTGACAAAAAAAGTAAAAAAATAAATTGATATTGTTGCAAACCTCATACATGTCCCTGAGCTTCGTGACCACAATATTCCTTTCTAAGTCCTCACACACAATGCCGCTGTCAGACTGGCAAATTAGTCATAAAGTACAGGAAGGCTAACCAACTGCCATTGCTAACTTTGGTCTTGGCATGTAAGCTTTTATTGTGTCTGATCATGAATGGGTTAAAGCAGTATTAAAGCCAAAAGCAAACATTGTATAGCAGCTTATTAATTCTTAGATTTAATGGCTGCATTCGCTTTTTTTTTATCCGGTCAGTAAATCCGTTGTTTTTCAAAAGAACATTCCCCCCCAGCAGAATATATCAGTTTACATGGATAAGACAAAAATTACAATGATCAGCTTTTATTTATTCCTGTAAAACCTTCTATTTTCAAAAGGGAAAAAAACTGTTTGCTTTCACTAATAATACATTGTGAGCTGGAGTGTGGATTCGATGTGTTAGTATATCAAAATCTGCTAGTGCATCTAATACTGCCCCCACCCCCAGACTGATAATGCTGTGCTCCAATGCTGCTGTGTGCTCTTCCATCCAGAGTGGGGGTGCTCTAACACAGGAGGCGTGTTACTGACCAGATAACCAGGTGAAGACAGAGGGGAAAAGCCTAAAAAAGAATGAAGCCCCCACATCTAATGACTGGTGAGCTGCAATATATTACTGTAGAGCCCTGGAGCTTAGTCAGGGAGCTTCTCACAATTTTACTTGCCAGGAGTAGTTACCCTGGTCAATTGTTAGAGATCCATTGATTTCTTCCTAAGTTTGGCCTTGTTGCACTTGTCTCTTCTACCACCAGGTGCCCGGGTACTTGGTGGTACTAGATACAAGAAGGGCAACCCAAGGTTGGGTTATGCGTATATGGGGTATCTCAGCCAATGGGCAGGGGTTTTCAGGAATCCCTTGGCCTGCTGGGAGAGCCTATATATTTGGTGAGGTCAGGAGATCTGTGTTCTGTGCCACCCAAACAGCTGTCTGGGTGGATGTGTGTCGTGTGCCCCAGGCTGCTAGGCTATAGATTGGGCCTATCCCGGGGGCATCTGGCTGCTAGGCTGTGTGAGGGCCTATCCAGAAGTGAGAGAACAGTACAGAGTTGGGATTGCGGCTTGCAGTCCAACCAGAAGTGATGGTTCTGCCGGCCGGAGAAACTGTCAGTGATCGGAGGTAGAGGGGAAGCTGTCACCACTAAGGGACCAACCACCTTTACCAGGGACCACAGTGAGTAACAGAGGCAAGAACCAGAACAACATTCTCAAATGGGCACGTTGAAGAATCGGGAAACTTCAAATGGTGATCAAGTCAGGGACCCAACCAGTGGAGAAGACGCTTGCGGAGCAGCTTTGTGGGTCAAGCCAGGGACGAGCTGGTCATCAGGGGAGAAGCTGTAGAAGTATCTGGAGTGCCAAGCTAGGGACCCAGCAGGGAAGGGTGGGTGACGCTTGAGGACGATACCACTGCAAATATTGGAGGAGATCAAGGGATTCAGAGTTACTGAATCCAGGGGCCTAGTGAGAGACCGGGAGCTCAGTGTTGAAGAACTACAAGAGGCAGTTGCAGTGAAGCTGAAGGAACTGTTACGTTTGAGTTAGGAACTGTTGCCATAGGAGACAGCAATCCTACATGTGCAGACGTGGTGCCTTGCTGGGGCCTTTCCCTGCACAGCTGTCTTCCTATTGAAGTCTCGGAGTCTGCCAATTGAATCTACAACTATTTAAGGGTGTCCTGGCCCTAACCTTTTTTTTCCAAAAATAGAAAAAAGATTAAGAGAAATACATCCAAGAAGTGCCTGGCGCCCAATAACTTTGTCCACCTTGCACCCACTATGCCTCACAACCCACCACATACAGAAGGATGTCGGCTATCTCTGGCTGGAAAAGTTCTCATTAGACTGGACTAGGTCAGAGAACTTGCTACATTACATTTTTAGTTTTGGGTTTAATATCGCTTTAAGCTATTTGGCAACCTAAATTCTCATCCATAGCATGCAGCAAACTACACAAACCACAAAGGTACATCATTTAAAATATGTCCTGCTCACACCACTGCACTGTAGGTGACATTTTGGGTGCTAATGCTGGCCATACACAATTCCATTTTTTTGCATTCAGCCTTTGGGTTCAAATGTAAAAAATCAAATAGATTCCTTCATCCAGCCTATAGGTCAGTGTCACACCGGCTTCGACTTGTATAAGGGCAGCGTGAACAGCAAGCTTTTAGCAAGCTTCGGGCAGCTTTCTCTAAGCTTTAAATCTAGGTTCACATCTATGCAGGCTGCGCTTGATGTGTTTTTCAGGCACGTTTTGCATTTTTTAAACCCTTGTTTTTCATGCATATTTGCATACAGTTTTCATGCGTTTTATGTTTTTTTTACTCTCTCATTTTTTTTCTCTTTTACCCTATTCCGGTAAAGAGCCAATGACATGGCCATTTACCCATGTGATTGCCTGTGTTCAGCCACAGCTGATCGCATGTGAATGACGATGGGTGGGATCTCCTCTCCTTCTGGGGGACGTCGCCCCAGTGTCACTGCCCTCGCACGCCCATAGTGCGGGGAGACTGTACAGGTAATCAGGGCACTGATTACACTGCAGCTCCAACAGTGCCCAGCAAGAGATGCCAGTCTGTGCCCATCAGTGACACCAATCAGTGCTGCCTTTCAGTGCCCACCAGTGCCTGCTCATCAGTGCCCATTACTGCCCATCATTGACCCATATCAGTGCTGCCCATCAGTGCCACCTATCAGTGCCCATCAGTGCAGCATATTAGTGCCTCCTCATCAGTGCCCATTAGTGCAACCTCATCAGTGCCCATCAGTGCAGCCTATCAGTGCCGTCACCCCAGTGTCACTGCCATTGCACGCCCATAGTGCGGGGACACTGTACAGGTAATCAGGGCCCTGATTACAGTGCAGCCCCAACAGTGCCCAGCAAGGGATGCCAGTCTGTGCCCATCAGTGACACCAATCAGTGCTGCTTTTCAGTGCCTGCTCATCAGTGTCACCTATCGGTGCCCATTACTGCCCATCATTGACCCCTATCAGTGCCCACCAGTGCTGCCAATCAGTACCACCTATTAGTGCCCATCAGTGCAGCATATTAGTGCCTCCTCATCAGTGCCCATTAGTGCCACCACATCAGTGCCCATCAGTGCAGCCTATCAGTGCCCATCAGTGCAGCCTCATCAGCGCACATCAGTGAAGGAGAAAAATTACTTATTTATAAAGAAAATTTACAGAAATGTAGAAAAACTTTAATTTTTTCCCCAATTTTTGGTCTTTTTCCTTTTTTTTTAGCAAAACATTTAAAACCCAATAGTGATTCAATTCCACCAATGGAAAGCTCTATTTGTCAGAACAAATTATAAAAATGTAATTTGGGTACAGTGCAATTGTCATTCAAATTGTGACATCGCTAAAAGCTGAAAATTGGCCTGGGCAGGAAGGGGTTGAAAGTACCCGGTATTGAAGAGGTTAAACACACTGTATATAGTTGGTTGCTAAGGAGCGGGCTGGGAAGCAAAATTAGACAAGGTACTCAGATTTAAAATATGTGGAAAAGACAAAATGAATTAGAACACCTTTGGGATGAATTAGAGTGGAGACTGCGAGCCAGGCCTTCCCGTCCAACATCAGTGCCTGACCTCACAAATGGGCTTTTCCACATATTTTAAATGTGAGCACCTTGTTTTATTTTGCTGTTTTCAATAAATCCTTTAAAAATACTACACCGTCGAGCATCCCTCCTGTTCTTCCCTTTACATCTCCCCACGCCCACTAATGAGCCGCGCTTGGCAAAAGGGACTCTGATTGCAGACACACATACATATCAGCAGAGGTTGCCAGACATCTAGATCCACAGAGAACATATTGGTCACCCATAAAGACATACTTATATGCTGTTACCTTACAGCAGTAAGGTAAGGGGACACCTATACATCACGTTGCACTGAAGACAGGAAGTCACCAGTTATTCTCCCTCCATTCTAGAGAGTGCTCACCAGAACTTTATATGTTTTTTTGCACTGAAGTTATAAAGTCACAATTTATCCCACACTTTATACTTAAGTCTATCACGTATGTATTAGTACTTTAATTCACTTGTTCGTATTTTATGTAAAGAAGATTCCGCATGTATACAGTACTTATATGGACTTTTTTGTGCTTCTTGAGACCATTATTGCCTTACACCTGAGAAGAAAAAGGACAGTATGTGATATCTTTCCTCATTGTATACCATTCGTTTTCTACCAACAATTGGGGACACCTATTGTTGATTTGTTACAGGAATTGCCTCCATCTATGTGTATTTGGTACTTTTGCACTTGGTCAGTTTATTTTGCATAATTTTACTGTATTGTTTCATTGATTCCAGCCCAGCACTATCTTTTATCTTATATTTATTATTATTATACACGATTTATATAGCGCCAACAGTTTACGCAGTGCTTTACAATGTATAGGGGGGAGAACACAATTACAGTACAGTACAATACAAAAGGTACAGGAGGGCCTTGCTCATAGAGCTTACATTCTAAAGGAAGGGGGTGGTGGTACAAAAGGTAATAGCTGCAGAGAATGATTTGATGGGGGTGGCTTGGGGACAGTTGTTAGGTGGGTGTGGGATAGGCTTCCCTGAATAAATGAGTTTTCTGGGATCCCCTAAAGGTGGACAGGGTAGGGGCTGATTGGACAGACTGGGGCAGAGAGTTCCAGAAGATGGGAGAGGCTCTGGAGAAGTCTTGAAGTTGAGCATGGGAGGAAGTAACAAGGGAGCTAGAGAGCAGGAGGTCCTGGGAGGAGCGGAGGGGACGATATCTGCAGATGAGGTTGGTGATGTAGATGAGGTCAATGCTGTGAATGGCCTTGTCTGTTATGGTTAGCATTTTGAATTTTACACGGTGGAGTAGGGGAAGCCAGTGAAGGGATTGGCAGAGAGGGGCGGCAGTCGCAGATCGGTTAGTGAGGTGTACTAGTCTAGCAGCACAATTCATAATAGACTGAAGGGGGGATAGCCTGTGTAAGGGCAGGCCATTAGGCTGGATTCACACCTATGCATTTTTAGTGATTTTTGCATTTTGCACTACAGAACGTGTTCCATAGGAAACCATGTTAAATGAACTGTAGTGCAAATCTGAAAAATGCAAAAAGCACCAAAACTGCATAGGTGTGAATCCAACCTTAAGGAGAGAGTTGCAGTAGTCAAGGCGGGAAATAATCAAGGAGTGAATATTTATACTAGGGTTCTTATATTACCTTCAGTGTTTGCAGCAGTACTGTATAAGTTTAATTTGAGTGGCGCAGGGATACCATTTATCCAGTTTGGGGATGGCCTCTTCCTGTGCCAACATGACTGCGCACCAGTGCACAAAGCAAGGTCCATAAAGACATGGATGAGTGAGTTTGGGGTGGAGGAACTTAAAGCGGGAGTCCGCCGTTTTTTTTTTTTTTAAAGCTAGCAGCTACAAATACTGCAGCTGCTGACTTTTAAAATAATCACACTTAGGCCGCGTACACACGGGCGGATTGTCTGCCCAACTAAGTTCGTCAGACAATCCGACAGACAGTCCGTTCAACTTTTGAATGAACGGACTTGACCACACACGATGAACAGACAGTCCGCTGAAAACTTGCGCGATGACGTGTACAGCACGTACGACGGGACTAGAAAAACGACGTCCAATACACTGCAATGCAACCTTCGGCCGTGTAAATCCTTTCTGAGCATGCGCCATACTTAGTCCGTCCAACTTGCCTACACACGAGCGGACTGTCCGCTGAAACCAAGTTTGGACGGACAAAACCAAGTTTGGACGGACAAAATTACGGAAATTCCGAAAGACTAAGTCCGTCAGATTGTCTGCTGAAAAAGTCCGCTGAAGCCCACACACGAGCGGATTGTCCGCTAAAACACGGTTCAGCGGACTAAGTTGGGCAGACAATCCGCCCGTGTGTACGCGGCCTTACCCGCCCAGCACGCCCACGATGTCGGCACCCGAAGCCGATCTCTCGATCGTCTCTTGGGTGCTGCTGCCGCCATCTTCGGTATGGGAATCAGGAAGTGGAGCCTTTCGGCTTCATTTCCCGGTTCCCTACTGCGCATGCGCGAGTGAAAGGTGCCAATTGTGGCGCCGGAGGGGGGGAGGGTTCCAATGAGCGGAAGGTCCACTTTAGGGTGGACCTCCTCTTTAACTGGCCTGCATAGGTACAGAGTCCTGACCTCAACCCGATAGAACACCTTTGGGATGAATTAGAGCGGAGACTGCAAGCCAGGCCTTCTCATCCAACATCAGTGCCTGACCTCGCAAATATGCTTCAGGAAGAATGGTCAAACATTCCCATAGACACACTCATAAACCTTGTGGACAGCCTTCCCAGAACAGTTGAAGCTGTTATAGCTGCAAAGAGTGGGCCAACTCAATATTGAACCCTACAGACTAAGACTGGGATGCCATTAAAGTTCATGTGTGTGTAAAGGCAGGTGTCCCAGTACTTTTGACAATACAGTGTATGTGCCATAGGGTATTACATTACTTCCATAGATTTGTATAACGTCATAGATGTCACTTTAATTCCACTGATCTAAATGCCCCCTTACTGATCTTTAATAACTACAATCATGTATACTCTCTGTTGTGACATAAGCATCCGACCCTTTATAAGTTCCGTTATTGATTTTGCTGTTACTTCCTTATGAATAGAGATGAGCGCAGTGATTGATTTCACAACCGTTGGCGAGATTTCAATGAAACGGAAGCTCGGAATTTTGCTTATTGAGTTACCTTGATGAAGAAAATCTATTCTTTTCTGTTTCTTGGTGTAAGGAGGTGTGAGTTTGCAGGTTGTATGAAGAGTAGTTTATTTAATTTAGAGGTTTTTTTTGTATTTGTGTTTATTTTCTTGTTTTCCTTTGTGTATTTGTCATGTGTGCATTGTTGCGTAATTGCTTTTACTGTTTGTACTTTCTTTCGGAGGCTTTCTAGTACAAGGTTTTCTTGTACTAGAATAAAAAAGATTTTATTTGTCACAGCATTGTTTGTCAGAATGAAGTGAAAGCTTTAGTGTCCTGAAGTTTTTGCGGTATGTTATTTTGTGATCATTATCATATTTATTGGGACAGCACAGCAGGAGCTGATGGAGATTTGGATTCTCTGGGGAAAAAGAGTAACAATAATGCATCTGCTATCCATTACGCCTGAGTGGGCTACATCATAGGACAAGGAATAGGAATAGGTCCACCAGTAGCCAAGGTGAAATTGGGTGTTTTTTTTTTTATACCTATAATTACACTTACAAGGTAAGGTGATATTAAGTTGCGGTTCACACAGGGGCAGCGCGACTTTGCAAGGCGATCTGCACATGACTTCAGCGGCGGCTTGCAAAAGTAGTACAGGAACCTTTTTCGGAGTGACTTGAGTCGCTTCTATTAGAACAGTTCCATAGTATAGAACGGACGCAACTTGCCAGGCGACTTGTGTGAACCGACACTAAAGGTTCTTGTTTTTTTTTTTTTTTTGTCTTTTAACTAGGGATGCACCGAATGGGTTTTTTGGTGCCGAAACCGATACTGAAAATGAAAAATACACTAGGCCGAAAACCGAAACCGATACTGAAACAGCACCGATACCGAAAATGACTGTTTTTAAAAAATATTTTTATATAGGAGGTGGTCAGAGACTGGGGACATGGTACAGGAGGTGGTCAGAGACTGGGGACATGGTACAGGAGGTGGTCAGAGACTGGCGACATGGTACAGGAGGTGGTCAGAGACTGGCAACATGGTAAGGGGGTGGTCAGAGACTGCATGCATGGTTCAGGAGGTGGTCAGAGACTGCATGCATGGTTCAGGAAGTGGTCAGAGACTGCTGGCATGGTTCAGGAGGTGGTCAGAGACTGCTGGCATGGTTCAGGAGGTGGTCAGAGACTGCTGGCATGGTTCAGGAGGTGGTCAGAGACTGGGGACATGGTAAAGGAGATGGTCAGAGACTGGGAACATGGTACAGGAGATGGTCAGAGACAGGGGACACGGTACAAGAGGCATCCCCCATTGCAGGCCAGTGTCCCCCATTGCAGCCAGTGTGCCTGTGCCCCATTGCAGCCAGTGTGTCTCATTGCAGCCAGTGTGTCTCATTTTGCAGCCAGTGTGTCCCATTTTGCAGCCAGTGTGTCTCATTTTGCAGCCAGTGTGTCCCATTTTGCAGCCAGTGTGTCTCATTTTGCAGCCAGTGTGTCCCATTTTGCAGCCAGTGTGCCTGTGTGCTATTTTGCAGCCAGCCTGTGCAGGGAAGAGAGCCGCCTCCGCCGCCTGTTTGATCACAGCGCCGGGAACATCACAGCTTTCATTTCAATAGCTGTGTGTTCCCGGCCGCACGCCGTCACACACAGCCCCTCCCCCTTGTCCGGGCACTTTGATAGACAGATCATCCGTCCAATCCTGCGGATGATCTGTCTATCTAAGTGCCCGGACAAGGGGGAGGGGCTGTGTGTGACGGCGCGCGGCCGGGAACACACAGCTATTGAAATGAAAGCTGTGATGTTCCCGGCACTGTGATCAAACAGGCGGCGGAGGCGGCTCTCCTGCGCTATACACCCCCCATGATGGGCGTTGCCAGGGGCGGGGGCGGGGGCGGAGCCCTGCCCCCACCCCGGCCACGCCCCATTTTCGGCTCCATTATCGGCCGTTTTTCTCTTTCGGCAAATTGCCGAAAAGGGCATTTTCGGTCGATATGTTTCGGCGGCCGAAATTTCGGTGCATCCCTACTTTTAACCACTTGCTGACCACTGCACGCCAATATACGTTGGCACAATGGCAGCGGTGGGCAAATGGGCGTACCTATACGTCCTCTTTAATTGATGGGGCTAGCAGTTGCTTACAGCATGACCATGCCCGCGGGCTCGATTTCCGACGGTCTCCTGCTCTCCAAAGGCGCCGGCTCTGGCTTCCGTTTCCTCCCTCCTTCTCGGCGGCTAATCAAAAAACAGGTCTTACACCTGCTTCTGATTGGACTGGAGTGAGGATCAGTGTTACAACAGCAAATATTGACTCACTGTTGTAACACCTGGGTGGGCTCATGACGCAATGCTCTGCGCCACGATCCCACATATTTTGAAGCCTACTAGAGCCTATGGCTCTAATCAGGTGCTTAAAAAAACAAACACCCTGCTGCTATAATTCAGATGCCTGGCATCCTAAAAGGGGCGGATGCCTAAATAAGGGATGGCAGCGATGGCCATGGATAGATTCATGCTATGCTATAAATTCTCTACCACTAACATTTTCCCCCACTCCAAATCCTTCTCCCAACCCAAATCCCCCCCAATCCCCAAATTTACCCTCCTAGCAAAAATCCTCCTAAATTATCCCTATTAGCACAATCCCCCCCCCCCCACACACACACTACATCACCTCTTCTAGCACAAAACTCCCCCATTCCCTCTCCTACCACAAATCCTCTTCCCCCATTTCCCCCATTCTCCCTCCCTACACAGAGCCCCTAAATCACCTCTTCTAGCACCCCCCCCCCCCGAAATGTCCCCTCCTAGAACAGTTTCCTACCGCCTGACACCCCCTCCCATCCAAATTGCCCCTTCCAACACAAATCCCCTCCCCTCCAATCTCTTCACAGTGCCCGCCCATCTCACATGATACCACAGTGCCCAGGTCAGCTGCTCCTCCTGCCCATCCCTTGTCCCGGCTCTGCTCCCCCTTGCCGAGTGCCCCCTTAGCAAGCGGCTTACTATGGGGAGACTCATATCTGCTTGCTCCCGAGCCATCTCTGTGTCCATAAGACACACAGAGCGCACCTCGGCCCCACCCCGCCCCTCCTCACTGGCCCTGCTCCCTCAATGGCTCCTGCGGCTGTCTTAGCCAATAAGGAGGGCGAGACCTGGGAGAGCCACTGCTCTTGTGCACATAGCTGGATCGAGCTGGGGACTGGGTAAGTATTGTCGGGGGGGGGGGGGGGGGCGACCATGAAGGGCTGCGCAGAAGTTTTTTACCTTCAGCCTTTACAACCACTTTAACCCACACAAGTACCATTTTTAAAGTGCAAGTTCACCTTTTCACAAAAACTAACAAGATTAACTTACACCGTACATCCTTTCCATCCCCCCCTGTTCCCACTGCACTTACCTCTGTGGATGATTAGCCTTCACTACCCGCACAGCCAATACAATGGTCCAAAACTTTGAAAATCAAGGTCTTCTTCTCTTTCCTACATTATGGATGCCAGGACAGATCAAAGCGATTACAACGGGTCAAGGCAGTCTCTTGCCAGCAAGAGACCAATCAGAATCGCTTTTGATCCATCCCAGAAGAAGACCATGGCTTAGAAATCCCCAGACCCCTGCACTTTCTGTGTGGGCAGTAAAAGCTAGCCATCCACGAAGGTAAGTGCAGCAGGGATTGGGGGTGATGAGGGTGTATGGTGTTAGTTCACCTTTTCATTTTTTGGGGAAAAGATGAACTTTAAATAATTTGAGAATTCATATGTTTGTCTCCGAGGAAGGGGAAGGTCCATGGACCCCCCAATTACATTCACTGTTTGTTGTCCTTTCTATGGTCATTTACTGAACCAATAAATCAATACTGGATTCTTGGATCATTTGGTTGGCGCTCCCTGCAGTGCAAACTGTATAAGGCAGGGGTCTTTAAACTTTTCAAACAAGTGGCCAGTTTACTGTCCTTCAGACTTTAGGGGGGGGGGGGGGCGGACTGTGGTCAGTGAGAATAAAAAAAATTTGGTTTTTAAAAAATAACATAGTGTCTGTGGTTTGTAGGAAGCAGAATTGCACCCCATAATGAGTATTAATGATAGGAATAATGCCCTATCATTAAGGTCAGTGGAAGTATTAATACCCCATCATTTGTTGGAGAATAGTGCCCCATCATCAGTCTCAGTGGGAGGAATAGTTCCCCATCATTGATGTCAGTGGGAGGAATAGTTCCCCATCATCGGTGTCAGTGAGAGTAATAGTTCCCCATCATTGATGTCAGTGGGAGGAATAGTTCCCCATCATCGGTGTCAGTGAGAGTAATAGTTCCCCATCATTGATGTCAGTGGGAGGAATAGTTCCCCATTAGCGGCGTCAGTGAGAGTAATAGTTCCCCATCATTGATGTCAGTGGGAGGAATAGTTCCCCATCATTGATGTCAGTGGGAGGAATAGTTCCCCATCATCGGTGTCAGTGAGAGTAATAGTTCCCCATCATTGATGTCAGTGGGAGGAATAGTTCCCCATCATCGGTGTCAGTGAGAGTAATAGTTCCCCATCATTGGTGTCAGTGTCAGTTGGAGAACAGTGATCCATCATTGGGAGGAATAGTGCTCCATCATTGGTGTCAGTGGGAGGAATAGTGCTCTATCATTGGTGTCAGTGGGAGGAATAGTGCTCTATCATTGGTGTCATTGGGAGGAATAGTGCCCCATCATTGGTGTCATTGGGAGGCATAGTGCTCCATCATTGGTGTCATTGGGAGGAATAGTGCTCCATCATTGGTGTCATTGGGAGGAATAGTTCCCCATTATTGGTGTCATTGGGAGGAATAGTGCTCCATCATTGGTGTCAGTGGGAGGAATAGTGCTCCTTTATTGGTGTCAGTGGGAGGAATAGTGCTCCATCATTGGTATCAGTGGGAGGAATAGTGCCCCATCATTGGTGTCATTGGGAGGAATAGTGCTCCATCATTGGTGTCAGTGGGAGGAATAGTGCTCCATCATTGGTGTCAGTGGGAAAAATAGAGCTCCATCATTAGTATCATTGGGAGGAATAGTGCCCCATCATTGGTGTCATTGAGAGGAATAGTACCCCATCATTGGTGTCATTGGGAGGAATAGTACCCCATTATTGGTGTCATTGGGAGGAATAGTGCTCCATCATTGGTGTCATTGGGAGGAATAGTGCTCCATAATTGGTGTCAGTGGGAGGAATAGTGCCCTATCATTGGTGTCATTGGGAGGAATAGTGCCCCATCATTGGTGTCATTGGGAGGAATAGTGCCCCATCATTGGTGTCAGTGGGAGGAATAGTGCTCTATCATTGGTGTCAGTGGGAGGAATAGTGCCCTATCAGTCAGTGAAAGAAATAATGTGAGGAATCTCCAAGGGCCGGATAAAGGCAGGCAAAGAGCCACATTTGGCCCACAGGCCACAGTTTGGAGAGTAAGGAGTAGGGAACGGCAATGCTGGTTATGGTCCTCTGACACCCAAGGTAAAAACTGGGTGTGGGAATTTTTGAGCTGATGTACCCTAGTACCAACCTAAATAATTTGAGAATTCAAATTATGTTTTTACATCTGTCCTGTGGCCCTGTGGAAGGAGGTCCCATGGTTTTCCAAAACGTGTTGGCTGTCCTTTCCATAGTTATTTACTGAACTAATACATCGATGTTGAACTATTGGATCCTTTGTTTGCCATTCTTTCTAGCGCAACTTTATAAAGAATAGGCAACAGCAGTGCCCGGCTGAGGTCCCATGGCAACCATGGTGACATCGGGTGTGCACATTTTTTATGCTTTATTAGTAAACTTAACCAAGTACCAAGTTAAAAAATGTCATAATTGATATGTTTTTACATGTGTCTTATAGTCATGAGCAAGGGGAGATCTATGGTCCTCCGAAACGCATTGGATGTTTGTTCTCCTTTTCATGGTCATTTACTGAACCAATAAATCAATGTTGAATTTGTGGATCGTTTGTTTGGTGCTCTTTCTAGTGCAACTGTATAAGGAACAGGCAATGGCAGTGTCGGGGCAAGGTCCTCTGGTACCCTTGGCGAAAAAGCCAAAGTGCCCCTCCCTCCATTTCTCAAGATGAGATGGATTGATCTTGTACACACAGTGGTGAAGGATGCAAAAATGACCACTTCTGTCAGGGTTCCTACAGAGCGGGGTGCTGACACTGACAGCGGAACTCTGCTGATTACATCAGGAGAGTCGCTTTACCAGTATAGTCCTCAGCCAAGGCAGAGTCAGTAGAGGCTCCTGTCCTAGCTACACCCCCACTGCACAGCGCCCTCTCCTGACTCTGCCTGATTATAGGTAGTAGCTCAAAATTTTGTCTACAGCTTTCAGAAATCCCTTTATATTCAGAATTGTTCACCCACCTGGACCTTGCTTGGTGCCTCTCTTGGGTAATTCTCCAGCTGTGGACTTATCCAGATCCTGCAACACAGCCAGAGGGACGTCCTATAACCGGTTATCCTGCACCAATACACTTCTCACTTTGGTATCTTTTAGAGTCTGTGGCAGGGAGAGAATGTAGTACTGCGTTATAGTCTCCCCGATATCCATAGAACACAATGGGGACTATTCACTTAACAGAGCAAAGAGGCAAAAGGCAGAAACTAAACAAAGTGTCGGAATTCATCTGGACTGGTCTGACTTTAGCAAAGTCCATTCATATTGGCTGCCATGAGTCACTTTGCATAATGTACTGTAAAAAAATGCAACTTTTTATTTATTTGTGAATTGTTTTTATATATTATTTTAAATATAGTATATTATAAGGAGAACCTTGAACTATGCGTATGTGTGCGTATGTGTAATACAATGATGAACCCTCCACCCTCTTTCCTCCACCCAAACATAACGTAGCAGTGGTTTGCATTGTTTTAAAAAAGTCCCAGTCACTAATTTAAAAAAATTGCAAGTAAAAGCATAGGGGAAAAAAGTATTTTAAATGCTTCTTGAGGCTTTTTTTCCTTTCCATTAATTATTTTTCATTCTCCTGCAATGTACTTCTGAACTTGCTAGAAGATTTGACTAGTCTCTTCTTGCATGTCTCTCCTCTAGGAGTGTCTAATTTCTGTCTGTGCAGGCCCAGCTCCCCCCCCCCTTTATCCCCCAAAGTAACTTTTATGCAGCCCAGGGGAGGAGAAAAGAGGGGTATTGTAGGGTGCCACTTGCTCTGAGTCTGCTGGGGCTGCTGACATCACATCCAAGATGGTGGCACCCAACAGCAGTCTTTTGGATGTGTACACAAATACACAAAGATGTCTTTTACAGGTAAATAACAGGACTTACCCATTTGCTTACCAGGCACTTTAACCACCTTCCTGCCCAGGTAAATTTTCAGCTTTCAGTGCTGTCACACTTTGAATGACAATTGCGCGGTCATGTAACGCTGTACCCAAACTAGATTTTTATCATTTCTTTTAGACAGATAGAGCTTTCTTTTGCCGGTATTTATACCCCTTTCACAATGGGGCAGTTTCGGGGGTTATCGGTAAAGCGCCGCTAGTTTTCACGGCGCTTTACCGCTGTTATAGCGATGCTTTTCAGCCGCTAGCAGGGCACTTTTAGCCCCCGCTAGCACCCAAAGAAAGGGCTAATAGTGCCCGTGTTGCAGCGCTGCCGAAGCACGAGCGCCATTAACCCTTTTTTTCGGCAGGGCAGGGGCGGTGTATACACCGCTCCCCCACTGTCCCAAAGAAGCTGCTTGCAGGAATTATTTTCCTGTCCTGCAAGCGCACCGCCCCAGTGTGATAACACTCGAGCTTTCACAATGGGGTGTCTTGAGAGGTGCTTTACAGGTGCTATTTTTATCGCTAAAATGTCTGAAAAGTTTCCCAGTGTGAAAGGGGTCTTAATCACCCCTGTGTTTTTTTCTTTTTTGCTAAACAAATTTAAAAAATCAACAATTTTGAAAAAAAATATAAGTTTTTCTTCGTTTCTGTTATACAGTTTTGTAAATAAGTAACATTTCTCCTTCACTGATTTGCGCTGATGAGGCTGCACTGATAGGCTGCAAAAATAGGTACTGAGGCAGCACCGATGGGTATTGATACGCAGCACCAATAGATGGCACTGATGGGCACTCATAGGCATCACTGGTGGCCACTGATAGGCAGCACTGATGGGTACCGATTGGAAGCAATGATTGGCAGCACTTGTGGGCACTGTTGAAGCTGCACTGATGATCAGTATCCTGATCATCAGTGTAGACATCCCCTAAGCTGATTTGCCAGTTCTTTAGTCCAAAGGACACAGCAATCACAGATCCGTGACGGGGATGTGCAGGGAGCACGATCACGGTAGGACGTCCATAGATGCCCTTCCCGCAGTGTGAGCCCACGCTGTAGCTGTCTTTCGGCTATAACGTGGGCGGGAGGTGGTTAAATACATAAAATGCAAATATAATCATATAGGAAGCTTGTTTTTGAAATGTATTGCCTGGCGACAGGGTCTTACTAGGAGCCAATTCACAATATGTGTGCACAAAATGTGTGTGCATTGATGTGAATTTGAACATGCATTGATACTGCTGATCTCCTACTGCCTTCTTGCAGCTTCTTCCTGTCTATATACACTCCAGTGATGGCTGCATGCCATTTCTCAGGGCATATTTCCTAAAGGTGACAAACAGTGGATCATGCCTGTGTAATGTGTGATGAGAGTCACTTGTAGTCTTTATTGGCAGCCTGTGTGACAGGGTGACAACACAAGAACACAATTGGGAGACAGGGACAGAGCTGGGGTTGCCACCTTTTCTTCAAGCCAAACCCGAACACTTTAGCGGCACAGGGCACAGTATTTCTTTTTTTAATAGAAAACATTATACCATAGGATTATAAAAGACCCGGGACATCTTTATGTGCCCCAAGGAGAGTAGTAATGCAGCGCTCATATTGCGTCATGGTGAACAGTGGGTGTAGCCAAATTTCTCTTGCTGACATCATCACCCTGCCCTTCAGTGATGTGGAACCTGCCCCCAGACACCCACCTGCAGCTCCCGGATGGCAACAGATTTATGTGTGACTATCTCGGTTACTTGGGGAATCACAGCCTGGTCTGAATAATGTGTGTGGTTTTCAGGCGGACTCAAACCCGCACACATGATTTAAAACCTGGATTGTCCGGGTGAATCCACATAGATTGGACTTGATGGACTTGTGTCTTTTTTCTCACCTACTATGTAACTATGTAATCCTGGACAGGTGGCAACCCTAGACAGAGCGTTGTCACCCTATGACAGGAGGTGTGTGAACAAGGAACTTTCAGCAGGGATTATTTTAATGAAAACTGCAAATTTTAAAATACCGAAAATTACTTTTAATTTAATTCTAAGGCCGCGTACACACGACTGGTTTTTCCATCAGAATAAACTCTGACGGTTTTTCTGACGGAGTTCTGCTGAAACGGACTTGCGTACACACGATCACACCAAAGTCCAATCATTTAGAACGTTGTGACGTACAACAAGTACGACGGGACTAGAAAAAGGAAGTTAAATAGCCAGTAGCCAATAGCTGCCCTTGCGCCGTTTTTGGTCCGTCGGAACAGCGTACAGACGAACGGTTTTCCCGATAGGAATTGATTCCGTCACAAAGATCTAAAACATGTTCAATTTCTAGGCCTGTCAGAATTTTCTAACTAAAAAATCTGCTGAAGCCCACACACGATCGGAATATCTGATGGAATGATTCCGTCAGACCTTTTCTGCCGGAAAGTCCGGCCGCGTGTATGTGGCATAACATTGTAAAGCTTCTATGAGACTTTAGCAATTGGGTTTACATAACGCCACTGCATAGAACTGCATTCTTCTAAATGAGTGATTAATATTGCAGCTTAGTCGTGGTGTTTGCAGCAATCCAATGGAGATGCCAGAACTGAATAAACTTCATAATTAGGTATAAAATATTTGTAACATTCTGCTGCTAATTGGTGACAGTGGTGGGCCATTGTCAGATGTATTGTTAGCCGTCTCCATGAACCAGCCTGAGGATTCCTGTACAGACTCTGGATAATAATTGGTGGTTTTCTTCCATAAAATATCATGTATTTTTAGGTCTCCTTCTCACACCTGTCCCCCCATAGCCAGGACACGCAGGTTACTACCACCGACCATCCACATCCACTAACAGAAGACAACAGACAATAAGGACGTTGGGAGCAGCCAAGGAACTCAATATCCTCCTGTATATAAATAGTTTATTAGGGATGATGGATTGATAATGTGATTCCCGGCTGACAGGTGCGCTCCCCTCCATACATCACGCTGTACATTAGCAGATAATGTAATAAGCTGATGATATCATTAATGTCAGTGTGGAGATACAGTGCTGACACCGCTGCTGTTTTCATGCCGCTAAATTTATCATTAAATCCGCAACACGGATTTGGAGTTTTGCCACTAAACGTGTCCCCGTCTCCAACGGCTTTCTCTAATTGATAACGGAGAGTGCTAGAGACAAGAGCCTACGGGTCGCCTGCTCTCAGCCGTGTCATTCGCCTTTCCGGGGTGGTGTTAACCCTTCCTCTGCCAGGCACTCCTGATGAGGCGTGGGGGTTATATATATATATATATATATATATATATATATATATATATATATATATATATGGGTGTCATGTCAGCACATTTTCGTCTGACTGTGCAGAATGTCTGGCTGAAGGATGATGATGACCCCCGAATGATTCATGGCAGTCTGTATTGTAACTGACCATGTAATTGCTCTAACCTTTGCTATAAGTGTTGAATATTGACAATGGTGCTATTTTGTATTGTAGTGACTTATAGCGGAGTTCCAACGTCAAATCAATTAACTTTATTTTTTTCTAAATTCCTAAGTTCGTATAATGTAAATGTACCACTCACTTGTTTTTTTCCAAATTACCCCCTGATGTCCGGTTTCGTATATAAAAATAACTTATATAATGTGTTCCTGGCAGTTGTCATCTTGCCTGTGGGCATGTGAAGCCCACAAGCAGACAGTTCCGGGATACGGTGATGCTGAGCTACCAGCATGCACCGCCTGTTCCTGTGCATACGCATTATGTACACGTCACAGCGCCGTAAGCTTCCCACATTGCCATCACAATGGCGGGCTGCGGAAGTACCCGCCCCGTTGTGATGGCAACAAAGATAAACAAAATGGAGGTTTAAGAAACGCCTCCAATACATGCTGGCGCCATAGCGTCACTTCCAGTTTTGGAAGATCACGATAATTAGCGGCGGCTAGCCATACTGACTCCTGGGAAGATTGATTCATAGCTCCCAGGAGACAGTGCGCCACCCCAGGAGACAATGCACCGCCAGATATGACGGTGATACCCGCGGGTGGCTAATACAGGTAACGCCACCTAAATAAAGCCTAAAAGGGTAACCCTTAGGAAAAAAAAAAAAAATGATTGCCTTTTGACAGTGTATGTTATGCCAGCTTGGTAATAAGGTGAATTTCAGAAATTGTGTGGAACTCCGCTTTAAAGTGAACCTGGGGCCAGGCTATAGACATTAAAGTATCAACATCATCTTAGAGAGGACCTTCACCCTAAGCTCATTCTTATATTGTCCTGCCTTCTCCCCCATTTTTTTTTTGTTCCTTTAAAAAAAAAAAGCATTATTAAAAGGCAATGTTTGTTTTGTTTTTTTAACCACTTAAGGACAGGCCTATTTTTCAAACTTGTTGACAAGTTAATATATATATATATATATATATATATATATATATATATATATATATATATATTTTTTTTTTTTTTCAGACACCCTAGAGAATAAAATGGCAGTCATTACAAGCGCAATTTTTTTGGAAAAAAATAAAAAAATTGAATAAAAAAATACGACAACAGTAAAGTTAGCCCAATTTTTTTTTTAGATTGTGAAAGATAATATTACGCTGAGTAAATTGATACCCAACATGTCAAGCTTCAAAATTGTGCACGCTTGTGGAATGGCAACAAACTTTGACCCTTAAAAGTCTCCATAGGCAACGTTTAAAAATGTCTACAGGTTACCAGTTTTGAGTTAGAGGAAGTCTTTTGGTAGAATTATTTCTCTCACTCTAACGATCATGGCGATACCTCACATATGTGGTTTGAAAAACTTTTTTTATATGCGGCCGCTTCTTACGTATGCAGGGAAGGGCGGGATGGGGCGCTTTAAATTATTATTTTTTTTCTTATTTATTTTACTTTTTATTTTTACACTGTCCTTTTAAAAAAAAAATTGTGTTTTCACATTTTTACTGGGTCACCCCAGAACTCCTTATCCTGCTTGGGCGAGAATCCCTGAGTGCTCCAAAATTGTACTCTTGTTATCCCCCGTAAAAGGGACAACAACACAAACATCGGTAATATATACCTTGCTGTATTCCAGGACCCATTTCTGGGATCAGCAGCTTTTGCGGCACATCTGTAAAAGTACCGAAGCTCCAATAGCTTGTTGTCTTTGCACGTGCGCAGGAAATCTCCTGTGTGTGCAGATGTGCCGAAAGGCTCTGCAGAGCGGGAACAACCCTTCGGCACATCTGTACATATGTCATAATGGTGACACTGGGGCGTGAACTGAAGTTCCTCTTTAAGAAGAAGTTAGGAGCTTGAGTTTAGTGCAAACCCGAATGTTTGCTGTCATTGCTGGACCAATGAGCTGTGGCGGGAGATTACCCACTTCTCAGCAGCTTCATAGTTACATAGTTAGTCAGGTTGAAAACAGACACAAGTCCATCTAGTTCAACCATAAAAAGAAATAAATAAAAAATAATATCAAACAATCCCGTATACCCAATCCTATACCCACAGTTGATCAGAGGAAGGCAAAAAACCTCAGCAGAGCATGATCCAATTTGCTACATACAGCAGGAGAAAAAGATTCCTTCCTGACCCCCAAGAGGCAATCAGATTTTCCCTGGATCAACTTTACCCATAAATGTTAGTACTCAGTTATATTATATACATTTAGGAAATAATCCAGGCCTTTCTTAAAGCAATCTTAAAGCAATCTACTGCTTGCCAGAACCACCTCTGCAGGGAGTCTATTCCACATTTTCACAGCTCTTACTGTGAAGAAACCTTTTCGTATTTGGAGATGAAACCTCCTTTCCTCCTGTCCTTACCTCCTGTCCTCTGTGTTTACCGTAAAATTAATAACTCAACACCAAGTTCACTATATGGACCCCTTATATATTTGTACATGTTGATCATATCCCCCCTTAATCTCCTCTTATTAGGAGAGAATAAATTCAGTTCCTCCAATATTTCCTCATAGTTGATCTCCTCCATGCCTCTTATCAGTTTGGTTGCCCTTCTCTGCACTTACTCCAGTTCTCCAATATCCCTTTTGAGAACTGGTGCCCAAAACTGAACTGCCTATTCCAGATGAGGTCTTACTAATGATTTGTACAGGGGGGCAAAATGATTTCTCTCTCACTGGAGTCCACACCTCTCTTAATACAAGAAAGGACTTTGCTCGCTTTGGAAACTTCTGCTTGGCATTGATGTTATTATTGAGCTTATGATCTACCAAAATCCCCAGATCCTTCTCCACTATGGATTCCCCCAGTTGTACTCCCCCTAGTATGTATGATGCATGCATATTCTTAGCCCCCAAGTGCATAACTTTACATTTATCAATTCAATGTTGGTCGAATTCCTAAGGGACACCCATAAAAATTTAGCACCACATCCCAAAATAAGACAAATGAGGCATATGTAGAGGAGGAGCAAGGGATTTTGACGGTGCTTACAATTTCAAAGAACAGGAAATATAGCCATATTAAAAATAAATGATTTATTTAAGTCACAGTTTAAAAACCATTCACTTGAAAAGTGCTGAGGTATTGACAAGAAGATTAACAATCAGGGCTGAACTGGGACAAGAATTTGGCCCTGGACTTCATCCAGACCGGCCCACTTTAATTTTGCAAACAAGCACAAAAACAGTATATAAACTATACGCATAACATAAGGAGTCCTCACTAACCTCTTATTATTTCACTTATTCTCTTCTGTATTTTTCCTCATCCTTCACACATCACTGCGTAAAGTTGAGGGTGAGCTGTGCAGCCATTACTTAGCAGGCTGTCACTGAAACCGGCCCACTGAGCCATCGGCCCACCGGGAAACTCCCTGTAGTCCCGATGGCCAGTACATGCCTGTTAACAATCGAGGTCCAAGAACATAGTAACAAAGAGATTCATTGCACATTATCCTGACATGTTTCACTGATACACTTCCTCAGGGGAAGTGTAAGCTACTACAAAAAAACAATGAAAAGGAGAAAGAGAAACAATAAAACTACTAAGAATGAAAAATATCTAAAAACATTAAGTACATAAATATGAATTTATTTCTACATATATATGGCAGCGCATTAAGAAGCCAGCATCAGCAAACAAATGCTTACCCTCAACCAAATAACCAATGGGGGGAAACCTCTACTTGATGGATTTAACCAGGGTACAGCGGTGCAGGGAGGTATAGTGGTGGAAGAGATGAGAAGGGGGTTCAGCAGTGGGACAGAGGAGCAGGAGGGGTACCGTCATGGGCCAGATGGGAGCAGGGGTTTCAGTGTTGGGTCAGAAAATAAGGGGGGGTTGAGCAGTGGGGCAGATGTGAAAGGAGGTGTATTGGTAGGGCAGGAGAGCAGAGGGAACAGAGGTGGGACAGATGTGCAAGAGGTACAATCATGGGGCAGATGAGAAAGGGGGTTACAGTGGTGGGGCAGATGAGCAGATAAGTTCAGTGTTAGGACAGATGAGAAGATGGTTCAGTGGTGGGGCAGATGAGCATGGAGGTACAGTGGTGGAACAGATGAGAAAGAGGGAACAGTGGTTGGGCAGATGTGCAGGGGGTTACAGTGTTGGGACAAAAGAGAATGGTGGAACAGTGGTGGAACAGATGTACAGGGGGTTATAGTGGTCAGGCCGATGAGAAAGGGGGTATATTGGTGGGGCAGATTAGCAGGGTGATACAGTGGTGGGGCGGATGAGCAAGGGGGGGTACAGTGGTGGGGCAGATAAGCAGGGGGGGTACAGTGGTGGGGCAGATGGACAGGGCGGTACAGTGGTGAGGCAGATTTGCAGGGGGACAGTGATCTGAGGTGTGAAGGTGCACAATGTTAATTTCTCATTACTAAAGTAGTTCACAGCATTTACCATTTATAAAAAATCCTTTTCATGGTTGAGCGTGTGAAGTTTGAATTTTTTTGTTATAAAATCGGCACGCTCAATCTCTTTCAACATTTTTCAGCACACTGTGCTCAAAAGGTTGCCTACCTCTGATATACAGTATATATATTTACATAATATATGTTTTATTTTAATGTTGCATTGTTTTATTTATTGGTATATATTTTTTTGTTTAATGTTATTTGTTTAGCTTTGTAAATATTGATATATACAGTAGGTATATTATACATTCCTATATAATTACAAAGTTTAGCAGCCGGCTTTCTCTGGAATGGGTGACCAATTTTCTAGGATTACGGCTGTCTTTATGTACACATTAATGACTCTCCTTCCCAGGAATGGGGATATTTTATACATATGTACTCTGTATGTCCTATGGCTCTGGTAATGTGCTGTATTAGATAATATTGTGATTTGCTCATTAAAATGGAGATAACTGAAGAAGCAAGGCCATCTTCGTTCACAGAACACGGTGTACAAAGCAAAATAAAACGTATATGGTGGATTGTAGATGAGCGGGATTTCGGATGAATGTATGTATGTTAATGTATAGATTCTTCAGGGTTACAGACAGAGTAATAGAAGACTCGTGTTATCCCATTGTATAATATATACATGACGGTACAGTATATACTGCTGTAGGTATTATCACCCTCTGTGTAATCTTCATGTCGTATTATTTATGAAGCGCTCTTTAAAGTTCTGATGAATTATAGTAGATCTATTCTCTGTGTGAGGCCCCCCCGGCACTCTGTCCTGGTGTGATGGGGAATGGTTGGGCTCTCGATGACTATGACATGATACACGTGTCTGGATGGCGGGTGAGAGCCTCTTACTGTGCCGCCAGCTGCCACTTCACCTGGTACAGAATGTGACACTCCACATTCCAATGTGACACAGGGGGAATGTCACCAACCTATACTGCAGAGGACACAACTCTTAACAACCAGCTATAGAGGAACTACACATTTCGGGAGGTCATATAAGACAGGAGTTCCTCTCCACCTTGAATCTTTGTTCCCCAAGTTAGACTACAAGCTTAGGCCTATTTTTAAAAGTTGAATGACACCTTCCCCTGTGTGTTTACTGGGTGCAGCTATATGGGCGAGAGGGTCACTGCATCTCCACCTCTGACCAAACCTGTGGTAGAGGATTGCCAAAGTGACCCACTTTAGCACACCAGTTCTTGAGGGGGCTGGGGGTGCATCAGTGTCGCCTCATCAGTGCATTCTCATCAATACACATCAGTGCGGATTATAAGTGCACACCAGTGCCCATCAGTGCAGCATCATCGGTGGCCATCAGTGCAGATTATCAGTGTCCATCAGTGCAGCCTCATCAGTGCCCATCAGGGCAGTATACTGCTATAGGTATTATCACCCTCTGTGTAATCTTTGTGTTGTATTATTTATGAAGCGCTCTTTAAAGTTCAGGTGAATTATAGAAGATCTATTCCCTGTGTGAGGCCACCCAGTGCTATGTCCTGGTGTGATGGGGAATGGTTGGGCTCTCGATGACCTGGTGACAAAGACATTATACACATGTCTGGATGGCGGGTGAGTGCCTCTCACTGTGCAGTGGTATGGTACATTGGTGGGGAAGATGAGCACAGGGGGGTACAGAGGAGCAGGGGGTTACAGTGGTGGGGCAGATGTACAAGGGGACAGTGGTAGAGGCAGATTTGCAGGGGGGGGGGGGGCAGTGATCTGAGGTGTGAGAGTGCAGGATGTTAATTTCTCACTACTATAGTAGTTTACAGCATTTACTTTATAAAAGATCCTTTTCATGTTTAAGAGTGTGAATTTGACATTTTTTGGTTATAAAATCGGCACACTCAATTTCTTTGAAAACATTTTTCTGCCCACTGTGCCTAAAAGGTTTCCTACCTCTGATATACAATATATATATATATATATATATATATATATATATATTTATTTACACAGTATATGTTTTATTTTAATGTTGCATTATTTTATTTATTGGTATATTGTTTTTTTTTTTTTGTTAAATGTTATTTGTTTCGCTTTGTAAATATTGATATATACAGTAGGTATATTATACATTCCTATATAATTACAAAGTTTAGCAGCCGGCTTTCTGTGGAATGGGTGACCTATTTTCTAGGATTACGGCTGTCTTTATGTACACATTAATGACTCTCCTTCCCAGGAATGGGGATATTTTATACATACAGTATCTCCCAAAAGTGAGTACACCCCTCACATTTTTGTAAATATTTTATTCTATCTTTTCATGTGACAACACTGAAGAAAACACTCTTCTACAATGTAAGTAGTGAGTGCACAGCTT
Organism: Lithobates pipiens; assembly: GCF_037356315.1. NCBI lineage: Eukaryota > Metazoa > Chordata > Amphibia > Anura > Ranidae > Lithobates > Lithobates pipiens. Next base: position 170,452,256 of record NW_027507788.1, read on the forward strand.
GTATAACAGTGTAAATTTGCTGTCCCCTCAAAATAACTCAACACACAGCCATTAATTTCTAAACCACTGGCAACAAAAGTTCACCCCTAAGTGAAAATGTCCAAATTGGACCCAATTAGCCATTTGCCCTCCCCGGTGTCATGTGACTTGTTAGTGTTACAAGGTCTCAGGTGTGAATGAGGAGCAGGTGTTTTAAATTTGGTATTGTTCTCACTCTCTCATATTGGTCACTGGTAGTTCAACATGGCCCCCCATGGCAAACAACTCTCTGAGGATCTGAAAAAAAGAATTGTCACTCTACATAAAGATGGCCTAGGCCAGTGATGGCGAACCTTGGCACCCCAGATGTTTTGGAACTACATTTCCCATGATGCTCAAACTACTCTGCAGAGTGCCAGAGCATCATGGGAAATGTAGTTCCAAAACATCTGGGGTGCCAAGGTTCGCCATCACGGGCCTAGGCTATAAGAAGATTTCTAAGACCTTGAAATTGAGCTGCAGCACGTGGCCAAGACCATACAGTGGTTTAACAGGACAGGTTCTACTAAGAACAGGCCTCACCATGGTCGACCAAAGAAGTTGAGAGCACGTGCTCAGCGTCATATCCAGAGGTTGTATTTGGGAAATAGACATATGAGTGCTGTCAGCATTGTTGCAGAGGTTGAAAGGTGGGGGTTGCCTGTCAGTGCTCAGACCATACGCAGCACACTACATTAAATTGGTCTGCATAGCTGTCATCCCAGAAGGAAGCCTCTTCTAAAGATGATGTACAAGAAAGCCTGCAAACAGTTTGCTAAAGACAAGCAGACTAAGGACAGACAAACTTATTTGGTTCAAATGGTGTCAAGTGTGTGTGGTGGCAACCAGGTGAGGAGTACAAAGACAAGTGTGTCTTGCCTACAATCAAGCATGGTGGTGGGAGTGTCATGGTCTGGGGCTGCATGAGTGCTGCCGGAACTGGGGAGCTACAGTTCATTGAGGGAACCATGAATGCCAACATGTACTGTGACATACTGAAGCAGAGCATGACCCCCTCCCTTCAGAGACTGGACCACAGGGCAGTATTCCAACATGATAATGACCTCAAACACACCTCCAAGACAACCACTGCCTTACTGAAGAAGCTGAGGGTAAAGGTTATGGACTGGCCAAGCATGTCTCCAGACCTAAACCCTATTGAGCATCTGTGGAGCATCCTCAAATGGAAGGTGGAGGAGCGTACGATCTCTAACATCCACCAGCTCTGTGATGTCATCATGGAGGAGTGGAAGAGGACTCCAGTGGCAACCTGTGAAGCTCTGATGAACTCCATGCCAGAGAGGGTTAGGGCAGTGCTGGAAAATAATGATGGCCACACAAATTGACACTTTGGGCCAAATTTAGACATTTTCACTTAGGGATGTACTCAGGGGAGTTACTAGGGTTGGGGGTAAGCTCACTTGATGGTTGCTGCTTGGCTTACCAGTGCCCTTACACACACTGACCTACCTGATATACACACACTGACCTACCTACCTGACATACACTGACCTACCTTACATTCACTGACCTACCTGACATGCAGTGGCCTATCTGACAAGGAGACAGACTTCACATGTCCTGCAGCAGCTCAGCTCATCCATGGTGTGCGAGGCAGCCAGAGAAGAGGAGGAGAGCCGTCAGCCTGAGCGGGGATCTTTGTGGCCCAGCGGCCGCATTGTAATTCCCACCTTCTGGAGACTGCAACGCCTATGATGGACATCACACATCCTGCTGTGCCACCATTGGACCAGTGGGGCGTTCATCATAGGCGCTGCAGGCTCCAGAAGGTGGGACCTGCTATGTGACTCGGCCGCAGTCAGGGCGCTCAGAATCAGATCGGTCCCCGCTTGGCGGTGCTCGGGGCTAATAATAGAATAGTGCCCATCCGAGACCTGGGGCTTTTTGGGTTCCCACTTGGGGCTTCAGCCACTCTCAGCTCCCCCCTGCCGACACCACTGGGTGTACTCACTGTTGTTGGAAGCGCTTTAGACATTAATGGCCGTGTGTTGAGTTATTTTGAGGGGACAGCAAATTTACACTGTTATACAAGCTGTACACTCACTACTTTACATCGTAGAAAAGTGTCATTTCTTCAGTGTTGTCACATGAAAAGATATAATGAAATATTTACAAAAATGTCAGGGGTGTACTCACTTTTGTGAGATACTGTATGTACTCTGTATGTCCTATGGCTCTGGTAATGTGTTGTATTAGATAATATTGTGATTTTCTCATTAAAAATGGAGATAACTGAAGAAGCAAGGCCATCGTCGTTCACAGAACACGGTGTACAAAGCAAAATAAAACGTATATGGTGGATTGTAGATGAGCGGGATTTCGGATGAATGTATGTATGTTAATGTATAGATTCTTCAGGGTTACAGACAGAGTAATAGAAGACTCGTGTTATCCCATTGTATAATATATACATGACGGTACAGTATATACTGCTGTAGGTATTATCACCCTCAGTGTAATCTTCGTGTCGTATTATTTATGAAGCGCTCTTTAAAGTTCTGATGAATTATAGAAGATCTATTCTCTGTGTGAGGCCCCCCGGCGCTCTGTCCTGGTGTGATGGGGAATGGTTGGGCTCTCGATGACTATGACATGATACATGTGTCTGGATGGCGGGTGAGAGCCTCTCACTGTGCCGCCAGCTGCCACTTCACCTGGTACAGAATGTGACACTCCACATTCCAATGTGACACAGGGGGAATGTCACCAACCTATACCGCAGAGGAAACAACTCTTTCTAACCAGCTATAGAGGGGGATGTTTTATCTCAGGTTATTTTCTAGCTATTTGAATCTTTGTTCCCCAGGTTAGACTACATGCTTAGACCTATTTTTAAAAGTTGAATGACACCTTCCCCTGTGTGTTTACTGGGTGCAGCTATATGGGTGAGAGGGTAACTGCATCTCCACCTCTGACCAAACCTGTGGTAGAGGATTGCCAAAGTGACCCACTTTAGCACACCAGTTCTTGAGGGGGCTGGGGGGTGCAACAGTGCCACCTCATCAGTGCATTCTCATCAATACACATCAGTGCAGTTTAACAGCGCACATCAGTGCAGCCTCATCAGTGCACATCAGTGCAACCTCATCAGTGCAGCCTCATCAGTGCACATTAGTGCAACCTCATCAGTGCAACCTCATCAGTGCAGCCTCATTAGTGCACATCAGTGCAGCCTCATTAGTGCACATCAGTGCAACCTCATCAGTGCAGCGTCATTAGTGCACATCAGTGCAACCTCATCAGTGCAGCCTCATTAGTGCACATCAGTGCAACCTCATCAGTGCAGCCTCATTAGTGCACATCAGTGCAACCTCATCATTGCAACTTATCAGTGCAGTGAAGACAAATTAATTATTTGCAAAAATGTTATAACAGAAACTTAAGCAAAAAAAAAAACACAAAAAAAAGTGCTGATTAAATACCCCTGAAAGAAAGCTCTATCTGTCTCACAAAAATGATAAAAATGTAATGTATGTACAGTGCTGCATGACCGCACAATTGTCATTCAAACTGCGACAGCACTGAAAGCTGAAAATTGGTCTGGGCAGAAAGGGGTTGCAAGTGCCAGTATTGAAGTGGTTAATGAATGACTGGATAATCTGCTTTTTAACAGATATTCAGGTGGAAAGCGTGTCAGAGTGATCCACTAAGGACCACTTTACAACATCAATTCTGGATGGGCTGAGGGGTGCATATTGATGTTTAATTGGATAATCTGCCCCCTAGTGGATGTCTGGGTAGGAGGAGTTTTGCCACTAAGGATAACTTTAGCACATCATTTCTGGTTGCGCTGGGGAGGTGGTTGCATATGGATGTTTAAAAGGATCATTTGCTCCCCCATGGATGTCCAGGTAGGAGAAGTGTTATGCCGTGTACACACAACCGGACTTTCAGAAGACTAGGTCTGACGGTCTTCCGGACAGACTTTCGGCAGAGTTCCGACTGACTTTCCGAATGAACGGACTTGGCTGCACACAAATGAACTTAGTCCGTTCGAAAGTCCGTTCGTTTTGAAGGTGACTACGTAAGACGGGATTAGAAAAGGAAGTTCAATAGCCAGTAGCCAATAGCTGCCCTTGTGTCGTATTTGGACCATCAGACCAGCATACAGACGAACGGTTTTCCCGATAGGAATTGAGTCAGTCGGACAGATTTGAAACATGTTCTATTTCTAGGTCCGTCTGATATTTTATTAATTTTTTTATGAAAAATGATCGGATTAGCCCACACACGATCGGATTGTCCGATGGAATCAGTCCGTCGGACCTAGTCTGCCGGAAAGTCCAGTCGTGTGTACGCGGCATTAGAATTACCCACTTGAGGACCACTTTAGCCCATAAATTCTGGTTGGGCTTGGCTGTGCTTATTGATGCTTGATTGGATAATCTGCTCTCTAGTGGAAATTCAGGTAGGAGGAGTGCCAAAGTGACCCCCTAAGGACCACTTTAGCACATCAGTTTTGGTTGGGTTTGGCTGTCGTACTGATGCTTGATTGGATAATCTGATCCCTAGTGGAAATTCTGGTAGGATGAGTGCCAAAGTGACCAAATAAGGACTACTTTAGCAAAACAATTCTGATTTGACTTGGCAGTATGTACTGATGCTTGATTGGATGATCTGATTTCTAGAACAATATTTCTCAACTCCAGTCCTCATGTACCCCCAACAGGTCATGTTTTCAGGATTTCCCTCAGAAGAAACGGCTGTGGTAATTACTAAGGCAGTGATACTGTTCAAACCACCTGTGCAAAATAATAGGAAGCCTGAAAACATGATCTGTTGAGAAACATTGCTCTAGATTAGAAGATATACTACTTTGTCAAAAGTATTGGGACACCTGCCTTTACGCGCACATGAACTTAATGGCATCCCAGTCTTAGGCCGCGTACACACGGGCGGACTGTCTGCCCAACTTAGTCCGCCGAAACACATTTGAGCGGACAGTCCGCTCGTGTGTGGGCTTCAGCTGACTTTTTCAGCGGACTGTCTGACGAACAAAGTCTTACGGAATTTCCGTAAGATTGTCCGTTCAAACTTGGTTTGAGCGGACAGTCCGCCCGTGTGTGCCAGTCCACTGTACTTTCGAAATGAGCGGACTTTTCCCGCCCGGAGAAAAGTCTGCTCATTTCGAGCGGGTCTCCAGGGGTTGATGTCACATGGGGACTATGACATCGTAAGTGGGCGGGGTCACCATGTGACCAACCCATGTGACATATACCATGTGACACCGCCCCATTGTCACTATATAAGTGGCCGCGCAGCGCGGCTCTGGCATTCCGGCCGGAGAGATCGTCGAGGCAACATCTCCTGGGGAAGAAGAAGAAGAAGAAGAAGAAGAAGAACGGAAGGCGGCGGCGGCGACAGCGACAGCGGCGACAGAAGACTGGGCCACCGCCTGTAAAAGAGCTATAAGAAGGCGCGGTGGCCCGGCAGAAGAACCGAAGAGGGGGACAAGACCCCCGAAGTCGGGAGAAGAGGCCGGCGGCGGGGAAGAAGAAAGCCGGACTCCTCCGCTAGCAAAAGAGCTACAAGAAGATAGCGGAGGAGTCCGGCGAGAAGACCCCCGAAGACGGAAGACCCCCGGAGCTGTGCAATAAAATATTTTAACCCTGTGTTGTGTTTTTTTTTGTACTTTTTTTCACAGGTGAATGGGTAGGGGTACATTATACCCCATACTCATTCACATAGGGTGGGGGGCCGGTATCCGGGGGCCCCCTTATTAAAGGGGGCTCCCGGATTCCGATAAGCCCCCCGCCCGCAGACCCCGACAACCAAAGGCCAGGGTTGTCGGGAAGAGGCCCTTGTCCTCATCAACATGGGGACAAGGTGCTTTGGGGTGGGGGGGCCGCGCGGCCCCCCCTTCCCCAAGGCACCCCCCATGTTGAGGGCACGCGGCCTGGTACGGCTCAGGAGGGGGGGGGGGCGCGTTCGCTCGCCCCCCTTTCCTGGCCGGCCGGGTAGCGTGCTCGGACAAGGGTCTGTTGTGGACTTGGGGGGGACCCCCACGCCGATTTTTTTCGGCGTTGGGGTTCCCCTTTAAGTCCATACCAGGCGGCGGGGCCCGCAACGTCTCCGTCGCGGGCCCCGCCTACCTGGAGACGCGCTCGAAATGAGCGGACTTTCCTCCGCGTGTGTGGGCGAGTCCGTTCATTTCAAAAGTTGAGCGGATTGTATGGCGGACTTAGTTGTATTAGTCCGCTCAAAAAGTTCCGTGTGTGGGCAAGTCCGTTCATTCAAAAGTTTGGACGGACTGTCTGTCGGATTGTCTGACGAACTTAGTTGGGCAGACAATCCGCCCGTGTGTACGCGGCCTTAGTCTATAATGCCGTGTACACACGACCAGACTTTAACAGACTTCCATCGAATCGGACTTGTCTACACACAATCACACCAAAGTCTGATGGATTTGACCGTGATGACATACGACCAGACTAGAAGAAGGAAGTTCATAGCCAGTAGCCAATAGCTGCCCTAGCGTCGGTTTTCGTCCATCGGACTAGCATACAGACGAACAGATTTTTTTGACCGGACTTAAGTCCGTCAGAAAGATTTGAATCGTTCTAAATCTAAAGTCTGTCTGATTTTTTTGACAGCAAAGGTCTGTTGAAGCCCACACACGGTCGAATTGTCCGACGGATTCGTTCTGTCGGACCTTTGCTGTTGAAAAGTCCGGCCGTGTACACGGCATAAGGTTCAATATTGAGTTGCCCCCCCCCCCCCCCCCTCGCAGCTATAACAGCTTCAATTCTTCTGGGAAAGCCGTCCACAAGGTTTAGGAGTGTGTCTATGGGAATGTCTGACCATTCTTCCAGAAGTGCATTTGTGAGGCCAGGCACTGATGTTGGACGAGAAGGCCTAATAGAACTCTGTGCAGGCCAGTCAAGTTCCTCCACCTCAAACTCGCTCAGCCTTGTCTTTCTGGACCTTGCTTTATACAAAGGTCCAAAGAATTTAGCGGAGGGGAGATTATGGTGTGGGGTTGTTTTTTTAGGGGTTGGGCTTGGCCCCTTAGTTCCAGTGATGGGAACTCTTAAAGTGTTATAAACTCATTTTTTATTTGATTAAAATAACAAACATGTTATACTTACCTGCTCTGCGCAGTAGTATTGCTCAGGGTGGCCCCAAACCTCCTCTTCTTGGGTCCCCGGCGGCTCTCTTGACTCCTCCTTTTCTTCTGCAGGACTGCCATAGCCAGCTGCTGACTATGGGGAGAGGTAGTCCCGTGCTCCCGAGCTGTGTGTCTATGGAGCTGTGCTCCACAAACTTACAAAGCGGGACTTAAGCCTGCCCTCCACTTCCTCTGATTGACAGCAGCAAAAGCCAATGGCTCCTGCTGCTGCTCGAATGCAGTGTAAAGAGGAAGTAAGGGGAGAAAAGATGCAGCCCTACACAGCGCTGATCTCTTCTCCCCTCTATTCCCCTTCACACGGGGAAGTGGGGCACAGGGACACCGATTTTTTTTTTACCTTAATGCAAGCAATGCATTAGGGTTAAAAACTATTTTAGGTTTAGTAACACTTTAAGGCGTCAGCATACCAAGACATTTTGGAACATTTCATGCTCCCAACTTAGTGGGAACAGTTTGTTGATGGCCCTTTCCTGTTCCAACATGACTGCGCACCAGCGCACAAAGCAAGGTCCATAAAGACATGGATGAGCGAGTTCGGGGTGAAGGAACTTGACTGGCCTGCACAGAATCCTAACCTAAACCTGATAGAACACCTTTGGGATGAATTAGAGTGGAGAGTGCGAGCCAGCATCTCATCCAACATCAGTGCCTGACCTCACAAATGCGCTTCTGGAAGAATGGCCAAACATTCCCATAGATACACTCCTAAACCTTGTGGACGGCCTTCCCAGAAGAGATGAAGCTGTTACAGCTGCAAAGGGTGGGCCAACTCAATATTGAACCCTACGGACTAAGATTGGGATGCCAATAAAGTTTGTGTGTAAAGGCAGGTGTCCCAATACTTTTGACAATATAGTGCATTTGGGTCTCTGTTCAGATAGATCACTCTGTTTGTCTCTATATTAAAAAATATACCAATCTATAGCACAAAAGAAATGTAAAATGGCCCCCAAGATCTTACAATCTAAGAAAGAATAGACAAGAGGTCAGGGTGAGTCTACAAAGGAATGTCAGAGACAATTATTGGTCCCCCCTCAGCACTTACTTTGGCCTTCTTGGTGAAGGCTTGTAGCTGGGTTTTGCTCCATCCAATCAGGTTGCTCAGACTCTCCATGTCGCCCTCTACTCAGGTTAGCAATCTTCGCCCGGATTCAGTCCCAGAGTATCTTTACCCAGAATCCTCACCACCTCCACCCTCAGGTTCTTCATTGTCCCGGCCTGGAACTGGAGGCGCTTCGGCTACAGCTGAAGACCAAGATATGAAGAAGACACTGTGACCACTTGGGAAGGAGATAAATCTACAATGTCATACTTATACAGCACCGCTGCGTCTAATGATGGCCTCTGACTACCCATGTAATGTTGTGATAATGGGCTGAGCCTTCTCAGTAATTAGATAGAGATGTTCTGATGTGTCATTAGAAGTGTCATTGTGAGCAAAGAAGTATAGAAGGCGCTGATGTGCGAATGATCGGGAGAAAGAGACACAACCCTGACACTGTGGATTAGTGTATGAAGGCGGAGTACTATAACCTTCATGATGAAGACTTGTCATAGAGCACACAGGGTGCAGACGGGTCCTGTACACTGTGCTGAGCTCCTTAGAAATTCCAGTTTCTTTCTGAGCTCCAACACACACCGCTCACACATCTAAGTCGTAGTATTAGAGATAATCAGAGAGCGTTAGTACTGGGGTGTCCTGGAATGCTCAGGATTAAAATGATTTCAGGTGACCTAAACACCCAACAAACACCCAGACACTGATCTGGGTTTCTCTATTGCCTTGTTATAGCAGAAATCTCCAGCAGTCTCATGTAATAGGTCTCTGGTCTATGACTGTCTTCTGAAGCACGTCCCCATCTCCAGCTACTCCTATACTAGGTTCCTAGTCTCTGACAGTCTCTTTCTGCATGTCTGCAGTCTTTCACCATCTCTTGTATTGTGTCCTCAGTCTCTGGCCATATCCTGTACCATGTCTGCAGTCTCTGATCACCTCATGTATCATGTCTTGTATTATGTCTGTAGTCTCTGATCATCTCTTGTACCATGTCTGCAGTCTCTGACCCTCTCCTGTATTCTGCCTGAAGTCTCTGATCATCTCTTGTATCACGTCTGCAGTCTCTGGTCATCTCTTGTATCATGTCTGCAGTCTCTGATAATCCCTTGTATCATGTCTGCAGTCTCTGATCATCCCTTGTATCATGTCTGCAATCTCTGATCATCTCTTGTATCATGTCTGCAGTCTCTGATCATCCCTTGTATCATGTCTGCAATCTCTGATCATCTCTTGTATCATGTCTGCAGTCTCTGATCATCCCTTGTTTCATGTCTGCAATCTCTGATAATGTCTTTTATCATGTCTGCAGTCTCTGATCATCCCTTGTATCATGTCTGCAGTCTCTGATCATCCCTTGTATCATGTCTGCAATCTCTGATCATCTCTTGTATCATGTCTGCAGTCTCTGATCATCCCTTGTATCATGTCTGCAATCTCTGATCATCTCTTGTATCATGTCTGCAGTCTCTGATCATCCCTTGTATCATGTCTTCAATCTCTGATCATCTCTTGTATCATGTCTGCAGTCTCTGATCATCCCTTGTATCATGTCTGCAATCTCTGATCATCTCTTGTATCATGTCTGCAATCTCTGATCATCCCTTGTATCATGTCTGCAATCTCTGATCATCTCTTGTATCATGTCTGCAGTCTCTGATCATCCCTTGTATCATGTCTGCAGTCTCTGACCATCTCCTTTATCATGTCTGCAGTCTCTGACCATCTCCTGTATCATGTCTGTAGTCTCTGACCATCTCTTGTATCATGTCTGCAGTCTCTGATCATCTCTTGCATCATGTCTGCAGTGTTTAACTATATCCTGTTATGTTTGCTGTCTCTGAAGCTGAATATTCACTGAGATTTATGTGCAGCCCTTTGGTGATGTTAAGGGACGCTCATGAGGCCCCCATATCAGGAACGTTCACCACCACTGTTTTATATAATAAGGTATAAAGTATAGAATATAATATAAAAGATAAAGTATCTTATGCTTTACATCTTGCACTTTATATTGTGACTTACACTTCAGCCTCCATTCACATTTGAGTGTTTTTCTGCTCATTTCCCTCCCCTTCACTCAGTATGAAGAATCCCATTCTCTCCTATCTCCTTACACAGTGCTCTGTCACCTTACATTCTACTCTCTCATAAAGTATGAGTGAGTCTATTCTTGTGTTTTATACCCCACAGACTTTATTGGGAGGGCCTGTAAATGTGCAGTAACTGTGATTTCAGGGCTGGTTCAGGAATGGCACAGGAATGCCGTGCGTTTCTGTGCAAATCACATGCAGATCTGTGCAGTGCGATTTCAACCCATTTATTTAGAAACGCACTGCAACCGGATCACCTGGTACTTCTGTACCGCAAGATCTGCTGCTGGCAAAAGCGCTGTGTTTGGGGTGTCACTGATCTCAGTTTACAACTGCAGTGTGCTTTGAATGTGGTAAGGGAAACGCACATATAACGAGGGTTTCCCACACTCTTACACTTGAAGCACTCCTCTCCTTCTATATTCTCCTCGCTCTCCTCCCATTGCCTGGCCCAGAAAACAAAACGCCTGAACATGACACACGGGTAGAAATTCCTAAAAAAAAAAGCTTTGCTATCCCCAGGAATAGTCTCTGCTCAGACAAGATGGCGGCGAGCGATGAACCCGTATGTCCGTCCCGCACGCAAAAAGCGATCATCCCACACATGCGAGGTATTGTTACAAACGTCACATCATGGGCAGTAATTCCAGCACCAGACCTTCTCTGTAAATCTAAAGTGCTAACCTGTAAGGGCTTTTAAGACCAAGGCTTTTCTAGTGCTTTTTCTTCATAAGATTAACCAGTTCCGGACCGCCCACCACACATTTACTGCGGGGCGACCCGGATGCGCGGGACAATGCACCCGTATGTTGGGGCTTCTTCTGGGTCTGGGGAGCATGCGTGCACCCCTGGTGGCCTGCTGTGATTGGGCACAGAGGGAGCCTATCAGTGGGTCCGACGGACCCGATGTTCGCCGGTGTTCTGTCAAATAGTGCCCCTTCCATCAAAAAATGCCTCTGATGGGTCTGCGCATGCGCGGTACGGAACATTACTCCAGCTGATATGATGATCAGCTGGCAGGACCTGAACATAGCGCATGCGCAGATCGTCCGCGCCATTATCAGATTATGTGGATTTGTTTTGTGTGTGTTGCAGGAGGCCTCCAGTGTGTTGAATGGCGGGTTTTGCCTGTGTCTAAGGTCGTATTGTAACACACACACACACACACAAAACCTGCCATTCAACACACTGAAGACGTCCTGCAACACACACAAAACACACCCCATAATCTGACAATTACGTCCTCCCTCCGCTGTTTGCATAGCATCAGATAATGGTGCGGACGATCTGCGCATTCGCTATGTTTGGGTTCTGCCAGCTGATCAACATATCAACTGGAGTGACGTTCTGTACAGCGCACACCCATCAGAGGCAGTATTTGAGGGGAGGGGTGGCTATTCGACAGAACATCGGCACCCGGCGATCCCCCCTGAGAGAGGCAGAACAGTGGTCTGTGAGAGGGGAAGATGGAAATCTTGTGCTTCTGCTAATCAGGAACATGGATCTCTCTCTTCCCCCAGTCAAAGAGCACCCCCCACATAGTTAGCAAGCATTCCCTAGGAGCGCATTTAACCCTTTGATCGCCCCTAACGTTAACCTCATCCCTGCCAGTGTCATTAGTACAGTGACAGTGCATTTTTTTAGCGCTGATCACTGTATATGTGTCGCTGGTCCCCAAAAAGTGTCACCTAGGGTCAGATTTGTCCGCTGCAAGGTTGCAGTCCCGCTCAAAATAGCTGATCTCCGCCATTACTAGTAGAAATAATAATGGAAAGTCCATAAAAATATCCCCTATTTTGTAAACGCTATAGCTTTTGTGCAAACCAATCAATATACGCTTATTGGGATTTTTTTTTTACCAAAAATATGTGTTGCAGAATACATATTGGCCTAAATTGGCCTAAATTGATGATGAAATTAGATTTTTTACATGTTTTTATTGTATGTGTTTTATAGCAAAAAGTAAAAAAAAAAAAAAAAAAACATTTTGCTATAAAACACATCCAATAAAAAATGTAAAAAAAAAAAATCAAATTTTTTCATCAATTTAGACCAGTATGTATTCTGCTACATATTTTTGGTAAAAAAAAAATCCTAATTCCCAATCCCAAAAATCCACTCTTGTTTTTTTTTATAGCGCAAATACCACCAAAATAAATCTCTATTTGTGGGAAAAAAAAGGACATCAATTTTGTTTGGGTACAGCGTCGCACGACCGCACAATTGTCAGTTAAAATACTGCAGTGCCAAATTGCAAAGAAATGGTGTGTGTGTGTGTGTGTGTGTGTGTGTATGTTTTAAATCTTCTGGGGTTGAAGTGGTTAAATCAGTATTTTTTGCTAGAAAATGACTTATAACCCCCAAACATTATATATATTTAGCAGAATCTAGGTTCACATCTATGCGGTTTTCGGGCGTGTTTTTCGTTTTTAAACCAGAGGTTTTTTTATTTATTTTTTCATGCAGTTTTCCCTTTAAACACACTGTATATAGATGATTGCTAAGGAGTGGCCCGGTGTCTTGTCATATAAGGTCCCCCATCCGATAGTGTCCGCTGTGTACTGCGCATGCGCAGTACACAGCAACACAGATTCCACAGGATGAACGGCGCCTGCGCCGTGAATCCAGGTTCCATCCCCACTATCCAAGTGGACATAGAGTAGGAATATAAAAGAGCTGAGCGCAGCGAGGCCAAGCCCGAAGCGTGGCGAGCGAAACTCACCCGCGAGGGGCCCTCTAATATTCACAACCCTATGTCCGCTTGGATGGTGGGGCCACCACCTCCACTCACGGCGCAGGCGCCGTTCAACTTCGGAGATTTTCCGAAGCTTCGTCTGCTCCGTACTGCGCATGCACAGTACGGGGCGGACGCTATATGATGGCAGGACACTATATGGCACAACACCGGAAAGCTGGCTGCCGCATCCTTAACAACCGATGAGTTTATTATATTATATACTGTTCTGTCCAATACTAGAATATTATAACATATCCTTTATATCTTATACTATAATATACATTATATTGTATACTATGATGCGGTCATTGGAAACCACCATCGTCACCTCCCACACACTCCGACATAAAATCTATTGGTTTTTACAGGGAATGCTGCGTCCGATCCTCAGTACACTGAGAGCCAATCAGCGTTCACAGGAGCTACAGAGCCGCATGATGTCATCTCCGAAATGATTACATGTCGGATTGGTCAGTCGCACGTCCTGTTTCGCCCCTGATTGGTCAGTTTACTCCCGCTGACCCGGTACGGCCGCTCTCTCGAACACCTTCCCGGCGGGCGGCTCTGCCTTCGGGTGGAGGAGGTCCGGAACATCCGGCTCACTGGATGGCGAAGTGTGATAACCGGAGATTTCCACTGACCGGCCGGAGGGTGTGTGATATACAGAGCTTCACCTGTAATAGGAGACTGTCCGATCTACACGGACATCTCCGCCACCCGTGTGTGATCAGAGCGGAGACCGGCCGGCGCTTCTCCGCTATGGACACTAGATGGCGCTCCAGTCCGATCCATTCTATTCCATCATCACATATAACCTATAATACTCCTCCTATATACACATCACATCTGTAATACTCCACCATGGGGGCTGGGTACCACCGACTACTAATACCTCCACAGAGTACTGATACTTTTACAGAGTACTAATACCTCCACAGAGTACTAATACCTCTACAGAGTACTAATACCTCCACAGAGTACTAATACCTCTACAGAGTACTAATACCTCTATAATACCTCTACAGAGTACTAATACCTCTACTCACCTCTGAGTACTCATATCTGTACAGAGTTCTAACACCTGTACTGAGTACTAATACCTCTACTCATCTCTGACTACTTATGCCCCGTACACACGGACATTCCGACAAAAAAAATCCCGTTTTTTTTCCAATGGATGTCGGCTCAAACTTGTCTTGCATACACACGGGTCACACAAATCATGTTGGAAATTCCAATCGCCAAGAACACAGTGACGTACGACGAGCCGAGAAAAATGAAGTTCAATAGCCAGTGCGGCTCTTCTGCTTGATTCTGAGCATGTGCGGCACTTCGTGCGTCGGAATTGTGTACACACGTTTGGAATTTGCGCAAAAGGATTTTATTGTCGGAAAATTTGAGATCCAGATCTCAAATTTTGTGAGACGGAAATTCTGATGGAAAATGTGCGATGGAGCCTACACACGGTCAGAATTACCAACAAAAAGTCCCCATCGAACATTTTCCATCGGGAAATCCAACCGTGTGTACGCGGCATAACACCTGTACTAAGTACTAATACAGACCTCTGAGTACTAATACCTGTACTGACCTCTGAGTACTAATACCTGTACAGACCTGAGTACTAATACCTGTACAGACCTCTGAGTACTAATACCTGTACAGACCTCTGAGTACTAATACCTGTACTGACCTCTGAGTACTAATACCTGTACACACCTCTGAGTACTAATACCTGTACACACCTCTGAGTACTAATACCTGTACACACCTCTGAGTACTAATACCTATACACACCTCTGAGTACTAATACCTGTACTGACCTCTGAGTACTAATACCTGTACACACCTCTGAGTACTAATACCTGTACACACCTCTGAGTACTAATACCTGTACACACCTCTGAGTACTAATACCTATACACACCTCTGAGTACTAATACCTGTACACACCTCTGAGTACTAATACCTATACACACCTCTGAGTACTGATACCTGTACTGACCTCTGAGTATCTGTAGTGAGCTCTGAGTACTAACAGTCCCGGGGGGCCTCGAGCACCAAGCTCAATGTACTATTACATGTACAGGTATCTGAGTAATAATCCCCAGTACTGGGCTCACACACTAGTACCTGTACCTATGACTGAACTCTGTATCTAAGGTAGTGCCATAAAGTGTACCTGTCAGCAACTTTCCACATCTTGAATACATTCCTGACATGTTACAATACACAGCAACAGTATTATTATTATTATTATTATTATTATTATTATTATTATTATTAATAAATGCTCCGCGTTTCTTGAGCCCCAGCCAGTAACTTTTTCTAGGCTGACATGATGTAATCAGTCTGCTGCAGGCAGGAGGAAGCATTACCCCAGTCTCTCCCCGACCCCCCCCCCCCCCCCCCCCCCCCACACACACACACACACACACCTTTCAGGTTTGAATGGAGTAAAGAGGTATTAGAACCCCTGTCATTGTCACCCTCTCTATTTGTCCTGTTTACCAATATCATTGAAAATAAGAAAAAACAAGGTTGGCCCCAGAAAACCCTCTTGTATTGAATTGGATTGTCTCCCTTTATATTGTAAAGCACAGTGCAAACCGTTGGCACTATATAAACCCTGTATAATAATAATAATAGTAATAATAAAAGTAATAGAGGGGAAACCTTGAGGGGTACTAGATCTGGGGGGGAGGGGGGGATGTGATTCCCTTAATTTGCAGGGATTTCCTCTCGCTTCCTGTTTGGCTATGGGACAGGAAGTGAAGGGAAATCTCCACAATGGGACATAGATGGCAAAACATAAACTGACAGGGGTTATAACCCTCTCTTACCCCATCCAATTTTTTTTTTAAAGAGTTCTACCCTTATTTTTTCAGGTGAAGGGTTTGTTCTGTGTACTTCTGAGTGTACATGGTATTATTCTTCCAGCTGTGTATATCCAGGAACACTGGAGATCATAGTTGGACCTGGTTTTGTTCTTTGGGAGTTTTTGGCATTCTTAATGTTTTCCGCTCCCCACTAATAGAAGAGCTATACAGTTGTGCTCAAAAGTTTGCATACCCTGGCAGAAATTGTGACATTTTGGCATTAATAATGAAAATACGACTGATCATGCCAAAAAACTGTCTTTTATTTAAGAAAAGCAATCACATGAAGCCGTTTATTATCACATCGTTTTACATTACATTACATTTACACAAGTTTTTTTTTTAGATTCTTTTTAAATCATAGAAATCACCCAAATGGCCCTGATAACAAGTTTACATTCCCTGGAATGTTTGGCCTTGGTACAGACACAGAAGGTGGGACACACAGGTTAACCACTATAGGACTGAGCCTTTTTTAAATGGGTTGTTTACAAGTTAAAAACAGTTTTCTTTTGCTAGAAAATTACTTTGAACCCCCAAATATTATAAATTTTTTTCTAACACCCTAGAGAATAAAATGGAGGTCGTTGCAATACATTCTGTCACACCGTATTCGCGCAGCCGTCTTACAAGCGCACTTTATTTGAAAAAATACATTTTTTGAACTAAAAAAATAAGACAAATTCTGATGCTCTGCTGACAATTAAAAGTAACAAAACTAAACAAAAGGCACTTTTTCTTTTTTAGTGTTAGTTTAAAAATAGTGTTACTGCACATAAAAAGTGCACATTTTATTTTGTAATTTGTCCTGTTTAAAACAAAACAAAAATTCTGATTTTGGTAAAGAGCATTGGAAAGTTTGTTTACAAATAAAGTCAATTAGGTTGTGTTTTTTCAGTTGTGATACTTTTTCAGTGTAATATGTATAAATATATGTACAAGGTGTAAAGATATTAATGAACAAAGCAAACAAAAGCAGAAAAACTTTTAAATATAAATTAATAAAATAGAAAAAAAAATCACAAGGAAAATAATTGAATGGAGAAGGAGTTAATTAGGGCTGATTAGAGTAAACTAAGGGTTAAGAAGGGGTTCAACAGAGGAACATTTATAAAAAAAAAAAAAAAAAATCAGATATAATGTATAAAAGGTATTCTTTTATTTTTGAACAACAAAAACAAAGATTTTTATCATTAAAATATACAGGAACAAGGAAATGCATAATAGTTACAATACAAAAATATTTTAAATTAGTTCAAAAAGAGCAATATATAGAAATATATAGAAATATACAGTTATACATTCATCGTTTATAATCATGCAAATGCATCTTTTTGAACTAATGTAAAATATTTTATTGTTTTCTATTAGAAAGCACTATAGTGCATTATGCATTTCCTTGTTCCTGTATATTTTAATGATAAAAAATCTTTGTTTTTGTTGTTCAAAAATAAAAGAATACTTTTTATACATTATCTCTAACTTAGAATATTGCACCTTTAATGTCCCTATCCTCCAGTGCTCCAATTTATACAAATTTGGGATGTGGTGCTTAAAATAAATGGATGAGCCCATGTTCATATAAATATCATGTTGTTTGTTTTTTTACTTGTCAGATTGCTTTAAGTGACTTCATCTGCAGATCAAAGTTCATCCCTTTGATCTGTAGATGGATAAACAGAAAGTTACAAAATGAAACAATCTTTCTGTATTTGTGGCTGAACAATGTTGTTGATAAACATTGCCAGACTGCTTTTTTTTTTTTCTTTTTTTTTTACAGCTCCTGCTGTGGCACTTTCTCTGTGTACTCGGGAATACAGCTATGCTTCATCAGAGATGAATTGCTGTGTACTGTGATGGGAGGATCCCGGAAGCAGGACAGGAGGTCTGGACATACTAGACACGCCCTGTGTACAAAGATTACATTTGTTTGGGCATGTCTAGCGCACCCAGAGTCTGCTACTGGTTAAGGTCCCTATCCTGGAAATAGTGGGGGTGGGGGGTCCAGGTCAAGAAATATTCAGGCCCCTAATCCTGGAAATATCAGGGACCTCAATCCTAAAAATAGTCCAGTGCAGAGAAACAAAAATATATTGTAACTAAGGTTCGCCAATACAGAGCAGGACCAGCGGAAAGGCAGCCTGAGTGGAAGAACTCACAGTATATAATAGCCATGTGTCAGTAGTAGTAGTAGTAGGCCTCAGGTGTGCCGACAGCATCTGCCTCAAGAGGTGGAATGCGGCCTAGCTGGTCCGTACGCACGTGGAAAGGCTTCCAGATAGTATAGCATGTACCTGCACTTTTCCTATTCCTCTGGAACCTCTCACTGATGCTATGGACTTTCCTGGCCCCACTCTAGTTGCTCTAAAGGTGTACACCAAACCTGGGAGCCAAGGTCTTAAATGCCTGACCCAAGATGACTGCCAAAGTCACATGGGGTGGCAACATCCAATTGGATGCTGCTTCTCTGTGATCAAGGAAACCATAGAGCAGGGGTCAGGAACCTATGGTTCCCAAGCCAAAAGTGGCTCTTTTGATGGCTGCATCTGGCTCTTGCCTCTCAATCCGTGGATCGCGTGGTGTGCCGGTCTGCGGATTGAGCCCATAGGAAAGGCATTGGCTTCAGCCTAGCTCCAGAGCGGTGGCCATCTTGGTACACCCCGTGGCAGCCTAGGTGAGTATCATCATCACCCGCCTCAACTTCTCGTGGATCTGCCTGCTTGTGTAGTGGTAAGCAAGCAGATGATCATAGGGGAGATGTGGATATTACAGTGGGGGGAGATGGAAGTCTCAACGTCTGCATGAAGCTTAACCTCAACACATCTCAACCAGACTACAAAGCCATCAGCAAAACCATGCAGCACCAGAAGTCGCATTAATGGTAAGAAGTACTTTATTCATCATTGGTTAGTAACAGCATAACAACGTTATTAAAAAGAATTCAGAGGTCATGTCATGTTCAGCAACTTTGCCATATTTCTTTGTTCTGTGATTTATCTCTTAATAAAGAACACCTGATTGTTTAATTCAGAGACTTATTGTACTTTAAAAGTGTTGGTCTTACATAAAATGTACACATTTACTTGTATTTAGTTTTAAACATATTGTATGGCTCTCACGGAATTTCATTTTAAAATATGTGGCATTCATGGCTCTCACAGCCAAAAAGGTTCCCTACCCCTGCCATAGAGGAATTATGTTTCTCTCAACTTACTTCCCGAATAACAATGCCGCTACAGATGAGCACCACCTGCAGTGGAGAAAATAGACTGTACCCTCCTGCAGCCCCAATCCTGGAAATGTCAGGGACCTCAATCTTGGAAATATCAGGGACTTCTGGCCTGAAAATATTAGAAGCCCCAATCCTAGAAATGTTACACACCCTGATCCTAAACATTTTAGGGGTGCCAATTCTGGGAATATTATTAGCTCCAGTCCTAGAAATATTAGAAGCCCCAATCCTGGAAATTGTAGGAGCTCCAATGCTGGAAATATTAGGAGTCTCGGCCTTAGAAATATCAAGGGTCCCAATCCTGGAAATAGTGGGACTCACAATGCTAGTAATATTCAGGACCCCTAGTACTGGAAATATTAGAAGTTTAAATCCTGGCCATATTGTGGTCTCCTGTGCTGCAAATATTAGGAGCCTCAGTCTTAGAAATATTAGGGATTCCAATGCTAGCAATATCCAAGACCCCCCCAATCCTGGAAATATCAGGGACCTTAATTCTAGAAAGACTAGGGGCCTTCACCTTGGAAATATCAGATGGTCTATGTACATGGAAATATTAAGAACTCCAATCCTAGAAATATTAAGGATCCCAAGCTGGAAATATTAGGACCCTAATCCTGTTTGTTTCTTTAGTTTATTTATTTGTATTGTTTTACTCGAATACATAAGGATGACAATTTTATATCATGACTTTTTCTGGTTGATCCATTCATATACAAACGTTTTGATCTGGTCAATCCTTTTCTTTAATAATTCTGTTGCAATCAATAATAATTATTAATACATTATTTCTTAGCATACACATTTTTAATTCTCTGATCTGCAATCTCAGAGGCCCTTTTCTGACTCTTCTGTGCTGCTGGCCGATGTAATATCTGTCTCTACGTGTTCTGCGATAATCACACTGTGCCATTCTTATTATTCAATTGATTCCTGGGATTACTTGGAGGATTGTAACCCCTCCATTATACACCACATTGTCCTGCTTTATATTCTCTGTTATCCTGGATAACTCCTTTGACATAACTTGAGAAATGCTGCTTTTATATTGTGTCATCCCCATTGTTATAGTGAGAGGAAGAAAAACTCGATTTCAAACTAAATCCAGCTTAGTCTCTTCTCCAGGAGGGCCAAATGAGGCTCCAGGGCCACTGGTTGGGTCATAAGTTTGTACCATCCAAAAATCCTATAGCTTTTATTAAATGTGTGCCTTTCCCTGCTGGGATTTTTCCATCAATCCTTGGAGCCCCGGCGCTGTCTCCCTCTCTAGTTCTGCTGCTCCAGCAACTATTCACCACCGGCTGTGCAGGAATCACACTGACAGTATGTATTCGCTCCCAGCTGTGCAGGAATCACACTGTCAGTATGTATTCGCTCCCAGCTGTGCAGGAATCACACTGACAGTATGTATTCGCTCCCAGCTGTGCAGGAATCACACTACCAGTATGTATTCGCTCCCAGCTGTGCAGGAATCACACTGACAGTATGTATTCGCTCCCAGCTGTGCAGGAATCACACTGATAGTATGTATTCGCTCCCAGCTGTGCAGGAATCACACTACCAGTATGTAACATGAGAGCTATTTATAAAGGTTGGTGAAACCTGCATCTGTTGGCATGCAGAAATGAGAGAAAAATGTCGCTTTGCTTCCTTGATAAATGTTCTCTTTCCTGCTGCCACCCAATGAAAAGGAGGGAATACATCTATTTAGCATATTGTAGATGCCAATTGTTCCGGATTTGCCAGGACAGTCCCACATCTTGGTTCTCTGAACTGGTGATGATGTGTCGTGGGCAGGGGCAGACTGAACATTGTGCCACTTGGGCACTGCCTGAGGGCCCCGAGCCACTAGGGGGCACCATCAGGGTTGCCAGCCTCAGTAAAACCAGGGACAATATGTAAAAATATGTGTTTTTTTTACATCTGTCTCTGAAATGTCCCTTACTGACATCCTTTTGGTCTAAAAATCCTGAGATTATAGCTGCCCCACCTGTCCAGTACCTTCGCAGCCAATAGAAACATGTCTGTGTATACTGTGTGTACTGTGTGATTGTATACTGCATGCGTGTTTGTGTGTGTGTGTGTGTATACTGTGCGGCCCCATAATCTCCTATTGCCCAGGGGCCCCATGAGCTGTCAGTCCACCCCTGGTCGTGGGCCATGTCCCGGGAACACAGCTTCATTTGAGTTCCTGCACATGTGTAGCAAACCGAAAAAGTGTGAACTGCGAGGATTGGGGCTGTGATTTGGCATTGTTAACAGCTTCCCGACCACCCGCCACAGTTATACTGCAGCAGGTTGGCTCCCCTGCGCGAGATTATGTATCTATACGTCGGCTCGTGGGGTCAGGATAGCAGGCACGCGCCCACTGCACAGCGGAGTTGCTGATGCTCGTGGCCGATGGTCGCAATGACCGCCAGCCACGAGCGATCGTGAGCAGGAGACACAGAACTGTAAACACACTTCCCTGTTCTTACAGGAGTGACAGATCATGTGTTCCTATTAGCTAGGAACCACGATCTGTCAGTTCCTCTAGTCAGTCCCCTCCCCCTTCAGTTAGAATCACCTCCCGGGGAACACATTTAACCCCTAGTGTTAACCCCTTCACTGCCAGTGGCACTTTTACAGTAATCAGTGCATTTTTATACCACTGATCGCTGCATTAATGCCAGTGGTCTCAAAAATGTGTCAAAATTGTCCGATGTGTCTGCCATAATGTCGCAGTCAGGATAAAAATGAAACATTAGAAGTGTCTCAGGCTCAGCGTCTCGGTGAGTGAAGCCGAGACACCAGGGCTGCCACACGTGATGTGGGGGGGGGGAGGGGGTACAGACAGATGCATTGGCCGGTGCTGTGTAAGTGTCCTGTGTGCATGTCCCCCTGTGTGCGTGTCCCCCTGTGTGCGTGTCCCCCTGTGCTGTGTGCATGTCCCCCTCTGCTGTGTGCGTGTCCCCCTGTGTGCGTGTCCCTCCTGTGTGTGTGTCCCTCCTGTGCTGTGTGAGTGTCCCCCTGTGTGCATGTCCCCCTGTGTGCATGTGTCCCCCTGTGCTGTGTAAGTGTCCTGTGTGCATGTCCCCCTGTATGCATGTCCCCCTGTGCTGTGCATGTCCCCCTGTGCTGTGCATGTCCCCCTGTGTGCATGTCCTCCTGTGCTGTGTGCGTGTCCCCCTGTGTGCACGTCCTCCTGTGCTGTGTGAATGTCCCTCCTGTGTGCTGTGTGAGTGTCCCCCGTGTGCATGTCCCCCTGTGCTGTGTGCGTGTCCCCCTGTGCTGTGTGCATGTCCCCCTGTGCTGTGTGCATGTCCCCCTGTGTGCGTGTCCCCCTGTGTGCATGTCCCCCTGTGCTGTGTAAGTGTCCTGTGTGCCTGTCCCCCTGTGTGCACGTCCCCCTGTGTGTACGTCCTCCTGTGCTGTGTGCGTGTCCCCCTGTGCTGTGTGAGTGTCCCCCTGTGTGCATGTCCCCCTGTGCTGTGTGCGTGTCCCCCTGTGTGCATGTCCCCCTGTGCTGTGTGCGTGTCCCCCGTGTGCATGTCCCCCTGTGCTGTGTGCATGTGTCCCCCTGTGTGCATGTCCTCCTGTGCTGTGTGCGTGTCCTCCTGTGCTGTGTGCGTGTCCTCCTGTGCTGTGTGCCTGTCCTGTGCTGTGTGCGTGTCCTCCTGTGCTGTGTGCCTGTCCTCCTGTGTGCGTGTCCCCCTGTGCTGTGTGCGTGTCCCCCCGTGTGCATGTCCTCCTGTGCTGTGTGCATGTCCTCCTGTGTGCTTGTCCTCCTGTGTGCGCATTCTCCCTCCAGTGTCCCACTGTGTGTGTGCATTCTCCCTCCAATGTCCAACTGTGTGTGTGCATTCTCCCTCCAGTGTCCCCCCATATGTGCGTTCTCCCTCCAGTGTCCCCCTGTGTGTGTGTGTGTGTGCTCTCCCTTCAGTGTCCCCGTGTGTGTTCTCCCTCCAGTGTACCCCTGTGTGTGTGTGTCCCCCCGTGTGCATGTCCCCCTGTGTGCGTGTCCCCCCTTTGCATGTCCTCCTGTGTGTGCATGTGTCCCCCTGTGTGCGTGTCCTCCCGTGTGCTTGTCCTCCTGTGTGCGCATTCTCCCTCCAGTGTCCCCCTGTGTGTGTGCATTCTCCCTCCAGTGTCCCCCCATGTGTGCATTCCCCCTCCAGTGTCCCCCTGTGTGTGTGTGTGCTCTCCCTTCAGTGTCCCCATGTGTGTGTGCATTTTCCCTCCAGTGTCCCCCTGTGTGTGCATTTTCCCTCCAGTGTCGCCCTGTGTGTGCTCTCTCCTTCCAGTGTCCCCCTGTGTGTGCTCTCCCTCCAGTGTCCCCCTGTGTGTGTGTGCGCGTTCTCCATCCAGTGCCCCCCCGTGTGTGCGTTCTCCCTCCAGTGTCCCCGTGTGTGTGTGTGTGTGCTCTCCCTCCAGTGTCCTCCTGTGTGTGCATTTTCCCTCCAGTGCCCCCGTGTGTGTGTTCTCTCTCCAGTGTCTCCCTGTGCAGGTTTGGCTTGAGTGTGGAGACCAAGGGGGCCCCATGATCTTCTATTGCCCGGGGGCCCCATGAGTTGTCAGTCCGCCCCTGTTACCAGCAGGGGCCTGGTATAGTGGTGCACCAAAATGAAAATGTCAGTGCCGAAAGCGAAAATTCAGGATGCGCTTGGCTGTAACCAAAACTGAAGTTTTTAAAAAATATATATATATATTTATAAATAATTGTATTATATTCTACTTTTTATGTAATATCATGAATTTAAATGTATATGAATTTATTGTCAGCCATTATCTGCACCTTTTGAAGCAGTGTTAAAAATTCTACTTGCTTTATTTTTGGTGCATATTTGGCAAGCCGCACTAAAAACACACTTCCCCTGACCTATGAAAAACATACCAAAAGCAAGATAAAATCACGTCAACATCACAGGCGTTTTTGGCAGCCATTATCGGCACTTTTTTTCCTTTTGGCACAATGCTAAAAAGTAAAATCCCCAGTTTTTGCAGATAATTTTTGGTGCATAACTAGCTGGGAGGCAAGATTTTAGTGTGATAATAGCGAAAATTTATTTGCTATGGTCACACAACTGGGTAGGCTCAGAGCGCAATGCTCTGCACTCCAAACTCACTCTGTGCATTATGTATTCCTAACCCTTGCACCCCATGCATTCTGTGTATTTTGTACTCCTAAACACGACACTCTTTGCATTACAGGCTCCTAAACCCAGCACTGTGTGTGTGTTACACACAACTGCACTCTATACATTCTACTGTACATTACATACTTCAGATCAAAGTGTTTAGGCCTCTTGCACACGACACTCCTGTTTAAGCATCTATTTTTTCAGACGTTTTTTTTTTGTATGTATTTGCGTGTATTTTCGCGCATATGCGGTCACGAAATGACGCGCATCTAAGCACGCAAACGTATTCTCGCGTCCGCAATTGGTTATTTCTGCACACGTAGGGTAATTTAAAAAAAAAAATGTAGATTTTTCAATTTTTTTTTACTGAAGAATACGCGGCGCTTGTTTACGTGTCTGTGTGCTTAGGGACACAATTACTATTAATGGGCTGTATTTTAGCTTAGTAAAAAAAATAAGCTGTACTGAGCTTTTTCAAGCTGTTGTGTGCAAGAGGCCTTATTGTCTCAATAGTTGTTGGTTGCTATGCAGTCCTTAACAAAGTTCTTCTGTAAGGAAGGCTTAGATAAAGTGTAAGCTCTCAGTCTATTTTTAGTGTGCACAGAAGCATATATTATGAAAGAGTTTCATTTTTTTTTCTATATGGTTGTGCTGAAGTCTATATATGTCGATCAGACTCACATGTAACCCAGTAACTGAAGTATATGTTCTGGGTGCATGCAGGTTCAGGTTTATTAATCATGCTGCTTTAAGCCCCTCCCACTGTTTGGTATGACAACTTGAACTTGGCCATACCCACCATGCACGGTAGCGTGCCACACACACTACAAAATCCCCCGGATGTTTTATGATTCTAGCCATACCCCAGATTGCCAGTGTAGCACAGCCCCCTACAGGGCTGCTTTGATTTACCTGTTCATCTGCATAACGTCAAATGTCACTTCCGCCCAATGCTCTTAAAGGAGAATTTTTTTTTTCAAATTACTTTTTTATTGCATTTTAGTGTAAATATGAGATGTGAGGTCTTTTTGACCCCAGATCTCATATTTAAGAGGTCCTGTCATGCTTTTTTTCTATTACAATGTTTACATCCCTTGTAATAGAAATAAAAGTGACACTTTTTTTTTTTTTTTTTTAAAGGACAGTGTCAAAATAAAAAAGTAAAATAAAAAATGAAAGCGCCCTGTCTTGATGATCTTGCGTGCACAAGCGAAAGCATACGTGAGTATCACCCGCATATGAAAACGCTGTTCAAACCACACATGTGAGGTATCGCCACTATCCGTAGAGCGAGAGCAATAATTCTAGCCCTAGACCTCCTCTGTAACTTAAAACTGGTAACCTGTAGAAATTTTTGAACGTTGCCTATGGAGATTTTTAAGGGTAAAAGTTTGTAGCTGTTCCACGAGCGGGTACAATTTTGAAGCATGACATGTTGGGTATCAATTTATTCAGCGTAACATTATCTTTCACAATATAAAAAAAAGTTGGGCTAACTTTACTGTTGTCTTATTGTTTAATTTAAAAAAAGTTTGCGTGTGACAGAAAGTAATGCAACGACCGCCATTTTATTCTCTAGGGTGTTAGAAAAAATATATATAATGTTTGGGGGTAAGTAATTTTCTAGCAAAAAGAAAATGATCTTGTAAACACCGAGTCTGAAAAATAGGCCCAGTCCTTAAAGTGGAGTTCCAGGCTTTTTTTTGTTTATTAAAAGTCAGCAGCTACAAAAAGTTTAGCTGCTGACTTTTAATAACCAGCCACTCACCTGTCCCGTGGTCCAGCGATGCAGCCGGGAGCCTCGCTCCTCTCCCCCTCCTCTCCACCTCCATTGAAACTGTGAGCACCCGGCCATGACAGTTTGTGGCTTCACAGCCAGGCACGCACTTCGTTCTCTGAGCAGACAGGCAATCTTGTGGGACCTGGGACGTATCCCAGAAGATTTGCGAGAGGGAGGGGCCGCCTAGGGGGAGAGGAGGAGTCGCCTAGGCCCGTACTCGGAAGGAGGAAGTGGGACAGGAAGTCCCACTCAAAACTAAGTACCTATTCCCCCCCCCCCCCCCCCAAAAAAAATGACATGCCAAATTGGCCAGCATGTAAGGGGGCGAGGAGTGCTTAAAGCGGAAGTTCTACTTTTAGGTGTAACTCTGCTTTAAGTGGTTAAACCTTTATATCTTAATGAGAGATCAGATAGAATAGGAGCAGGATATGGGCTCTTTTACTAATAACAACAATGTCCATAATGCAGGCCTGCAATAGTCTTCCCTGGCAGTTGGAGCTCATTTGATTATATCCAAATATGGCACAGTGTTTTGATGACAAACAAGATAGTTTCAACAGGCTAGGGATATACCTTGAAGCAGTTGTCTATATACAGTGTCTTATGTAATGCAGTAACGTGTTTCCACGGGCAAGCTGTCTGTACACCGTCTTCAAGTAAGATAACCAGATAAAGATTGCAACCACTAGGCGATTGCCCTCTCACCAACGTCAGGACCCCATAGAAGCCTCTGGAACAGCGACCCTGGATGTGATGTCCTTCGGAAAGATGAACAGTGATGATCCATCAGCTGCAGGATACTGACGGTCGTTGGGTCCTTCTGATGAGTTGATTATGCTTTTTTTTCTCTCTGCCAACTGCATATGCACACATATCCCGCAGGGCTTCAGGTCCAGAGAGAGAGTGCTATGGCTCAGCTGCACATGCACTAGTTTCCCCCAATCATCTGCAGGGTTTCCCTTACATTCCCAAAGACAGCTATCAGGGAAGCCCCAATCCTTGTCCTTGTGTGTAAAGTCATGTGTGCAGATGCGCTGCCAGGAGGTATGTGTGTGCATGTGCCATAATGGCAATGCCAGGGAAGTGTGGTGCCAACTCAGATGTGGACTGAAGTTCCAGCTATAAATTTGTGGCTAAATTTTAGGTCAGTGGTCTCCAAAGTTTGGCCCATGGGCTGGATGTGACCCTTTGCTTGCATTGATCCATTCCTTGGGGCTCTATTGCTTCCAATGACACCAACAATGAGGCACTTTTCCTCCTACTGATACCAATGATGGGACACTATTCCTCTCAGTGACACCAAAGATGGGGCACTATTCCTCCCAATGACACTAAAGACCGGATACTATTCCTCCCAGTGACACCAAAGATAGGGCTCTATTCCTCCCTCTGACACCAATGATAGGGCATGATACCTCCCAGTGACACCAACGATGGGGCACTATTCCTCCCAGTCACACTAAATATGGGGCTCTATTTCTCTCAGTGAAACCAACGGTGGGATACTATTCTTTTCAGTGACACCAAAGATGCACTATTCCTTCCAGTGATACTAAAGATGGGGTACTATTCCTCCCAATGACACAAACAATGGGGCACTATTGCTCTCACTGACACCAATGATGGGGCACTATTGCTCCCACTGGCACCAACGATGGGGCACTATTCCTTCCACTGACACCAAAGACTGGGGCTCTATTCCTCCCAGTGACAACAAATATGGAGCACTTTTCCTCCCACTGACACCAATGATGTGGCACCATTCCTCCAAGTAACACTAAAGAAGGGTCTCTATTCCTCCCAATGACACCAAATATAGAGCACTTTTCCTCCCGATTACACTAAAGATGGGGTACTATTCCTCCCAATGACAACAATGATGGCTATTCTTCCTCCCACTGAAGACTGGGGAAATGTTTAGTGCCACTGATGCCGGGGCATTTTCTATTCCCACAGGACACGGTCAAGCCCCCCTTAGAGTCTGAAGCACAGTAAACTGGCCCTTTGTTTGGAGACCCCTAGTTTAGGTGAATGCATTTTTCTTTTTTACAAATAAAAACACAATTTCCTTTTTTTGCCAGATAAACAAGCAGTGATTTTCCCCACACCATCTTTATATATAAGGTAAAACGCTCAGAGATCTCCATTGTGAAATTTTAGGAGCAGAGCCCCGGCTCAGCCATTATTGCCCATGAAGGTGGACTATTCCATTTACCAGCTGTGATTGTGAGTTTCGTCAATTCACACGTACAATCTACGGCTTTGTGTTCTCCGCCGCGGAGATCACACTGGTAAATCTGTGATATTACTATCAATAAAAATATCCTTCACCCCATTTCCCACCTCCATAAAGTGTGAATAAAGCAGTGACCCACGCACACATTCCAGACTCGGGAACGTGGTGGTGGCTGCACATTGTCATGGGTATGCGGCAGTCAAGGTCAAATTTTAAAGCCATCATAAAAGTCTCTTATGATCAGAGTCCTATTTATATAACGAATTTACTGGCAGAGCCGCAGCCAACAAAACTAGATGGAATCTCTGAGCAGAACACAAGAGAGTAAAAAAAATACTGACATTGTTATTTTAAACGATTGTTAAAGCACCAATATCTTCCCATTTGTCATTGATATCTGCAGCCTTGGAATCCACCCACTGCCATCTCTCAGCAGGTGCTAATTTAAAGCTATAATCATCTTTCATATGTATCACTGGTGTGTGTGAGATATCATCAGGACCAGTAAGATGCTGCCTTCTACTACTAAACTTTCATCAATAGGGAGGAACCTGCCTGCCCACTAACATGCAGAAATAATTCAAACACTGGATGGAATCAGGTGCAAAGTTTTCAGCCAGCAGGGTTTGGAATCTGTAGTCAATATTGCTAGGGGCCCTCTGTGCTATGAATTAGTACAGTAAAGCCTTTTTAGAACAAAAGGTCTTCCCATCATATTATACCGGTATCACATCTTCCTAAAATAAGAGGATTATTCCTCAATTCAGTGCGGGAGCTATGCAAATAATTTCCTTATGTCCCAGCAGCAGGATGCACATCCAGAACCAATGGTGTATAGCTAGTGATGGACGAACTTCCGACGGGACGTTTCGCGAAAGCGAAATGCGAACGGACCCAAACGTTCGCGAAACCGAACGTTCGCCGCGGGCCCCATTGACTTCAATGGGAGGCGAACTTTGCAAACCTTCATGTCGAATTTGCGGCCACGTGGTAATTATTAGGGGGTAAAACGTAGTCCCACCATCTGGACAATGACATAATACATGTATGAGGTGAATTTGGGATCGATAACTACAAGCATTTTTATTTTATTTGGGAAATTGTTCTAACAATTCAGGACTATGGAGCTAATGAAGGCAATGGAGGAGAGGGAAGGTCAGGGACCAGGGTAGGCAAAGAAGAGGGTGCAGGAGATGATCACCAGCAGCGTGACATACCGGAATGACACATGCACCGTGATAGAGGCATCTGACAGCAGCACCGTAATACAGAGCACTGACAGCAGCACCGTGACATACAGCGCTGACAGCAGCACCGTGACATACAGCGCTGACAGCAGCACCGTGACATACAGCGCTGACAGCAGCACCGTGACATACAGCGCTGACAGCAGCACCGTGACATACAGCGCTGACAGCAGCACCGTGACATACAGCGCTGACAGCAGCACCGTGACATACAGCGCTGACAGCAGCACCGTGACATACAGCGCTGACAGCAGCACCGTGACATACAGCGCTGACAGCAGCACCGTGACATACAGCGCTGACAGCAGCACCGTGACATACAGCGCTGACAGCAGCACCGTGACATACAGCGCTGACAGCAGCACCGTGACATACAGCGCTGACAGCAGCACCGTGACATACAGCACTGACAGCAGCACCGTAAGCAGCCCCAGGAGGAAGTCAGCACAGCACAGGGATGGTGTGATCCCCTCATAATAAGAACCCCCAGGAGGAAGTCAGCACAGCACAGGGATAGTGTGATCCCTTCATAATAAGAACCCCCAGGAGGAAGTCAGCACAGCACAGGGATATCATAAGCAGCCCCAGTAGAAATATGACACCGCTCAACCTCTTCAAAGAGGAGGGTAGGGGCATATAGTACGGTGTGCTTTTTTGGGTCAAGGAAGTGAGCCAAATGAATTAAGAAGGTCTGTGTGCTTGATTAAAAAAATAGTTTATAGACATATACATGGTCTACTGGTCACATGTGTTGAATTCCTCCGAGATCCATGCCTCATTCATTTTTAGAAATGTGAGGTAGTTAACACTGTGGTGAGCTAGGCGAGTACGCTTATCGGTCACAATCCCCCCTGCTGCGCTGAACGTCCTTTCGGACAGGACACTGGATGAGGGGCAAGCCAACAGTTCGATTGCAAATTGGGCAAGCTCTGGCCAGAGGTCAAGCCTGCCCACCCAGTAGTCTAGGGGTTCATCACTCCTCAGAGCGTCCACATCGGCCGTTAACCCAATGTAGTCGGACACCTGACGGTCTAGGCGTTCCCTGATGCTGGATCCGGATGACACCTGTCGATGGGTCGGCTGAAAGAATGACCTCATATCCGAAGTCACCAACACATCTTCAAACCGGCCTCTTCTTGCAGGCGCTGTTGGATTGGTACCCGCAAATCCTTCTCTGGGAGTGGGAATTGCTCCTCTGCCAGCGCACGCAAAAGCAGAATGCAGCATTTCTCGAAGCAAGGCCTGGAAGTGCTGCATTCTGACAGCCCTCTGCGACGGCGGTAACATTTCCGCCATTTTGTGTTTGTACCGGGGGTCTAAGTACGTTGCCACCCAGTACTGGTCCTTGACCCTCATGCTTTTTATACGGGGGTCCCTATTAAAACACTGGAGCATGAAGGCCCCCATTTGCACTAAAGTGGAAGCGGTGTGGTGGCCTGGCTCCTGCTCATCATCCAGGATAATGTCGTCCTCTTCATTCTCCTCTCCCCATCCTCGCACAACAGGGATCCCAGAAAGGTTTAAAGCATGCTCTTCTTGCTCCTGCTCATCCGCCCCGGCACCATCCTCCTCTGACTCCTCATCAGACTCCTGTTGTTGACTTGTCTCAGATAGAGTAGCCCCCCCTGGGAATTCATCCAGCATTGCGACTTCCTCATCTTCCCGCTCCTGCTCCTCCACAGCCTGATCAATGACACGACGCAATGCACGCTCCAGAAAGAAGGCATAAGGTACCATGTCACTGATGGCGCCATGGCTGCGACTGACCAGTTTGGTGATCTCCTCAAATGGCCGCAGAAGTCTGCATGTGTCGCGCATGAGCAGCCACTGGCGGGGTTGAAAAAAAACCCAGCTCCCCAGAACCGTTTCTTCCGCAGAGTTCATACAGGTAGACGTTAACTGCACGTTTCTGCTGGAGCAGCCTATCAAGCATATAGAAGGTTGAGTTCCATCGCGTCGGGCAATCGCAA
Organism: Lithobates pipiens; assembly: GCF_037356315.1. Classification (NCBI taxonomy): domain Eukaryota; kingdom Metazoa; phylum Chordata; class Amphibia; order Anura; family Ranidae; genus Lithobates; species Lithobates pipiens. The sequence goes on from NW_027507788.1 coordinate 170,483,772, forward strand.
ATAAGACGTCTGACCGGCAGATGGTGTCGCCGCTGAATGTCAGCAAGGCGAGCCATGGCCGTGTAAGATCTTCTGAAATGGGCCGAGATTTTCCTTGCCTGCCGCAAGATGTCCTGGACCCCAGGGTATTTGACAAGGAATCGCTGCACGACCAAGTTTAAGACGTGTGCCATGCACGGCACGTGCGTGATTTTGCCCTGTTTCAATGCGCTAAGCAGATTGGCACCGTTGTCACACACCACTTTACCAACTGTCAAATTGAGCGGTGTTAGCCACTCATCTGCCTGTGAACGCAAAGCTGAAAGGAGTGCCGGGCCAGTGTGGCTCTTTGCTTCCAGGCACAACAGACGCAGCACGGCATGGCAACGTCTCACCTGGCATGTGGAATAGGTTCTGGGGAGCTTGGGCGGTGCAGTGGAAGAGACGCTAGCAGCGGAAAAGGAGGAGGCAGCTGAGGAGGAGAGGGAGGAGGATGGAGTAGGAGGAGGAGAAGAAGAGTCAGGCCTGCATGCAATCCGTGGCGGTAAAACCAAATCTACACGGGTGCCACGGGTTACATGCTTGACGGCCGTCAGAAGGTTCACCCAGTGGGCAGTAAAACTGATATACCTTCCCTGCCCGTGTTTGCTAGACCACGTGTCTGTGGTCAGATGTATCTTGGCACCGACACTGTGTGCCAGAGATACATTCACTTGCCGCTGAACATGGCCATATAGCTCTGGGATGCCCTTCTCTGAGAAATACTTCCTTCCTGGGACCTTCCATTGTGGTGTTCCAATGGCCACAAATTTGCGAAAGGCCTCCGAGTCCACCAGTTTATATGGCAGTAGTTGGCGGGCTATGAGTTCTGACAAGCCAGCCGCCAACCGTTGGGCAAGAGGGTTATCCGGCATCATCATTTTTTTACGCTCAAACATTAGGCCCACGGAAGCCTGCCTTTTTGCAGAAAAATGTGAGCTTGGCGTGATGGAAGGTGGAGTGGAGGACAATTGTGAGGAGAGAGGAGAAGGAGAAGTAGAAGACGAGGCTGGACGGTGAGAGCCTGCAGTGTGGCTTTGTGTGTTCCGTTGCTCCCACTGGGCTCGGTGATGGCTGCTCATGTGCCTTCTTAAGGCGGTCGTCCCTAGGTGAGTATTGGGCTTACCGCGACTAACGCGTTGACTGCAAAGATTGCAGATGGCAACGCTATTGTCAGCAGCGGACACGTTAAAAAAAGCCCACACTGCGGAGCCATGTGCCGGTGTCCTGGGAGCGCCAGATGTGACCGTACATGGTCGATGACTCGCTCCTGATACATTTGCAGTCTGCTTTGTCCCTGCTGTGCAATGTAAGTCATTGCTGCTTCTCCTCCCTATCTGCTGGTCCATATCTCCCTCTGAACTCCCCTCCTCTTCCTCTCTTGTGGGCACCCACGTGACATCACTAGACACGTCATCATCAACGTCACCTTCCCCACCGCTATAAGTAGAGATCTCGGAGTAGGCAGCAACACCGGGGACCAACCTCCTCCTTGGGCTGATCTGGGTACTGGCGTCAGACTGCTGAGTAGCGCTTGTTGCTACCTCCTCTTCCTGATCCAATACCAAGAGTGGCTGCGCATCAGAAATGTCCTCTTGATATGGATCGGAAAATAATTCCAGTGACTCAAGCGGAAGGTATGTGGTGGTGGTGGTGGTGGTCGTGTTGTTGGTGGTAGTGTCTTTGGGGGTGCACATAGCAGAGAGTGAAGAAGAGGGTGCAGATCGAGAGGATGAGGAGGGTGCAGAAGAGTAAGGCTGAGCGAGCCACTCAACCAAGTCTGGTGCATCCTTTAAAGTAATTGAACGCACCTTCTGCAACTTCCCACTTTGGCTCAAGCCTGTTGCTCCTGCCCTACCCCTACCACCCCTGCGGAAGGGCCTGCCTCTTCCTCTGCCTGTCATTTTTTAAATGACCCTGTGACAAAACTCTTAGTCCCTATACCGCTGAAGGACTGCTGCAGTATAGGTGAGCGGTCAGCAGTGGTGCACGTCAACCCTATCTATTGTGGACCTATAGCGGTCCTTACAGAACAGCAGACTGTACCGCACTCAAGCCTATGTACCGTAGCACCCTATACCAAGTTACCAGTCCTTATAAGAACTTTTGTGGACCAAGCAGGTTGTGTATTAGTGTTTAGCAGACTGTACGTCAGTCCCTATACCGCTGAAGGACTGCTGCAGTATAGGGCAGCGGTCAGCAGTGGTGCACGTCAACCCTATCTATTGTGGACCGATAGCGGTCCTTACAGAACAGCAGACTGTACCGCACTCAAGCCTATGTACCGTAGCACCCTATACCAAGTTACCAGTCCTTATAAGAACTTTTGTGGACCAAGCAGGTTGTGTATTAGTGTTTAGCAGACTGTACGTCAGTCCCTATACCGCTGAAGGACTGCTGCAGTATAGGGCAGCGGTCAGCAGTGGTGCACGTCAACCCTATCTATTGTGGACCGATAGCGGTCCTTACAGAACAGCAGACTGTACCGCACTCAAGCCTATGTACCGTAGCACCCTATACCAAGTTACCAGTCCTTATAAGAACTTTTGTGGACCAAGCAGGTTGTGTATTAGTGTTTAGCAGACTGTACGTCAGTCCCTATACCGCTGAAGGACTGCTGCAGTATAGGGCAGCGGTCAGCAGTGGTGCACGTCAACCCTATCTATTGTGGACCGATAGCGGTCCTTACAGAACAGCAGACTGTACCGCACTCAAGCCTATGTACCGTAGCACCCTATACCAAGTTACCAGTCCTTATAAGAACTTTTGTGGAACAAGCAGGTTGTGTGTTAGTGATTAGCAGACTGTACGTCAGTCCCTATACCGCTGAAGGACTGCTGCAGTATAGGTGAGCGGTCAGCAGTGGTGCACGTCAACCCTATCTATTGTGGACCTATAGCGGTCCTTACAGAACAGCAGACTGTACCGCACTCAAGCCTATGTACCGTAGCACCCTATACCAAGTTACCAGTCCTTATAAGAACTTTTGTGGACCAAGCAGGTTGTGTATTAGTGTTTAGCAGACTGTACGTCAGTCCCTATACCGCTGAAGGACTGCTGCAGTATAGGGCAGCGGTCAGCAGTGGTGCACGTCAACCCTATCTATTGTGGACCGATAGCGGTCCTTACAGAACAGCAGACTGTACCGCACTCAAGCCTATGTACCGTAGCACCCTATACCAAGTTACCAGTCCTTATAAGAACTTTTGTGGACCAAGCAGGTTGTGTATTAGTGTTTAGCAGACTGTACGTCAGTCCCTATACCGCTGAAGGACTGCTGCAGTATAGGGCAGCGGTCAGCAGTGGTGCACGTCAACCCTATCTATTGTGGACCGATAGCGGTCCTTACAGAACAGCAGACTGTACCGCACTCAAGCCTATGTACCGTAGCACCCTATACCAAGTTACCAGTCCTTATAAGAACTTTTGTGGAACAAGCAGGTTGTGTGTTAGTGATTAGCAGACTGTACGTCAGTCCCTATACCGCTGAAGGACTGCTGCAGTATAGGTGAGCGGTCAGCAGTGGTGCACGTCAACCCTATCTATTGTGGACCGATAGCGGTCCTTACAGAACAGCAGACTGTACCGCACTCAAGCCTATGTACCGTAGCACCCTATACCAAGTTACCAGTCCTTATAAGAACTTTTGTGGACCAAGCAGGTTGTGTATTAGTGTTTAGCAGACTGTACGTCAGTCCCTATACCGCTGAAGGACTGCTGCAGTATAGGGCAGCGGTCAGCAGTGGTGCACGTCAACCCTATCTATTGTGGACCGATAGCGGTCCTTACAGAACAGCAGACTGTACCGCACTCAAGCCTATGTACCGTAGCACCCTATACCAAGTTACCAGTCCTTATAAGAACTTTTGTGGAACAAGCAGGTTGTGTATTAGTGTTTAGCAGACTGTACGTCAGTCCCTATACCGCTGAAGGACTGCTGCAGTATAGGGCAGCGGTCAGCAGTGGTGCACGTCAACCCTATCTATTGTGGACCGATAGCGGTCCTTACAGAACAGCAGACTGTACCGCACTCAAGCCTATGTACCGTAGCACCCTATACCAAGTTACCAGTCCTTATAAGAACTTTTGTGGAACAAGCAGGTTGTGTGTTAGTGATTAGCAGACTGTACGTCAGTCCCTATACCGCTGAAGGACTGCTGCAGTATAGGGCAGCGGTCAGCAGTGGTGCACGTCAACCCTATCTATTGTGGACCGATAGCGGTCCTTACAGAACAGCAGACTGTACCGCACTCAAGCCTATGTACCGTAGCACCCTATACCAAGTTACCAGTCCTTATAAGAACTTTTGTGGAACAAGTGAGTTGTGAATGTTTAGCAGACTGCAGCAGAAGGGCAGCAGTCAAGTATAATATCCTTTCTATATTTGGAAGAAAGAATATTATACATGTACAAGCCTATTACTGTACCACTGATACCAGTCCTGAAAAGAACCTTTGTGGAACTAATAATAACAGCAAGTCTTTAAAATTACCCTCACTGCCTGACAACACTGCTTCCTTCCTGTCCCTATACAAATTGGCAAAAAAAGAGAACGATTAGTGGTTACTGGAACAGCTCTTTTGTGGACCTTGATAGTAACAGCTAATGATGATGATGATGATGATGATGATGAAAGACTAATCTGGCTGTCCCTGTAGCATACACCGTCCTTTCCCTTTCTCTAAACTAACAAAAGACACTCAGGCTGCTGCAAGAATCAGCAGCACAGCAAACCTATCAACACCTAACACCTATACCAGTCCTGAAAAGAACTTTTGTGTACCAAATAGCTAGTGGTTTATCTCTCCCTACTCCACACAGGAACCTGTCCCTATCGTAACAGAAGAAAGAATGTAAAATGGCCACCGGATCGGGTGTATTTATAGGTTAGGGGGAATGTCCAAGTGTCCATGTGCTGTCATGTCTCAATTGGCTGTCCTGTATCACATGATAAACGTGTCACCAAAGGTTAAAGTTCTTGTATACATTAAACACGTAAGTCCGCCGCGGCGAACGACGGAAAAAGGCGTTCGAACGTGCGGACCGCGAATGTCGGAAATTCGCCGCGAAACGACCGCCGGGCGAAACGTTCGTCCATCACTATGTATAGCACAATTATAGCCCGATACAGCCATTCACAGCCAGGGTTCTGTAGAACCAGTGGCGTAGCGTGGGTTGTCAGCACCCGGGGCAAAACAAGTAATTGCGGACCTTTAGCATTCCCCGAGTCTCTTCAAATACAATAGTACTGACCTACCTGATTCCTATACTGACCACTACACTAACCTACTTGATTTCAACACTGACCAACCTGATTCCTTTACTGACCATTACTCACTACACTGACCACTATACTATACTGTCCACTACACTGACAACTACACTCTCCACTACACTAACCACTATACTGTCTACTACTCTACACTGACCACTATACTGTCTACTACGCTACCTTCTCCCCCCCACCCCCCAGGCCAGTAACACGACTCTCACGAGGGAGCCTCACTCTCACTCACCTTCTTGTCTGGCTGGCCTGCATCAGTCCGGAGGATAGGAGGAGAAGACAGCGGTGGCTCACATTGCTTCTCTCCCCCCATACGCCCAATCAAAGGGTGGTGGACACTGAACAATGTGGCCGAAGCGCAGGGGACAAAGGAATTTAAAATTAGGAGGAGGCAGCCAGTGACACATACTGGCGCCCCCCTAAATGTTGTGCCCGGGGCCACGGCACCCCCCACGCTACGCCGATGTGTGGAACCAAAGGATTCCTCCAGGGTTGGCTAATGGTTCCTTGGGCTGTGGCTAACTGACCTCTAATATAATGGTGCCTGCATAGTTCTAGGTCCAAAGCCACTTGGCAGAGCTAGCGGCATGATTGCAAGGGTGTCATTCTGGTCACAACAGATGGTGAATGTAGCCATGAACTTAGTAGACGCCTGCTTCTTGGGAGGAAAACAATGGCAAAACTAGACAACATTATAAAAAGCAGAGACATCACCCTACCGACAAAGTGCTGCATAGTCAAAGCTATGGTATTCCCAGTAGTAACCTATGACTGTGAAAGTTGGAGCATAAGGAAGACTGAACGCCAAAGAATTGATGCTTTTGTACTATGGTGTTGGAGAAGACTCTTGAAAGTCCCTTGGATCGCAAGAAGATCAAACCAGTCATTCATGAAGGAAATCAACCCTGAATATTCACTGGAAGGACAGATACCGAAGCTAAAATTCAATTACTTTGGCCACCTAATGCGAAGAGAGGACTCATTGGAAAAGACCCAGATTCTGGGAAACATGTAAGGAAAAAAAAAGCGGATGACAGAAAACAAGATGGATAGCATCATCAAAACAATGAACATGAAGTTAAGTAAACTCCAGGATGCAGCGAAGGACAGAAAAGCCAGGAGCGATATGGTCCATGTGGTCACAAAGAGTCGGACACGACTAAATGACTGAACAACAACAATATTCTGGCCATCCCTGTAAGGGGGGCTTTTTCTTAACCACTTCCCTCCCGCCATATAGCAATATGACATGCCAATATGACACACCACAACTCCGATCTAGGTAGAGTCTCTGACAGAGACTCTTCACCACGTGATCAGGTGTGTCCAAGCTGCTCCTCTGACAGGGGGGGTCTGTACTGATTGATAATCAGCGCAGCCGCCCCATGAGGATGCCCACCCAGGACCACTAGCGATGCCACCAAGACCACCAGGGATGCCCACCACTTGTGACCACCACCCACCACTTGTGACCACCAGGTATGCCACCCATGGCCACCAGGGAGGCCAATCAGTGCCCACATTTGATTTCCAATCTGTGTCCATCACTAATGCCTGCCAGTGCCTCCTTATCAGTGATGCCCATCAGTGCCATCTATCAGTGTCATCCATCAGTGCCGCATTTTTTGTGCCCATCAGTGCCACCTATCAATGCCCATTAGTGCTGCATATCAGTGCCGCCTATCAGTGCTGAATATTAGTGCCACCTCATCAGTGTTGCCTTATCAGTGCCCGTCAGTGCAGCCTTATCAGTGCTGATCAGTGAATGAAAAACGTACTTATTTACAACGTTTATAACAGAGACAAAGAAAAACATATTTTTTTTTTCAATATGTTCAGTCTTTTTTTATTTGTTTAGCAGAAAAAAAAGAGGCGATCAATTACCACCAAAAGAAATCTCTAGTTTGGGTACAGTGTAGCATGACCGCGCAATTGTCAATTAAAATGTGAAAGAGCTAAAAGATGAAAATTGGCTTGGGCTGGAAGGGGGAAAGTGCCCAGTACTGAAATGGTTAATGACCCCAATGAACCAATCTTACCAGTGGTACCCCGAGACCTGGAAATTACTTCAAGGGTTCCTCTGGGGTAAAAATGTTGAGAAAGGATGGCCTAATATAGAACCGTTTCACTCTCATCTGCATACAGCTGTTTCAGCCTTTTTGGCTACCATCAGAGCGATGTATGGAAACCATGGCTTCTATAGAGTAGGGCTTGGGGCCCAATGAGACACTGTAACCATAGAGTTTATGGTGGGAAGAGACTGAAGGGATCACAAAGCACTCCAACAAAATCAGTGCGTAGCACAGTAAATCCTTCTTAGGAAAGACGTCTCATTTAATCAAATAACCTGTATGTTTGCAATGGGTGGAATTTACTAAAACTCAGCTTCTAACGTCAACTTGCTAAATTAATCTTTTGACAATAAGGCTCCATTCACACTTGTGCGACTTTTCATACAAGTTGCAGCCTATGTATTTCAATGGAAGCCATTCAAATCTATGTGACCTAAAGTCGCAGCAACTTAAAAAGGTTCCTGCCCTATTTCATGCAACTTGAGTACCATAGACTGCAATGTAACAACAAGGCCTGGGGAATGCCCAGGAAAAGTCCAAGCCTACTTACCACCAGCTCGCAGACAACCAAATTGACCTGTCTAAGCCCACATACACACGGTCGGAGATTTTGCCAACCAAATCCGTCGGATTTTGCCCGTCGGATTGTGTCCGAAACTGTTGCATACACACGGTCGGGCCAAGTTGGCGAAAAATCCGATCTTTCAGAACGTGATGACGTAATTTCGTTACGATGGGACTACATTCAGGCTAGTAGCCAATAGCTTTGATGTAGGAATTTGATCTGAGCATGCGTGGCACTTGGTCCGATGAAAATGCTCTACACATGATCGGATTAGGTTCGTCCGGCCCAGTTGGTCGGGAAATATTTCCAACATGTTGGAAATTTGGATCGGACGGAGATTCGGACGGAATCAGTCCGATGCATACCACACACAGTTGGATTATCTGACGACACGGTCCGATAAGACTCATTCCGACAGATTCTCTGACCGTGTGTACAAGGGCTAACAGTACATTAAAAACAGGGGTTTAGTCCGCACGCATTTGCAAACGCATGCGTAAGTCACAGAGCCTCGTCAAGGCACCCTTGTATCTGTGGTCCTAACACTAAAGTATGAGTGTCCCCACAGTGGAGGCACATGCATTCTAATGGATAGATGAGGTCAGGTGGACTGAAGGGGAGCCCATCCCTTCTTAAAGGTACATGCAGCACACGAAACACCCAGCATGTAGCATAATGGCTGCAAAGGTGTTGGTGCATTGCTGCACCAATACAAATACGATATGAAAAAACTTGCCACCGACTGCAATGTAAACTGTCAAAAGTTGAGATATATATAGGAGCTGCATCTTAATGTTATCTGTGCGACAGTCATACTGTCATAGCCAAAGTTGCATCCAGGTCGCACCCATTCAAAGTTGCAATGGAAATCGCATGACTTTGGAGTTGCACAAGTATGAATGAAACCTAAAACCTAGAAGCTAATTGCTGACCATGCACAGCTGCACCAGATTCTGTGTGCACCAGTTTTAGTAAATCTCCCAATGTCTCATTCGATCCCATGCCCTACTCCATAGAGTAGGTTTCCATACACTGCACCGATGATGACCACAAAGCCTGAAAGAGCTGGGTGCAGTTTGGAATAAACGGCTTTATAATATTAGGCTACTACTGAATTATACACCATGGGTCCTGGATGTGCATCTGGCTGACGGGACGTAAAGCAGGGCTGCACAAATCCTAGGTCGCCACGGAGACTGGAAATTGCGTTCTGTCGGGCTGGGCTTTTGTCGGCCGTCCCACTTGCTGACCGCGCTATAGCCAAAAGATGGCTACAGCATGGACATCTAGTTCTGGGAGGGCGTTTATTGACAGAAATTATGAATGAGGGGTTTTTTTTTCTACAAAACTTTCGGTCTTTTTTAGTTTGTTTAGCACAAAAATAAAAAAACCCAGTGGTGATTAAATATCACCAAAAGAAAACTATTTGTCTGAAAAAAAAAGGTTAAAAATGTCATTTGGGTACAGTGTTGTATGACCGCGCAATTGTTATTCAAAGTGCGACACCACTGAAAGCTGAAAATTGGTCTGGGCAGGAAGGCGGTAAAAGTTCCTGGAAGGCAAGTGGTTAAAAAAACAAAACAAAAAAAACTGCCTCTTAACTTTTTTAGGCGCTCCTAGATTCAAAGCAAATTTGTCAAGCCTTGATGTAAAGTAATAAATTGTATGGCTCCTCCCACTGTCCTGAAATGGGGAATCATTTTCCTATTTTTGGGATAAATGATGGAATGGGACATGTGAATACCTTCTGTTCTAGGAAGGCTTTGCTGTACTACGCACTGATTCAGTTGGAGGGCTTTGTGATTGCTTCAGTCCCTTCTCACCATACCGTGTATAGTTGTACTGTTACGTTATGTATTGAAATGATAAATATAGAATGTTCTTTTCTCCAGGCTTTTAGGCAATCTGTTGCAGATACAAAGCGATTCCACGTATGGCCTGACGGATAATTTGCAGCTTAAGGATGCAGATGTAAACTGCGGCACGTTTTGCAAAAAGATGTTTTCAGCCTCTGAAACAAGCCCAGAGCGGAGACTTACGGCAACTCCCAGAGAACGGCAGCTAAATAATGACAGATATTACTCTGCCTAACCTGCTCAGCTTTATTCCTGGAGGAAAATGGCGTAATGAGCGCGCGCCGCACCGCCGACCAGGAAATCTCCGCACTGCATACAAAACCGGGGGGTGAGGAAAATGCTTTTACTCTTCCGCAACAGGGAAGAAGGGTAATGGTCTTTGGTCTGCTACAAACCTCGTCCTTTAAAAAGCTGTTGTGCCTGACACCCTTACAAGCTTTGGGAATGATTTATAAGAGGTTAAAGTGATATTTTTAAAATCTGACAACAAAATGAATTGAGAGCGATACAGCAAAACGAAAAAAAAAAAATGTTTTTGATCCTTCAGCCATAGTAAACAAGCTGCTAATTTATTATGTGCACTGCATGGCTCTAAGCCCTTGTACACACGGTCAGAGATTACGACAACCAAATCCGTCTGAGTAATTCCGACGGATTAATTCCGGACAGGGTCCGGAAGTGATGTTGCATACACACGGTCGGACTAAGTTGTCAGAAAATCCAATTGTACATAACGTGATGACGTTATTTCGTTAGGACGGGACTACGTTCAGGCTAGTAGCCAATAGCTTTGGTCTAGGAATTTGATCTGAGCATGCGTGGCACTTTGTCCATCGGAGTAGGCTACACATGATTGGAGTATATCCGATCGGAGCATTTTGTCGGAAAATTTTACCGGCAAGTTGGAAAAATTGGTCCGTCGGATATTCAGACGGAAACAGTCCGAAGCAGACCACACACAGTCGGAATATCCGACAAAACTGTCAGATAGGAAACATTCCGACGGAATCTCCGACCGTGTATGCAAGGGCTAATAGTTGTACACTTGTTGAAAAATTCAGAAAGCAGCTTATTGGTCATGTCAACCGCCATGCTTTAAATTCTATTCTCTTCTCTCTACCTGCCAAAGAAGTGCCATTGTTAATATCGCCCTCTTCATTTTGGCGCACGCTGCACTCTAATGGTCATAACTCATAAGTTTCTGACATGTACTGTAAATAATGGCTTCTGCTAGTGGTGGATGGCAGGTGTGCCAAGGCCACTGAAGGGGGATCATTCAGCTATCACAGCCCCTCATTTACCATCAGGACACAGCCCAACATCCCAAGGTTTGTTGACCCATCACTGACCTGCGTAAAAGGATCTTTAAGCTAATCTCCTTACATCGATCTCGTTTGAGCTGAAGACCACGCTGGACTGACTAGACCAGTCGCTAGTTTTAAATGGGTGGTAGTGTGGGCAAGTAGGAGGAGCTCCTCCAACAGGTTGTGCTCAATGTTGGATAAAGACAGTGAACCCTCTTGGGATTTGGGCTACTGCCTTTTCAGTACAGCCTTGAGGTCATATCCGCATGTAGACTTGGAAATGTAGGAAAGAAGGAGAGCCCAGTGTCCAAAGAAATACAAGTTTAATAGTAGATAAAAAGATGTTTATGGAGGTGGCAAACATGCACATCAAGCCAACATGTTTCGGAGGGCAAAGTAGTTCCTCCTTCTTCGGGGCTGTTGCTGTTTTTGCCAGCTATTTAAATGGGAAAGGTTCCAAAACAGGATACCTATTTGCAAGGTTTCGAACTTGGTGATGACAGCTGGTTGACGAGATCTTTAGGGTTGGACTGGAGGAAGGAGAGAGAGGAGCAGCACATGCAGGGTGAAGTGGAGGGGAGAGAAGTGGTTTCCCTGACAGCGGAAATTGTGTGGAGAGAAGGAGAAGTGAAGGAACACTCCTTATATCTATGGCAGCAACTCAATTCTATAACCACTGAGGAAAGTGCATATGAGTGGAGTCATTCTTTAAAGGTTCTCAGCCAATGCTAGTCAGAAAATGCAGCCTGATGCAAGACTTTATTAAAAGGAGGGGTCTCAGCTGCATGTATTGAATTCATTATACCGTATGTCAAATCCAAATGTGCCATGGTACCTCTGTACAGTGCTCTCCTCTATGAGATTACTAATGTTAAAGGGATTGTAAAGTGAATTATTTTTTTTTTATTTAAAATAACAAACATGTTATACTTACCTCCACTGTGCAGCTCATTTTGCACAGAGTGGCCCCGAACCTGCTCTTCTGGGGTCCCTCGGCGGCTGTCTCGGCTTCCTCCCACAGATGCTTCTCACGTTCATGCGAGCTCCCTCGCATGGTGAGAAGCATCTGCGGGCACGCTCCCGTGATACAGCCGGTGGCTATAGCCACTCGCTGTATCACACGGCCCCGGCGCTCCGCGTCAGTGGATTTGATTGACAGCAGCGCGAGCCAATGGCTGTGCTGCTTTCCATCCATCCACTCCAGCCAATCAGCGGCCAGGCTGAAAGGTGGAAAGGACATTGGGGGACGAGCGCGGGACTTTCGAGGGGTGAGGTAAGTAAAACGGGGGGGCTGGGGGCGCAGACACTGTCAGATGTTTTTTCACCTTAATGCATAGAATGCATTAAGGTGAAAAAACATTTACCTTTACAACCCCTTTAAGATACTGTATGTATAACAGGTCTAGTCTAGAGCATTCCTCTACCAGTCAGCAAGGCCCAGCTTTGCAGAGTTTTCTGTGTAGGACATTGATTTGCTATGAGGTTTTATTATGACATTTCTGTTCATGGTATCAGTGTCTGCATGGTATTTAGGGCCTAGGACAGTGATGGCGAACTTTGGCACCCCAGATGTTTTGGAACTACATTTCCCATGATGCTCATGCACTCTGCAGTGTTGTTGAGCATCATGGTAAATTAAGTTCCAAAACATCTGGGGTGCCAAGGTTCACCATCACTGGCCTAGGACTAGACAGAAGAGACAGATGCCTTGGGCACTTCAGTAGGAGGAGGGCACAAAAAGGGCAAGACTTGCAACCTATGCTTCTGAAGTAGTCCATAGGGGTGGGGCACATTGGCCTTCATACCTTGGGTAATAAAAGACCGTGTCCCAGCACTGATGGTAATATTCGTAGTGTAGGTGTGAAGTAGCAATAGACCTTGCTGGAGGTGGGTAAGCCTGTGGTGGATAAACTCATTGTGGGGTCCTTGGAGGGGTCCCTTCAAGTATGTGAAGATTGTTGGAGTTGGGTGGGGAGCATATTGAATGAAAATAAAGTCTTGGAGATTCCAGCCGGTTGAAGAACATGGATAGCTGTGTTTTCTAATGGAATAATAAAGTTAATGCAATTCAGGGGATAGGGGTTTCCCTTCTTCAGTGATTTGGTAATGCAAAATATGTTGGTCATGGGCACTGCAATCTGTGTCCTCCTACCATCTTATTATTTCACTTTGTGTCTGAAATAAGACCAGTGCAGAATTGAACCAGTGGAACTTGTCTGTGTAAAGTTTGCCATGGGGATATACAAAACGATGCCCGTCTTTCATAATAGAAGGCAATTCACTTAGTGAGTGTGTTTCCACTTTTAGGTTGAGGGTAGTGAAAAGGCACATGGAGATGAACCGATAAGAAGACACACTGTTTCAGAAGTTTTTAGTTTTTTTTTTAAATTTTCTGGCTTATTTGAATTATATTGTTTTCATTCCCATCTGTATTCATTGTTACAATTTGTGTATAATTGCATGTGGTGTTACTTTAGTTTAGGAGTACTGCACTAGTCTAGTTATATTCCTAATAGGATATCTGTGTTCCTTATTGACTGTTGTGGCACTGTAGGAAACACTGATACAATTTTATAACACTGACTGCAGTTCCTACAACCAACAGTTCTAAACCACCAAAGCCCTGAAGAAGGCAGCCCAATCCCCTGAAATGTTTTGAATATGTTTTATGTCATGCATTAATAAAGTGATCATTGTTTTATAGCCAGCTGGAGTTTGTAAGACTTTCTTTTTACACTGTGAGCTCCTCACCCACCTCCACACTCTTTACATGACTGGTATCATGTAAGAAAATCAGAGCCACCATTGTAAATCATGGGGCCCCGTACAGCCCAACTAACAGGCCCCTCCCATAGCTCTGTGATCAAGAGAATCATAGAGAGTTGAAGTGCTGAGCTACTGACTGAAATCACCTTTCTGCATTGAACCCAGCAGGAAGACAGTTACCAGCAACATTCCATACTGAGAGGGGCTATACTGGGGTGTGAACTCCTCATTTGATCCTGAGCCGTCTCTCCTCAGGCTGCTCTCAGTAACCCTCAGTGCTCCTGATCCAGCTTCTTCTGGAAACAACACTGCCATGTTCCTCACCTATGCTGGGACTCTGCTTCTGCTTCCAAGCCAAACCCAAGCCCCCCTTGACCTGACCCGATGGGGCCTTAGCGCATTCCAGCTCTCCCTCCTTATGTAGCCCTCTAGGCTCCTGATCTAGCTCTTTTCCAGCTGTCAATAGTAGGGCAGGAAATGCACTACCACTCCCAGACCTCATATAAACTGGGACTTATCCTGCTTATCCTGCTTCTAAGCTATACCGGGGCCACTTGTTGATGTGGCGAGGATGAGGTTGGTCCCTTAATGGGAGTACTGCCTGTAACTCCAATTGGCAGCTCTGGAGAGAAGAGTCAAAGTATGCCCCAGAACCCCCTCACCTATTCCTCTGAGATGTGCTGGTAAGACTTGGAGAGAGCTTCATGGTGCCAGACAAAGTGCCCTCTCCACCCTATGTTGATGTAATTGATCAGAAGGGGGTCCAACAAGCACTAAGACTTTGCACCTACCAGTGTATGGAGATTAGACACTTGGCACAAATCTCAAAACCTGAAACTGACCAACACTGGAACGCTGACAGCCTTGACCAACCCTTGTATAAATTAGAGGTTAACGTGGGTCATGTGAATAAAACATTTTGGGGAGATCCAGCCTGATATAAATAATATCAGGTCATGTAATTGAAAGGGTTAATTTTGCCCGGTTTCTATGAATGACTAGTGGATTCTTCTACAGAGCTCTGGGAGCAAACACACGAAGAAGACACAAAATGGCATCAAAGTATTCTCAGGTTTAATGGTAGCTTCGCTCGAGTTTTTATAAAAACTCAGAACAAAAGGGGTCATTTAGCACACGGGGGAGGAACCGGCAAGGCATATATATGACCTTTGTATCAATATAATCTGTACTGTGAACCTCAGGCTAGGAAATGGTGGGGCATGGGTCTATCAGGAGTGCTGCAGTGTTCATGTGCTGACAAAGAACATGCACAGAGGAGGAGAGAGCAGAGAGGTGAACTATTATCCTGCTGCTTCTCCTTTATTGTCCAATCACAGCTTAGAGGTGGGGAGGTGACCAAACTCTAGTTCCTAACTGCTGCATAGTAAAGTCAGGTCATCAGACTGGCTGTACATAGCAGGCTTGTGCAAATCCCAGGACTAGATGGACAGCCTTGCAAATCCTTTGGCAGGTAAAACAGCTGCTTATCTGATTGCCCAGATACTGGCTTTAAATATTTATGGTGGGTGTCTGTGTTTTGTTTGCTGAATTCTGCTTTACTGCCTCTTACACCCCAAGTATTTGGACACGACAGCCGCCAATCACGCCGCATTTCCATGCTCAGAGCTCAGCCCTGTTCTTTTACCGCCGCCAGAAAATGTTTTATAAATGAGCGGTTTGTTCATTAGAAATGTTTCAGTCCAGTAAATGGAGATGTCAGAGAGGCAGCCGATCCCCCTCATCACACGGATTGTGAAGATTTGACGTGCCTCGCTTTGCCGGAGTCAGCAGTTTGGGGAGGGGTTACGGGGCGCCGTGGAATAAATTAGCGGGAAGTCATTTTCCGCACGTGCGAGGCGGGAATGCACTGTGTCAGCAGCACCGTCTCAACTGAACATCGATTGTCTGGTAGCTGCGAAGCTTCAACTGGCAGAAGAAGTTTCTATATGACAATAAATTGCTGAGAGCACAGGTGACGAACAGACGGTGAAATCTGACATACCAACTGTCATCAGCACCGGGACTGAATAATGGGGATTTATGGCAACAGACGAGGAACATGGATATTTGACCTCTCACATTGCTGATTGGTGGCTGCTCTTTAACCCTGATTTATCACAAGGCAAGGGCACTTAAGGCATGCTTAAATGACTCACAAATATTTTTACTGAAAGGCCACGTCAGCATACATTAAGTACATGTTAAGGTTCCTAAACTGCTCCTGTAGCTTGATAAATCAAGGCCATTGCATGCCAGTGTTAGGTGTGACCTCAACAAGTCACCTATTTGTCAGGTTATGTTACCGTTTCCCAATTGTTAGTTAGAGTTCTTATCCAAGCAAAGAGACACGGAGATATTATTCAGTATTTCTGCTCAGAAGTCCGTCGTTAACTCTGACTGTCTCTGACTGACTCTGGCTCTGAGGCTTCTTTATTACATCTTTTATAGACAGAAAAGGGCAAACATCAGCAAATGTAAAAAAAACAACATTTTCAAAGTAAAGACAATTCTCCGGGTGTTATCAGCTGATAAGACAATCTTCTGGGCGTAGACTGCTTTTTAGGGCTGATGCGGCCTCTTCTTGATGAGTACGTGACAATAGATGACGAATCCTTATTTTACAGAGAAGGATAGAAAAATACATGTATTTAGTAAGACATAAGGTCAACCATTTTTTGTTTAGACACCCCTTAATCCTTACACCAGCTTAAACAAGAGCTTTGACCTTATTAAAAAGCCATCTATTGGTTTAATGTAAGAAGCTAAAAAATCAGCAAACATTATGTGTGTCTGCTCACACAGGAATTTTCAGTGACAGGACCTCATTATAACAAGTTGCAGGTTTAGACAGAGGAACTCCACCTAACTTCCCACCAAATTAGCAGGGCTCCTTTACAACAAAATAATGGTTTCCTGCATGCCCCCGCACACCAACTCTTGGCAGATCGTTACATAGTAGGTAAGGTTGTATAAAGACAATAATTAATCCAGTTCAACCTGTGTAGGTGTACATGTGTCAGCGTCGATAATTATTTCCCAAATCCCTGTATGTTGTGTTCTTTAACCTCTTCCCGACCAGTTGCCACAGTTGTACTGGGGCAGGTTGGCTTCACTGGGTGAAACAACGTAACTGTATGTCGGTTCGTCCTTTGACCACTAGGGGGCACACGTTCCCGCTGCACTGGAGCCGATGCAAGTGCCTGGCGGGCACGATGACCCGCCAAGCACCCGCAATCTCTCATGACAGAGCGATAACTGTGATAAATGTTTACACACCCAGATCCCGGGTCCCTCAGGGGAGAGGAGGGAGATTGTGTGTTCATACCAAGTATGAACACCGATCTCTCTCCTCCCCTAGTCAATCCCACCCCCCACAGTTAGAACACACACTAGGAACCCATTTTGCCCCTTGATCGCCCCCTAGTGTTAATCCTTTCCCTGCCAGTGGCATTTATACAGTAATCAGTGCATTTTTATAGTATAATAAAAATGCCATCAATCTATTCCCTATTTTGTAGACGTTATAACTTTTGCGCAAACCAGTCAATATACGCTTATTGCATGTTTTTTTTTTTATATGAAAAATATGTAGAAGAACACATAACCTAAACTGAGGAAATTTTTTTTTTTAATTGGGATATTTATTATAGCAAAAAAGTAAAAGATATTGGGGGACATTTACTAAAGGCAAATCCAATTTGCACTACAAGTGCAAACTACAAGTGCAAAGTACACTTGAAAGTGCAGTCCTTGTAGATCTAAGGGGGACATGCAAAAAAAAAAATATATATAGCATTTTAGCTTGCACATGATTGGATAATAAAATCAGCAGAGCTTCCCTTCATTTAAGATCTACCCCTCAGATTTACAGCGACTGCACTTCCAAGTGCACTTTCAGTGCAATTTCAAGTGCACTTTGCACTTGTAGTGTAAAGTGGATTTGCCTTTCGTAAATATTGTGTTTTTTTCAAAACTTTCGCTCTTCTTTTGTTTATAGCACAAAAAAAAAAAACACAGAGGTGATCAAATATGATCAAAAGAAAAGCTCTATTTGTGGGAAAAAAAGCACGTCAATTTTGTTTGGGTACAACATCTCACAACTGCACAATTGTCAGTTAAAGCGACGCAGTGCCCAATCGCAAAAAATGGCCTGGTCAGATTTTCCAGGGCTGAAGTGGTTAACCACTTGCCCGCTGGGTGCCTAAACCCCCTTCCGAACCAGACCAATTTTCAGCTTTCAGTGCTCTCACATTTTGAATGACAATTACTCAGCCATGCAACACTGTACCCATAAGACATTTATGTAATTTTTTCACACAAATAGAGCTTTCTTATGGTGGTATTTAATCACCACTGAGTTTTTATTATTTTTTGTGCTATAAGGCTACTTCACACGAAAAGGGGTTAAAACCGCCAGCAAAGCGCTGCTGCAGCGGCGCATTGCCGGCAGTTCGGCAGCGCTGCCCATTGATTTCAATGGGCTTGTATATTATTTGGTCTTTGTGAAAATTATAGAGCCTACCAGCTATGGTGCCAATCACTGAAAATTGATCACACCTGATCACACTGATACTCATACTGATGGCTCATCTCATTTCTTGAGGCCCTGAAATGTCAGGAAAGTACAAATACCCCCCAAATTACCCCTTTTTGGAAAGTAGACATTCCAATGTATTTAGTATGAGGCATTGAAAGTTTTTTTGAAGTTGTAACTTTTTCCCACAATTCTTTGCAAAATTAAGATTTTTTTTTTCAACAAGTTATTTCTCACACACAACATATGCATACTTGCAACTACACGCAGAATACATTTAGCTACTTCTCCTGAGTATGGGGATACCACATGTGTAAGACTTTTACACATCCTGGCCACATACAGACACCCAAAATGCAGGGAGCACCATCAGGCATTCTAGGAGTATAAATTACACATATAATTTCTTGCCTACCTCTTACACTTTTAAAGGCCCTGGAGCACCAGGACATTGTCCTGGCCCTTTATTCTATAAATGGGGCAGTACTGGGAGTATGGTAGGGGGTGAAACCAAGAGACATTGCTCAGAAGTGAGTAGGGTGCAGAGACAAGGAGTGACTCGGAAGAGGGAGTACCTGCACCTATTTTCTAAGAAAAAAAGCCCTGCGGTTAGCGATCCTGGGATTCCAGAAATGTCACTTTTTTAAAACTGTTAAATCAATGGATTAAGTTTTCCTTTATGATTTACTTCTTCTCAGGGGCTCTGGGCTTCAGAAACATGGCAGCCTCCAGCAAGAAGAAACAGGAGCCATGCTGGAGGCATTGTTGACATTATTATTATTGTGGAATCTATGTTGCTTGCTAAAGAACATTATTTGGGTATTATGGGTAAAGTTCTACTTTAAGTACAGCTGTGGAAAATTCATCGGTAACCTTCTATGAAATAAGGAGATCATATGGTTTTCTCCAAAATGTCTTCAAACTCACTAAAAGTAATTGTCCCCTCTCATTCTAATTAGGGAACATCTATCTGGTGGAGGACCAAATGGGGCCCATGTGAACATCTTTACTTAGGTGGAAAAAATCCCTAGCTTCTCTTTTGAGGGTTCTATGAGGTTATGTGCTAGTTTGAGCACTCCAGGAGGTGAGATCTTGCATGGAGCTTCAGCCCGAGGAAGATTGGCAGTTATTTTGTGTTTCTTCCATTTGCAAATATACGCACCAACTGTTGTCACCAAGCTGCTTGTCGATGGTCTTGTAGCCCATTCCAGCCTTGTATACAGTATCTCACAAAAGTGAGTACACCCCTCACATTTTTGTAACTTCTGTAACTGAAGAAATAACACTTTGCTACAATGTAACGTAGTGAGTGTACAACAGTAGTGAGTGTATAACAGTATAAATTTGCTGTACCCTCAAAATAACAACACACAATTATGCATGTCTTAACCACTGGCAACAAAAATGAGTACACCCCTAAGTGAAAATGTCCAAATTGTGCCCAATTAGCTATTTTCTCTCCCCGATGTCATGTGACTCGTTAGTGTTACAGGTCTCAGGTGTGAGTTGGGAGCAGGTGTGCTAAATTTGGTGTTATCGCTCTCGCTCTCTCATACTGGTCACTGAAATTTCAACATGGCACCTGATGGCAAAGAACTCTCTGAGTTGCTCTACATAAAGATGGCCTAGGCTATGGGAAGATTGCCAAGACCCTGAAATTGAGCTGCAGCACAGTGGCCAAGACCATACAGCGGTTTAACAGGACAGGTTCCACTCAAAACAGGCCTTGTCATGTTCAATCAAAGATGTTGAGTGCATGTGCTCAGCGTCATATCCAGAGGTTGTCTTTGGGAAATAGACATATGAGTGCTGCCAGCATTGCTGCAGAGGTTGAAGGGGTGGGGGATCAGCCTGTCAGTGCTCAGACCATATGCTGCACACTGCATCAAATTGGTCTGCATGGCTGTCATCCCAGAAGGAAGCCTCTTCTAAAGACGATGCACAAGAAAGCCTGTCAATAGTTTGCTGAGGACAAGCACACTAAGGACATGAATTGCTGGAACCATGTCATGTGGTCTGATAATTAAAATTATAGACTAATCATTTCTTTTTATTAGTGGGAAAACATACAAAATCAGCAGGGGATCAAATACTTTTTTCCCTCACTGTATATAGCCTATAGGTGCTAAGGGGGTGTGGCCACATATTAACATTAGCAATTCTGGATGAATATTCTGCACACTGTTATATACCCTTTCTAGCAAACTTTGCAATAAAAACAGGGATCTATAGTTCACACATATTGCAATATATGTTTAGGCTGGCCAACTGAGTCAATGTAATGCCTCTATGGCCAGTCCTACTCTGCTCTGCAAATGCAGACTTAATGCCAACATGGGGCAAACAGACACAAAGTGGGAGAGAGCTATTAGGTTCAGGTCTGGTCACTGACCTGCTATGCAACAGAAACAAGATATACCTGTGCTTAAATCCCAATAGCGTGTGCATTTATATAATCTATTGGGTGCTAAAGGGGCTTGACAACATATTAACACTAGAAATTGTGACCAAACCCTCTGCACATTGCTATACTCATATACCCTTTCTAGCAAGCTTTGCAATAAAAAAACAGGGATTTTTAGTTCACACTTATTGCCATGCATGTTTAATCTGGCCAACTGCATTAAAGTTATCCTTCTGAACATAGTAGCTCTCCTGCATTTTTTGTCTCTTGCCCCATGTTGACATTGTGTCCACAGTAGCATTTGCAGAGCAGAGTAGGACTGGCCATTGGGGGGATAACTTTGATGCAGTTGGCCAGCTTAAACATGTAGTGCAATAAGTGTGAAATAAATACCCCTGTTTTTTTTTTTAATTGCAAAGTTTGCTAGAAAGGGTATGTAGCTCCGGCTCCTGAAGAGCATGCGCTATGTTTTTTCTCAAGTTAAGGTTACACCTGTACTGCAGTTTGGTTTGGGTAAAATTGATTAAATTTGGACCTCAGCATCAGTCTGACTGGACTATGGGATGTTCAGCCTGGCCACAGGGGCCACTGTCCCTTCTGGCAGGCATGGAATTACAGTCTAGTTGGGTGCTTTAAGTTTACTCTCTCTCGGAGCCCGCCCAGTGGGAGTGGCACTCTTGCTGTGCTTTCTGGGAGAGGGTACTTAAGATGCGGATGTCATGTGATTCGGGTGTTCTGGTCCAGAAGGATGTGCTGACTTCATGGTCATGGTCCTCCTGACCGGCCCTAAGGAAGGCTATGGCCTGGGGTGCGGATCCACCCAACGTGTTGTCTCGGGGCTGGCTAGCCCGAGGCAAGGAAACTAAAGGAGGATTCTGAGGTGTTTGGGTTCCCGTCTCCGGTTTGGAAGAGACCCAGTAGCTTCAAAGCATTCCAGGACTCTTCAGAAGAACACCATGTACTTGTTGGTTTCTTAGCAAGAGCCTGGAAGGGCTGAAGTACCAAAGTGAATCCGGTCTCGTGGATATCGCCAAGCTGGCTGAAAGATCCAGGTGTCACACGAGTGTTCTACAAGCTTAGTTTCCTACATGTTCTACAACAACGTCTGTGGCAGAGACTTGTTCCTGAATTAAGCACCTTGTTGGCTGCTAGAATTTTGGTGTACAAGAGAGGGACACAGGATGCATTGGGGTGAAATAGAGAGATGGGGCGGGATTACTGGAATGCAATAGAGGGATAGAAGGGAGATTATTGGGATACAATAGAGGAATAGAGGGGAGATTATTGGGATACAATAGAGGGACAGAAGGGGAATTATTGGGATAAAGTAGAGGGACAGAGGGGGGGGGTTATTGGGGTACAATAGAGGGACAGAAGAGAAATTATTGGAATTCAGTAGGGGGACAGAGGGGGGATTATTGAGATACAGTAGAGGGACCGGGGGATATTGGGATACAACAGAGGGGGGATTATTGGGATACTGTAGAGGGACTGGAGGGGAATTATTGGAATACAATAGAGGGACAGAAGGGGAATTATTGGGATACAATAGAGGGACAGAAGGGGAATTATTGGGATACAATAGAGGGACTGAAGGGGAATTGTTGGGATATGATAGATGGATTGAAGGGGAATTAGACACAGTAGAGGGACAGAGGGGGGATCATTGAAGTAAAATAGAAGGACAGAGGAGTATTATTGGGGTACAAGAGAGGGACAGAAGGGGAATTATTGGGGTACAATAGAGGGACAGATGAGGAATTACTGGAATACAGTAGAGGGACAGGGGGGATTATTGGGGTACAATAGAGGGACAGAAAAGGAATTATTGGAATTCAGTAGGGGGACAGGGGGGATTATTGGGATACAGTAGAGGGATGGGGTTGGGCCGGGAATATTGGGATACAATAGAGGGACAGAGTGGGTATATTTGGGATACAGTAGATAGTGGAGGGACAGAGGGGGTATAATTGGGATACAATATAGTAGGTAGGGGGACAGTGTTGTGGATAGGGCCTTGTTTCTGTTCATGGGTTCATAGTGATCCTTGCTCTTTTTTGTATTACTCTCTGTACCCCTTCCCCGCTCTCTCCTTACACACATTTCTCTGTAAATGTTGTCTTTGGCTCTCACTGTCTGCCACATGCCAGGTAAACTAGGGATAAAGTGTATTAAAATCCCGTCCATCTCATTCATCCGGCGAGTGGAGAGTGCGGCCTGTACTTCAGTCTCCCGCAGAATCTGCCGCTTTAATCAGTCTCTCCCCCTCTATCAAGGGCCGTGTAATGTGTTCCTGTCATCTCATCTGCCGCCCGGAAAATATGGCTGTCAGAAAACTGTTATCCCGCCATCAATCTCGTCTCGGATGTAACTGTGCAGAAACTGTCCCATGTATTTCATCTTCAAAGTTCTGTCCTAGTCATAAAGATGCAGATTTCACTTTCCGGAGAGAGAAACATCCACATATGACACCAAATACGGAAGCTGCCTTGTACCAGGCCCTGAGATAGTGTACAATGGGGCCCTATCTTCAGTAGATTCAGCAATCGTTTTCCTTCTGTATACACCTACCTTGGCTTTTTCCAATCCTCGTATTTATTTATTTTGAAGCGGAACGTCACTTCTCAACACTAAATATTTGTAATCCTTATGCTGCTGGCATTAGTTAATAAATAGTATAGTATGTTACATTTACTTGCTTTAAACTTTTTTATTTTTTTTACATTTCTTTAGTTACTTCCTGGTTTCTGGCCTAGGCGAATGATGTCATTCATCCAAAGAGTCTTCAGGAGGGGAGGAAGGTTTTTTTCTTAGCCCAGCAAACCCTCCTGCCTGCATGTATAAGCTGAGGGCAGATGGATTCCAGGAAGTAAATGCTACATAAATCATCTGCCCTTACTCAAAATGGGCATGGCCAGAATTGCCATATGGATGGATGGGTGAGTTTGCTTTAAATAAATAAAAATGAATAAAATATTGTTTTTTGGTTTGTGGTGCTCAGATGCAGTGTAGTTCCGTTTGAAATATTTTATTCTGAAATAAACTGATCGACCCATGCACAGTTAGCTAACAAATCAAAGCTAATCATACCGGGGCCTCCGCACATTACCGCTTATTCAGAATAAATATTTCCTCCTTATATGATCAATACTCCATTTGACCCAACTGAAATCTAATTGAATACACTGATACATGCTTTACAATCATTGTACAACTTAAAGTAAACGCTCTCCAGATGACTTGTAATTTGCAAAGTGCGCCGTATATCATAGACAAGTGTCATTTTTAAAAAATTCTTGCTTTCACCTTTTTTATCCATTATTCCATCCCTGCGTTACTGATCTTCTGCAGCCACTTCCTGCCGACATGTTCTTGAGCAATGGCTGCAGGGCATTTCTGGGGGTGGCTTTCCTGATAATGACATCAATAAATAATGCCTGTGTAATGTGTCTCTATTATGTGTGACAAGAAAAGCACAAACGGATGACAGGAGCGATGTCACTCTATAACAGGAAGTGACTGAACAAGGACCTTCATGGCAGGATCATTAGGATTCATTTTAACCACCTCCTGGCCGCCATATAGTCAAATGATGGTGGGCGGGATCCCCTCTCGTTCTGGAATGTCCTCATATACTTTCACCCCAATCTCATCGCACTCGCGTGCCTGCAAGGGTGTGCAGCACAGTGATCGCGGACGCTCTGAGTCCCTCGGACATGCAGCGACCCCAATCTTGGTAAAGAGCTCTTTACCCATGTGATCGGCTGTGTCACATGTAACCATGGAAGTGCCAGTAATCGGTTTGAGGAGAGAACAGATCAGCGGTATCTCTTTGCAAGGAAGACCTGTATAGGTAATCAGTGCCCTGGTTATCAGTGTAGCCCCAACGGTGTCCAGCAGTGATGCCAGTCATTGACTATCAGTGATGACAATATGTGCCCATCAGTGATGCCAATGTGTGCCTATCAGCGATGCCATTCTGTACCTATCAGTGATGCCAGTCAGTGCTTCTTTTTAGTTCCCATCAGTGCATGCTCATCAGTGTCGGCCATCAATGCCACCTATCCATGCCATCTATCATTGCCCATAATCGCCGCCTATCAGTGCCGCATCTCAGTGCCATCTATTAGTGCCCGTTAGTGCAGCATATTAGTGCCTCCTAATCAGTGCCCTTCAGTACCGTCTCATCATACCCAACAGTGATGTCAGTCAGTGACCAGCTGTGTGGCACCTATCAATGCTCATCAGTGGCATCTACCAGTGCCACCTATCAGTTCGGCATATTAGTGTCTCCTCATCAGTGCCAACACACCAGTGCTATCTCAACAGTGCTCATAAGTGCCGCCTCATCAATGCCCATCAGAGCACCCTTTCAGTGCCCATCAGTGCTGCCTCATCAGCACACATCAGTGAAGGAGAAAAATCACTTATTTACAAAATTTTCTGACAGAAACAAAGAAAAACGTTTTTTCCCCAAATTTTTTATTTTTTTGTTCTTTTTTAGCAAAATATAAAAAACCCAATGGTGATTAAATACCACCAAAAGAAAACTCTACTTGTGTGAAAAAAATGTCATATGGGTACAGTGTTGCATCACTGCGCAATTGTTGTTCAAAGTGTGAGAGCACTGAAAGCTGAAAATTGGCCTGGGCAGGAAGGGGGTAAAAGTGGCCAGTATTGAAGCGGTTAATAAAAGTTGTAGATTTAAAGTGACACTAAACAATATCCTTATTCTCCAAAAATAATCCATACACTGCCACTACTTCATGGCCCTCTAAACTATTTTTCAAAAAATCGTTTCTTACTTTGTTTTTCTGACTCCTTGTAATGTCTTCTGTGATCTCCTGAACCTCTCCTTTTACCCTTTCACTTCTGTTTGTATGGAATGAGCATGGCACGTTAGTTGTGGTCACGTGCAGTGCTCTATGCACGCTACAAGTCCCATAGTCCCTAGACCTTAGTCCATCCTAGCAAGATATAGTAGCTACGTTCCTACATACAGTGGGATCGTGGAGAACGAAGATAGCCACCGTCAAAGAGGAATTTGGATCACAGCAGCAAAAAACAAGGTGTTTTTCAGATTTGGCTGAGTGCAATAAAAGGCAATTGAAGGGCGAACATTCCCACAAGTTGACCCTCAGCCCTGATGATGCTGTGTCCTGGGCAATGTCCTGGGATCACAGTGCCACCAGGACATTGGCGGCTGGTGCTGAAAATGTTTGGGGGGGGCACTCCCCCCTCCAGGTCTACACCCACCAGAGGACACATTGCGTTCCATGGGACGAGAAGTCGGAAACCAGAAGTGGCGCGATAACAAATATTAAAAGCAGGAGGGTTCCGGGCACAGTGTTCTTCACCCTGAGGACAATCTGAAACAAGCCAATTAGAGCTCAACTTCAAATCACATGCTTTTCAAAAGCTTACTGACCTATTAGATACTCATTAGTCCAGCGCCCCACCGTACACACCTACGAACGAATATGAACAGTATTTTTTTTTTATATTAATGATAATATATATGATGACCAACAGTTTTTAACATGTTACAACTTGGGGGGGGGGGGGGGGGGCCCTTATTGACAGGTCACCACTGGCAGTAACTCAATAATGTGTATATTAGGGTGATCTGGGGGTACAAGCAGGTGGTTGCTGCATATTTAGAGGTGGGGTTTGGGTGGACAAAGGATGGAGCCTGGGTGGGACCACCCAGTCAGTGGGCGGGCCTGAGAAAACTTGTGGCCTGGGTTAACTGTGTTCTGAAGACCAAGACTTAAAGCGGAACTACACTGCCTCTAAGCACCACAAACCAAAAACCCTTTTTAATTCATTGTTAATCATCAAAGCAAACTCTCCCAACCATCCATGTCTCCCTGCTTTATTTCGCTGATAAATCATTTTGAAAAACACCCCCCCCCCCCCCAGCATTTCTGGCCGTGGCCATCTTGGGTAAGGGCAGATGATTCATGTAGCATTTACTTCCTGGAATTCATCTGTCTTTAGCTCCGGCATGCAGGCAGGGTGGTGTGCTTAGCTGAGAAAATTCCTCCTCCCCTTCTGAAGACTCCTGGGATGTATGACGTTATTTGCCAATTACCAATACCTATTGCCTAGGAAGAGGGGTGGTGTGGGAGGTGGCGGGGGGCTGTTGTTGTTCGGGAGTTGGGTGACGGCAGAGTGAGAGTGGAGGGTAAGTGAGGGCAAGCTAGTTGAGGGTGGGCTAAAATAGGGATTGTGGGGTGGGAGAGTTTGGATGGAAAAGGCTGTGATCACTGGGGGGGAAGAGGATGGGGATAGAAGGGTTATTTGGAGACATGGGGGCAGAGGTGACAGCTGGTAGAAGGAAAGAGGAGGCAACAGGCAGAAGTGACAGCAGTGACTGCAGGCATGGTACAGGAGACCATCAGAGACTACAGGCATGGTACAGTAGACCGTCAGAGACTGCAGGCATGATACAAGAGACCGTCAGAGACTGCAGGCATAGTACAGGAGACAGACAGAGACTGCAGACATAGTAAAGGAGACAGTCAGAGACTGCAGACATAATACAGGAGATGGTCACAGACTGCAGGCATAGTAGAGGAGACAGTCAGAAACTGCAGACATAGTACAAGAGACGGTTAGGGACTGCAGACATAGTACAGGAGACAGTGAGAGACTGCAGACATAGTACCAGAGACGGTCAGAGACTGCAGACATAGTATAGAAGGCAGTCAGGGACTGCAGACATACTACAGGAGACAGTGAGAGACTGCAGGTATAGTACAGGAGACAGTGAGAGACTGCAGACATAGTACAGGAGACGGTCAATGACTGCAGGTATAGTATAGGAGACGGTCAGAGACTGCAGACATAGTATAGAAGGCAGTCAGGGACTGCAGACATACTACAGGAGACAGTGAGAGACTGCAGGTATAGTACAGGAGACAGTGAGAGACTGCAGACATAGTACAGGAGACGGTCAATGACTGCAGGCATAGTATAGGAGACAGTCAGGGACTGCAGACATAGGACAGGAGATGGTCAGAGACTGCAGGCATGGTACAGGAAACCAAGCAACGTCACTTCTGATATTGGTTTCCGGTATCGGAGCATTTTTGCGAGTACATAATTCTAGCGGAAATGGCTAGTATCGGTGCCGATACCGATACCCGTAAAAAGAATAAATTACAATACAATACAACACATTACATCACTTCAGAAGTTGCCGTAGGTGAATTTTCTTGTTGAGTAACCTCTTCATTTTCGATAAGAGACCAGCATGCAATCATTCGTATAATATTCTCATCATGTGTACAAGGCTTTACTTTGAATTTTTTTTATTTTAAGGAGGAGATCAGCATTAAAAAATGGTGAAGGTCATCTTTCGGGTGGTTTTCTAGCAGTGCTCCTCACAGTTGCTCTGTGTTCTTGACTGAGTAGAGTTCATTTGGGGCCACTTCTAGAGAGAACAGGTTTGGTAGATTCTGCGCTATTTATGATGAACATTTGAGCACTTCTTATGGCTGTGTCAGGTTAATGATCGCGAATTTGGCGGGCTGTTAAGTAAAACATGGAGATTTCCTGGCTCTCAGCCTGTGCTTGTTATATAAATGTCTCTCTGTGTATTTACTCATTTCTTTTACTGTCTTTTTGGACGTCTCGGATAAAGGAAGTCCATAAAAAAGACCCCAGAGTCGTACGGTGTGTGGAATTAATGACAAATCACTATTTACTAGTGGCTGGGGTGAGGCCGTACGCTGCTAATATAACCATCCAGACAATAAAGAGATCGCAAATAAAACCAACATATTCAATGTGAAAAGCACCAATGTAGAGGTATAAACCAGTGCTGTAACAATGGCCATAGCAGCCCATGTGACTGCTATTGGGCCTGGGGTTGGAAGGAAGCCCCATTAAGGGGGCTGTTGAGGCATTTTAGGCTTCGTTCACACCATGGCGTTTCAGATTGTGGGCGGAATTTGCGCATTTCTGCCCACAATACAGCAAAACGTAGGATGCACTTGCATTTGCAATCCCCATTCCAAATTTTTTTTGGGGAGACAGGCGTCCTGTGATTCTGTTTGCGTGATTCTACCGCGATTTGTCAAGCAATTGTGGTACCATTAAAAGTAATAATCGCAAGCACGTCCCGTGTTTTGCGGCGAATCAGGATCACAAACGGAATCGCTGCAAT
Source organism: Lithobates pipiens (assembly GCF_037356315.1). Lineage (NCBI taxonomy): Eukaryota > Metazoa > Chordata > Amphibia > Anura > Ranidae > Lithobates > Lithobates pipiens. Next base: position 170,512,748 of record NW_027507788.1, read on the forward strand.
TCCGCCTGCGAACAGGATAGCAAATGCCCTTTAAAAGCAGGGACTGTGGGCCTCTTGTTTGTGTAGCAAAGTCCCACTGCCCAGCTGTCCTCCTCCTGTGGCTACTGATCCTAGCACCACCTTTTCAGGAACTACCAGCCCACCTGGCTGCAGCTGTCCCTTTCTCCAGCCCTCCTGGCTAAGACTCCACAGTCCTCCCAAACTGACCCTGCATCCATCCTAAAGCGCTTTCAGCCAGTCCTCTCAGGCATATCTCTCAGTCCTCTCCGACTGTAACACTCACCAGCCCACCTGGCTGTCTTCCTCCCTGCAGATTTGCCCGGTAGTGTTCTCCTGCTGCTCTCCACCTGCTCCCATGCCTATGGTCAGGACACCTCTGTGTCTGCACCCAAGCCCAGGCTGAGGTCACCTCCTCCTCCAGACTAGGGGGCACCCTCAAGGGCCACCGACAGCCTAACATTCCATCTTCCACCTGAACTCCACTGCCCCAGCTGGGCTGACCCAGAGTATTTGAGGGGGCCTGCCCCTTGCCAACCCATCTGTTGGGGCTTGGTCAGGACCCTCATGAAGCCTGACGCAGATGTCACAGAGCTGCTTCAGGCTTCTGGAAGGATCCAGGCTGCTGCATGCTATTTAAGAACTGTCAAATGACAGGCAGACTGAAGGAGCGTTCGTGGAAAGTGGTGGTTTTTGTTTTTTTGTTTTTTTTGGGTCTGGCGGGGCGGCGTGATTGATAATGGATCTACAGGGGGATTATTTTTTTTTTTTTTAATGACGAGATTGTCAAAAACGTTTATACTGTCTTTATTCACTTTAACACTTTTTTAGTGAATGGGTAGGGGTACTCATTCACGGGGGGGGGGGGTCAGGATATGGGGAAACCTTGTTAAAGGGGCTTTCCAGATTCCGATAAGCCCCCCCACCTGCAGATCCCTACAACCACAACCCAAGGTTGTGGGGAAGAGGCTCTTGTTCCCATTAACATAGCAGAGCCCCCTCAAGCACCCCTCCATGTTGAGGACATGTGTCCTGGTATGCTTCAGGAGAGGGGGAGGCCCGCTTGTCTCCCCCTTTCCTGACCTACCAGGCTGCATGCTCGCATAAGGGTCTGGTATGGATTTGGGGGGGGGGGGTGCTTGAGGGGGCACCATTTTTAATTTTTTTTTTTGCAATGGGGTTCTCCTTAACCGGTTCCCGACCGGCGCACACCGATGTATGTCGGCAGAATGGCACGGGCAGGCATATTGGCGTACAGGTACGTCCAATCTTCAATGCCGCCCTGCCATCACGAGCGCCGGCGGTGGCGTGCTCGCGTGCCGGTCTGGACCCCCATGAGTCCGGTCGCGGGTCCTGCGGACTCGATCACCGCGGACATACCCGCGATCGTCTCACGGGGCGGCTGAATGGAGGAAATGCCGTGTAAACAGCATTTCTCCATTCTGCCTAGCAAGTAGTGACGCTGATCTCTGCTCCATGTGATTGGAGCAGAGATCAGTGTTCACTAAATGAAAGCCCAGCCCCCCCACAGTTAGTAACACACCCCTAGGAACACTTAACCCCTACACTGCCACCCACTGGTTAACCCCTTCACTGCCAGTGTCATTTACATAGGAATCACTGCATTTATATAGCAGTGATTACTGTATAAATGACAATGGTCCCAAAAATGTGTCAAAAATGTCCGATGTGTCCGCCATAATGTCACAGTCACAATGAAAATCGCTGATCGCAGCCATTACTAGTAAAAAAAAAATAATAATAAAAAATTATTAATAAAAATGCCATAAAACTATCCCTACTTTGTAAATGCTATAACTTCTGCACAAACCAATCAATAATCGCTTATTGCATTTTTTTAACAAAAATATGTAGAAGAATACGTATCAGCCTAAACAGAGGGAAACAAATGTTTTTTTATATATTTTTGGGGGATATTTATTATAACAAAAAGTAAAAAATAATGCGTTTTTTTCAAAATCGTCGCTCTATTTTTGTTTATAGCGCAAAAAATAAAAACCGCAGGGGTGATCAAATACCATCAAAAGAAAGCTCTATTTGTGGGAAAAAAGAGCACGTCAATTTTGTTTGGGAGCCACGTCGCATGACCGCGCAATTGTCAGTTAAAGCAACGCAGTGCCGAATCGCAAAAAGTGGTCTGGTCTTTGACCAGCAAAATGGTCCGGTCTGAAAGTGGTTAAAATCCATACCAGACTCGAAGGGCATGGTATGCATTGTGGGGGATGGTGAGAACCCTACAAATTATTTTTTTTTCATTATTTTTAATTGTCAGCATGTTTTTTTTTGCATTCAGCTGTCAGCAGGCAACTGACAGCTAATGAGTCATCTGTTGTTAAGGACAAGGCAGACGCTCCAACTTAATGCGATAAATTACCGCATGAAAAAATGTGGTAATTACCGCGTGATTGAACAAACACCTCATTCTTTATTTATAAATTCTTAGTGAATTGTACTTTCAAACCTGATTTACTGCAAGTGTTATTTTACTGCATTTTATTGGCCGTTATTTAACTCTTAGTAGGTAGACCCCTATGACTATGAGTTGGTGGTAAGGTCATCGGTTAGGGTGAAGGGTAAGGCTCGGTTCAAGTCTCTCATCTTTTCATTTCCGTTTGGTCCTATGCCACATGTTGTCATTTTTGTGTCTGATTGTTGATTGAAAATGCCTTAAAATACCTTTTTGTAACACTTATTATTGTTTTATTTATTATAATATTAATATAATTATTATCATTATTATTGTAAAATGTTTCCTCCAGAACTCACACTTCAGCCACATGCCTCAGCACAAATATCCTCACACATATATGCAAAATATGACAGGGGGTGTGTCAGACTGATCCTGTAAGACCCCTTTCACACTGGGCCACCACCGGCGTCAGCAGTAAAGCGGCGCTATTTTTAGCGCCGCTTTACCGTAGTTTTAGCAGCGCTATTTGGCAAAAGGGGTTGAATCTGCCCGCAAAATGCCACCGCAGCAGCGTTTTGCCGGCAGTATGACAGCGCTGCCACATTGATTTCAATAGGAAGGAGCAGTGGAGGAGCAGTGAGTTCACCGCTCCAAAGAAGCTGCTGGCAGGACTTTTTCTGATGCCCTGCCAGCGCAACGCTCCAGTGTGAAAGCCCTCGGGCTTTCACACTGGAGTGAATAGAGCAGCTGTTTTAGGGCGGATGGCAGACGCAATATTTAATGCTATAGCGCCTGCAAAACACCCCAGTGTGAAAGGGGTCTTACTAAATGCTGATTACGAAGTGCACTAGGTCTAACTCTGGTGCCTATTTGACTGCTTAAGACCCCATGCTGTAACAGGGAAAAAAAGACATTTACTACAATATCTGGCTCCATATCTGTTTCTGTGGCTTCAGCATGGTATTTAAGTCAATCCAAAACCTTTTTCTTGGTTTGGATAGAATTGTAAGGAGTTAGAGCTTCTGTCAGGTATTTATTGTTGTCTTTGTCCCTGTTGCAGAGATTCACCCTCTCCATTGGGCTCAGTGACTAATAGGGTAGAAAATTCCAGGGAATACAAAATGCTGACTCTTCTGAGCAAAAGTCATCCATGTGCACTTTCAAAGGTGGAAAGACTCTGCGCGGAACTCCTTAGTGTCCAAAGCCAGTGTCATGGTGATGGATTCACTCTCTGCTCTGTTACTTATCTATTCTTTACAATACAAAGCCCGTCTGAGCACTGCCTGCATTAGATTCCTCATGCACTGTTTGCAGACTATGATAACTGTCCTGATTTGCATCATAGCAGCATGTTATGGATCATGGTGCTGTCTACAGCTAGACAAGTGCAGAAGATGGATGGTTTGTGATAATGATGTATGGGAGACATATGGAATAATGAAAAATCTATCTGGAGAAAAGAAACATACATATCTATCATCAAATATACTCAGATTGGGTTTTGGTTAGCACAGCCGCTTATAGCTGCACCGAGGTCTTCAATTCAGGTCTCCTCAGTGCTCAATGTGTTTGGCGTTTGCATGTTTTCTTTGTACTGGTATAGTATTCCTCTGAATGCTCCAGTTCCTTCAACAATCCAAAAATGTACCAACAGGCTTGCTCTGTGTGTAATTGTATGAGTATGAAGTAAGCTTCCCTGGTGCAGATATCATTGTATAAGGTACAGTATTCTTCCAGGAACGATATTTGGTGCAGATCTTCTCCCAAGTAAGGCGTATATCTCAAACCTTCTCCCAGGTATAGTACATGGTCCAGACCACTCCCCAGGTAAAGTATATGGCCCAGACGCTCTCCCAGACAAGGTATATGGCCCAGACCTTCTCCCAGGTAAAGTATATGGCCCAGACCTTCTCCCAGGTAAAGTATATGACCCAGACACTCTCCCAGTTAAGGTATATGGCCCAGACTTTCTCCCAGTAAAGTATATGGCTCAGATTCTCTCCCAGGTAAGGTATATGGCCCAGACCTTCTCCCAGGTAAAGTATATGGCCCAGACACTCTCCCAGTTAAGGTATATGGCCCAGACTTTCTCCCAGGTAAAGTATATGGCTCAGATTCTCTCCCAGGTAAGGTATATGGCCCAGACCTTCTCCCAGGTAAAGTATATGGCCCAGGCCTTTTCACAGGTAAAGTATATGGCCCAGACCTTCTCCCAGGTAAAGTATTTGGCACGGACCTTCTCTAAAGTAAATTATTTAGTCTAGCCCTTATCCCAGGTGAGGTTTATGACCCAAACCTTCTGCCAGGTAAGGTTTATGGCCCAAACCTTCTCCCAGGTAAGATTTATGGCCCAGACCTTCTCCCGGGTAGGGTATATTGCCCAGGGTTTCTTCCGGGTAATGTACTGTACATACTGTCTAACCAAGGTAACACCCACGCCCATGTGAATACAATGTGATTAAAAAATGATTACAATATGCAGCTGCTGTCCAATATTCCCAATATGGACTGTTTGCCGATACAATGTTAGGCAGCGCTTGCTTTTCCAATTCTGTGATGTAAGTGGTCACAATATTATTAAACTGTATATACCAATATCAACTTACATACACTTATAATGCTGGAAATTATCAAAAATAAATACCCTTTCATGCAAAATTAAATAAAATTGTGCAAATACAAAGTCCATATACGTAGTGCAGTCCTAAGTTTTGGGGTGCTTGTTTAACAGGGAACCCCTTGTAGTGACTATTCCACCTTGTGCACACAACAGTATCACCACACACTCACCAGATGGCCATGACTCTCTTCTTGCTGTACAGCAAGGGAAATCTAAAAGGCTTATGGGTCCTTAGGGAGACCTATTCTGATGGTCCTGGTGGTTTCCTGATGTCAATTCTTATACCTGATATCACTCCAGTGGGTTCAGAAAGCAGGCGGTGTGATGGATGGGAAAACAGAAGGAACGGGAGAGGGAGATGGGAAAAAAGAGACACCTTTGTGTATCAGCACAACCTTAATTCAACAGATTGTAAAGAATGAACACTCAGAAAATAAATAGGTGAACTCACAAGCCTTTTTACCACTGATTCTCCTTCACCCTGGTTGTTTAAACATAAAATGCAGGAATTTAGAGGATGGATGGAAGGTAGCATTGTAGTTTTTTGGTAGTTAAATAATACATTGTTTAACAAAGTCTATACCTTTAGACCAAGGGTCTCTAAATGTTCTAAAGAAAGGGCCAGTTTATTGTTCTTCAGACTTTAGAGGAGCTGGATTGTGGCCATCAGGAGTGGAAATTTTCCTGGCATGAGTGTAAGTAAACATCACCATAATTGGTATTAGGGAGGAATAGAGGCCCATCAATGCTATCATTAGGAGGAATAGTGCTCCATTGTTGGTGTCAGTTGACAGAACAGTGTCTTGTATCAGTGCGAGGAATGGTGCGCCAAGGGTCAGATTAAGGCACGTAAAGGGCCGCAGTTTGGAGACTACCGCTCTAGACCAAAAAGAGTGACAAGTGAGGAGGAAAGAGGAACAGAGGGATTTTGTTTAAAATGAGAGACAGTCCCTCGAAACAAGGGGCAGTTGGGGGCTATGATAATGTATAATGGCCCAGACATTCTCCCAGGTAAGGTATGTGCCCAAAATCTATTTCCAGGTAAGGTATTTGATTAAGACCTTCTCCCAGGTAAGGTATATTGCACAGATTTTCTCCCAGATAAAGTAAATGGCCAAGAACTTCTCCCAGTTAAGGTAAATGGCCAAGGTCTTCTACCAGTTAAGGTAAATGACCCAGACATTATCGCAGGTAAGAAATATGGCCCAGACATTATCCCAGGTAAGGAATATGGCCCAGACATTATCCCAGGTAAGAAATATGGCCCAGACATTATCCCAGGTAAAAAATATGGCCCAGACATTATCCCAGGTAAGGAATATGGCCCAGACATTATCCCAGGTAAGAAATATGGCCCAGACATTATCCCAGGTAAAGAATATGGCCCAGAACTTATCCCGGGTAAGGAATAAGGCACAGACCTTGTTACAGGTAAGGTATCTGACCCAGACCTTCTCCCAGGTAAGTTATATGGCCCAAACCTCTCCAGTAAGGTATATGGCCCAGACCTTCTTCCAGGTAACGTAATTGGCCAAGACGTTTTCCAGGTAATGTATATGGCCTAGACCTTCTCACAGGCACTCACTTCTGGGTCTCTGACTTCTCGTCCTTCTGATTTTATTGGTATTTCCTAGAGATCTCTGTGAGCACAGAATTTCTGCAGTTTTGTGTGTGAGCCATGAGCCTCATCTGCTGAGAAACGTCCTTCCAATTTAATGCCTCTGCATTGTCTGCAGCTATTTGCGGTCCCAGACTCCATGCTCCTCGTTCCAGACGTGCTGCGACATGACTGATTTTTGGCTATTTCCATTAGACATTGTACAACTAAAGCACTTTATCTTTAATTCCAGCCTGCTGTCAATTCATATGGTATAATGGAAGCCGTGAACCCTTCATGAAAGGAGTGCGGGTGCAGCGCATGGCTGGGGGACACAATGTTCAATGTGTATTTATACACACAGGACTTTCCATATAATTATGAAGTCATGAGATGATAACTGCTGGGAAGACTGTAATTATCGTATTCACAATGTGACATGGAACGTTACACTTTGTTTCATGATTATAGGAAAGGTTTTGTATTGAAGAAAGCAGCAGAGAGGATTCAGAACCTTTCTATGTAATGTGCTGGGAGGAAAGCCGGTTACAGTGAATGAATAATCGCGGACTTTGTGCCGCAACATTGAAAGGAAAACAAAAGACGCGGGCTGAAGGCAAAGAGGATGATGGGAAATTCTAGACCGCCAAAATTCATTGTCAACCTGCTGCGTGCACTTGTATACTCTCTATCTACATTGTTATATTTGTTTCCTAACAGTTTTTTATATGTCTATTTTTATGCTATAAGTTAATTGATATTACTTAACCACTTCAGCCCCAGAAGATTTTACCCCCTTCCTGACCAGAGCATTTTTTGCGATACGGCACTGCTTTGCTTTAGCTGACAATTGTGCTGTCGTACAACGTTATACCCAAACAAAATTGACATTCTTTTATTCTCACAAATAGGGCTTTTATTCTGGTGGTATTTGGTCACCTCTGTGGTTTTTATTTTTTGCGCTATAAACAAAAAAAGAGCGTAAATTTTAGAAAAAAAGCAATATTTTTAACTTTTTGCTATAATAAATATCCCCCAAAAAATATAAAAAAAAAAACAAATTTCTTTCTCAGTTTAGGCTGATATGTATTTTTCTACATATTTTTGGTCCAAAAAAATAAATAAGCATATATTGATTGGTGTGTGCAAAAGTTACAGCGTCTACAAAATAGGGGATAGATTTATGCCATTTTTATTATATATATATTTTTTTTTAACAGTAATGGTGTTGATCTGCGATTTTTATAGTGACTGCGACATTATGGCGAACATATCGGACACTTTTGACACTATTTTGGGACCACTGTCATTTATACAGCAATCAATGCTATAAAAATGCAATGATTACTGTGTAAATGACACTGGCAGGGAAGGGGTTGAACACTAGGGGGCGATCAAAGGGTTAAGTGTGTCCTAGGGAGGTGTTCTAACTGTGGGGGGATGGGCTTCCACTGACATAACAGCAATCACTACTCCCGATGACAGGGAGCAGTAGATCCCGGTCATGTCACTAGGCAGAACAGGGAAATGCCTTGTTTGCATCTCCCCGTTCTACCTCTCCACAACGCAAAAGCGGGGTACCGGCGAACATCGAGTTCCCGGGACCCGCTCCTGCAGCGTGCGGCGAGCGCGTGCCCATTAGGCGGCAAATTTAAAGGGGCGTACAGGTACGCTCATTTGCCTGCCTGTGCCAAGCTGCCGACATACATCTGTGTGCGGCAGTCGGAAAGTGGTTAATCAATACCTATTGCCATTTTTCTTTCTTTTCATATTAGAACCTCTGTCAGATTTTTGTTTGCCTCAAGGCTGTATTTTCACCGGAGCATAGCATCTTTGAGCGATTTTCCAGCTTTTTTGTACGTTTTTTTTTCACAATTTTGGCGTGTTTTTATGTGCGATTTTCACATTTTTACACAGCGTTTTTTAGCTTTGCCAGCTTTGCTCAGAAAAACCTGGCCAATAATTCAGGGGTCTTCGTCCCCGGAGTCCAGAACGTCCAAGCGGACTTCCTGTCTCGCACACAGACAACAACGAGTGGTCTCTTCATGTGCATGGAATGGATCGAATGGATCCTGTCCTTGGGAGTCAATCCCGAAGTAGACCTATTTGCATCCACCTGCAACTTCAAGTTCAAGAAGTATTACACTCGGGCCGTTCCAGCCAGGCCTTCGAAGTAGATGTTCTGACAGATAAGTGGAGCTTCAACAGGGCATACGCCTTTCCCTCGCTCCCAATCATCTTCAGGTTTTTATGGAGACTCCAGGCGGAAGCAGTCAAGGTGGTGGTGATAGCACCTTCCCGGCCGAATAGGCCATGGTTTCCCCTCTGCTTCCAGGACCCGGTTTCTCTTCCTCTCAGGCCAGACCTTCTTTCTCAGGGGGCCGTCCTGCAATCTTGCCCAGTATTACTGAGACTGATGGTCTGGTTCTTGAGAGGGAGAGGCTAGAATCTCTCAAGTGCACTTCAAGAATGATTTCCACCCTTATGAGCTCGAGAAAGGCGAGCACGAATAAGGTCTATGGGAGAATATGGGCCAAGTTTGTTGAATTCTCATTCTCTAAGGTAAGATTGTTCAGAGATCCAGGAGTCCAGGATATCCTCAGCTTCCTCCAATCTGGCCTATATCTGTCTCTATCCATTTGTTTCCCTCAGGGTCCAAGTCTCAGCCTTATCAGCATTTTCCGGAACATCATGGGGTGTTCATCCTCTAATCCGACAGTTCTTCCGTGGGGTGCCAAAGACTTAGGCCCAAAAAAAGACCAAGATTCCCCAAATGGGATATATCCCTTGTTCTCGACTCACTGACTTCAGTAACTCAGGATCCGATCCGCTTTCTGTCAAAGACCTTTCCGCAAAGGTCGTCTTGCTAGTTGTTATCACTTCGGCCAAAAGTGTTTCTGAGATTGGCTCCTTGGGTCATGAAGAACCATTCCTGACTTTCTTTCCGGACCGAGTGGTCCTCATCTCTATGCTTGGCTCAAATCCGAAAGTCACTTCAGTGTTCCATGAGAACCAAGAAATTGTTCTCCCTACATTCAGGGCCTCGGGGTCCACCAAAGTTCATCCTCCTAGATGTAGAAGAAATACTGAAGGAATACCTGCAAGTTACTTCCTCCTTTAGACGCTCTGACTACCTGTTTATCTTGCACTCCAGCAGTAACAGAGGGAAGTGAGCTTTGACCAGAATGATTGTGGCCTGGATCATCCACTCCATCCAGCAGGCTTATAGGGCTAAGGGCTTGGTTCCTCCAGAGGCGGTGATGGCACATTCCACCAGGGGTATGGCGGCTTCGTTGGCAGCAGCCCTGCATGTGGCTCCAGACATCATTAATACCTTTATGTAACATTACTGCATAGAGCCTGCTTCTCTATCTTATGTGAGCTTTTGTTTAAGAATCCTGTCAGTTGATGGGCCAAATTACATTTCTTTTGATCAGCATACCCACCCCTGTGGTCTGGCTAGTTATTTCCCACATGTAGACTGTCATGGAGTCTGTCAGGAAAATGGAAAATGTATTATCAAATACTTACTGTAATTTTCCTTTCCTGATGGACTCCATGGCAGACGGAGTTCCCACCCATCAGTCAAGAGTTGGCTAGTTACGGAACACAGTCTCTAGTGGTGAGCACAAATTTATGGGATTGGGGTCCTATTGCAGTGGAGAGAAGGCAGGGTTAACCCACACTTAGATTGCCATGGAGTCCATTACGGTAAGTATTTGATAATACATTTTCTGTTTTTTTTTTCTCCTCCAGCATGTTGGAGCTTCAAGCTACAAATCACTGAGGTGTGAATGGAGCCTGAAGTTGTCAGCAGGTTAGGTTTCCCTATAGCAAGATCTACCTGTAGGCCGTTTTTACATTGTGGTTTTTGCACAGTTAACGCATGGTTTCCAAAAGACTTTCTATTAAGATGCATGTTACATAGTTACATAGTTAGTCAGGTTGAAAAAAGACACAAGTCCATCCAGTTCAACCTTAAAAACAAATAAAAAATAAATAAATAATCGTACAATCCAAATACCCAATTTTATGCCCACAATTGATCCAGAGGAAGGCGAAAAAAAAACCCCAGCAGAGCATGCTCCAATTTGCTACAGCAGGGGAAAAAAATTCCTTCCTGATCCCCCAAGAGGCAATCGGATTTTCCCTGGATCAACTTTACCTATGTTAGTACCCAATTATATTATGTACATTCAGGAAAGTATCCAGGCCTTTCTTAAAGCAATCTACTGAGCTGGCCAGAACCACCTCTGGCGGGAGTCTATTCCACATTTTCACACCTCTAACTGTGAAGAAACCTTTCCGTACTTGAAGATGAAATCTCTTTTCCTCTAGACGTAAAGAGTGCCCCCGTGTCCACTGGGTTGACCGTACAGAGAATAACTCAACACCAAGTTCACTATATGGACCCCTAATATATTTGAACATGTTGATCATATCCCCCCTTATTCTCCTCTTCTCAAGAGTGAATAAATTTAGTTCCTCTAATCTCTCCTCATAGCTGAGCTCCTCCATGCCTCTTATTAGTTTGGTTGCCCTTCTCTGCACTTTCTCCAGTTCTCCGATATCCTTTTTGAGAACTGGTGCCCAAAACTGAACTGCATATTCCAGGTGAGTGCTTATTAATGATTTGAACAGGGGGGCAAAATGATATCTCTCTCTCTGGAGTCAATACTTCTCTTAATACAAGAAAGGACTTTGCTCGCTTTGGAAACAGCAGCTTGGCATTGCATGTTGTTATTGAGCTTATGATCTACCAAAACCCCCAGATCCTTCTCCACTGTGTTTTTGGTACATTTTCTGAAAGCACACTAAAGATGCAGCATGCATGACTTTGATGCACTTTCAGAAAACGCTGCAAAAACGTGTGACCTAATAGAAAGTCTATGGGAAACTATGGGTTACCTGCACAAAAATCTCAGATACACCTACACTGCATCCAAACCACAGCATGGCAGGGTAAAATTGGCTTTATTGTCTGTTCTAGTGACAACTGTAAAATTTTGGATTTTCTTAACTTTCTGTCTCACGGATAAATCAAGAAGGTGAATCTCACCAATGGGACACAGACAGCAATTAAATCCTGACCGGAGGGGTGGGGTCTAAGGGTCCAACTCCTTTATCACTGCATTAGCAGCATTGGCTTTAGATACACTTTAAAGCGGAGTTCCACCCAAAAGTGGAACTTCCGCTTATCTGCCTCCTTCCCCCCTCTGGTGCCACAATTGGCATCTTTCAGGGGGGAGGGTAGAGCGGGTACCTGTTTTTGACACATCAGACCTCGACAGAAGTCACTGTCAGGCCAGTAGGACACTTCGCGCATGCGCAGTAGGGACCCGGCTGTGAAACCGCAAGACTTCACGGCCTGGTTGCCACGCCTGCAATGGCGGGCAGCAGCACCCGACTGCCGATGGAAACGTCATCTGCGGTGCCGACATCGCAAGACTCCGGGACAGGTAAGTGTGCCATTATTAAAAGTCAGCTGCTACAGTATGTGTAGCTGCTGACTTAAAATTTTTTGATGGGGAGGCGGAACTCCGTTTTAAGTTTTATAATAAAATTAGAAAATGCTTGAAGGTGGGTAATAATACATTTTACATTTTTTGTTATGTTTTGAAGAAATGTGCAAAATAGATCGATGAAGAATTTAATAGTACACATTCCATTAATTATTTAACTGCACCACAATATTCTCCTGAGCTAAGCAGATCAATCATTGTGATAGAACATTTCTCATATAATTATTACTATGCACAGACAGATCGGCTATGTTGCCCATCTGCTCATCTCTGATGACTCCCCCCATGTTTGGTGCACCAATGTCTCTCAATTTTGTTTGTACATTGCGATAAAAAGTAAAGAATCTTCTTCACTCCAGGTGGATCCAGACCAGGCATGTACTGGCCATCGGGACTACCGGGAGTTTCCATGTGGGCCGATGGCTCAGTGGGCCAGTTTGAGCGATAACCTGGGAAAGTAGAGGCTGTGTGGTCCCCACTGTGTCCTCCACCCCCTCTGTGTCCTCCAACTCCATTGTGCCCACCACCCCCCCTCCACTTTGTCCCCCTGTGTCCTCCACCCCCACTATGTCCCCCTGTGTCCTCCACCCCCCACTGTGTCCCCCTGTGTCCTCCACCCCCCACTGTGTCCCACTGTGTCCTCCACCCCCCACTATGTCCCCCTGTGTCCTCCACCCCCCACTATGTCCCCCTGTGTCCTCCACCCCCACGGTGTCCCCCTGTGGCCTCCACCCCCCCCCCCCCACACACACACACGCTGCCCCCCTGTGTCCTCAACCGCTCATGCTGTCCCTCTGTGTCCTCCACCCCCCACTGTGTCCCCCTCTGTCCTCCACCCCCCAAACAGTATATATACTGTTTTTGTGCATTTTTTCAAAATTAAAGTGGGCTGGTCTGGATGAAGTCCAGGGCCAAATTTTTGTCCCAGGTCAGCCCTGATCCAGACCCACCACATAATCAGTGTAAAAGCACAGGAGCTACCCCAATCTGCAGATGGAAAGGGAAAGATAACATGTTCAGTATTTCTACAGTCTAAAAAAAACTCAAAACTAAAGATTAAACCTGTTACTGGATGTGTAAAATACAAATGTTACGCAGAAGTCTGAAATTTAGGAATATGGTGTACAGGTCCCATTTACAGTGAGATACGGGGTCTATAAGTCCCCAGATCTCACCTCTAGGCTGGGAAGCCTGAAATAAAATAAAAAAGATCTCAACTTCCCAGCTGAAGCGACTGCATTTTTTTTAAATGCAGAGGCCCGGCATGATGTCATAACTTCGGGGACCATCTGGCCCTCCGGAAATCTTCATCGTCAACATTTGGCGCCAGTTGGTACCATTCTCCAGCTCACCGTCTACACAGCTGAGTCGGCAGAAGCACCGGTGGAGAGGGGAGGGGGGTGTCCCCTCCCACCACCTGTAAGAACGATCAAGTGGCTGTATGGTGCAGGGAACCGCAGGCTCTAAAAGAAGATATGTGAATGATGCCTGCAGCTGAAGCAATCATTCAGATATACCCACTCACATTCTGCGACGTTATATGACATTGGGAAGGCGGGAAGTGGGTAAATAACAGTTTTATCTACAATTCTGAATTCTCGCCATATCTGTCCAAAGTGATTTGTGGAGACTGTACTGAAATATACATATTCTGTGAGCTACCATATTGCACCTATGACATCATCAACTATTATCTTTGATTTTATGATGCATTGTAATAACATTGCCAACTTTTACTACGTTGGGTGTGAATGATCACATGATATCATCCATAGTTACATAGTAGGTGAGATTTAAAAAAGACAAGTCCATCAAATGTGTGTGATTATATGTCAGTATTACATTGTATATCCCTGTATGTTGTGGTCGTTCAGGTGCTTATCTAATAGTTTTTTTAAACTATCAATGCCCCCCGCTGAGACCACCTCCTCTGGAAAGGAATTCCACATCCTTGTCGCTCTTACAATAAAGAACCCTCTGCGCAATTTAAGGTCAAACCTCTTTTCTTCTAATTTTAGTGAGTGGCAACGTGTCTTATTAAACTCCCTTCCACAAAAAAGTTGTATCCCTATTGAGAGAATATGTTCAGTGCTCACAACCTTTCCTCATAACTAATATCCTCCAGACCATTTATTAGCTTTGTTGCCCTTCTTTGTACTCCATTTCCAGTACATTCTTCTTGAGGACCTGTGCCCAGAACTGGACAGCATACTCCAGGTGCGGCCGGACCAGAGTCTTGCAGAGTGGGAGAATTATCGCTTGGTAATTATTTTGGTTACTGAAGCCCCCCAACTCTCTTGTGAAGACTGAGGAGAAGAATAAATTCAATACCTTCGTCGTCTCCCCATCCTTTGTAACCAGATGTCCTTCCTCATTCTTTATGGGGCCAATATGGTCTGTCTTCCCTTTTTTAACTGTTTATACACTTAAAGGATTTCTTGGAATTTTTTTTTCTTGATCATACATCACGGGACACAGGAGCTCATTACATAGTGGGTTATATAGGCATCTCTGGTGATTGGACACTGGTTAACCCCAGTTAAGGAGAATCCCTCCCCTATATAACCCCTCCCATATGAGAGGCACCTCAGTTTTTTCGCCAGTGTCTATGGTGGTTGGTCACGTAAAACATGTGCTATGAAGAAAGCTCTGTGCAGGTCACTGCGGGGGCCTAAGGGCTACAACAAACCGGATCCATATCTCGGGCCGATATTTTGACTCCCAAGATGGTATGGTACCCGGGCCTCGTCATCCGAAGAAACGAGGTTTTGCCTGTAAGTCCTCTATTGGAAGACTGGGCTCTGGGAAAACCAGACTTGGTGGACTATTTACATAGTGGCACGAAAGTTTCTGGCAGAGTCTTTTACAAGGTCCAGGTAGGAGGTTCTTCTGAGAAAGAACCCCAAAAAAAACGGAAGGTTGGCACAACTCTGCCCGCCGTGATGGGTGAAGGCTGGAATCTATCTGTTTTCAGCAATTCCTGCGGCGAGGACAGGTAAGGGAAGTTAATCCTATATATAATTATATTATGGATTTCTTCATTTGAGTAGTAGTATGTCTTACCTGGTTTCCACCACTACAGGGAGTAAGAGCAGCCTGATGCATACTTACCAGTGAAGCCTGGTTCTCCAGAGGTCTCACGTCTCCACTGCAATCCCTGCCACAATAAAGGTAATACAGGGGTCCCACGTAGTCTGGGGGTCCCACGCAGCTCTGATGGAGATTCCCTTTCCCCCCTGGATTCCGGCGGTCCTCGTGCACGCGCACCGAGCATGGTCCCGGGCTAATGGAGGAGGGGGGGAGTGTGGTTGTGAGCCGTGCACGTTGGTGTGCATGGCGCTGTACTGCGCAGGCGCCAGGCGGCAGTTTTAAAAAGCCCAGAGCGTCAGGGGGCTGTAAGTGTGAGACACAGGAGCTGTGGGCAGTAAGCATCCCAAGGGATTGGATCCAGGCAAATCTTAGACACCTACTCAGCATCAGGTTGTGCAGTATTAAGCATATATATTTATTGTGAGACTTTAAGCACAACAGTGATTGCACTTTGTACTAGTACCTCTGCTTTGTAGCTTAGGACTATGTCTCCTCGTAAGAGGGTCTCAGGGGGAGGTAACAAGGGCACTGGTAAATCACCGCCTAGGTCCAGGGGTTCTAAAAATTCCTGCAAGTTACCATCCCCCCCTGCAAGACTGGAGCCAGCCTCTCAGGACGAGTCAGTGCCCCTGTCAGGTTTTGCAGCCTCTCCTAATGTCTCCGCCCCGATATACATCACTGAGGACTCCCTTAGGGCTACATTGGAGGGTTTTGAAGGGAGAATCATGAATTTTATTTCAGCTTCCCTGAAAGATAGCAGGAAAAGGGGTAGATCCCCTCCCTCTGCTGAGATTCCTCTTTCAGATGATTCTTCTGACAATGAGGAGAGATCCCTATCTTGGGACAGGGATCTTGAGCAGTCGGAGGAATCAGAGGAAGAGGAGACAGTCCCCTCCTCCCAGGCGCTCAGAAAGCAGGTGCAGTATTATACTGAGTTGGTGCGTACCACATTCAGAATGCCTGCTGCTGAAGTCGCTACGTCCTCTGTTTCTTCCCTGGGAGTCAGGAAAGTCCCAGCGACTGCTTTTTCCTTTCCAATTCATCCCTTAATGGATAAATTGTTGTATGAGGATTGGGGACATTCCGATAAACTGCTCCTCCTAAAAGGTTTTCTATGCATTATCCTCTGGAGGAAAGTTTCACCAAGAAATAAGGGGTCCCATCTGTCGATGCGGCTGTTTCTTGCGTAAATAAAAACCTGACCTGTCCGTTGGATAATGCTCAGGTATTTAAAGATCCAACTGATAAGAGGTTGGAAACATTATTAAAAGCCTCCTTTTCCATGACTGGCACTGTAGTGCAACCTACAGTCGCAGCCGTAGGGTTGTGTCAGTTCCTCAAGGAACAGGTTAAGCAGATGCTTGGCCTCCTTCCCAGTGAGGAAGTGGAGAATTATGCAGAAATACCTCAAATTCTGTGTTTCATGATTGATGCGATTTTGGATTCTGTCCAACAAGCATCTCGTTTGTCTCTCCTGTTGGTACACATGCGAAGGGCCCTATGGCTAAAGAATTGGGCAGCTGAGCTATCATGCAAGAAGCATTTGATTGGGTTCCCGTTTAAAGGGGAACATTTGTTTGGAGAAGAATTAGACAAATTCGTCCAAAAAAATTTCAGGGGGTAAATCTACTCTCCTTCCAGTCAAAAGGAGCAAGCGTCCTTCATTCAGGCGTGCTCTCTCTCCTGGAGAATCAAGCTCTAAGCAGTGACGACGGCCTTCTCAACCCTCCTCTACAGGAAAGGCTCAAGGCCGAGCCCAGGGACAGAAAAAGACTTGGGGGCGAAAGCCTGCCAAGCAGAGCCCAAAAGCTTCCTTGTGAAGGGGCGCCCCCGCTCGACCGAGTGGGGGGAAGGCTCCTGCAGTTTGCGGAAGCCTGGCGGGAAGAGATCCAGGACAAGTAGGTGATCTCTTCGGTATCTCTGGGCTACAAGCTAGAGTTTCAGGAGATTCCACCTTCTCGCTTTCTAAGGTCAAGGATCCCCAGGGACCCAGTAAAGCAAAAACCGCTATTTCTGGCCTTAGATCACTTACTATCCCAGGGGGTGATAGTAGAAGTGGACCCAAAAGAACAGGGTTCAGGGTTTTACGCAAATCTCTTCACCGTTCCAAAGCCAAATGGAAGTGTCAGACCTATCCTAGATCTGAAGGATCTGAACCGGTTTTTACACATCCCCGGTCCTTCCGAATGCAGTCAATTCACACTGTGGTCTCCTCCCTGCAAGGGGGAGAGTTTATGGCATCAATAGACATCAAGGATGCATATCTCCATGTGCCAATTTTTCCCGCACACCAAAAGTATCTAAGGTTTGCGGTAGAGCGGCGCCATTTTCAATTTGTGGCCTTGCCGTTCGGGCTCGCTACGGCCCCTCGAGTCTTCACAAAGATTCTGGACCCTCTCTTGGCAAACCTAAGAGATCAGGGTATAGCCATCATGGCTTATCTAGACGACGTGCTTCTCATGGAGAAAACAGTAGCGTTCCTGAACCACAGTGTTACCAGAAGGCTAGAACACCTGGAATGCCTAGGTTGGATTATAAACCTAGAAAAGTCATCCCTACAGTCTGCTACCAGGTTGGAATACCTGGGTATGTTTATCGACAACGCTCAGGGCAAGGTATTTCTTCCAAGTCCAAAAGCCTTGGCCATTGGGGATCTGGTGTGCCTAATTCTGGGCAGGAGATCTTTCCCCATTCGGTTGTGCATGAGACTGTTAGGGAAAATGGTCGCCTCCTTCGAGGCCGTTCCATTCGCCCAGTTCCACTCAAGGCCTCTGCAATGATGCATCCTTGCGGCTTGGAACAGGAAGCCCCAATCCTTGGATCTTCCTATGAGTCTATCCCTAGGGACACGCAAGAGTCTCGTCTGGTGGTTACAAACCGAGAATTTGCTGAAAGGCAAAACTTATTCTTCCTCTTCCATGGAAGGTTATTACGACAGATGCCAGCCTGACAGGCTGGAGAGCAGTGTTAGAGGAGACGTGGTCGCAGGGAAAATGGTCTGCGATCGAGAAGCTATTGCCCATAAATGTCTTGGAGATCTGGGCAGTTTATATGGCTCTCATAAACTGGTCTTCAAGACTACAGGGTCTCCCTGTTCAGGTTCAGTCCGACAATGCCACAGCAGTGGCCTATATCAATCTCCAGGGCGGTACCAGGAGTCTGGTTGCGCAAAAAGAGGTGAATCGCATACTTGTCTGGGCAGAAAAGCATGTTCCATGCCTTTCTGCAGTCTTCATTCCAGGAGTGGAAAATTGGCAGGCGAATTTTCTGAGCCACCAGCAGTTGTGCCCAGGAGAATGGGCTCTGCACCCCAATGTGTTTTGGGACATATGTCGCAGGTGGGGTACTCCAGGCGTAGATCTGTTTGCGTCCAGGTTCAACAGAAAACTGGACAAATTTGTGTCAAGAACAAGAGATACACTTGCTCAGGGGTCAGATGCTCTGACAGTTCCCTGGGATCAGTACAATCTGATTTATGCCTTCCCCCCATGCCCGCTTCTGTCGCGGATCCTGGGAAGAGTCAAGAGGGAGACAAAATCGGTTCTTTTGGTGGCCCCGGCTTGGCCCAGGCGACCGTGGTACGCAGAGATCATGAAGTTGGCAGTAGGCAGGCCGTGGATCCTCCCTCTCCGGCCAGATCTGCTCTCACAGGGTCCAATTTACCATCCTGCTTTACACAGTCTGAATTTGACGGTTTGGCTGCTGAGACCCACAATCTGAGAGACCGTGGGCTTTCGGGGCCAGTCCTTTCTACTCTGGTCAATACCAGAAAGCCGGCCTCCAGGCTTATTTACTACAAAATCTGGAGGGCATATGTTTCCTGGTGTGAACTCAGGGAATGGCATCCTAGAAAATATGTCATTAGCAGGATCTTGGCCTTTCTCCAGTCAGGCCTAGAAATGAATTTGGCTGTAAGCACTATCAAGGTGTAGATTTCGGCCTTGTCAGTGTTTTTTCAGAAGCCACTTGCATCGCTTTCCCTGGTGCGGGCTTTCATCCAGGGGGCTATGCGGATAAGGCCGCCAGTCAAACCTCCGGTATGCCCATGGGATCTGAATTTGGTTCTCTGGGCTTTGCAGGGGCAACCTTTTGAACCTTTTCATCTGGCTTCATCAGGGCCGTCTTTAATATTGATTGGACCCTGGGCAAAATTGTTCTTAGGGCCCCCCTCCCCCCATGCAATTTTGCTCTCCACCTTCTCTGAGACATACAATAAATAGCAGTTAGACTTAAAATCAGTTGCATCAGTTGTATCAAGATGCTGTATCAGATCAGGCAGCGATTGCAATTGGTTGCCAGAGGTTACAGCATATCATTACTGCTTACTGACTGGTTGCTAGAGGTTACAGCACACATTACGTCTCACTGATTAGTTGCTAGAGATTAGAGCACATTTCTGCTTATTGATTGGCTGCTAGAGATTACTGTACAGTAATACTGCTCACTGGTTGCTATAGGTTACAGCACATCTTCTCCTCACTGCATGGGTGCATGATATACCTATGAATGCTGCCTTTATTTACATATCAATGCAGTTGGCCTCAGCTATTTACATATGCATGTCACTGCTATTTACATATGAATGCCAGTATTTACATGTAAACACAGGTCTGCAGGTGAGTCATCTGTACACAACAATAGGGCAGAGCTGGGCAGCATTAGTAACAGCACAGGACTAAAACTTCAAGGGAATGTAAACTGGGATAGTTGGCAAATATGAGGCAGCTGCTTTGGGCCCCACAACAATGACAGGGCCCTGGGCAGCTGTCCCTTTTGCCCTGCCTTAAAGACGGCCCTGGGCTTCATTAGTTCTTTTGACCAAAAAATTGGTTTTCTTGGTAGCCATATCCACGGCTAGAAGAGTGTCAGAACTAGCAGCTCTCTCCAGCAAAGAGCCGTATCTAATTGTTCATAAGGGCTGGGTGGTCATGCGTCCCAACAGGTCCTTTCTACCTAAGGTGGTTTTGGGATTCCATTTGAATCAAGATGTAATCCTACGATCCTTTTTTCCGGACCCACAGTCCGCAGAAGAAGAATCTTTGCACACTTTGGATGTGGTTAGGGCAATCAGTATCTATCTTCAAGCAACTGCTCAGATAGGGAAAACTGATTGCTTATTTATTTTGCCGGAAGGCCCTAGGAAGGGCCAGGCGGCATCAAAATCCACTCTCTCAAGGTGGATTAGACAGATTATTTCTCAGGCCTATAGTGTTAAAGGGAAAATCCCTCCTTTTCAAGTGAAAGCGCACTCTACTAGGGCTGTAAGTGTTTCTTGGGCAGTGCATCACCAGGCCTCCCTGGCTCAGATCTGTAAGGCTTCAACTTGGTCATCAGTCCACACATTCACCAGATTCTATCAGGTGGATGTCAGAGGGCAAGAGGATATCGCCTCTGGGCGCAGTGTACTGCAGGCTGCAGTTTAGGTCCTCCGGTCCATGGCGGTCTATAATTATGATCTGTGTCTCCCTCCCCTCAACCTGAGCATTGCTTTGGGACATCCCACTATGTAATGAGCTCCTGTGTCCCGTGATGTATGATCAAGAAAATAGGATTTTTATATACAGCTTACCTGTAAAATCCTTTTCTTGAGAGTACATCACGGGACACAGGCTCCCGCCCCTCTTGGGTTTTACGTGGTTTCCTATTGCTTTGCTACAAAACTGAGGTGCCTCCCATATGGGAGGGGTTATATAGGGGAGGAATTCTCCTTAATTGGGGTTAACCAGTGTCCAATCACCAGAGGTGCCTATATAACCCACTATGTAATGAGCTCCTGTGTCCCGTGATGTACTCTCAAGAAAAGGATTTTACAGGTAAGCTGTATATAAAAATCCTATTTTGCTCTCCTCAGCTATGTGTCTTTCGTGTTCTATCCTAGCCGCCCAAACTGCACCCTTAAGTACCTTGTTGCATTCTTTGTAAAGTCTGAATGCTGATGATGATCCCTCAGCCTTGTATTTTTTGAAGGCCTTTTCCTTTGTATTGAAAATGTATTTCCCAATGAGATGCATTGCCTTATGCCCTTATTTAATATGCTCTTAAAGCAAACCCATCTCTCCTCCCTGTTTTTTGTTTCTAAGATTTTATCCCAATTATCAAAGCACACATTACGTCTCACTGATTAGTGAAATATCTTCTAGCAAAGTTCATAGTTTAGGGAAGTTGGCTCTTCTTAAATTCAGTGTCTTTGTGTTCCCCTTGTGTTTCCTATTTGTGTGATTTATACTGAAGCCAATTGACCTGTGATCGCTGTTTCCTAAATTGACCTGTATTTCCACATCCGTGATCAGGTCTGTATTGTTGGTAATCAGTAGATCTAGTATCGCCTTGTTTCTACTTTGTGTGTCTACCATCTAAACCATGAAATTGTCCTACAAGACATTTCGGAACTGGCGAGCCTTAGATGAATGCATGGTTCCCTCCGCTCAGTCAATGTCTGGTATATTAAAATCCACCATTATGATAACACTTCCCATCCTTGCTGCTAATCCAAATTGTGATAGGAGGTCCGCCTCCCCCTTCTCTCTCAGGTTAGGGGGCCTATAGCATACTCCCAGTATTATTTTCTCCTTAGCTTCAGGAGCTCTACCCATAAGGATTTCACCTGCTTCCTAGCTCCCTTATTGATGTAATCTCTCAAATTCACGTGTACATTATTCTTGATATATAGGCAAACCCCCCTTTTTACCCTCTCTATTCCTGCGAAAAAGGGAAAACCCTCAAATGGTTGCCAGCCAGTCATGAGAGCTGTTGAATCAGGTCTCTAAAATTCCCACAAAACCTAAATCCTCCTCGTACAACAGTATCTCTAGTTCACCCATCTTGTCCGCCAGGCTCCTGGCATTGGGGAACATGCCACGTAGTTTAGACCATTCGCATACTGTCCTTTTATTAGATGTTCCGAGATTGCAAATAGGACTTGTTACTATATTTACCTCGGGTTTATGTGCTTTAGTCAACCTACCCAATACTACCCTCTAGAGAATGTTCATTGCTGACTATCTCTACCTCTGGGCCCTCCCCCCGTCACCTAGTTTAAAAACCCCTCTAGCTTTTTAGCTATCTTCACTCCCAGCACATCCGCACCTTCCGCAATTAGGTGAGGTCCATCCCTTCTATAGAACTGGTGACCAAGTGAGAAGTCAGCCCAGTCCTCCAAGGACCCAAACCCCTCCTTAGTACACCAGCTCCTTAGCCACTTGTTTACTTCCCTAATCTCCCTCAGCCTTTCTGGTGTGGCTCGATGTACCGGTAGTATTCCTGAGAATACTACCTTGGAGGTCCTTTTCCTCAATTTAGCTCCTAAGTCCCTAAATACGTTCTTTAGGACACTCAATCTGCCTCTAAATTTGTCATTGGTGCCAATGTGCACCATGACAGCCGGGTCTTCACCAGCCCCTTCCAGTAATCTGTCCACCAGATCCATGATGTGCCGAACCCGAGCGCCCGGTAGACAGCATACAATTTGGCCCTTCAGGTATTTGTGACAGATTGCCCTCTCTGTCCCCTGCGGCCTTTCATCACATTGGCTGTGAATGATCATATGACACCATCTCTATGCCAGCTTACACTACATTGGCTGTGAATGATCACATGACACCATTCCTCTATCAGATATCACTACATTGGCTGTGAATGATCACATGACACATCTCTATGCCAGCTTACACTACATTGGCTGAGAATGATCACATGACACCATTCCTCTACCAGATATCACTACATTGGCTGTGAATGATCACATGACACCATCCCTCTACATGATTTTACATTATTATTATTATTATTATACAGGATTTATATAACGTCAACAGTTTACACAGTGCTTTATAACATAAAGGGAGACAATACAGCAACAGTACAACTCATTAAAACAGGGTTACGAGGGCCCTGCTCCTGGGAGCTTACAATCTAATATCTAGAGGCTGGTGGAACAAATGGCACTAACTGTGAGGTATGAACTGATGGGAGAGATATAAGATTGGGTTATTAGCTGAAGGCAGGATAGACTTCCCTGAAGTTTTCAGGGGTTGCTTAAGTGGAGAGAGTAGGAGATAACCAGACATTGAGGCAGGGAGTTTCAGAGGATGGAAGAGGCTCTGGAGAAGTCCTGGATGAGAAGACAAGGGAATTAAAGAGCAAGAGGTCTTGGAAGGACTGAAGAGGAAAGTTTGGGTGATAATTGGAGACAAGATTGATCGGGGCAGAATTGTAAATGGCTTTGTATGTTATTGTTAGTGTCTTGAATTTTATTTGTTGAGCAAAGGGATTAGCACAGGGGCCATCCTTCTACAAGATATCACTACATTGGCTGTGAATGATAGCATGACACAATCACACTGCCAGCTTTAACTATCTGCTAGACATGTGCAGAATGAACAAATTTGTTTAGTTTTGATTTGTTATTTACATACATTGTTTTGGTTAAATTTGTTATAGGAATTAGTTTGATTTATTCAAATCGATTTGAGTTTTTCCAATTCCATTTGAATTGCATTCAAATCTAAATCTATTTTAAATTGAACTTATTCTAAACAAAATTCTAATTTTGGAAGGTGGTTATATTGTTTCTATTCAATACTATTCTATTGTTTTTTTTCTATTCTTTAATTTTCTATTCTATTCAAATTTATTCTATTCGAAATTCAAATTTTTAAAAAAAGTTATATTGGTATATTCTTTCTATCCTATTCATTTCATTTATTTAATTTTCTATTCTATTTTCTATTCCATTCAAATTTATTCTATTCAAAACTTGAATTTCAGAAGATGGTTATATTCTTTCTATTCTATGCTATAGTGCTATTCTAATCAATTCTATTATTTTATTTTCTATTCTATTCTATCTTTTTCTATTCTATTCAAATATATTTTATTGGAATTTTGGGAAATTGTTATATTCTTTTCTTTTCTACTCTATTCTTTTCTATTCTATTTGAGTTTATTCTATTTAAAATTTAAAGTTCAGAAGATTGTTTCTATTTTATTTGATTCTTTTCTTTATTCTATTCCTTTATTTTCTATTCTATTTTATTCTGTTATTTTATTTTCTATTCTATTTTGTTCTGTTTTACTCTATTCTTTTTTTGTTATCTGTTCTGTTTTACTTTATTATATTCTATTCTTTTATTTTCTATTATATTCTTTTATACTCTATTCTCTTCAGAAATTCGAATTGGATTTGAAAACTATTCGTATTTCATCCGAATTTTGATTTGTTATTTAGTCTAAATTTGTTACTATTGAATTTTCGAATAACAAAACATTTGTCAGAATTTCAATCATGAACGACAGGAACTGCACATGTCTAGCATCTGCACTATATGCCCCCATATGGTCAGTGTTGACCTTCCTTTGTTATATTGCAAGCGCATCTTATGGTGGCATATAGAAATCCAATTCAGTCTGTTCTCAGGGTCATAATTTCTTCATCATCTGTGTAGAACCTTTTACCCCGGTAGGTGCTAGAAGTAAGGTTTTTTTAGTTAGAGTAGGTAAATTTAGGCAGGCCTAGCTGGAAGCTAGGTCTGTTTTTTTTTTGATCTGTGTGGGCTGGGAGTGGCTCAGAGTAGGCTGGTGACTCACAGATAGATAATTTCTCGGTTACCTCCCTCTGGCTTCTAGATGATTCTAGAAGAGAGAAGGGGAAGAAAGGTGGAGCTGACTGAGGTGTCTCAGGGAGCCCTGACCAATTCCCATCTAGGATTGGCAGGGGGAAGGCCTCCTTGATATACCTATGGTCAGCCCAGCTGTGGAGGAGTTGTCAGGTGGAAGAACTGAGGATGGAGTACTAGGCTGTCGGGGTCTTTGAGGGTGCACCCCAGTCTGGGGGGTGACCATGGGCCTGGGACTTGGGTGCAGGAAGGATCTATTCAGGAATGCATGAAAGATCTGGACAGGAGGCACAGGAGACAGAGGAAGCTAGTACTGCCGGGCAAGTCTTGAGGAGGGAATCACCGGGGTGTGAAAGGCCAGGAGGGCCGGTTAGTGAAATGGTCTATGTGGAGTACTGGAAAGGCATGCCAGAGAAGAAACAGTCAGATCTGGGTGTGAAGCCAGTGAAGATTGCGATGTGAAAAACAATGGAGTCAAGCAGCTGCAGCCAGGATAGCTGTCAGGGCCTGAAGTGGTATTGCTGGTAGCAGAAGTCCAGTGTAGAACAGGTAGCACTAAAGACTTTCTATTCTATTTTTGTTACACCAAAGGGGCCTGCGGTCCCTGCCTGCAAATGGCAATCTCTAAGGCCTGACTGAGTCAGAGTTGGGTCTAACCATGAACTAGCTGTGTCTGAAGTCAAGTGTTGTGCAGGAGGAAGAGGGAGTAATAGTGTTGTGATGGAGGAGTTTGCGGAAGTGTCTTGTACAAAGAATGTACCGGTACATAGTTCTGTCCCAAATTGACTGTTCTGAAATTCTGCTGAGGATCCCATATATTCTTATCCCTAAAAACAAAATCCCTATAAAAATAACAAAAACAATCACATGGACTATTCATTGTCTTCAAGATGATTGGGAAGTGAATGTCGGGCTGGGCAGGGTGAGAGGTGGGCCACAACTTTCATCAGCCCCTATGGGGGGTACCGCTACGCCTGGATCTCCTTTCCACACATCAGGACATCTTTATAAGCTGTTTGTGAGAATAGGAAGTGATCAGGCAGTTTTTTATCTTCACAGTATCTGAATTTAGGGGAAAGATCCAGTTCTATAAAACTCTGCCTGCTTGGAAATTGATTTTCTCAGCCCTTCGGCCTGCGGCGGCGACTCTGTAAGGTCAGGGAAGCCTCTTCATCTCGCTAACAGTTATCCGCTCATCCTATCAGCCGCTATTTGTCTGCAGCACAGCTCTCATACCTGGGCAAGACTTTGGCATCAGTCATGTTAACGCTGCACTTGGCGATCGATACCTTCAGAATTCGGGCTTGTTCTGCAGTGACATCCAGCAGCCGGCTCCACAGAGATGAGTTAGAGGTGAAGAATGGGCAGTTCTGGAAGAAACTGCAAACTGTGAGCAAATCAATATAATCTCTCAGCTCACTCATCACAATCAAGCATATGGAATGGGGGGGTCAGTAACAAAAATGGTTTTAATTTAAATACATGTTGTGACTCTGGAAAGTTGTGTCTCATGATCACTGAGCACCTGCATCACTGGAGCAAAAAGTGAAGGTGATGTGTGCTGCTGGATCAGTGGGCGAATGTGATAAATGCTGCTGTAGTAGTAAATGAATTGTGTGTGCAGCTGGAGTAGTAAAGCAACTGTGTGTGTATCTGGAGTAGTAAAGGAATGGGGTGTGCAGCTGTAGTGTTAAAAAAAAGTTGTAAAGCGTTGCGTAAACTGTCGGCACTATATAAATCCTGTATGATAATAATAAACTGCGTGGGCAGCTGGAGCAGTAGATGAACTGTATGTGCAGTTGGAGTAGTAAGTAAACTGTGTGGGTAGCTGTAGTAGTAAAGGAAAGTTGTAAAGCGTTGCGTAAACTGTCTCCTTTATAAATCCTGTATAATAATAATAAGCTGTGTGGGCAGCTGGAGCAGTAGAAGATCTGTGCCTTTAGCTGGAGCCCTAGATGAACAGTGTGTGTCTCTGAAGCAGTAGATAAATAGTGTTTGTAGCTAAAGCAGTAGACAAACTATCTACTAAGCTGCAGACAGACAAACTGTTTGCAGGTTAAAAAAAACTAGAGCAGTAGATGAATAGTATGGGAGGTTGGAGCCGTATATGACCTGTGTGCGCTGGAGTAGTAGATGAACTGTGCAGGCAGTTGGAGCAGTGGATAACCTGCATGTACAGATGGGGCAGTAGAAGAGCTATGTACAAATCAAGCAGTAGATGAGCTGTGTGTACGGATGGAGCAGTAAATGTTGATGAGCTGTATGTATGGATGGAGCAGTAGATGAGCTGTGTACAGATGGAGTAGTAGATGAGCTGTGTGTACAAATGGAACAGTAGATGAGCTGTGTGTAGATGGAGCAGTAGAAGAGCTGTGTGTATAGATGGAGTAGTAGATGAGCCGTGTGAATAGACAGAGCAGTAGATGAACTGTGTGTACAGATGGAGCAGTAGATGAGCTGTGTGTACAGATGGAGCAGTAGATGAGCTGTGTACAGATGGAGCAGTAAATGAGCTGTGTGTACATATGGAGCAGTAGATGAGCTCTGTGTTCAGATAGAACAGTAGATGAGCTCTGTGTTCAGACGGGGCAGTAGATGAGCTGTGTGTACAGATGGAGCAGTAGATTAGCTCTGTGTTCAGATGGGGCAGTAGATGAGCTGTGTGTGTAGATTGAGCAGTAGATGAGCTGTGTGTACAGACAGAGCAGTAGATGAGCTGTGTGTGTATATTTAGCAGTAGATGAGCTGTGTGTATAAACAGAGCAGTAGATGAGCTGTGTGTACAGATGGAGCAGTAGATGAGCTGTGTGTACAGACGGAGCAGTAGATGAGCTGTGTGTACAGACGGAGCAGTAGATGAGCTGTGTGTGTATATTTAGCAGTAGATGAGCTGTGTGTACAGACAGAGCAGTAGATGAGCTGTGTGTACAGATGGAACAGTAGATGAGCTGTGTGTAGATTGAGCAGTAGATGAGCTGTGTGTACAGACAGAGCAGTAGATGAGCTGTGTGTGTATATTTAGCAGTAGATGAGCTGTGTGTACAGATGGAGCAGTAGATGAGCTGTGTGTACAGACAGAGCAGTAGATGAGCTGTGTGTACAGACAGAGCAGTAGATGAGCTGTGTGTACAGATGGAGCAGTAGATGAGCTGTGTGTACAGACGGAGCAGTAGATGAGCTATGTGTGTATATTTAGCAGTAGATGAGCTGTGTGTACAGATGGAGCAGTAGATGAGCTGTGTGTACAGATGGAGCAGTAGATGAGCTGTGTGTACAGATGGAGCAGTAGATGAGCTGTGTGTACAGATGGAACAGTAGATGAGCTGTGTGTAGATTGAGCAGTAGATGAGCTGTGTGTAGATTGAGCAGTAGATGAGCTGTGTGTACAGACAGAGCAGTAGATGAGCTGTGTGTGCATATTTAGCAGTAGATGAGCTGTGTGTACAGACAGAGCAGTAGATGAGCTGTGTGTACAGACAGAGCAGTAGATGAGCTGTGTGTACAGATGAAGCAGTAGATGAGCTGTGTGTACAGATGGAGCAGTAGATGAGCTGTGTGTACAGATGGAGCAGTAGATGAGCTGTGTGTACAGACGGAGCAGTAGATGAGCTATGTGTGTATATTTAGCAGTAGATGAGCTGTGTGTACAGACAGAGCAGTAGATGAGCTGTGTGTACAGATGGAGCAGTAGATGAGCTGTGTGTACAGACAGAGCAGTAGATGAGCTGTGTGTACAGATGGAGCAGTAGATGAGCTGTGTGTACAGACGGAGCAGTAGATGAGCTATGTGTGTATATTTAGCAGTAGATGAGCTGTGTGTACAGACAGAGCAGTAGATGAGCTGTGTGTACAGATGGAGCAGTAGATGAGCTGTGTGTACAGATGGAGCAGTAGATGAGCTGTGTGTACAGATGGAGCAGTAGATGAGCTGTGTGTACAGATGGAACAGTAGATGAGCTGTGTGTAGATTGAGCAGTAGATGAGCTGTGTGTAGATTGAGCAGTAGATGAGCTATGTGTACAGACAGAGCAGTAGATGAGCTGTGTGTGTATATTTAGCAGTAGATGAGCTGTGTGTACAGACAGAGCAGTAGATGAGCTGTGTGTACAGATGGAGCAGTAGATGAGCTGTGTGTACAGATGGAGCAGTAGATGAGCTGTGTGTACAGATGGAGCAGTAGATGAGCTGTGTGTACAGATGGAACAGTAGATGAGCTGTGTGTAGATTGAGCAGTAGATGAGCTGTGTGTACAGACAGAGCAGTAGATGAGCTGTGTGTGTATATTTAGCAGTAGATGAGCTGTGTGTACAGACAGAGCAGTAGATGAGCTGTGTGTGTATATTTAGCAGTAGATGAGCTGTGTGTACAGACAGAGCAGTAGATGAGCTGTGTGTACAGACAGAGCAGTAGATGAGCTGTGTGTACAGATGGAGCAGTAGATGAGCTGTGTGTAGATTGAGCAGTAGATAAGCTGTGAGTACAGACAGAGCAGTAGATGAGCTGTGTGTAGCTGGAGAAGTGATTGATCTTGCAGGTGGCACAGATAAATGATATGTGTAGATGGATCAATATGGATTAACTTTTTGTCAGACAGCTGTAGCTGTAAATGAACTGTGTGTCAGTAATTACACATAATTATTGTCCCTATTACGGCATTTTATTGATCTGTTTTGTGGCGGCTCTTTGCAGCAGATCTGGATTGGCATAGGGCTAACGGCTCAGTCTAGTGGGCAGGCCATGAACACCCAGCCTTGTGACGTGGGTAGGTAGCGGTCATGCAGAGCACAGCTGCATCAGCAGGGGAGGCAGCTGCAGCCTCATGCTGTGATACATTGGCGCGGACAGCCTGTGGTGGCATTGGACAAAATCTTGCAAACCTGTGGGGGATCCGTGTGCTGCCTTCGGTCCCCGGCTGCTATTAGCCCTACAAGAAGTCGGATTTGACAGCTCAGAGCTGTCAGACGTGACACATTCCATTACTGAGGCGGGCAGTACCCACGCACACTAAAAATGGGATTTTATCCACAATGATTTTGCATAATCGACCATGAAAAGACTGAGTGTTATTTAAAACAATCACAGTCTCCCAGAATGTGTCTGGACTCCCTGCGCGCCCTGCTTAGCAATCTGAAATGGAAATCTTTTCTGCTGCCACCGGAGCCAAGGAGCTCACTGAAATGTAACATCACAATGGGAGCTGTAAACAGCCTATAAGGCAGGTCACATGGATGCCATGCCATACAAATGTTAGAGAAAATACAGAATGGGATGTCAGTTATGTCCCCCACCATAGAACACTTGTAGGACCTGTCAACAGATTTCTATTCAGATTAAAGCAGTTTATCGCAAAATGCCATTCAATGGGAATGCAAAAACAGCTTGAAGCAGATTGATGCAGCTTAGAATGAGGTTAGTGCACCTGGGAAAGAAGTCAGATCCACTTGTGTAGGAGGTCAGATCCACATGTAATGGAAATCAGTTCCACCTGTGAAGGAAGTAGGATACAGCTGTAGAAAAAGTCCAATCCAGCTGTGAAGACATCAGATCCACGTCTAATGGAAGTCAGATCAACCTGTGAAGGAAGTCGGATACAGCTGTAGAAGAAGTCAGATCCTCTTGCATAGGTAGTCAGATCCACCTGCGAAGAAGTCAGATGTACCTGTAATAGATGTCAGATCCACCTGTGAAGAAATTAGAACTGTAATTGACGTCAGATGTACCTGCAATGGACATCAAATACACCTGTGAAGGAAGTAAGATCCACTTGTGAAGAAGACAGATGTACCTGTAATGGAGTTGTCAGATCCACCTGTGATGATGTTAAATGTACCTGTAAGGCCGGGTTCACACTGGTGTGGCACGACACTCATCCTACTTTGGATCCGACTTTACCCTGCAACTTGACGTCAGAGAAGCAACCAACTTCAATGAACAGGGACATGACTTGGATCCCCGCCAATACCAGGCACTGTGTTTGGTATGAATCTTGAGGTGGAACTCCACGCCAAATTTTAAATAAAAAACCGACATGGGTTCCCCCTCCAAGAGCATACCAGGTCCTTCGGTCTGGTATGGATTTTAAGGGGAACCCCCTATGCCAAAAAAACATCATGGGGGTCTCCCCAAAATCCATACCAGACCCTTATGTGAGCACATAGCCCCAAAGCACCTTGTCCCTATGTTGATGAGGACAAGGGCCTCTTTTGCCACTCTTTTGCTAGCGTTGGCCCAGTCTTCTCCATCATCTTCTTGCCTCCAGTCTTCTGATGTTGACACAACGTTCTCTCCCGATGTAATAAAGTGTGCGCAGTGCGCAACGACTTATATAGGCATGTGGCGTGGTCACCGTGTGATGTCATCCGGTGGCCCGAGGCATGATGGGACGGTGACGTCATAATGGGCGGGGTCCCCGAATGACATTGCGTGCCGGGAGAGAGCGTTGTGTCAACATCGGAAAAAGACCGGAGGGAAGAAGACGACGGAGAAGACCAGGCCAACACTAGCAAAAGAGTGGCAACAGAGCAGAAGATAGCGGAGGAGCCCGGCAGAAGACACCGGAGAGTGGGAGAAGAGGCCGGAGAGAGCGGAGAAGTCAGAAGAGACCCCCCAAGTTGTAAGAGACTCCCGAAGCTGCCTAATAAATTACTTTAAAAACCTGTCTAGTGTGTTTTTTTTATTGACACTTTTTTCCCCCCAGGTGAATGGGTAGGGGTAAGATGTACCCCATACTCATTCACATAGGGTGGGCGGCCGGGATCTGGGGCCCCCTTATGAAAGGGGGCTCCCGGATTCCGATAAGCTCCCCGCCCGCAGACCCCGACAACCAACGGCCAGGGTTGTCGGGAAGAGGCCCTTCTCCTCATCAACATGGGGAGAAGATGCTTTGGGGTGGGGGGCTGCAGTGCGCTCCCCTGCCCCAAAACACCCACCCCCCACATGTTGAGGGCATGCGACTGCTACAGTTCAGGAGGGGGGGGCTTGCTCGCCCCCACTCCCTTTCCTGACCGGCTGGGCTGCGTGCTCGGATAAGGGTCTGGTATGGATATTGGGGGGGACTTCTACGCTTTTTTTTGGTGTATGCGGTTCCCCTTAAAATCTATATCAGACTGAAGGGCCTGGTATGCTCTTGGAGGGGGAACCCATGCCGTTTTTTTTATTTAAAATTTGTCGTGGAGTTTTCCCTCAAGATCATCAGAGCACAAGTCGCATGCCAAAGTCGGTTCAGGCAAGACGGCGATCCGACTTCAATGATATTCAATGGGCTGAAGTTGGATCAAAGTTGGACCAAAGTAGTGCAGGAAGCTTTTTTGGCTCCCATAGGAAAACACTGATTTTCAAACAGCATGCGACATGAGCTCCCAATGTCGGAGCGTTTGTCGCACCAGTGTGAACCCGGCCGAACAGAAGTCAGATCCACCTGTAAAGGACATCATATCCACCTGTGAAAAAATCACATGCACCTGTAGAGGACATCAGTTCCAGCTGTGAGGAAGTCAAATGTACCTGTAATGGAAATCAGATCCACTTGTAGCAGCCTAGTCAGGGAGCTCCTCACAAATTTACGTGCCAGGAATAATTATCCTGGTTGATTGGTAGAGATCTGTTGATTTCTCCCTATGTTTGGCCTCGCTGCACTTTTCTTGTCTACCACTAGGTGGCCAGGTACTTGGTAGTACTATATATGAGAAGGGAAACGCAAGGTCAGGTTATGGGTATGTGGGGTGCCAATGGGCAGGGGTTTTCTTGAATCTTTTGGCCTGCTGGGAGAGCCTATATATATATAGGGGTGGAGTCAGGTGATCTGTGTGCCGTGCCACCTGGACGGCTGCCTGGGTGGACGTGTGTTGTATTGCCTGGGCTACTAGGCCAGAGATTTGTTCTATCCCGGGTACATCTGGCTGCTAGGCTGTCTGAAGGCCTATTCAGAAGCAAGAGAGCGCAGGGTTGGGTCTGCGGCTTGCAGTCCAACCAAAAGTGACGGTTCTGCCGGCCGGAGAACCTGTCATGGTCGGAGGTAGCGGGGAAGCTGTCACCAGTAATGGACTATCTGCCTAATTACCAGGGACCCCAGTGAGTAACTGAAGCAAGTACTGGAGCAGCATTCTCACCAACCGGGGATGGTGAAGAATCTGGAAACTTCAGTGGGTATCAAGCCAGGGACCCAGCCAGCGGAGGTGACCTTTGTAGAGCAGCCTTGTGTGGTAAGCCAGGGACCGAACAGGCCAGCGTGGGAGAAACTTGAGAGGTATCTAGAGTGCCAAGCTAGGGACCCAGCAGAGAGGCAGGAGTGACGCTTGAGGAAGATACCACCGTGAAGATTGGAGGAGCTCAAGGGATTCAGTGGCAGTGAATCAGTGGGTCTAGTGACGGACCGGGAGCTCAGTGTGCTGAAGAACTACAAGGAGCGATTGTAGTGAAAATGAAGGAACTGTTACGTTTGTGTTAGGAACTGTTAAAGACATTTACCATAGGAGACAGTATACCTACACATGCAGTTGTGGCGTCTCGCTGGATGCCTTTCCCTGCATGGCTGACCTCTTGTTGAAGTCTCAGAGTCTGCCAATTAATCTTGCAACTACCTAAGGGTGTCCTGGTCCTAACCCTCTCTTCCCCAAAAAGTTGTTAAGAGAAATAAACTTTCTTTTGGTTCAAGAAGTGTCTGGTGCCCAATAACTACTCTGCACCAACCATGCCTCCCAACCCACCAAATACAGAAGGATGTCAGCTATCCCTGGCTCTGGAGGTTCTCATTAGATCAAAGGAGGCCTGGGACCTTGCTACACACTTGTGAAGAAGTCAAATGCAACTGTAATGGACATCAGATCCACCTATAATTGAAGTTAAATGCACATGTGCAGGAAGGCAGATTCACCTGTAATCTGAAGGAAGTCAGTTTCTTTGATGGAAGTCATAGCCACCTGTGAATAATGTCTGAATGTCTCAAACTAATATCAAACGTGAGCGGAATGCACAAAAATTGTCTGGGATATGATTGTTTTTTAATCTGAACATGAAAGCGTATAAAGCAGGTGTGTGAGCGAATTGCCGGAACAAACAATGGTAATAAAAACATGTTGATTATAGTGTGCGGTCAGCATGGAATCGGGTGACCTCAGCCCGTCATCACCTATGAACATACAGCTTCGGTCTTACACCGACACCTCATTCTCTCCGCCATTAATGGCATCTGCTCCTCGAGGCTGATTATTCTCTCCGTCATTACAAGATAACTAACCTCCCGCAGTTCTTATTGACATTACCACCTGCTGATATTTTCTTGTGTCAGTTTTATTAACCAGCTGCTGCTCAGCCTGCAGTCTAATCGATTCGCTCAGAGCTGCTCCGTCCTGCTATTCACATATATTCAGGTATAAAAAATATGTATTAAAAACAAAAATTATTGGCGCACAAATGAATAAAACCTTTTGTAGAGAACGCTTTGTCCAAATGTTAAGTTAATTGTTGTCTCGAGGAGGACCTGTAAAAAGTCTCAATGTGCAGCTGCTAGACCACTTTGGACTTGGTGGAAGAAAGCAGAAATTGAACCATCAAAAGGACAACGCATCAGAGAGACTCATAGTCTGATGTAAAAAGCATAACAACAATTTATTAAATAAAAATTTTTATTCTCACATAACCATCCCGTTTCACCCACTTATTACCTCAATCGAAATTAACTCCATTGCTTTCGGTTTCCGTTAAGTCTACACACCAATAGAGATGATCGCTCCATAGGCTACGAGCTAAACACATTTATTGACACTTAAGGGGTTAACTTATTCTACTCCGATACTCCCCGCCCCTCCACACAACCCGATGCCATATATCCTGATGTGTGCCACACGCCGCCTTAGCTTTGATAAAGCGCATGCGCGCGAAACATGTTAGCAGGCCGGTTGGCATGGTAACCCCCCTCGCTACGGAGCCTCCCACGTGACGAATAGTGACCCGCAAACCGCTCGGGCAAGCGAAGCGGAGCGCTGCGCTCCAAGCCTTCCGGATACACAAGGTGGACGCCACCTTGTGTCCAACTTGGACCAACACCCTCCAGCGCTTATTGCACCTCCGCCCCGGAGCACAGGAAGCACGATTGATCCTTTCTCTTCCACTCCTCCAGCCCAGCATGACGGTGCCCCAGCCTTACAGTCCAACCATTCATAACAGTGAGTGACTTTGGGAACACAGTTCCAATCATTTATTTTCATTTGCATATGAACTCTACTGGTTCCCCCTGCCTCTGGAAGTTAACCACCTACAGCCCTTTTCACGTGCACAATAGACTACACTGGTAACACAGCCTTGCAGTCACCAACATCTCAAAGTCACAAATAGAAGGTACCAGGGCTAATTTGTCATCAAGCAACTGTTGTTTTATTGCCGTGATTGACTGATGAAAAGGTTTTAAGATCCCAAGAGGATCAAACGTCCTTTATTGAGTCTTTTGTTTTTTTTTATTTAATAAATTGTTGTTATGCTTTTTACATCAGACTATGAGTCTCTCTGATGCGCTGTCCTTTTGATGGTTCAATTTATAAAAAATATGTAGGAAACCTGCCAATCCAGAAATCCCAGGAGTACCATTGCTGATCTATGCCTGAAAATGCTAACCTCCTTGGCTCTTTCTGGCCTCAGTGAGTTTTGAATTACCCACACAAGCATGCTGCCAGTGAAAACAGAATGGCTGACCTGAGCATTTATTCCAGGCCTGTGGCTCAAAGTATTGAAGCCATTGGATCAGTAAGGCAGCCAGGCGACTAGAATTTTCATTAGGAGAGTGACAATGGCAGCTCATGCATTTCAGCACAGGCTTCCTTTTTGTGGAGAAAAAAACTAGCAAATAATAATAAAAAATAATATAACACATACAATTGCTACACCGGTCACATTATAATTGAATATTAAAAATGACCTTTCCTTTTCAATCTGCAGCCGCTGTAATTTTCTGTAAAAAAACAATATGGCTACCGGAAGGTGTTCTGTACACAGATATGTCATTTCCTGCTTGTGTGATTGGCTCACTGATTTCCCCAGAAGTCTAAGATACAAGTCAGATTTCAGGCATCCCCTGCAACAAAAATGTCATTTTTGGTGAGACACTCCCAATAGGAAATCACATCTAAAGAGATGCAGATCCTGCTACTTACCTCATTAGAGCCCTGCAGATGCAGCAGCTGATTGATAATTATGAAACCAAAATCCCATTAGATTCACTCAACACATGGACACAGACAAACACACAAGAATTTCTTCAGAATAACAAAAAGGTAGGAATCTGCAAGAAAGTTTGTTAAAATGCCTGCAATGTCCATCGATCACCCAGAGGAGAATGTTTTTTTTTTCTCAACAAAAGTGGAGTTACTATTTAAGCTAAATTCCAGGGTTTGGATATTTTTTTCATAGTTACAATAGTTTTCTCCAACCTCAGAAAAACAACCCCACACCATAATTCCCCTTCCACCAAATGATTTGGACCAGTGCACAAAGCAAAGTCCATAAAGACATGGATGAGCGAGTTTGGGGTGGAGGAACATGACTGTCCTGCACATAGTCCTGACCTAAAACCAACAGAACACCTTTGGGATGAGACTGCGAGCCAGGCCTTCTTACCCACCTCAGTGTCTTGCCTAACAAATGCTCTTCTGGAAGAATGGTCAAACATTCCCATAGACACACTCCTAAACCTTGTGGACGGCCTTCCCAGAAGAGTTGAAGCTGTTATAGCTGCAAAGGGTGGGCCAACTCAATATTCAACTCTATGGACTAAGACTGGGAGGCCATTAAAGTTCATCAGGGCTAAAGAAATTCATACATATATAATGTATATGTATTATGTTGAGTTCGAATAAGTCCAACAAAAGTTTATTTTGTCATGACAAGAAGAGCAACATCCAACTCATTTCGGGGTTCAAAATGCCCCCTTCTTCCCTTCTGCAGGACTAAAAAAAAAAGATCAGAGCTAAAGAATTAATTTGTTTTGTAATGAAATATAAACTTATAAACATGCTCATTCAAGCTTTGTGCCACTTTCATCCTTTAAATATTTTCCAACCAACTAAATGAAATCTGGGGTGGGGTGGAGCGGAGCAATATTTTGCAATGGCACTGGTGGTTTTTCAGTCCAGTAATCTATGTGATCTAGCGGCAACCATTTTCACGGACCTGGCACAGCATGCTCCATATAATCCTGGTCTTTGTACAGACGTTGGAGGATTTCTACATAAATGTGAACTGTATTTTGTCTCTTCCATTTCGCAGAGCTTTTTGGTTTTAGCAGAAGGAACAAATTGTTCTATAATAGCATTGAGAGACCCGCCAGCTGCATTGTCGTAGTTCCTGATGTCTGCTGGTATGGGCCTAATAGCGCCAATGTTATCTACGGGCCAAATATCTGTGAGCAGCATTTTACCAAACGTATAGTTAGAAAAGACCGGGCATCTGAGATTGCTCTGCTTCGTTATTATTATACTGCAAAGAGCACAAGATATTTATAATCTTGGCAGAATAGTGATGGCGATTTGATTTTCTAAATGCTTGCTTGGTGCCGTACAGGCTCTTATAGTATCCATAGGGTCTGCTAAAAAGCTCTGACTCAAAGCTTGATGACATGGGCATAAACCTAGGCATCCGGATAGCACAAATTTCATGGACAACTATAGATAACTACAGACAGCTCTGGACAACCAATCCTGAGGGTGGAGGTGAAGATTTTTTTACCCCTCCGGCATTTTGTTTTGCCTCCTCCCAACCAAAACTGGCTTGTGAATTGAAGAAGATGTCAGTTTTGCGTCTTCTATCCAGCTAAAGCAAATCTTGTACTGTATAATTTTTAACATGGTAATGTCATTTCAAAAGCAAGTTTGCTGTTTTATCCTTGGCGATCCTGCCATGAAAGGCCTTGTTCTGGCATTTCCTGTTACAGGGTGACAAGGCTTTGTCCCTGTCTCCCAACTGTGCCCCTGTGTTGTCACCCTGTCATATAGGCTTCCGATGGAGGCTGCAACACATAACACAGGTATAGTGTGCACATTGGACATGTGCCATTTGTTTTGTTTCAAATTCTTGAATTCAGAAACATCCAAATTAACGAAAACCAGTTTAAACACATTTTTGGGAATATTCGTAAATTTGAATATTCAAAAATAAAAAAATGTGCAATTTTCGCAAATTTGAAAATTTGAAAATTCCTAATTTGGAAATTCGAAAACCCAAAAATTCGAAAATCTGAAATAACTAAATATATAAATTCTAGATATTGGAATTTCCTTTCAAATTTGGCTGTAAGTGAACGTAACGAATACGAATTTATCCTAAGTTACGATTTATCTAAAATAACGAATGCCGTATCTAAACAAATGGATGAAATGAATAATAATAATAAAAAAATAAGAAGAAGAAGAACCTTTTATTATGATTATTTATTATTAATTTGTTGCATTCCATTTGTTTAGATATGGCATTCATTAATTTGGATAACCCGTAACTTCGGATAAATGCATATTCTTTACGTTCACTTACAGCCAAATTTGAATGGAAATTCCAATACCTATAATATAATAGTTATTATTAGTTAGTTATTCTTTAGAATTTTCAGATTTTCCTTCTTTCAAATTTTCTTTCTTATTTTCGAAATTAGGAATTTACGAATTTTCTAAATTACGAATTGTGATCATAACGAATGACCCCAAAAAACGAAAAAAACAAAATAAACAAAAACTAATGAAACGAAAACGTATGAATTTTTTGGCAGTGTATATGTCTAAATTTCATTGCAGCCATCTATAGAAAGGGAATAACTTTAACCACTTGACCTCCGGAAGGTCTACCCCCTTGATCACCAGGCCATTTTTTGCAATATGGCACTGCGTTACCTTAACTGACAATTGCATAGTCGTGCGATGCTATACACAAATAAAATGTCATTAAATGTCATTTTATTTCCCTACAAATAGAGCTTTCTTTTTTGTGGTATTTGATCATATTTGAGTTTGTTATTTTTTGTGCTTTAAACAAAAAACCAACATTTAAAAAAAAAATCAATATTTTTTACTTTCTGCTATAAAACATATCCAGTCCAAACATTTCAAAAATAAAATGTCTTCATAAGTTTAGGCCAATATATATTCTGCCACATATTTTTTGTAAAAAAAAAAAATCCCAATAAGCATATACGGATTGGTTTGCGCAAAAGTTATAGCATTTACAAACTATGGGATATATACTGGAATTTTATTTATTTACTTATTTTACTATCATTGGCGGCAATCAGTGACTTCTGACACTAACTGATACTTTTGACACATTGTGGGAACCAATGACATGAACACAGCCATCAGTGCTAAAAATATGCACTCTTATGCCACATACACACGGCTGGACTTTCCAACGGCAAATGTGCGATCGGAGCTTGTTGTTGGAAATTCCGACCGTGTGTAGGCTCTGTAAGACAATTTCCATTGGAATTTCCGTTGTATAAAATTTGAGATCTGGCTCTCAAATTTTCTGACAACAAAATCCGTTCGCGTAAACTTCGATCGTGTGTACACAATTCCGACGCAGAAAGTTCCACGCATGCTCGGAAAATCAAGCAGAAGAGCCGAACTTAATTTTTCTCGGCTCGTCGTACATGTTGTACGTCACCGCGTTCTTGACATTTGGAAATTCCGACAACTTTGTGCGACCGTGTGTATGCAAGACAAGTTTGAGCCAACATCTGTCGGAATGTCCATCGCTTGTATGCGGCATTACTGTACTAATGGCACTGGCTAGAAGGGTGTTAAATGGCTAGGGCAATTAAAGGGTTAAATGTGTGCCTAGCCAGTGTTTTGCTTTGCAAGGAAAGAAAATCCATTGTTTCCCCGCTGACAGGACATAACTGCCTTGTTTACATAAGCAAAGCTCTGTCTTTTATGTCTTCTGGATCAGTGGGTGCCGGTGTTCTGTCAAAATAGCCAATTCATCGAGATCTCCAATCACGTCACCTCCAGTTACTGTAAACCATCAGTAATTGGAGATTTAGACGAATTTCTGTTTTGACACAACACTCTGGTACATATAGAGTTTGCTGCTTTGACAAAACAACAGCTACAGAGGAAAAAGTTGTTGCCACCTTGGCGGTGGCCATGTTTTTGGTTAGTATCAGGCGGACTAACAATGTCCGCTCATAATAACGCGTACTGGAATGCACACGCTTCCCAGTGTTGTGTCAAAACAGCAGTTTGTCTAAATCTCCAATTACTGATGGCTTACAGTAATCGGAGGTGAAGTGATTGGAAATCTCGATGAATTGGCTATTTTAACAGAATACCATCCAGGTCACCCATTGGTCGCACCCGCTGATGGGCATCTACTGTGCCCACCCAGGGGTGCTAGTATGTGATCCAGTGCAGAAGAGCTGCCTCACCTTATATCTGTGTTATACAGTTGGGAAGCAGCTAAAGAGACTGTAGAAGACCAGCATCACAAAGGAAGAAAAAAATGGGAAAACAGGCTTTATTAAAAAAAAAAAAAACATGGTAATTGCTTATGAAATAGAGTGCACAGAGCAAACAATGGCAACTATTTATATATAAAAAAAACAACGTATTGGATGAGTTTAACAAGCATTTGCCCATCCCTAGGGCCAGGACAAGGGGTGCACGGGAGGGGCGGCTGCCCTGGTCATTGTGGTATCATATATGGTGGGGGGGGGGGGGGGTGCCAAAAGGAGATTGGGGAGTTTGTGTTGAAAGGGGGAATTTGGGAGCGGCAGGGGGTAAGTGTTCTAGAAGGGGAAAATTGGAAGGGGAAGTGCTAAAAAGTGGTGATTTAGGGAGATTTATGCTGGGAGGAGGGAGAAAAGATCTGTGCTAGGAGGGGGGATTTGTGTTGGGAGGGGGGGATTTGAAGTGGGGGGGGGGTTACTAGGAGGGGAAATTGTAGGGGTAGAGGATTTGAGCTAGGAGGATTCAATTTTTTTTTTGGGGGGGGGGGGGGAGGTGGGCATTTGGGGGGTGGTGACAAATATTTTTGCTGAGAGGATTTCAGCAGGGGGGCAGATTTGTACTGGGAGGAGTGGGAAATGTATGCTTAGGGCATAAGCATGCAGATTAGTGCTCAGTGTTTTTGGGTATGGAGGGGGGGGGGGGGTTGCTGACACATGTTGCTCATACATCTTGGGGGAAAGTGGGGGGCACATTTTGGCTTGTTTGCCTTGGGTCTAGATGACCTTGTCCTGGCACTGCCCATCCCTGACAAATTCAGGCCTTATTTTTCTTAAGATATCAAAAGGAAAAAGCCGCGCACATACATAAATACTATAAATAAAATTAAATATAAACACCTACCCTGTTTCCCCGAAAATAAGACCTATTGTGATTGTCAGTGTTGGCTGCAATATAAGCCCTACCCCCAAAATAAGCCCTAGTTAAAGTCCTTGTAGGTCTTATTTTAAGGGTAGGGCTTATTTTCGGGGGAAACAGGGTAGGGCTTATTTGGGGGGGTTGGGCTTATATTGCAGCCATCACCGACAATCACGCTATGTCTTATTTTGGGGGTAACAGGGTATAAGTGATTAATTACTTGATTGCAATAATAGTGAGAACAGTTGATCTACCCCTCTAATAAATCAAACATACCATAATTTATAAAAGAATTATAAATAACAAGTGTAAATAATGTAATTCAAAAAATCCCAGTGAAGTGATAAAGTCCAATAAATGAAAAATAGTCCAATGAAAACGTAATAAATTGATAAAAAGTAAAAATTCATAAGAATTCATGAAAAAAACAAAAATATTAAGTTAGTAGTAGCAATAAAAATAAAAAAATAAAATTTGAAAAAATATATATTAGTGAAAAAAATATATATTAGTGTAATAATGTAAAAATAAAAAAATAATAAATAATAAAAAGTGTTCAATCTTCCGTGCAACCAAAAAACACCAAGGATCGTGACCACCACCACACAAAATATGCGCTTTTCCACAGCACCTCCATAGACCATGATCACAGTAGGCTCCCTTATTGAATAAAACAGGCCGGGACCATCAACAACAGCACGTGAAGCAGAAAGGCAGTACACGAGATAACAGGGAAATGGAAAGAAGACTCACCATAGCATAATTCCGCATAATAAATTTAATAAAAGTAAAGAAATACACTTACATAGAAAGCAGTAAAAACGCCCATAAAAAATGCCGGCCGGCATGCAGTCGCCCGTCCAACCTACGCTGTATCGCGATGACGTCAGCACGTCTGCCACCCGACGTACGTTTAGTCGTAAAAATACTTATTCATGGGGACTTGTCCCGGCACTGCCCATCCCTGATAAATTCAGGCCTTATTTTTCTTAATACTGTGCTTTCCTATGATTGTTGGCTCCATCTAGTGGCTATAATGCAGTTTTTTTCTAAAATACCTCAATCAGAAAAAATGTCACACAATGGCCAGTAGATGGAGCTGATAATCAGAAGACATCACAGTATTAAGAAAGATACAGCAGGGATTTATCAAGAATGGGAATGCTTGTTACATCCGTCCGACAATTTAAAATAAAAATAGATCCCTAAATGTCGCCCAGCATTTCTATCCACTTTAACCACTTATTTCTGTAATTGCGCTCACCCTCGGAGAAGTTCTCTCTGTGCCGGTCACTCTGGCAGCGCTGACATTCTTTATCCAATCATAGACAGCTCTGCGGGTTCGTCTGCTCAGGGAGTCGTAGACCTGGCCCAGCTCCATCGTCTGGAGTGGAGACACGTTCATAATTTAGTTTTCTAAAAGAGTGACAGGAAGAAGAAGCTATTCATAGAGAGCGTGGCTGTGCCTGCTCTGCCTGGGGCACATGCAGATATCCCACTCGTGTGCAGAGGGGGTGACACCTGAAGCTCGGATAATCACAGCCATTGTCACTGTCACTTAGGCCATGGCCTGTCCTGCAGCCGTCCTCTACAGACAAGGCAGAGACTGGGAGCTGGAGCAGAGCCCAATGCTTATTACAAGTTCATTCTGTTAGCAGATAATTACCTGTCTACCTGCTGCCTCCTTCTATACTCTCTCCCAACATCTTGCCGCTCTTCCTTTTACTATTGTAAAGTGCCAGTAAGATTGTCTCAATCTACAGAATATTTAGAGGCTGGAATCCATAGGGGATTACTCCGGCATAGTGGTCACCTCCCAAAATGAATTATCAGTACAAATCAGGTTTATTACGGACCAGATCAATAACAACTGATCCTTTCCATGTCCAGGAATCCCCAATATTCTAAAATGCTTCTTTTCATTCAAATCCTACATCTTCACAAAGAAAACTGCTGCCAAATTAAGGAAAATCATTTTAATTTTAAACAGGTAAAGGGTTGTACTTAATCACTTCAATACCGGCACTTTTACCCCCCTTCCTACCCAGACCAATTTTCAGCTTTCAGCGCTGTCGCACTTTGAATGGTAATTGCGCAATTATGCAACACTGTACCCAAAAAAACATTTTATAAATTTAAAACAGATAGTGCTTTCTTTTGGTGGTATTTTATCACCACTGGTGGGGTTTTTTTTCTTTTTTTTGCTAAACAAACGAAGAAAATTTGTGCAAATTAGAATTTTTTCTTGTTCATTGATGGGGCTGCACTGATGGGTACTAATTAGGCTGCACTGATGAGTATTGATGAGTTTGGACTGATGGGTATTGATGAGTTTGCAGTAATGAGGTTCCACTGATGGGCATTGATGAGGTTACAAAGTGATGTGCTTTGGTCACAGAAGTGTATCTAGTGAAATTGGCACCTATGGCAAGCACTGAAATTACGAACCTGCCAAAACATTTGAAACACATCTTTCAGATAACCTTAACGAAAAAAACAGATAACAAAACTACAAGTCAAGCTCTTTAATCTTTCAATTAACAAATTATGGATTGGCACTAATGAGCTGCACTAAAGGGCACTGATAGGCAGCATTGATGGACACTGATTTGGAGCATTTATGGCATTGATAAGGCAGTACTGATGAGGCAGCACTAACACCAGTAGGTGGCACTGGTGAGCTGCATGGGCACTAATAGGTGACACTGGCACTGACAGGTGGCACTATGGGCTGCACTGATGAGCTACACTGATAGGTGGCACTGACACTGATAGGTGGCACTAATAGGTGACACTGGCACTGACAGGTGGCACAGATGAGCTGCACTGATTGGTGGCACTAATAGGGGACACTGGCACTGATGAGCTGCTCTAAGTGACACTGGCACTGATGAGGTGCACTGATAAGTGTCACTGATAGGTGACACTGGCCCTGACAGGTGGCACTGATGAGCTGCACTGATAAGTGGCACTGACAGGTGGCACAGATGAGCTGCACTGATAGGTGACACTGGCACTGATAGGTGACACTGCCACTGATAGGTCCCACTGATGAGCTGCACTCATAGGTGACACTGTCACTGATAGGTGGCACTGATAGGTGACACTAGTACTGATAGGTGGCATTGGCACTGATGAGCTGCACTAATGAGCACTGGTAGTGATAGGCCTAGGAGGCACTGACAGACCCAGCCCACCCTCCCTCCCAAACAGTTGACCCCCTTCAGCCAGAGCCAGTACACTGAGCTGCACTTATCTGCCCGACTTCTCCGGCCCCATGCAGAGGCAGAGCTTACTTGTTCTTGTACATGTACAATGCTTCCTTCCCCTTGCTTGCAGCGTTGCTGGCGCCGCCCATACTCCTTTCCCACCAGCCTCTCGGGCTGGCCTCTGAATGACGTCATGCCGCTCGGGACGTCAAGGGGAGGAGCACGCTCAGCCTCCGCGCACTAGTACAGAGGCTATGCAGCACAGCATTCTCTGCGGGGTGGTGTATGTAGCGGCCGCCGCCGCGGGCCGACTCGCTGTCTTGGGCCTATGATTCAGCTGTCTGGTGAGATTGCAAGGCAATGTAGCTGCTGGCGGCCGGCCGGTAATTGTGTGTAGAATCTATAATCTGGCCCTGGAAAAAAAGAGCCGAGCGCCCCCTTCATATGGTGCCCATGGCACTTTCCATATGTGCCATACCCTGGATACACCACTGTTTGTTCATATTTCATGTCTGAGGTTTACAAC
Organism: Lithobates pipiens; assembly: GCF_037356315.1. NCBI lineage: Eukaryota > Metazoa > Chordata > Amphibia > Anura > Ranidae > Lithobates > Lithobates pipiens. Next base: position 170,557,691 of record NW_027507788.1, read on the forward strand.
CACTTTAAGGTGGATGAACTGAGGAGAGGGGAGGGAAGACCAGAATGTGTATGGCAGAAGCCAGGCAATCGGTTCTTTCAAAAATAGATTGGCAGCTCCTGGATTCTGATAACGGTAGGTGAAGCCCTGGGGTAGGATAGACAATGCCTCGTAAAGCATACTACAAAATACTAATACTACAAGCATCGGTTTGGATTATGAAATGATCAGATATTATCAAAAAAAAAAAAATCATATTTTTAAATGTAGGAGTGACTCTCTGGGCATTGACTGATGGCGAATGTAGCGCAACATACACAAAAATAGAATTAATGTTAAAGAGTAAAATAAATGGTATGAATGATGATATAAAAGAAGTAATTAGTCCATCATCTGATAAAGAGGGAAATGTAATAAAAGCTTGAAGTGCCTCCGCCTGATACGGCTCTTCTGACCTTCGTATTGTGCCGGAATTTGTTTTTATCTTTTTCTTTTCTCTTTTAGGATTACATTTAAATTGATTTCTTTTAAAGAATTTTAAATTGCACAAATCCTTTGAATCTATTTTTTTTTTACAATGACATATGAATATGTATATCAGCGAGACTTACCTGCACTGTTTTCCTTTCCATACAGCCTAAATCTACAGGAGTGCTTTCACACTTGTGGCAGGAAAACCAGCAGCTATGCTAAGCCGTAGTTTTACCTTCCCCTGGTAACCCACTGAGAGTCTAACATTTCAGCCTGAAAGGGCTGCTACACATGGCACAGCGTTTTTCTTCATGCCAATTTTAATGCGGTATTAATCCCAAAATCAAAAATGTAAAATATTGCAGCTTAACAATCATTAAATGTGGTGGCTGCATTTTGTTATTTTTTTTATACTTTTCCCCTCTGGTTTTTATCTGGTGATCAGGCCAGTAACATACCTAATTGTGTTTGAGTGTCCCCCTCTGGATGAAGAGGCACAGCAGACAGCAGCATTGTCAGTCTGGGGGGAGGGGAGTGTTAGATGCACTAGCAGATTTAGATACACTAACACAGGGGTACTATTCCATTCACTGACACCAACCACAGGGCATTATTCACCCCTCTGACACTAATGATGGGCCACTGTTCCCCACACTGACACTAATGATGGACCACTGTTCCCCCCCACTGACACTAATGATGGGCCACTGTTCCCCCCACTGACACTAATGATTTACCACTGTTCCCCCCACTGACAACAACGATGGGGCACTGTTCCCCCCCACTGACACCAATGACGGGGCACTGTTCCCCCCACTGACACCAATGACGGGGCACTGTTCCCCCCACTGACACCAATGATGGGCCACTGTTCCCCCCACTGACACCAACGATGGGGCCACTGTTTCCCCCACTGACACCAATGATGGGCCACTGTTCCCCCCACTGACACCAATGATGGGCCACTGTTCCCCCCCACTGACACCAACGATGGGGCACTATTCCTCCCACTGACACCAACGATGTGCCACTGTTCCTCCCACTGACACCAACAATGGGACAATGATCACCGCTCCTGATTATATGAAGAGCTGATCAGTGACCGTGTCATTAGGCAGAATGGCGGAATGCTTGTTTACATCAGCATATCCCGTTCTTCCTCTCCGTGAGACGATCGCGGGGATCATCGCGGACATCAAGTCCCCGGGACCAGCAGTCAGACTCACAGAGCTTGCGGCGGGTGCATGGGACTAGCATGCAAAAGAAAAATAGAAAATGGACGATCATTCGTCCAATAATCTCATTGTGTGAGACAGACTCAAAGTTTTCCAGCTGTGCTGGTGTTGGCCCTGCGGGTGCAGTAGCTGATTGATAATTAGATTATATGTACATAACATAACTGGATACTATCATTTAAAGGTAAAGTTGATCCAGGGAATATCTAATTGCCTCTTGGGGGATCAGGAAGGACATTTTTCCCCTGCTGAGGCAAATTGGATCATGCTTTTTTTCCCCTTCCTCTGGATCAACTATGGGCATAGGATTGTATGTATAGGACTATACATGTACATCAAAGGTGTGCCGAGTGTGCCTGGGCACACCCTAATCACCCTCATGTGCCAGGGCCACTACAAAGGCAGTACAGCTGAGCCAGCCCTCCTGTATCCGTTCAAAAAGGGGACCCGGGCACTTGCTGAGCAGGAGGACCAGCTGTACTGCCTTTTTGCAGACACCGATCCTCTTGTTTCTTTCCCTGCGGTACTGCCAGCTTATCCTCATCTTCCTCCCTCCAGCTGCACTGCAGGGGGATCGGGGGGGAAGGGGCTGGCAAATGTAATTTACTGGGTCCTTCCTTTTATGAATGAAAACAGTGACCAGGACCAATTACACTTTTATCCATTCGTAACTGAAGTATAGTAAACGGTGTTTACTATGCTTCAGTTTGTGAATAAATAGGAAACCTGTAGGTGCTTCCTATTCATTCATCTGTGCAGCTGATTTTCAGTCTCAAATGTGAGACATTAGGGGTCCGTTTAGGCCCCTGATATTTCACCAAAGCCCTTTTTTGAATGAACACAGTGATCAGGACCAATCACTCTTGTGTCCATTCATCACTGAAGCATAGTAAACGTGTAACATGTTTACTATGCTTCAGTTTGTGAATGAATAGGAAACCTGTAGGTGCTTCCTATTTATTGATCTGTGAAGCTGATTTTCAGTCTCAAATGTGAGACATTAGGGGTCTGTTTAGGCCTCTGACATTTCACCAAAGCCCCCCTCCCCCACCAGGGCACCTAAAAATGTAAAAATTTAAAAAAGTTAAATTTCTGACATGGCATAGCATCACAGCCGTGATATGTGTATACCACTAACCACTGCCTCTGTTGCTCTGTGTCTGAGCTTTGCGCACCTATGATGTACATGTATCATTTTTTTTTCCTTTTCTTGGTTGCACTAGGTGGGCTTGTGTCTTTATTTTTTAGCCAGACTAACTATGTATTATAAAATCAGGCCCATTAGATTCACTTTACACATGGACACCGAGAAACAAACAGCTATTTCTTCAGAACAACAAAAAGTTGCAATCTGCAACAAAGTTTGTTAAAATCCCTACAATGTACATAGGTCACCCAGAGGGGAACGTTTTTTTCCCAACACAAGGTGGAGTTATCATTTAAGCCCCTCGGAAGGTCCAGCTCCTACGGAGAGCACAGATTGTAGAACGACACGTCCCAGGGGCCATTCATGGAACAATGATGGAGCAGTTGGCTCTAAAAACGACTTTCCCAGTTTTTCATTTGAAGGAATGACCCTGATTGTCTTCTGCTGGTAATATAAAATCATTTTCTTCTCCTGCAGCTTTCATGACTGGCTCTAGAAGTGCAGAGGGAAATATACAATGTAACAGGCGTGAAAGAGAGAGCTACTACCAGGATAATCCAGCCGCCTCTTCAGGCAATCTCTGTCCCGAAAGGCTCTACAGAAATTGTTTTTCTTGTATTGAAATTTTTTTTTTCCTAAAGAAAACATTTGTGCCTTTATTTCTGAAGCCTCATCTGTGCTGGGAGCCCCCATGTTCTGCTAAAGTGCATGTGTAGTTATAGATAGAAATCCCCCTTTAGACATCAGAACAGGCGCCCCCCACTGGAAGATTTACCCTCACTTCCTATTCTTGTGACAACTATACCATTTTTGATTTCACATGACCATGTGTTCACTCATATGCACGCTGAAATTGCATTGCGATCTAGGCATGCATTTCTGTGTAAATAGCGTTGGAATTTGAGTGCAATTTTACCAGAGGTGTGATTTTGGCTTTTGCATTTTCATTGACTTCAATGCTAAATCCCCTTCCGTTGACTTCAATGCAAAAGTGTCTTCCATTGACTTCAATGCAAAAACACCTTCCATTAACTTCAATGCAAATACCGCCTTCCATTGACTTCAATGCAAAAACGCCTTCCTTTGACTTCAAATCAAAAACGCCTTTCATTGACGTCAATGCAAATATCTCCTTCCATTGCCTTCAATGCAAATATTGCCTTCCACTGACTTCAATGCAAATATCGCCTTCCACTGACTTCAATGCAAATATCGCCTTCCATTGACTTCAATGCAAATATCGCCTTCTATTAACTTCAATGCAAAAATCGCCTTCCACTGACTTCAAAGCAAAAACGCCTTCCATTGGCTTCAATGCAAAAACACTTCCTGTGACTTCAAAGCAAAAACACCTTCCATCAACTTCAATGCAAAATCACCTTCCATTGACTTCAATGCAAAAACACCTTTTATGGACTTTGATACAAAAATGCCCATCAATCGCAATCCTATGTGAACACGGAAGGCACGGCAGGAATCTTTTTGGAATCACACTCAAAACGCAATGCCTGTGGATTGCATCAGTCTGAACCCCCCCAATAGTAACACATAGGTGGTGATTTACTAAAGGCAAATCCACTTTGCGCTGCAAGTGCACGTGAAAGTAAAGTCGCAGTAGATCTGAGGTGGACATGCAAGGAAAATAAAAAACAGCATTTTAGCTTGCACATGATTGGATGATAAAATCAGCAGAGCTTCCCCTCATTTCAGATCTACCCCTTAGATTTAGAGCGACTGAACTTCCAAGTGCACTTTCAGTTCAAAGTGGATTTGCCTTTCGTAAGTAACCTCCATAATATCTAGCCTGTCACGCAAATCTATGCGTTTGAAAATGCATCTAGAATTGCATATGTGTGAACCAGGGCTCACTTTCCGACAATGGTCACCAGATAAAGAGAGGGGTAGTTTCCACATTCAGGATACCACTGAGTGCGATTTCACCAGAGGTGTGATTTTGGCTTCTGCATTTCCATTGATTTCAACGCTAATTCACCTTCCATTGACTCCAATGCAAAATTGCCTTCCATGGACTTCAATGCAAAAATGCCTTCCATTGACTTTAATGTAAAAAATGCCTGTCAATCACAATCCTGTGTGAACACTGATCTCAGCTTAAAATAAAATAATAGTAGGGGCGCTGAAAAAATTATAAATATAAATGTCAATTACAAATGTGAAAATTAATATTTCATAGAACGCCTCAAGTAATAGACAACCTATCACCATGAATTAAAAAACAAATAGTTGCAAAGAAATGGATAATATAGATAATACAATAAAAAATTATAAATAAAGTCCCAATTAGATACTAGAAAAACAAAAATATCCACAGTCCAAGGCAGTGATTCATTCAGTGAAAAACTCTGTCTAAATCCATATGCCAGAAGGCGGCTGAGATCTTCTACAAAGTTGTGACACGTCCCTTCACCAAAATTTTGGACACAGAAAACACCCCAACTGTGAAGATAAAGTTGTCTTCTTACCAGATGCTGTTGACTACTTTATTTAAAAAGATAGTCAAATAGGCTTATGCAGGTGAATTCCCTGCTCACATGGAATAAGTTGGACCTCTTATGGAAAAAACCTTCTCCTCATAGATTCAGACAGGTCATAAAAAAAGGAGAGCAAACAAAATCCATAGTGTGACACCATTTAATAATAAAAATAAATTAAAAAACATAGGCCAAATGGCTGCTTACATATACCGGTACCCGACCTGGCACTGGGGCTGCTCGCTTAAAACAATCGTTTCGTAATGGATGTGTAGTTCCTCGTTGTGTAGGGCGTTCCACCAAGAAACAGACAACAACCAAAAACGTCCGGAACTGTACGTGTACGAACGTGACTAGGTACCGCCTCGACGTACGTTTCGTTTGACACGTCATCAGGAAGCGTACCTAGTCACAGTCAACATTCTTTATGGTGTCTCGATCGATCGAAAAGACCAATAGAGAAACACTTAATTTAGTACGCAGCCTCAGTCCCACTCAAGGCTTAATAGAAATCCATTGTTTATAAAACATGACTGGCTTCCATACTTTACAAATAAAAAACAAACAAATAAAAACTCAACATAGTTCACCCTGGATCACAGGGAAAAACTATACATAACGAAAATTTAATTAAAAAGTAAAAATTAAAAAATAATAATAATCCTGTCAATTAATTCCTATTAAAAGAAAGGAGAGGGAATTGCTTTCTTGTAATTTACAAGATTAACCTCTACAGGATTTAGTAGCATCAGAAGACACCATCATGATTACGGTGGATATTGAGTCACTGTATACTAATATCCAACATAAGGATGCACTCACAGCAATAAAGTGGGCACTAACAAAAGAATCCAAACTTAAGAAGGTTCAGATAAATTATTTGATTAGAGGCCTTGATCTTGCTATGAGTAACAATTTTTTCTGGGCCAATAATGAGTATTATAATCAAATAGCAGGAGTGGCCATGGGAGCACGTTATGCTCCCAGTGTAGCCAATATTGTTCTGAATAGATGGGAATCAGAAACCATCTATAAAAACATGAATAAATCCCTTATTTTCTATAAAAGATATATTGATGATGTAATTATTTTTTGGAAACGTACTTTGGAGAGTTTTAAGGAATTTTTGAATAAAATGAACGGTAATCAATACTGCTTGAAGTTCACAGCCGAATACAGCAAGGTGGAAGTGAACTATTTGGACCTCACTATTACTAAAAAGCATAATAAGTTTGTCACCAAAACCTATTTTAAAGTTACAGATAGAAATGGGTATGTGCCCACATATAGTTGTCACCACCCACAGTGGATAAGAGCAGTTCCAAAAGGACAATATATGCGATTAAAACGGAACTGCGAGTAGGGGTCTGATTTCCATCTACAAGCCCAGGTTCTAACTAGTAGGTTTCTAGAAAAAGGCTACTCCCAAAAAACCCTAGAGAAAGTTGTAACACAGGTGTCACAGATGGATAGACAAACTTTATTGGTATCAAAAGCTAAACCAGAGCACCAAGGAGCTACAGCCTTTGTGACAGGGTTCAATAGGCAGTATAGACAAGTAGAAACTATTTTTAAAAAGTATTGGCCCATTTTACAGCAAGATAAAGATCTGGTATCTATAATTCCACAGAACCCTAAATTCATTTACAGAAGGGAACCGGGTTTGAGAAATCAATTAGCCCATAATGTTCCAGACCCCCCAAAAAAGCTTGTAACTTTTCTTGATGGATCCGGTTTTCATTATTGTACTAGATGTAAAGCCTGCAAGTTAACCAGAAGACCCGGCTCATCAAAAAAGGTTATTCAGTTTCAATCCCAAGTCACTAAGATGGAGTACAAAATTAAACCATTAATCACATGTAATTCGGATCATGTAACCTATGTGCTAGAATGCCCATGCTCTATACAGTATGTAGGTCGAACTACTAGACAGTTAAGAATTAGAATTAATGAACATCTCACAAATATTAAGAAAGGTTTTCCCAATCATAGTGTGTCAAAACACTTTAAATCACATCATGATAGCGATCCTTCACTTTGCAAATTCTATGGGATCGATAAGATTTCAAAACATTGGAGAGGAACACACATGAAAAGGGAAATATCAAAGAATGAAACAAAATGGATATATAAATTAAAGACAATGCAGCCTTTAGGAATGAACATAGAGCTTGATTTAAATTGTTTTTTGTCCAATGATTAAAATCCCCCTTTTTTGCTCTAGAGTTTCTCTTTTCCCATTTTTAATTTGAAATTTTTTATCTTATGATGTAGGGTTTTGTTTTGTTTTTTCCTTACATATATAGATAAGATTATTGCTAAATATTTTTTAGGAATGGTACTAATATATATTATAAAAAGTGTAACTAATTATTCAGGTTTAAAAACATTCTCTGTTCAATGAGTGGCATCAGATACTTTCACCCAGTGATGGCGAACCTTGGCACCCCAGATGTTTTGGAACTACATTTCCCATGATGCTCCACTACACTGCAGAGTGCTAGAGCATCATGGGAAATGTAGTTCCAAAACATCTGGGGTGCCAAGGTTCGCCATCACTGCTTTCACCTATAGACTGACATCTAGAGGTTAATCTTGTAAATTACAAGAAAGCAATTCCCTCTCCTTTCTTTTAATAGGAATTAATTGACAGGATTATTATTATTTTTTAATTTTTACTTTTTAATTAAATTTTCGTTATGTATAGTTTTTCCCTGTGATCCAGGGTGAACTATGTTGAGTTTTTATTTGTTTGTTTTTTATTTGTAAAGTATGGAAGCCAGTCATGTTTTATAAACAATGGATTTCTATTAAGCCTTGAGTGGGACTGAGGCTGCGTACTAAATAAGTGTTTCTCTATTGGTCTTTTCGATCGATCGAGACACCATAAAGAATGTTGACTCTGTGACTAGGTACGCTTCCTGATGACGTGTCAAACGAAACGTACGTCGAGGCGGTACCTAGTCACGTTCGTACACATACAGTTCCGGACGTTTTTGGTTGTCGGCTGTTTCTTGGTGGAACGCGCGCCCTACACAACGAGGAACTACGCATCCATTACGAAACGATTGTTTTAAGCGAGCAGCCCCAGTGCCAGGTCGGGCACCGGTATATGTAAGCAGCCATTTGGCCTATGTTTTTTAATTTATTTTTATTATTAAATGGTGTCACACTATGGATTTTGTTTGCTCTCCTTTTTTTATGACCTGTCTGAATCTATGAGGAGAAGGTTTTTTCCATAAGAGGTCCAACTTATTCCATGTGAGCAGGGAATTCACCTGCATAAGCCTGTTTGACTATCTTTTTAAATAAAGTAGTCAACAGCATCTGGTAAGAAGACAACTTTATCTTCACAGTTGGGGTGTTTTCTGTGTCCAAAATTTTGGTGAAGGGACGTGTCACAACTTTGTAGAAGATCTCAGCCGCCTTCTGGCATATGGATTTAGACAGAGTTTTTCACTGAATGAATCACTGCCTTGGACTGTGGATATTTTTGTTTTTCTAGTATCTAATTGGGACTTTATTTATTATTTTTTATTGTATTATCTATATTATCCATTTCTTTGCAACTATTTGTTTTTTAATTCATGGTGATAGGTTGTCTATTACTTGAGGCGTTCTATGATTATTAATTTTCACATTTGTAATTGACATTTATATTTATAATTTTTTCAGCGCCCCTACTATTATTTTATTTTTAGCACGACAAGTTTTTTTCTCTTGTTTCTAGGGAGCAGCTATTAGTGTTTCACTTAGTTTATTTGATTCACTGATTATTAGTTTATTTCTCTTTTTACATTTGTATAAGTGGCGCAGAGTTCATTAGCTGCTGTTTTTCAGCTATATTTTCACTGATCTCAGCTTGTCACTATACTTGATCACTTGTGAGTGTGGAACACACCGCAGGACTCTTTTTGTATCCACACTTGAAACACATTGCCTGTGGATCGCATCAGTGTGAACCACCTCAATAGGGAGACATAATATCTAGCCTGTCATGGAAATCTATGCGTTTGAAAATGCATCTAGAATCGCATATGTGTGAACCAGGGCTCAGTTTCTGACAATGGTCACCAGCAGGGCTGGACTGGGACAAAAATTTGGCCCTGGACTTCATCCAGACCGGCCCACTTTAATTTTGCAAACAAGCACAAAAACAGTATATAAAACTATACGTAATTGTGCAAAAAAACATAAGTAGCATAACATAAGGAGTCCTCACTAACCTCTTTTTCCCTTATTCTCCTTTGTATTTTTCTAATCTTTCTCACATCACTGCGTGAAGTTGAAGGCGAGCTGTGCAGCCATTACTTTCAATTACTGTCATTGAAACCGGCCCACCGACCCATCGGCCCACAGGGAAACTCCCTGTAGTCCCAATGGCCAGTACATGCCTGGTCACCAGAACAAAAAGAGAGGGGGAGTCTCTACATTCAGGACACCCTTGAGTGCGATTTCATCAGGGGTGCGATTCTGGCTTCTGCATTTCCATTGACTTTAATGCAAAAAACACTTGCGAGTTCAGAATGCACTGTGGGACTCATTTTGGAATCGCACTCAAAAAGCAATACCTGTGGATTGCATCATTGTGAACCACCTCAATAGAAACACATAGGGGGTTATTTATGAATGGCAAATCCACTTTGCACTACAAGTGCACTTGGAAGTGCAGTCACTCTAAATCTAAGGGGTAGATCTGAAATGAGGGGAAGCTCTGCTGATTTTATCATCCAATCATGTGCAAGCTAAAATGCTGTTTTTTATTTTCCTTGCATGTCCCCCTCAGACCTACAGTGACTATACTTCCAAGTGCACTTGCAGTGCAAAGTGGATTTGCCTTTAGTAAATAACCCCCATAATATCTAGCCTGTCATGTGAATATATGCATTTAAAAAAGCATCCAGAATCACATAGGTGTGAACCAGGGCTCACTTTCTGACAATGGTCACTGGGATAAAAAGAAAAGGGGAGTCTCCACATACAGGACACAGAGAGCAGTAAAAACCTGTTAAATGTGGATATAGGGCATAGTCATTCTCTTACTTCTTGACAATATAATAAGAGAAATACTAGAATGGCATCCCCTTAAAATAAGCTGGTAAAGAGAAAAAACCTAAATAGAGTGATGATTCCAGTTACCAGTAAAATACAAAGGAGAAGGGATCTCACCGCTCCAGGAGCACACATGTAGGCTGTAAACTGTCTCTTTGGCTGGGAAGCCACAGGTGCTGGCTATTACCACTAGCAACAGATGAAAAACAAGCTCTGGACTGCCGCACTCTTCAGAAAACCACTTTATTTTATTGGAAAATCATATCACAGCTCAACAAACACAGCGAACAAGGAAAAATTGCTGACATCTCCAATCTCCAAATACAGTAATGCCGCGTACACACGACCGGATTTTTCGACAGACTTGGTCCGGCGGACAATCCGATGGACTTTGCAGCTGAGGTCTGTTGGACTTTCAAACAAATGGACTTGGCCACACACGATCACTCCAAAAGTCAGACGGATTCGAACGGGACGACGTTAAATAAGGAAGTTCATAGCCAGTAGCCAATAGCTGCCCTAGCGTCGGTTTTAGTCCGTCGGACTAGCATACAGACGACCGGATTTTTCGACCGGACTCGAGTCCATCGGAAAGATTTGAAGCAAGTTTTATTTCTAGGTCTGCCGGACTTTTGGGAAGAAAAAGTCAGCTGGAGCCCCCACACAATCTAATTGTCTGACGGATTCCAGCCCGAACCAAGTCCGTCGAAAAGTCCGGTCGTGTGTACGCAGCCTAAGTCTACCTGGGAAACATCAACAGGCCAAATGATGGACCTACAGCCGAGGCCCAAACTTTTGAGAATGAAACAAATATTCATTTTCACAAAGTCTGCTGTTTTTATGATGGCAATTTGCATATACTCCAGAATGTTATGAAGAGTGATCAGATGAATTGCAATTAATTGCAAAGTCCCTCTTTGCCATGAAAATGAATGTATCCCCATAAAAAAACATTTCCATTGCATTTGTGAAGAAGAAGGCTTCACGGCACCAGTCCAGCAAGCGCCAGGACTGTCTCCTACAGTTGATTGAGCTGTGGGATCGGGGCACCACCAGTGCAGAGCTTGCTCAGGAATGACAGCAGACAGGTGTAAGTTAATCTGGACGCACAGTGAGACAAAGAATTTTGGCGGATGGCCTGGTGTCAAGAAGGGCAGCAAAGAAGCCACTTCTCACCGGGAAATCATCAGAGACAGACTGATATTCTGCAAAAAAGTACAGAGATTGGACTGCTGAGGACTGGGATCATGTCAATGTCTCTGATGAATCCTCTTTCTGATTATTTGGGGCATCCGGAAAAAACCTTGTGAGGTGAGGGCTACCATCACTCCTGTGTCATGCCAAAAGTAAAGCATCCTGAGACCATTCATGTGTGGTGTTGCTTCTCTGCCAAGGGAGTGGGCTCACTCACAATTTTGCCTAAGAACACATTTACTTTCCAGTATTTTATATTGTTTTAGGTATATGGTGATGTGGCTATATCGCTTTTTAAGCTTTATGGTGGAGCATTCCTCAAGGATATCCATTTCCTACTGGCATTCCATCTATTTGCCCATAGGGTCACTGCTTCAGCTCTCAGGACTGATAATACGCTTTCTCTCCCGGCCAGTTCCAGCCCTTGGCGCCCTTCACCCACACACACAGGTCATCTGTAAGTAACAAGGGATGATTTAAGGTTATCATCCTTAGTCTAATATTTATTCCTATTTTCCCCTGCATGTCATCTGGGTAGCCCCTAAGATATTCTACAATTTTTTTTATAGACAGCGATACTGCATCTGATCCTGAAGATTGGATGTTATCCATGAAACGCGTCGAGTTATATAGATGCTTTTATGATCATCAAGAGTTAAGAGTGACATCAACCTTTTCCTTTAATATGCTATATTTCCAGCGATCCTCTCATCCAGTGGACCAGCTTATATAGGGACTGCCTGTGTGACCTGACTGATATACTCAGGGGTCCACACTCCGAGGTGAGCGGCTAGAATTTACTGCTGGTGGAGGCTGTTTGTCAGAAACCATGAAACAGACTGAGACAGAAGTACAATCAAATCACACTTGTTTATTAATAAAAATAAAAAGGTAAATAGAAAAAAGCGTAGTCAAGCATAGCCAGAGTCCATTAGCCAGATCAGGTAGTCAGCCAGTCCAAAGTTCATTAACCAGATCAGGTAATCAGCCAGGCCGGAAGTCAGGGATCCAAGGAGAGCAACCGCAAGCAGGATAAGAAGCCAGGAGGGATGTCAGCAAGTCAGTCTTGAAACAAACAGCAGGAGATGGTTTTTAAAATGTAACTGCCTACTCCCAAACTGTCATTTGAAGTAAAACACATAGCCAAGTATTATTCTCCATATTTTTTTTTATTGTGCATTAAAAAAAGAAAACAAATAAAATTAGACATAAAATATAGAAAATATACCAAATCAAATCATTATTCAACCAAAAAATAATGTCAAAGCAATAACTCCAAAGCCACTAATAAATAACACGTTATCTCCTCTAATTCCGCCACATGTCTGGTTGACGAACGGCAATTCAGAAACGAACTGAAAAGCACGAATCAACACTCACCAAACTTCTACTAACACAAAATTAGCAGAAGGAGCCCAAAGTGTGGCGCTAAAGAGCTGAAAAAACATGTAGTACGTCTAGTACGTCACTACGTTCGTAATTGTTGGCCAACGTTTGTGTGACCGTGTGTATGCAAGACAAGTTTGAGCCACTACCTTTCGAACAAAATTCCACGGTTTTGTTGTCGGAAAGTCCGATTGTGTGTACGAGGCAAAAATGTCAGGTGGGTTGGAATGTTTACAGGGTCATTGTGATGCAGATGAGCAGGTAAATCCAAGCAGTCCCCAAGGGGGCCGGGCTACATCAATCAAACCACTGTGCACAGGATGGCAGACCGAGCCGGGTACTTTCCATATGATGTGGACATGTCCTCAGCTTTGACCTATCCTGTCAGGAGTGGTGGACACTATTAGTGGTGTTATTGGACAGACTGTGGGGTTGGATCCCTAGGGTGATGCTCCCAAGAGAGGTGGACAAAGTTGAGGTAGCCCACTATAGGGGGCTGTTTATTTTATTTGAAGCTTTTTTATGCAAAGAGAATATATTCTACTTAATAGAAAGTTTCAATTTCTCCAATAGTATCTACCGGGCAAACGATCATTAATAGGATTTTTCCTATCTACAAAATTAGAAACTGCCTGAGAAAGTTCGATAAAATATGGACGACTTGAATACATTCTGGGGGATCTCCCTGTAGCCTCATTTTTACTACACAGATAGAGTAATGCCCCATACACATGGTCAGACATTCCGACCACAAAATCCGTTGTTTTTTTTTTCAGATGGATTTTGGCCAAAACTAGTCTTGCATACACACGGTCGCACAAAGTTGTCAGAAAATCTGATCGTTTGGCACGAGGTGACGTAACGTACGACGGGACTACGTAGAGGCCAGCAGCCAATAGCTTTCGTCTCCAATTTTTTTCTAAGCATGCGTGGCACTTTGTGCATTGGAATTCTCTACACATGATCGGAAAAAGTCAGATCGGATTTTGTTGTCGGAAAATTTTAAATCCAGCTCTCAAACTTTTTCCATCGGAAATTCCGACAGAAAAAGTCTGATAGAGCCCACACATGATCGGATTTTCCAACAACATAATCTGACTTTTTCCGTCTGATTTTCCAACTGCGTGTATGGGGCATAAAATGTAGTCAGTTCAGCAGGGACTGGACGAATATCGATCAGTGTGTGGCCGTCCCTGTTTGACAGTAGTCAGTCGATAGATCAACTTCTGTTGAATGGACAAAGTGGAAAACTTTTTTCGATCAGCCACTGCAGCTTCTGATCAGTGTATTCTGACAGAGTCGAATAGAAGCAAGGCATTGTGATTTCAAGCGTTTGCACAACCATTGCAAAATAATTCCTATAATTTGCCTAAGGCCGCGTACACACGCGCGGACTGTTGGCCCAACTTTGTCCGTCCAACAGTTTGAGCGAACAGTCCGCTCAAACTTAGCATGGACGGACATGGCCACACACGACGAACGAACAGTTTGCTGAAACCGTGCGCGATGACGTGAACGGCACGTACGACGGGACGCAAAATACGACGTCCTTTACACTGCATTATAACTTTCGGCTTGAAAATCCTTTCTGAGCATGCGCGGAACTTAGTTTGACGAACAAGCCTACACACGGGCGGACTGTTCGTTGAAACAAGGTTTCAGCGGACAATTTTTCGGAATTTCCGTAAAACCTTGTCCGTCCAACTGTCCGCTGAAAGCCCACACACGAGCGGACTGTCCGCCCAAACACTGTTCAGCGGACAAGGTTGGGCCAACAGTCCGCGCGTGTGTACGCGGCCTAATACTTTCTTTCCTTCTTTCTTTCTCTCTCTTTCTTTTTTCTCTTTCTTTCTTTCTCTCTTTTTCTCTTTCTTTCTCTCTCTCTCTCTCTCTCTCTCTTCTCTCCTTTTCTCTACCTCTCTCTTTCTTTTTCTCTGTTTCTTTTCTCTCTCTCTCTCTCTCTCTCTCTCTCTCTCTTCATTTCCTTCCTTTCTCTCTCTCTTTTTTTTCTCTCTCTTTCTAATCCCTATGATTTGCCTAATTCTTTCTTTCTTTTCTTACACACTCTTCTCTCTCTCACTTTTTTCCCTCTCTCTCCCTCTCTCTTTCTTTTTCTCTCTCTCTGTGATTTTGCATTATGGGACCACTCCGGAACTACGAGCCTAGTGTTTGCTTTGCAGTTTTAGCGCATTCCCTTTCACTTATACAGTAGAGTTTGACAGATGGTGCTGCCAGTCAAATTTAACATATTGCATTAAAACTAATATACTGTGATGCAAAGCGTCGTGGCCCCACCAGTATGCACTCACCAAACAGTATCCTACGCACTTGTAGGTGGGCAGTCGTGGGTGGTAAAAATGTGGATCAACCAAAAAACCAACCAATAGATAATGTGAGAAAGGCTAACAATATGTATAAAACTGTAATATTGGAAACTTTTGATATCACTTTATATATACAAAGCAAGGTACATTTTTTTCACAATATTATTTGGGAATAGAATTATTGATCGCCTAGCAACCATAAACTGATGCCCTGTACACACAACCGGTTTTCCCGTCGGAATAAACTCTGAAGGTTCTTCTGACGGAGTTCCAACGGAATTCAGCTGAAACTTTCTCGCGTACACAAGTCCGATCGTTAAAAACCCGGTGACGTAAACACGTACGACGGGACTAGAAAAGGGAAGTTCAATAGCCAGTAGCCAATAGCTTCCGTCTCGTACTTGCTACAGAGCATGCGTAGTTTTTGGTCCATCGGAGCAGTATACAGGCGAGTGGTTTTCCCGATAGGAATTGGCTCCGTCGGAAATATTTAGAACATGTTCTCTTTCTAGGTCCATCACAATTTAAAAAAAAAAAGTCAGGTGAGGCCCACACACGATCGGAATATATGATGAAAATCTTCCGTCTGACTTTTTCTGTCGGGCATTCTGCTCGTGTGTACGAGGCATTCGAGTTCAATGTTTAATATTAATGCTGATATGTGGAAGTAAATTCCTGTCTTACCTAAACTGTAGACACATTCTCACTGGAACCTGCAATAAATAAAATAAATCTGATTAGAGCAGTAATCATTTATACTGAAAATAGGAATTATACATGCTCACAAATGAGCAGACAGAATCACAGCACATCTTGAACTTTTCTTACAGGGCTGGGAAATGTGACGTTGAGTCCAGACAGGGGCGACAGATTAAATGTACAAAAAATGTAAAGAAATCCCAAGTTCTGATATATAAAAGTTTCAATTACATCTAAACGGAGTGTGAGCTAAAGTTCTTCATTATGAGGATGAGCTGCTGGCAGTGTTTTTCCTTTGAGATCACTGACACAAAGTCAATTGAGCATCAAAAAATATATCTCCTGAACAAAAGAGCTTTATCTCCAGTGGCCATCTCTTTAGATTGTAAACCAGTTGTAAGCAGAATTGTCCGTTTGACTGTTTCTTACAAGGTTTCATTTCTTGTATGATTATTTAGGGAGTACAAACAGCCAAGTAATTTGAGCTGTATAAATTATTAATAATAATAAAAATTTGTAAAATCAGGGTTTTTTTCAGAGTAGCTGCAGGTATCCCCATTGTCAAATCCCCTCACCTTCCCAGACTCAAGAGTGTGTGTGGTGAAAGATCAGGCGTGTGTATTGTGCCGGCTCGGGAGTGTGTATTGTGCAGGGTTCAGGAATGTGTATTGTGCAGGGCTCAGGAGGGTGTATTGTGCAGGGTTCAGGAGTGTGTATTGTGCAGGGCTTGGAAGTGTGTATTGTGCAGGGCTCGGAAGTGTGTATTGTGCAGGGCTCGGAAGTGTGTATTGTGCCGGCTCGGGAGTGTGTATTGTGCAGGGTTCAGGAATGTGTATTGTGCAGTGCTCAGGAGTGTGTATTGTGCAGGGTTCAGGAGTGTGTATTGTGCAGGGCTCAGAAATGTGTATTGTGTCGGCTCGGGAGTGTGTATTGTGCAGGGTTCAGGAATATGTATTGTGCAGGGTTCAGGAGTGTGTATTGTGCAGGGTTCAAGAATGTGTATTGTGCAGGGTTCAGGAATGTGTATTGTGCAGGGTTCAGGAATGTGTATTGTGCAGGGCTCAGGAGTGTGTATTGTGCAGGGTTCAGGAATGTGTATTGTGCAGGGTTCAGGAATGTGTATTGTGCAGGGTTCAGGAATGTGTATTGTGCAGGGCTCAGGAGTGTGTATTGCGCAGGGTTCAAGAATGTGTATTGTGCAGGGTTCAGGAATGTGTACTGTGCAGGGTTCAGGAATGTGTATTGTGCAGGGTTCAGGAATGTGTATTGTGCAGGGTTCAGGAATGTGTATTGTGCAGGCCTCAGGAGTGTGTATTGTGCAGGCCTCAGGAGTGTGTATTGTGCAGGCCTCAGGAGTGTGTATTGTGCAGGGTGCAGAAGTGTGTATTGTGCAGGGCTCAGGACTGTGTATCAAACAGTGCACAGGGCTCAGGAGTGTATATTAAAAAGGCACAGAGCTAAAGAGTGTGTACTGCTGTACTGCACAAGGCTAGAGTGCATATAGTGCAGGGTACAGAAGTGTTTATAGAACAGGGCACATGTCTTGGGAGTGCATTATATGCAGGGCTCAGGAATGCATATTGCACAGGTGGCAGGGGTGTGTATCACATGGAGCACAGGAATGGATAACACGTGAACAAGTGTGCAACCAAAAGTTATCTTCTCCCCCAAATCCCCCTTGCAGTGTATGACTGTGGAACGTGCACTATTCCTGTACTATCCTTGAAGCACTGTTCCTTCTCCATGGGGAAGGGAGCACCATTGCTGTACACTTCTAAAAAGGATAATGTCCCTGTACTGTGCTGGAAGGAGCAATGGGTCTGTATTGTGCTGAAAGGAGCACTGTTCCTGTAATGTGCCGGAAAGAGCACTGTTCCTGTACTGTGCCGGAAGAAGCACTGTTCCTGTACTGTGCCAGAAGGAGCATTGTTCTTGTACTGTGCCGGAAGGAGCACTGTTCCTGTACTGTTATGGAAAGAGCAATGTTCTTCTACTATGCCGAAAGGAGCACTGTTCCTGTACTGTGCCAGAAGGAGCACTGTTCCTGTACTGTGCCGTAAAGGAGCACTATGCTTGTACTGTGCTGAAAGGAGCATTGTTTCTATACTGTGCTGGAAGGAGCACTGTTCCTATACTGTTCTGGAAGGAGCATTGTTCCTGTACTGTGCTGTAAGAAGCACGGTTCATGTACTGTGCTGGAAGGAGCACAGTTCCTGTACTGTGCTGGAAGGATCACTATCCCTGTACTGTGCCGGAAGGAGCACTGTTTCTGTACTGTGCCGGAAGGAGCACTGTTCCTGTACTATGCCGGAAGGAGCACTGTTCCTGTACTGTGCCGGAAGGAGCACTCTTCCAGTACTGTGGCGGAAGGAGCACTGTTCCAGTACTGTGCTGGAAGGAGCACTGTCCTGTTACTGTGCTGAAAGGAGCATTGTTCCTGTACTGTGCTGGAAGGAGGACTGTTCCAATACTGTGCTGGAAGGAGCCTTGTTCCTGTACTGTGCTGGAAGGAACTCTTTACCTGTACTGTGCTGGAAGAAGCACTGTCCTTGTACTGTGCTGAAAGGAGCATTGTTCCTGTACTGTGCTGGAAGGAGCACTGTTCCTATTCTGTTCTGGAAGGAGCATTGTTCCTGTACTGTGCTGGAAGGAACTCTTTTCCTGTACTGTGCTGGAAGAAGCACTGTCCTTGTACTGTGCTGAAAGGAGCATTGTTCCTGTACTGTGCTGGAAGGAGCACTGTTCCTATACAGTGCTGGAAGGAGCATTGTTCCTGTACTGTGTTGGAAGAAGCATTGTTCCTGTACTGTGCTGGAAGGAAATCTTTTCCAGTACTGTGCCGGAAGGAGCACTGTTCCAGTACTGTGCTGGAAGGAGCACTGTTCCTGTATGTGCTGGAAGAAGCACTGTTCCTGTACTGTGCTGGAAGGAGCACTGTCCCTGTACTGTTCTGGAAGGAGCACTGTCCCTGTACTGTGCTATAAGAAGCATGGTTCCTGTACTGTGCTGGAAGGAGCACTGCTCCTGTACTGTGCTATAAGAAGCCCTGTTCCTATGCTGTGGTAGAGGGAGGACGGTTCCTGCACTGACAGGTCTTGTTTTCATGTTCTGACATTTCATTTTAGAACATCTGAACTCTTCCAATAGCAGTGGATTAGAAATTCATTTTCTGGCATTTCAGAAACAATCTTGGCTGGCAGAACATTTTATCGGTGAAATAACACAGAGACGCTCACAGAGATTCCCAGGCATTTAGTAGCTCGCAGGTTAGAATCCCCCAGCTCACAGCCTGCGCCCAGTGTACCGAGCCACTTCCAGATGATGCCACCAAACCCACAGGACCTGGAGGACCCCCAGTCACATGCAATCTTTATTGTGTGACCCAGAAGCTGTCGGTTTCATTTATTTTATTTTATTGCACTATTTTGTCCTACATATCTCTGAATATTTATAAAGAAAATCTGCAAAATAAAGGCGCAAAGCATATTTGCTGTGCATATTTTATTTGTATATTTAGGCTTGCCATACATTATACAATTTTCTTTTAGTTTTACCAAAACCATATAATATGAGGTCAGACCTAAACACTTTCAATTTGTATGCAATCAGGCAGGCCCTTGCACTAGATAGCGGATCAGAAGATTTGTCTCATTGTACAACCTCCCTGCCCATACATGGGTCAAAATTTGGCCAGTTCAGCATGTATGGCCAGCTTGGGGGGGGGGCTGTGCTTGCAGTTGCATTAGAAGGTCTGTACTGGATGGGGGAGTTCTGTACTGGGGGAGAGAATTCTGTACTGCGGTAGGTGGGAGGCCTGTACTGGATGGGGAATCTGTCTTAGTTGGGAGTAAGCTTAAGGGGGGGGGGGGGGTAACTTGGTACTAGTTGGGAGTAAGCTTAAGGGTGAAGGGGTCTGTACTGGCCTGAGAAGGTCTATACTAGAGGGGGGAGTTCTGTACTGGGTGGGGGGAGAATTCTGTAATGGGGGGGTCTGTAGTGGATGAAGATTAGGTACTAGTTGGGAGAGAGGGAGCCTGCACTTGAGGATGGCTTTCTTTTGGAGATGGGTTCTGTATTAGTGGGAAGGGAGTCTGCACCAAAGGGGCAACTTTGTACTGGAGGAGAGGGGTTCATACTGGAGAGGGGTCTTTACTGGTGAAGAGGAAGGGCTCTGTACTAGAGGGGGATTCTATACTGGTGGGGATGGAGGGGTCTGAACTGCAGGATGGCTTTCTACTGGAGAGGGGTTCTGTATTGGTGGGGATGGAGTCTGCATTGAAGGGGAATTTATATTGGAGGAGAGGGGTTCATACTGGAGAGGGGTCCTTACTGGTGAAAATGGAGGGGCTCTATACTAGAGGGGGATTCTGTAATGGTGGGGAGGGAGGGGGTCTTAACTGGAAAGATGGTTTTCTACTGGAAAGGGGTTCTAAATTGTACTGGTGGGGAGAGAGTCTGCATTGAAGGGGGGACTTTGTACTGGAGGAGAGGGGTTTCATACCGAAAAGGGGTCCTTACTGATGAAAAGGGAAGGGCTCTGTATTAGAGGGGGATTCTATACTGGTGGGGAGGGGGTGGGGTCTGAACTGGAGGTATGGCTTTCTACTGGAGATGGCTTCTTTATTGGTGGGAAGGAAGTCTGCAGGAAGTTGAAGGGGGGACTTTGTTCTGGAAGAGAGGGGGTTCATACTAGAGAGGGGTCTTTACTGGTGAAAAGGGAGGGGCTCTGTATTAGAGGGGGATTCTATACTGGTGGGGAGGGAGTCTGAACTGGAAGATGGCTTTCTACTGGATATGGGTTCTGTATTTGTGGGAAGGGAGTCTGCACTGAAGGGGGGGACTTTATACTGGAGGAGAGGAGTCTTTACTGGTGAAGAGGGAGGGGTTCTGTACTAGAGGGGAATTCTGTACTGGTGGGGAGGGAGGGGGGTCTGTACTAGAGGGGAGTTCTGTACTGGTGGGGAGGGAGGGGGTCTGTACTAGAGGGGAATTCTGTACTGGTGGGGAGGGAGGGGGTCTGTACTAGAGGGGAATTCTGTACTGGTGGGGAGGAAGGGGGTCTGTACTAGAGGGGAATTCGTTACTGGTGGGGAGGGAGGGGGTCTGTACTAGAGGGGAATTCTGCACTGGTGGGGAGGGAGGGGGTCTGTACTAGAGGGGAATTCTGTACTGGTGGGGAGGGAGGGGGTCTGTACTAGAGGGGAATTCTGTACTGGTGGGGAGGGAGGGGGTCTGTACTAGAGGGGAATTCTGTACTGGTGGGGAGGGAGGGGGTCTGTACTAGAGGGGAATTCTGCACTGGTGGGGAGGGAGGGGGCCTGTACTAGAGGGGAATTCTGTACTGGTGGGGAGGGAGGGGGTCTGTACTAGAGGGGAATTCTGTACTGTTGGGGAGGGAGGGGGTCTGTACTAGAGGGGAATTCTGTACTGGTGGGGAGGGAGGGGGTCTGTACTAGAGGGGAGTTCTGTACGGGTGGGGAGGGAGGGGGTCTGTACTAGAGGGGAATTCTGTACTGGTGGGGAGGGAGGGGGTCTGTACTAGAGGGGAATTCTGTACTGGTGGGGAGGGAGGGGGTCTGTACTAGAGGGGAATTCTGTACTGGTGGGGAGGGAGGGGGTCTGTACTAGAGGGGAATTCGTTACTGGTGGGGAGGGAGGGGGTCTGTACTAGAGGGGAATTCGTTACTGGTGGGGAGGGAGGGGGTCTGTACTAGAGGGGAATTCTGCACTGGTGGGGAGGGAGGGGGTCTGTACTAGAGGGGAATTCTGTACTGGTGGGGAGGGAGGGGGTCTGTACTAAAGGGGAATTCTGTACTGGTGGGGAGGGAGGGGGTCTGTACTAGAGGGGAATTCTGTACTGGTGGGGAGGGAGGGGGTCTGTATTAGAGGGGAATTCTGCACTGGTGGGGAGGGAGGGGGCCTGTACTAGAGGGGAATTCTGTACTGGTGGGGAGGGAGGGGGTCTGTACTAGAGGGGAATTCTGTACTGGTGGGGAGGGAGGGGGTCTGTACTAGAGGGGAATTCTGTACTGGTGGGGAGGGAGGGGGTCTGTACTAGAGGGGAGTTCTGTACGGGTGGGGAGGGAGGGGGTCTGTACTAGAGGGGAATTCTGTACTGGTGGGGAGGGAGGGGGTCTGTACTAGAGGGGAATTCTGTACTGGTGGGGAGGGAGGGGGTCTGTACTAGAGGGGAATTCTGTACTGGTGGGGAGGGAGGGGGTCTGTACTAGAGGGGAGTTCTGTACTGGTGGGGAGGGAGGGGGTCTGAACTGGAGGTATGGCTTTCTACTGGAGATAGCTTCTTTATTGGTGGGAAGGAAGTCTGCAGGAAGTTGAAGGGGGGACTTTGTTCTGGAAGAGAGGGGGTTCATACTAGAGAGGGGTCTTTACTGGTGAAAAGGGAGGGGCTCTGTATTAGAGGGGGATTCTATACTGGTGGGGAGGGAGTCTGAACTGGAAGATGGCTTTCTACTGGATATGGGTTCTGTATTTGTGGGAAGGGAGTCTGCACTGAAGGGGGGGACTTTATACTGGAGGAGAGGAGTCTTTACTGGTGAAGAGGGAGGGGTTCTGTACTAGAGGGGAATTCTGTACTGGTGGGGAGGGAGGGGGGTCTGTACTAGAGGGGAGTTCTGTACTGGTGGGGAGGGAGGGGGTCTGTACTAGAGGGGAATTCTGTACTGGTGGGGAGGGAGGGGGTCTGTACTAGAGGGGAATTCTGTACTGGTGGGGAGGGAGGGGGTCTGTACTAGAGGGGAATTCGTTACTGGTGGGGAGGGAGGGGGTCTGTACTAGAGGGGAATTCTGCACTGGTGGGGAGGGAGGGGGTCTGTACTAGAGGGGAATTCTGTACTGGTGTGGAGGGAGGGGGTCTGTACTAGAGGGGAATTCTGTACTGGTGGGGAGGGAGGGGGTCTGTACTAGAGGGGAATTCTGCACTGGTGGGGAGGGAGGGGGCCTGTACTAGAGGGGAATTCTGTACTGGTGGGGAGGGAGGGGGTCTGTACTAGAGGGGAATTCTGTACTGGTGGGGAGAGAGGGGGTCTGTACTAGAGGGGAATTCTGTACTGGTGGGGAGGGAGGGGGTCTGTACTAGAGGGGAATTCTGTACTGGTGGGGAGGGAGGGGGTCTGTACTAGAGGGGAATTCTGTACTGGTGGGGAGGGAGGGGGTCTGTACTAGAGGGGAGTTCTGTACTGGTGGGGAGGGAGGGGGGTCTGAACTGGAAGGATTCTATACTGATGGTGAGGAAGGAGGTCTCTACTGTGAAGGGGTCTGTACTGAGAAGGGGCTGAGATGTGGGGTCTGTGCTGTGGGGGGGTGATCTGTACTGGAGGTTCTGTATGAGTAAGAGATTAGATTATTGAAAAAGCAACAACCTGAAATGTGCTGTTTATTTCTAAAGTGATTTTATAGAAATATTACAAAATAATTTTACAAAAAATTAGTTTATAAAACAAAAAGAAATTCACCTGACCAAATACAATGTTGCATTCTGCGAAGAGGGAGGAGCGTTCTGTAACGTGCTATTTATCAATATAAAGCGGATCTTTTATCCGGGATTATTCTCGCAGCTCATAGATGTTCCATGTTGTATGTGGGACGAGGAGGCAGCCAGGCACACGCAGCTCCACAGCCAGCACTCAGAAATTTGCAGCATTTGGGCGATGAAGCCCCATCTGTGCCGAGTCTCCTTACATTAAACTCAGTGAAAAGCGGCGTTTTATGGTGAATGTACACAGCGTACCTTCTGCTACATCACATAATTAGAAGCGGTAATAGAGATACATCTGTAGAGGCTCTCAGGCAGAACAGGCGCTCCGCGTAATAAACAGATTTTTATATCACAGCTCCTCTACAAAGAGATATTCTGTTATGTTGTAAAGAAAATAAACCTACGATTTTTATTTACATCTCCCTCAAGAATAGGTGACGTGCTCAGCAAAATAAAGAGAGACGGCGCTGCCAGGGAGCGCAATTGTGAAAATGTTATCAATTTAAAGGGGCCCTCCACCCAAAGTGATATTTCAGTTACAAGTGGAGAATGCAGTCAACTGCCTCTTCCTTACATCTATAAGGCTTAGCTTGTGGTTAGTGATATTAAAAAATGACTGGTTGAGCTGCATTTTTACCCCCCCCCCCCCAGTTGCAAATGCAGCCAGACCAGGATATACACATGCCGCGGCTATAATGCTTTTCAGCACAACAAGAATTATTCCCCCCTCTGGCATTCGGCAAATGTGGCACATCCAGGTGAATGGGACTACGCCACAACCTAGAGTCGCGGTTGCATTGCGTTATTTCCTTTCAAGCAGGCCTAGCTGTCAAAAAAAAAAAAACATTCAGGATGCAGCAGTATTACCTCCTGAGTGCCTGTCAGCTGCGTCTGCACCAGTCTTTGAAAGGCGATCCACTGCAGATTGCTCTTCACAGTGTAAAGTAAGTGTAAATGAGCCTTTAAAGAGGCACTCATCTCATAATAAGCACTGCGGGTTGGCAAAGCACTGCCTTCTCCCTGCTCTAGGGGGCAGCATAGCGGCTTGGGTGCTCAACCTGTGGCCCTCCAGGTGTGCCTTAGCCTTTGGGAGTCATGCTTATAACTGTCAGCCTTGCAATGCCTCATGGGACTTGTAGTTCCTCAACAGCTGGAGGGCCACAGGTTGAGCACCCATGGTCTAGAGCAGTGAACTCCTAACTACGGCTCTCCAGCTATTGTGGAACTACACGTCCCATGAGGCATTGTAAAACTCTGACATTCACAGACATGATGAGGCATGATGGGAATTGTAGTTTCTGAACAACTGGAGGGCCGTAGTTTGGAGACCCTGGTCTAGAGCAGTGATAGCGAACCTTGGCACCCCAGATGTTTTGGAACTACATTTCCCGTGAAGCTCAACTACACTGCAGAGTGCATGAGCATCATGGGAAATGTAGTTTCAAAACATCTGGGGCGCCAAGGTTTGCAAATACTGGTCTAGAGGTTAGCACTTCTGCCTTGCAGCACGTGGGCAAAGCAGGGAAAAAAATCCATCTCTTCCCCATGAAAAGCACCTAACAAAGTACACAAAAACACTGGCTAGGCACACAGTTTAGCCCTTGATCGTCCTAGATATTTATCCCCTTTCCAGCCAGTGTCATTAGTACAGTGACAGTGCATATTTTTAGCACTGATCACTGTAATGCCCCATACACACGGTCGGAAATTCCAGTGGAAAAAGTCAGATTGGATTATACTGTGGGAAAATCTGATCGTGTGTGGGCTCTATCGGACTTTTTCCGTCGGAATTTCCAATGGAAAAAGTTTGAGAGCAACAACAAAATCCGATCGGACTTTTTCCGATCGTGTGTAAAGAGTTAAGACGCACAAAGTGCCACGCATGCTCAGAAAAAAATTGGAGACGAAAGCTATTGGCCTCTACGTAGTCCCTTCGTATAGTTTGTACATCACCGACATTTTTGTGCGACCGTGTGTATGCAACATAAGTTTCGGCCAAAATCCGTTGGAAAAAATCAGACGGATTTTGTGGTCGGAATGTCCGATCGTGTGTACAGAGCATAATTGTGTCACTGGTTCCCGCAAAGTGTCAGTTGGTGTCTGATTGTTTGCTGCAATGTCACAGTCCTGCTATAAATCGCTGATCACCACCATTACTAGTATAAAAAAAAACAGAAATATATACCACATTTTGTAGACTTTATACCATTTACATAAAACAATCAATATACGGTACGTTTAATGGGATTTTTTTACCAAAATATGTAGCAGAATACATATTGGCCTAAATTTACAAAGAAATTAGATTTTTACATGTTTTTTATTGGATGTGTTTTATAGCAAAAAATATTATTATTTTTTTTTTTTTTCAATTTTTTTTTTTTTAGTTTATAGTGCAAAAAAAACAAAACAAAAAAAAACGCAGCGGTGATCAAATACCACCAAAAGAAAGATCTAATTACAAATTTTAGCTGTCAAAAAAAAAAAAAAAAGCATTCAGGATGCAGCAGTACCACCTTCTGAGTGTCAGCTGTGTCTGCACCACTCTGTGAAAGGTGATCCACTGCAGATTGCTCTTTACAGAGTAAAGTAAGTGTAAACGAGCCTTTAAAGAGAAACTGTCATCTTATAATGAGCACTGCAGATTGGGAAAGCACTGCCTTCTCCCTGCTCTAGGGGGCAGCATAGAGTCTTAGAGGTTAGCACTTCTGCCTTGTAACAAGTGGGTCTCAGTTCAATCCCAGCAAGGACAATATCTGCATGGAGTTTGGATGTTCTCCGTGTTTGCACGGATTACCTTCCAAAGACATGCTGGCGTATTAATCGTCTTCTGTCTAAATTGGCCTTACTGTATGTGAATTAGGCACATTAGATTGTAAGCTCTTTGGAGGCGGGGACTAATTTGTATGTAAAGCGCTGCGTAAATGGTCAGCACTATAAAAGGTCTATAATAAATAACCTGATCTGCTTATTCTACAACAGTTGCTGCTTGAATTTTTTTAGATGCGCAACCAGTTATTAGAAAGAGAATGTACAGATCCATACATGAAGTATAATCATGAAAATATGGAACAGCAAACTTGTAAAGCTGTAAACGTCTCTTCCAAGTAAAAGATGCAGTAAAATCTGCAATGTGAAATCACTGGAAATACGCTGCGGTGTCCCTTTTTATCCAGCTTCGGCTCTGAAGTGGGAAATTTCAGTAAAGTGCTCCATTTTCTGTGTCGCTGGAGGGATTGAAATCACCGAATAAACGACATAATATACCGGAACAATATAACAATTCAGGAAACGCATACGGCACAATGAGCCGCCGTCTGTGCAGCACATTTACCTTTTATTACACACTCATATCACACTGAGAAATGTTTCACTCTCTTACAAGTTGCTTCCTATCCAAGTTAGGACTTTCTGGTCCTATGACAGTCCGCGGAACGCACTGGTCACTGCCATTGAGTGGGAAATTTGAAGGATCTAAAATACCCCCACAAAACTTCATGCGCTATTGTGGATACGTTTGCACATTTATTGTTGTTTAATTAAATAAAACCTATGTTTTAGGCCCCTTTCACACTGGCGCGGTGCGGGCGTCAGCGGTGCTTTACCGTCGTTTCAGCGGCGGTCTGCGGCCGCTAGCGGGGTGGTTTTGACCCCCGCTAGCGGCCGAAAAAGGGTTAAAACTGCCCGCAAAGCGCCGCTGCAGTGGCGCTTTCCCGGCGGTATAGCCGCGCTGTCCCATTGATTTCAATGGGTAGGAGCGATTTAGGAGCAGTGAATACACCGCTCCTTTCACCACTCCAAAGATGTGGCTAGCAGGACTTTTTCACCGTCCTGCTAGCGCACCGCTCCAGTGTGAAAACCCTCGGGCTTTCACACTGGAGTGAAAGGGGCCGGTTTTTTTAGGCGCTACACAGGCGCTATTTTTAGCGCTGTAGCGCCTGAAAACCGCCCCAGTGTGAAAGGGGCCTTACTGTCAACTAATCTTTGGGGTTGATTTATTAAGAATTATTATTATTACTATTATACACGATTTATGTAGCGCCAACAGTTTACGCAGCGCTTTACATTGTAGAGAGGGGACAGCGCAATCACAATACAATTGAATAAAGAAGAGACAGGAGGGCCTTGCTCATGGAGCTTACATTCTAAAGGGAGGAGGGAGGCGGTACAAAAGGTAATAGCTGTGGGGAATGATTTGATGGGGGTGGCTTGGGGACTGTTGTTAGGTGGGCGTGGGATAGGCTTCCCTGAATAAATGAGTTTTCAGGGATCTCCTAAAGGTGGACAGGTTAGGGGCTGATTGGACATACTCGGGCAGGGAGTTCCAGAGGATGGGAGAGGCTCTGGAGAAGTCCTAAAGAGCATGAGAGGAGGTAACAAGGGAGCTAGAGAGCAGGAGGTCCTGGGAGGAGAGGAGGGGGCAATTTGGGCGATATCTACAGATGAGGTTGGTGATGTAGATGGGGCGATGTTGTGAATGGCCTTGTATGTTGTGGTTAGTATTTTGAATTTTATACGGTGGGGTAGGGGAAGCCAGTGAAGGGATTGACAGAGAGGGGCAGCAGTCATGGATCGATTAGCGAGGTGCATTAGTTTAGCAGCAGCATTCATAATAGACTGTAGGGGGGATAGCCTGTGTAAGGGTAGGCCATTAAGGAGAGAGTTGCAGTAGTCAAGGTGGGAAATAATCAAGGAGTGATTAAGTTTCTTTGTGGTGTTATTAGTCAGGAAGGGTCGAATTCTGGAGATATTGCGGAGGTGAAGGCGGCAGTATTTAGCCAGTGATTGGATATGGGGGCTGAAGGAGAGGTTAGAGTCAAGGATTACATCCAGCACCCTGGCATGTGTGGAGGGACCAAGGGTTGTGCTGTTGATTTTAATGGTAAAGTCATGGAAGGGGGGACAGGGATGGAGGAAATATTACAAGCATTTATTATAAGAATTTGCATAGCCATTCGTTCAGTGAAAGTGCATGCATACTTATTCTGTGCGAAGAGACAAAAAACAAACATGCATTGACATTATTCTGCGCTGTTTGAATGTAAAATCAATTTTAAACGGAGACTACTGCATTGGGCCACTAGATGGAGCTAAATATCGAGTTAGCGGGATCTAAATTCCCATGATATCTATCTCCATCTAGTGGCCAAATGCAGTATTTTCAGTTTAAAAACAATGATTTGCATTTAATCAGCATCGGATATAGCTTATGCCATCTGCTTTTTGCCCTGTTCGCACACAAATGAATGTACATGCACTTTCACTGGGTGAACATTTTTTAAAAATTAGCACCGTGTGTTTCATGACACGATATGCATTGATAATGATGTTTATTAAATATGCTAAACAAATGCATTTTTTCCTTTACATACTTTTTATTTGAGCATTTAACAATTATATATCGTAGTATATAAAATTATATTTAAATTACACTTAAATGATATAATTTATTTTTATTTAGGTTATTGTTTTTGATGCCGATTATATTTATTTTCATAGGTGTGCAAAATATTGAGGTTTTTTTTTCCTGCCTGTGAAGTTCATCCCGGTGGGGTGATTGGGACTGTCACTTGGACGCATAGTGATGGAAAAATCCAAAGTGTTACAGTTGTCACCAGGAAAGGTCTAGAGGGGAAATTTTCCATTTGAACAACTGTTTTGGTAACAACTCTCTTTCCAACATTTTTAGAGCAGTGATTGCGAACCTTGGCACCCCAGATGTTTTGGAACTGCATTTCCCATGATGCTCCACTACACTGCAGATTGCCAGTGCAAGAGCATCATGGGAATTATAGTTCCAAAACATCTGGGGTGCCAAGGTTCGCCATCAATGTCCTAGAGCAGGGGTCTCCAAACTACAGCCCTTCAGCTGCTGCGGAAATACACATCCCATGAGGCACTGTAAAACTCTAACATTCACAAACATGACTAAGCATGATGGGAATTGTAGTACCTGAACAACTGGAGTGCCATAGTTTGGAGACTCCTGTCTTAGAGCAATGCAGGTGTAGTGTCATATTTTGCTCCCCATCATAGAATGCTCCGGAAGTGACGTTGCGGCCAGAAATTTTGCACTGCGCATGCGCGATGCGTTCCAAATGCTTGCACCATGCGTTCCAGAGGATTTCCAACAATGTAGTTCAGTGAAACCGTCAGATAATGTCACAGGAGTGAGGGGAGGTAATCGTGACATTAACTTTAGACAGAGCAGAGAGCGGCGGAGAGAGAGCAGGTAACTGTGGCTCAGGGAGGGGATTACCTCCCCTCACTTCTCTGACATTATCTGACGGTTTCACTGGTCTGCATTGTCGCAAATCATTTGGAACGCATGGCGCAAGTGTTTGGAACGCATCGCGCATGCGCAGTGCTAAATTTCTGGCCGCAACGTCACTTCCGGAGCATTCTATGATGGGAAGCAAAATATGACACTACACAGGCACCATCAAATGGGAGGTCAATCAGCCAAAGCTCAGCGAGCCTCTGGACAACCCTAGGGTTCCACGGGATCCTGTTTGAGAAGGGTTGATTCAATTACTTGGGAGAGATTTCTTCTGACTTCCTGTTGTGTTTCCAGCAAAGGAAGTGAAGGAATTCCCCTAAAAAAATAAAAATAAATAAAAAAAACGAATAAAAAAAGTTTCAACTTACACCATTCAAGATGGAAAAAAAAGTTCTGGCTTTATATGGACTTGGTGAAGTTCTTTCTGTAGAGGATGGTAGACGCAGCTTGACCACAAAGCTATATTTTCTTCGTTTTTTTTTCTGATTTTCTGAAGTGCTTCAATAAAGAGATCTAAATGTGCCATATAATTATTTCCCAGCCACGCACAGCGGGGTATATATGTATACTGGTTCCCTTTAAGCCCTGATTTCTGCAGTAATTGGAGTGCGGCTCCTGTGCCGATCTCCACGAGTCTCTCGTCGTCATACGTTCTGTGTATCTAATCATTAGACGAGGAGCGTTTGGACTGTTTGAGTGCTTTGGTTAAATTTAGTCTCCTTCTCATCTTTATTTCTGAAGCTTCTCTGCAGAGAGCGCAGGCGGCTGGATTGTTAACTAGAGAAAGAAAATAATGCACTGCCACCGCTGTCTACTTGCTTAGTGATAAATATATAGTGAGGAAGTTTTCAAGACTTTACAGATATTGTGCAAAAAGTTCTTAAGCAGAAAAAAAAGCAAAAACGTAGAGAAAAAAAAGCATCCATGAAAGCATTAGCAATCTAAAGTGGTAGACATCATTAGTACTGGCTGTGATGAGACAGGCCAGCCGGGGGCGCTGTTGGGATATATCTCAGGATGTCCTTATATAAGAGACATTTATCCAATATCCAAAGTCTGCCTTATATCTGTTATGTGCAGGATACTGCTCTACCTATCACCATAGGCTAAGATTTGTCACTTGACCGCTATAGCCGCCTGCGCAGCAATCCTGGTTGCCGCACATGCACAGGTTGTTCCAGGCGCCATTTTGGACTGATGCTCACGCAGTGTGATTGAGTTAGAGGCTACACACTGTAATGTTTAGCATTACACTACTTGGCTCCCCAAGACAATGCTCGGCATAAAGGAGACACAAGCCGCAATCTGCAAGCTACTTATGGCCCGAACACAAAATCCGAAAATTGGATGAAAAATACCACTTTTTGAGCGACCGTACAATAATCGGATCGTTATTACAGAGCTTTCGAGAGCCGATCAGGACAGTTCTTCTGATATTATCCGATCGGGCAAGTGCAAAAATTTTCTTCGTACGATACCAGATAGTACGATTTTCGTTTAATCAGTACAGTTGTCATCCAAAAATACAGTACAAATACAGTAAAAGACATTACATCAGGTCCGATTTTTTATTCTGTCATATGAGAATTTTTGTAACTTTGGTAACCTCTCCATTTTTCAAAATGCGACTAGCATGCAAAAAAGAAAAAACGCACAATCTGTCATCCGATTTTCAGACCATGTGTATGGGCCATTAATCCTGATCTGACCCCTGCACTTTAAGTTACTTAATCCTGACTCTTGCACTCTGTGAGTTACCTAATCCTGACCCCTGCATTCTGTGCTTTACTTAAACCTGAACCTGCACTCTGTGTGTTACTTAACCCTGACCCCTGTACTCTTTGCATTACCTAATCCTGACCTGACCCCTGACATCTGTGCATTACTTAATCCTGACCCCTGTTCTCTGTGTGTTACTGAATCCTGACCCCTGCATTCTGTGCGTTACTTAATCCTGATCTGACCACTGTACTTTGTGCGGTACTTAACCCTAACCACTGCAATCTGTGCATCACTTAATCCTGACTAGTGATGGCCGAACGGTTCGCCCGGCGGTCGTTTCGCGGCGAATTTCCGACTTTCGCCGTCCGCGGGTTCGAACGCCTTTTTCCGTCGTTCGCCCCGGCGGACTTACGTGTTTAATGTATACAAGAACTTTAACCTTTCGTGACACGTTTATCATGTGTTACAGGACAACCAATTGAGACATGACAGCTCATGGACACTTGGACATTCCCCCTAACCTATAAATACACCCGATCCGGTGGCCATTTTACATTCTTTCTTCTGTCACTGTAGGGAAAGGATCCTGTGTGGAGTAGGGACAGAGAAAACGCTAGCTATTTGGTACACAAAAGTTCTTTTCAGGACTGGTATAGGTGTTAGGTCAGCAGCCTGAGTTTCTTTTGTCAGTTTAGATAAAGGGACAGAGCGCTGTATGCTGCTATTTTAGGGACAGCTCAGCCAGATTAGTCTTTCTTCATCATCATCATCATCATCATCATTAGCTGTTACTATCAGGTCCACAAAAGAGCTGTTCCAGCTAATCGTTCCAGCCTACTCTTTTTTGCCAATTTGTATAGGGACAGGCAGGAAGCAGTGTGTCAGGCAGTGAGGATAATTTTAAAGACTTGCTGTTACTATTAGTTCCACAAAGGTTCTTTTCAGGACTGGTATCAGTGGTACGGTAATAGGCTTGTACACGTATAATATTCTTTCTTCCAAATATAGAAAGAATATTATACTTGACTGCTGCCCTTCTGCTGCAGTCTGCTAATCATTCACAACTCACTTGTTCCACAAAGCTCTTTATCAGGACTGGTAACTTGGTCTGTCTAGGGTGCTACGGTACATAGGCTTGGGTGCGGTACAGTCTGCTGTTCTGTAAGGACCGCTATCGGTCCACAATAGATAGGGTTGCCGTGCACTACTGCTGACCGCTGCCCTATACTGCAGCAGTCCTTCAGCGGTATAGGGACTGACGCACAGTCTGCTAAACACTAATACACAACCTGCTTGGTCCACAAAAGTTCTTATAAGGACTGGTAACTTGGTATAGGGTGCTACGGTACATAGGCCTGAGTGCGTTACAGTCTGCTGTTCTGTAAGGACCGCTATCGGTCCACAATACATAGGGTTGACGTGCACTACTGCTGACCGCTGCCCTATACTGCAGCAGTCCTTCAGCGGTATAGGGACTGACGCACAGTCTGCTAAACACTAACACACAACCTGCTTGGTCCACAAAAGTTCTTATAAGGACTGGTAACTTGGTATAGGGTGCTACGGTACATAGGCCTGAGTGCAGTACAGTCTGCTGTTCTGTAAGGACCGCTATCGGTCCACAATACATAGGGTTGCCGTGCACTACTGCTGACCGCTGCCCTATACTGCAGCAGTCCTTCAGCGGTATAGGGACTGACGCACAGTCTGCTAAACACTAATACACAACCTGCTTGGTCCACAAAAGTTCTTATAAGGACTGGTAACTTGGTATAGGGTGCTACGGTACATAGGCCTGAGTGCGTTACAGTCTGCTGTTCTGTAAGGACCGCTATCGGTCCACAATACATAGGGTTGACGTGCACTACTGCTGACCGCTGCCCTATACTGCAGCAGTCCTTCAGCGGTATAGGGACTGACGCACAGTCTGCTAAACACTAACACACAACCTGCTTGGTCCACAAAAGTTCTTATAAGGACTGGTAACTTGGTATAGGGTGCTACGGTACATAGGCCTGAGTGCAGTACAGTCTGCTGTTCTGTAAGGACCGCTATCGGTCCACAATACATAGGGTTGACGTGCACTACTGCTGACCGCTGCCCTATACTGCAGCAGTCCTTCATTGGTATAGGGACTGACGTACAGTCTGCTAATCACTAACACACAACCTGCTTGGTCCACAAAAGTTTTTATAAGGACTGGTAACTTGGTATAGGGTGCTACGGTACATAGGCCTGAGTGCGTTACAGTCTGCTGTTCTGTAAGGACCGCTATCGGTCCACAATACATAGGGTTGCCGTGCACTACTGCTGACCGCTGCCCTATACTGCAGCAGTCCTTCAGCGGTATAGGGACTGACGCACAGTCTGCTAAACACTAACACACAACCTGCTTGGTCCACAAAAGTTCTTATAAGGACTGGTAACTTGGTATAGGGTGCTACGGTACATAGGCCTGAGTGCGTTACAGTCTGCTGTTCTGTAAGGACCGCTATCGGTCCACAATACATAGGGTTGCCGTGCACTACTGCTGACCGCTGCCCTATACTGCAGCAGTCCTTCAGCGGTATAGGGACTGACGCACAGTCTGCTAAACACTAACACACAACCTGCTTGGTCCACAAAAGTTCTTATAAGGACTGGTAACTTGGTATAGGGTGCTACGGTACATAGGCCTGAGTGCGTTACAGTCTGCT
The DNA here is from genome assembly GCF_037356315.1 of Lithobates pipiens. Lineage (NCBI taxonomy): Eukaryota > Metazoa > Chordata > Amphibia > Anura > Ranidae > Lithobates > Lithobates pipiens. The sequence continues at coordinate 170,591,863 of NW_027507788.1, forward strand.
GTTCTGTAAGGACCGCTATCGGTCCACAATACATAGGGTTGCCGTGCACTACTGCTGACCGCTGCCCTATACTGCAGCAGTCCTTCATTGGTATAGGGACTGACGTACAGTCTGCTAATCACTAACACACAACCTGCTTGGTCCACAAAAGTTCTTATAAGGACTGGTAACTTGGTATAGGGTGCTACGGTACATAGGCCTGAGTGCGTTACAGTCTGCTGTTCTGTAAGGACCGCTATCGGTCCACAATACATAGGGTTGCCGTGCACTACTGCTGACCGCTGCCCTATACTGCAGCAGTCCTTCATTGGTATAGGGACTGACGCACAGTCTGCTAAACACTAATACACAACCTGCTTGGTCCACAAAAGTTCTTATAAGGACTGGTAACTTGGTATAGGGTGCTACGGTACATAGGCCTGAGTGCGTTACAGTCTGCTGTTCTGTAAGGACCGCTATCGGTCCACAATACATAGGGTTGACGTGCACTACTGCTGACCGCTGCCCTATACTGCAGCAGTCCTTCAGCGGTATAGGGACTGACGCACAGTCTGCTAAACACTAACACACAACCTGCTTGGTCCACAAAAGTTCTTATAAGGACTGGTAACTTGGTATAGGGTGCTACGGTACATAGGCCTGAGTGCAGTACAGTCTGCTGTTCTGTAAGGACCGCTATCGGTCCACAATACATAGGGTTGACGTGCACTACTGCTGACCGCTGCCCTATACTGCAGCAGTCCTTCATTGGTATAGGGACTGACGTACAGTCTGCTAATCACTAACACACAACCTGCTTGGTCCACAAAAGTTCTTATAAGGACTGGTAACTTGGTATAGGGTGCTACGGTACATAGGCCTGAGTGCGTTACAGTCTGCTGTTCTGTAAGGACCGCTATCGGTCCACAATACATAGGGTTGCCGTGCACTACTGCTGACCGCTGCCCTATACTGCAGCAGTCCTTCAGCGGTATAGGGACTGACGCACAGTCTGCTAAACACTAATACACAACCTGCTTGGTCCACAAAAGTTCTTATAAGGACTGGTAACTTGGTATAGGGTGCTACGGTACATAGGCCTGAGTGCGTTACAGTCTGCTGTTCTGTAAGGACCGCTATCGGTCCACAATACATAGGGTTGACGTGCACTACTGCTGACCGCTGCCCTATACTGCAGCAGTCCTTCAGCGGTATAGGGACTGACGCACAGTCTGCTAAACACTAACACACAACCTGCTTGGTCCACAAAAGTTCTTATAAGGACTGGTAACTTGGTATAGGGTGCTACGGTACATAGGCCTGAGTGCAGTACAGTCTGCTGTTCTGTAAGGACCGCTATCGGTCCACAATACATAGGGTTGACGTGCACTACTGCTGACCGCTGCCCTATACTGCAGCAGTCCTTCAGCGGTATAGGGACTAAGAGTTTTGTCACAGGGTGATTTAAAAAATGACAGGCAGAGGAAGAGGCAGGCCCTTCCGCAGGGGTGGTAGGGGTAGGGCAGGAGCAACAGCCTTGAGCCAAAGTGGGAAGTTGCAGAAGGTGCGTTCAATTACTTTAAAGGACGCACCAGACTTGGTTGAGTGGCTCACTCAGCCTTATTCTTCTGCACCCTCCTCATCCTCTCGATCTGCACCCTCTTCTTCACTCTCTGCTATGTGCACCCCCAAAGACACTACCACCAACAACACCACCACCACCACATACCTTCCGCTTGAGTGCAAATGGGGGCCTTCATGCTCCAGTGTTTTAATAGGGACCCCCGTATAAAAAGCATGAGGGTCAAGGACCAGTACTGGGTGGCAACGTACTTAGATCCCCGGTACAAACACAAAATGGCGGAAATGTTACCGCCGTCGCAGAGGGCTGTCAGAATGCAGCACTTCCAGGCCTTGCTTCGAGAAATGCTGCATTCTGCTTTTGCGTGCGCTGGCAGAGGAGCAATTCCCACTCCCAGAGAAGGATTTGCGGGTACCAATCCAACAGCGCCTGCAAGAAGAGGCCGGTTTGAAGATGTGTTGGTGACTTCGGATATGAGGTCATTCTTTCAGCCGACCCATCGACAGGTGTCATCCGGATCCAGCATCAGGGAACGCCTAGACCGTCAGGTGTCCGACTACATTGGGTTAACGGCCGATGTGGACGCTCTGAGGAGTGATGAACCCCTAGACTACTGGGTGGGCAGGCTTGACCTCTGGCCAGAGCTTGCCCAATTTGCAATCGAACTGTTGGCTTGCCCCTCATCCAGTGTCCTGTCCGAAAGGACGTTCAGCGCAGCAGGGGGGATTGTGACCGATAAGCGTACTCGCCTAGCTCACGACAGTGTTAACTACCTCACATTTCTAAAAATGAATGAGGCATGGATCTCGGAGGAATTCAACACATGTGATCAGTAGACCATGTATATGTCTATAAACAATTTTTGGAATCAAGCACACAGACCTTCTTAATTCATTTGGCTCACTTCCCTGACCCAAAAAAGCACACCGTACTATATGCCCCTACCCTCCTCTTTGAAGAGGTTGAGCGGTGTCATATTTCTACTGGGGCTGCTTATTATGAGGGGTTCCCACCATCCCTGTGCTGTGCTGACTTCCTCCTGGGTGTTCTTATTATGAGGGGCTCCCACCATCCCTGTGCTGTGCTGACTTCCTCCTGGGGGTTCTTATTATGAGGGGCTCCCACCATCCCTGTGCTGTGCTGACTTCCTCCTGGGGGTTCTTATTATGAGGGGATCACACCATCCCTGTGCTGTGCTGACTTCCTCCTGGGGCTGCTTACGGTGCTGCTGTCAGCGCTGTATGTCACGGAGCTGCTGTCAGCGCTGTATGTCACGGAGCTGCTGTCAGCGCTGTATGTCACGGAGCTGCTGTCAGCGCTGTATGTCACGGAGCTGCTGTCAGCGCTGTATGTCACGGAGCTGCTGTCAGCGCTGTATGTCACGGAGCTGCTGTCAGCGCTGTATGTCACGGAGCTGCTGTCAGCGCTGTATGTCACGGAGCTGCTGTCAGCGCTGTATGTCACGGTGCTGCTGTCAGCGCTGTATGTCACGGAGCTGCTGTCAGCGCTGTATGTCACGGAGCTGCTGTCAGCGCTGTATGTCACGGAGCTGCTGTCAGCGCTGTATGTCACGGAGCTGCTGTCAGCGCTGTATGTCACGGAGCTGCTGTCAGCGCTGTATGTCACGGTGCTGCTGTCAGCGCTGTATGTCACGGTGCTGCTGTCAGCGCTGTATGTCACGGAGCTGCTGTCAGCGCTGTATGTCACGGAGCTGCTGTCAGTGCTGTATGTCACGGAGCTGCTGTCAGCGCTGTATGTCACGGAGCTGCTGTCAGCGCTGTATGTCACGGAGCTGCTGTCAGCGCTGTATGTCACGGTGCTGCTGTCAGCGCTGTATGTCACGGAGCTGCTGTCAGCGCTGTATGTCACGGAGCTGCTGTCAGTGCTGTATGTCACGGAGCTGCTGTCAGCGCTGTATGTCACGGAGCTGCTGTCAGTGCTGTATGTCACGGAGCTGCTGTCAGCGCTGTATGTCACGGAGCTGCTGTCAGCGCTGTATGTCACGGAGCTGCTGTCAGCGCTGTATGTCACGGTGCTGCTGTCAGCGCTGTATGTCACGGAGCTGCTGTCAGCGCTGTATGTCACGGAGCTGCTGTCAGCGCTGTATGTCACGGAGCTGCTGTCAGCGCTGTATGTCACGGAGCTGCTGTCAGCGCTGTATGTCACGGAGCTGCTGTCAGCGCTGTATGTCACGGTGCTGATGTCAGTGCTCTGTATTACGGTGCTGCTGTCAGTGCTCTGTATCTCCTGCACCCTCTTGTTTGCCTACCCTGGTCCCTGACCTTCCCTCTCCTCCATTGCCTTCATTAGCTCCATAGTCCTGAATTGTCAGAACAATTTCCCAAATAAAAAAAAAATGCTTGTAGTTATCGATCCCAAATTCACCTCATACATGTATTATGCTATTGTCCAGGTGGTGGGACTACGTGCTACCCCCTAATAATTACCCCGTGGCCGCAAATTCGACCTAAAGGTTTGCGAAATTCGCCTCCCATTGAAGTCAATGGAGCCCGCGGCGAACGGTCGTTTTCGCGAACGTTTGTGCCCGTTCGCGTTTCGCGTTCGCGAAACGTCCCGTCGGAAGTTCGTCCATCACTAATCCTGACCTGACAATCACACTATATGCATTACTTAACTCTAATCACTGCACTCTGTTCCTTACTTAATCCTGACCCCTGCACTTTGCGTGTTACTTAATCCTGGCCTGCCTCCTGACGTCTGTGCATTACTCAATCCTGACCCCTGCACTCTGTGCGTTACTTAATCCTGACCTGACCCCTGAAGTCTGTGTGTAGAATCTGGTGAATGTGTGGACTGATGACCAAGTTGCAGCCTTACAGATCTGAGCCAGGGAGGCCTGGTGATGCACTGCCCAAGAAGCACTTACAGCCCTAGTAGAGTGCGCTTTCACTTGAAAAGGAGGGATTTTCCCTCTAACATTATAGGCCTAAAAAATAATCTGTCTAATCCACCTTGAGAGAGTGGATTTTGATGCCGCCTGGCCCTTCCTAGGGCCCTCTGGTAAAATAAATAAGCAATCAGTTTTCCGTATCTGAGCTGTTGCTTGAAGATAGATACTGATTGCCCTAACCACATCCAAAGTGTGCAAAGATTCTTCTTCTGCGGACTGTGGGTCCGGAAAAAAGTATGGTAGGATTACATCTTGGTTCAAATGGAATCCCAAAACCACCTTAGGTAGAAAGGACCTGTTGGGGCCCATGTCCTTATGAACAATTAGATACGGCTCTTTGCTGGAGAGAGCTGCTAGTTCTGACACTCTTCTAGCCGTGGAAATGGCTACCAAGAAAACCAATTTTTTGGTCAAAAGAACTAATGAAGCCAGATGCAAAGGTTCAAAAGGTTGCCCCTGCAAAGCCGAGAGAACCAAATTTAGATCCCATGGGTATACCGGAGGTTTGACTGGCGGCCTTATCCGCATAGCCCCCTGGATGAAAGCCCATACCAGGGAATGCGATGCAAGTGGCTTCTGAAAAAATACTGACAAGGCCGAAATCTGCACCTTGATAGTGCTTACGGCCAAATTCATTTCTAGGTCTGACTGGAGAAAGGCCAAGATCCTGCTAATGACATACTTTCTAGGATGCCATTCTCTCAGTTCACACCAGGAAACATATGCCCTCCAGATTTTGTAGTAAATAAGCCTGGAGGCCGGCTTTCTGGCATTAACCAGAGTAGAAAGGACTGGCCCCGAAAGCCCACGGTCTCTCAGAATGTGGGTCTCAGCAGCCAAACCGTCAAATTCAGACTGTGTAAAGCAGGATGGTAAATTGGACCCTGCGAGAGCAGATCTGGCCGGAGAGGGAGGATCCATGGCCTGCCTACTGCCAACTTCATGATCTCTGCGTACCACGGTCATCTGGGCCAAGCTGGGGCTACCAAAAGGACCGACTTTGTTTCCCTCTTGACTCTTCCCAGGAACCGCGACAGAAGCGGGTATGGGGGGAAGGCATAAATCAGATTGTACTGATCCCAGGGAACTGTCAGAGCATCTGACCCCTGAGCAAGTGTATCTCTTGTTCTTGATACGAATTTGTCCAGTTTTCTGTTGAACCTGGACGCAAACAGATCTACGTCTGGAGTACCCCACCTGCGACATATGTCCAAAAACACGTCGGGGTGCAGAGCCCATTCTCCTGGGCACAACTGCTGGGGGCTCAGAAAATCCGCCTGCCAATTTTCCACTCCTGGAATGAAGACTGCAGAAAGACACGGAACATGCTTTTCTGCCCAGACAAGTATGCGATTCACCTCTTTTTGCGCTACCAGACTCCTGGTACCGCCCTGGTAATTGATATAGGCCACTGCTGTGGCATTGTCGGACTGAACCAGAACAGGGAAACCCCGTAGTCTTTAAGACGACCTTATGAGAGCCATATAAACTGCCCGGATCTCCAAGACATTTATGGGCAATAGCTTCTCGATCGCAGACCATTTCCCCTGCGAGCACATCTCCTCTAACACTGCTCCCCAGCCTGTCAGGCTGGCATCTGTCGTAATAACCTTCCATGGAAGAGGAAGAAAAGTTTTGCCTTTCAGCAAATTCTCGGTTTGTAGCCACCAGACGAGACTCCTGTGTGTCCCTGGGGATAGACACATAGGAAGATCCAAGGATTGGGGCTTCCTGTTCCAGGCCGCAAGGATGCATCTTTGCAGAGGCCTTGAGTGGAACTGGGCAAATGGAACGGCCTCGAAGGAGGCGACCATCTTTCCTAACAGTCTCATGCATAACCGAATGGGGGAAGATCTCCTGCCCAGAATTAGGCGCACCAGATCCCCAATGGCCAAGGCTTTTGGCCTTGGAAGAAACACCTTTCCCTGAGCGGTGTCGATAAACATACCCAGGTATTCCAACCTGGTAGCAGGCTGTAGGGACGACTTTTCTAGGTTTATAATCCAACCTAGGCGTTCCAGGTGTTCTAGTGTTCTGGTAACACTGTGGTTCAGGAACGCTACTGTTTTCTCCATGAGAAGCAAGTCGTCTAGATAAGCCATGACAGCTATACCCTGAGCTCTTAGGCTTGCCAAGAGAGGGTCCAGAATCTTTGTGAAGACTCGAGGGGCCGTAGCAAACCCGAACGGCAAGGCCCCAAATTGAAAATGGCGCCGTTCTACCGCGAACCTTAGATACTTTTGGTGTGCGGGAAATATTGGCACATGGAGATATGCATCCTTGCTTTCTATTGATGCCATAAACTCTCTCCCTTGCAGGGAGGAGACCACAGTGCGAATTGACTGCATTCGGAAAGGACCGGATGCGTAAAAAACGGTTCAGATCCTTCAGATCCAGGATAGGTCTGACACTTCCATTTGGCTTCGGAACGGTGAAGAGATTTGAGTAAAACCCTGAACCCTGTTCTTTTGGGTCCACTTCTACTATCACCCCCTGGGATAGTAAGTGATCTAAGGCCAGAAATAGCGGTTTTTGCTTTACTGGATCCCTGGGGATCCTTGACCTTAGAAAGCGAGAAGGTGGAATCCCCTGAAACTCTAGCTTGTAGCCCAGAGATACCGAAGAGATCACCCACTTGTCCCGGATCTCTTCCCGCCAGGCTTCCGCAAACTGCTGAAGCCTTCCCCCCACTCGGTTGAGTGGGGGCGCCCCTTCACAAGGAAGCTTTTGGGCTCTGCTTGGCAGGCTTCCGCCCCCAAGTCTTTTTCTGCCCTTGTGCCCGGCCCTGAGCCTTTCCTGTAGAGGAGGGCTGAGAAGGCCGTCGCCACTAAATGACGGACGTTTGCTCTTTTTGACTGGAAAGAGAATAGATTTACCCCCTGAAATCTTTTGGACAAATTTATCTAATTCTTCTCCTTTAAACGGGAACCCAATCAAATGCTTCTTGCATGACAGCTCAGCTGCCCAATTCTTTAGCCATAGGGCCCTTCGCATGTGTACCAACAGTAGAGACAAACGAGATGCTTGATGGACAGAATCCAAAATCGCATCAATCATTAAACACAGAATTTGAGGTATTTCTGCATAATTCTCTACTTCCTCACTGGGAAGGAGGCCAGGCATCCGCTTAACCTGTTCCTTGAGGAACTGACACAACCCCACGGCTGCGACTGTAGGTTGCACTACAGCGGCAGTCATGGAAAAGGAGGCTTTTAATAATGTTTCCAACCTCTTATCAGTTGGATCTTTAAATACCTGAGCATTATCCCACGGACAGGTCAGGTTTTTATTCACACAAGAAACAGCCGCATCAACAGATGGGGCCCCCCACTTCTTGGTGAAACTTTCCTCCAGAGGATAATGCATAGAAAACCTTTTAGGAGGAGTAAACAGTTTATCGGGATGTCCCCAATCCTCATACATCAATTTATCCATTAAGGTATGAATTGGAAAGGAAAAAGCAGTCTGTGGGACTTTCCTGACTCCCAGGGAAGAAACAGAGGATGTAGCGATTTCAGCAGCAGGCATTCTGAATGTGGTACGCACCAATTCAGTATAATACTGCACCTGCTTTCTGAGCGCCTGTGAGGAGGGGACTCTCTCCTCTTCCTCTGATTCATCAGACTGCTCAAGATCCCTGTCCCAAGATAGGGATCTCTCCTCATTGTCAGAAGTGTCATCTGAGAGAGGAATGTCAGCAGAGGGAGGGGATCTACCCCTTTTCCTGCTATCTTTCAGGGAAGCAGAAATAAAATTCATGATCCTCCCTTCAAAACCCTCCAATGTAGCCCTGAGTCCTGACAGGGGCACTGACTCGCTCTATGAGGCTGGCTCCAGTCTTTCAGGGGGGGGATGGTAACTTACAGGCATTTTTAGAACCCCTGGACCTAGGCGGTGATTTATCAGTGCCCTTGTTACCTCCCCCTGAGACCCTCTTACGAGGAGACATAGTCCTAAGCTACAAAGCAGAGGTACTAATACAAAGTGCAATCACTGTTCTGTCTCACAATAACATATATATGCTTAATACTGCACAACCTGATGCTGAGTAGGTGTCTAAGGTATGCCTGGATCCAATCCCCTGGGATGCTTACTGCCCACAGCTCCTGTGTCTCTCGCTTACAGTCCCCTGACGCTCTGGGCTTTTAAAACTGCCGCCTGGTGCCTGCGCAGTACAGCGTTGTGCACACCAACGTGCATGGCTCACAACCACACTCCCCCCTCCTCCATTAGCCCGGGAGCGCACTCGGCATGCGTGCACGAGGACCGCCGGAATCCGGGGGGGGAAAGGAGTCTCATCAGAGCTGCGTGGGACCCCCAGACTACGAGAGACCCCTGTATTGAAGTACCTGTTGCAAACAGAGCCAGCAGCCTGTGGGATTGTGGAGACAGCTGTTTTGGGAGAAGTCATTACCTTAGAGCGGTAATTCTTTGTATTTGGACCCCTGTATTACCTTGTTGTGGCAGGGACTGCAGTGGAGACGTGAGACCTCTGGAGAACCAAGCTTCACTGAGCGTGTGTACTGAAAGGCATGTAAGTATGCATCAGGCTGCTCTTACTCCCTCTAGTGGTGAAAACCAGGTTAGACATACAACTACTCAAAATGAAGAAATCCATCATATAAATATATATAGGATTAACTTCCCTTACCTGTCCTCGCCGCAGGAATTGCTGAAACAGACAGATTCCAGCCTTCACCCATCACGGCGGGCAGAGTTAGCCAACCTTCAGGTTTATCTGGGGTTCTTTCTCAGAAGAACCTCCTACCTGGACCATGTAAAAGACTCTGCCAGAAACTTTTGTGCGCTCGGTGTAAACAGTACACCAAGTCTGGTTTTCCCAGAGCCCAGTCTTCCAATGGAGACGACTTACAGGCCAAACCTCGCTTCTTCGGATGATGAGGCCCAGGTACCATACCATCTTGGGAGTCAAATATCGGCCCGAGATATGGATCCGGTTTGTTGTAGCCGTTAGGCCCCCGCAGGGACCTGCACAGAGCTTTCTTCATAGCACATGTTTTACGTGACCAACCACCATAGACACTGGCGAAAAAACTGAGGTGCCTCCCATATGGGAGGGGTTATATAGGGGAGGAATTCTCCTTAATTGGGGTTAACCAGTGTCCAATCACCAGAGGTGACTATATAACCCACTATGTAATGAAGCTCCTGTGTCCCGTGATGTATGATCAAGAAATATATATATATATATATATATATATATAATATATATATATGTATGTGTATATTGTACAGGACACCAAGGTTGGGTCCGGGATTGGTGTTATGTAGCTGTCAGAAACCATGAAATCAAACAGAGACAGAAGTACAGTTAAATCACACTTGTTTAATAATAAAAGTAAAAAGAACAAACATATTCAAAGCATAGCCAAAGTTCAGTAACCGGAACAGATAGTCAGTCAAGCCAGAAGTCAGGGATCAATGTAGTGGAACAGCAAACAGAATAAGGAGCCAAAAGGGATGTCAGAAAAGCAAGTCTTTAACCAGGAATGCAGGAGATAGTCTCAGTGATGTTGACCAAGGTGGAGGCAGAGATCCACTGGGCTGAACGGCTTAAGTAGGCAGGACTGACGAGCAGGATATCATCAACAGCTAAGTAACTGGAGAGATAGGAGCTGCCAATTAACCAAAAGCTGATCGGCCAGCTCTGAGAAGGAAGGGCTGAGCCCCGGCCTGACAGTAGCACCAGTATTTATTTGGGTTATGGTCCCATAGCTCCCAACTGTCCCTGATTTGGAACAAAGTCCCTCTGTCCCTCTTTCCTCTTCATTGGTCCCTCATTTTGGTCTGATCTATATAGTTTTATATACAATTCACTATTTATCTTTCACATAGAGGTTTCCCAGTGCTAAACCTTTCATCCAATTTCTAAACTGTTGCATTTGTAAATTTCAAATGTCAACATAAAGGAATATTAGTGGTTAAAATAAAAGCACTTGTGAGTTTAACCAAACTTTTTTTTGGTTTAAATCTCCTTTAAGGGGGCGTGGTAGGCGGTGTGTCAGTGTGCCCTATGCCTAAATACTTTTACTAATAGGTGTCCCTCATTCCCAGGTATGAGGTCCCTTTAAGGGAAGTGTGGTAGTATTCAGAGGGTCACCCGAGATGGGTGAGGATAGTTATATTAAGGAGAGGACTGGATCCGGAATTTCGGAGGCCCTGACATGATATTCGGGTGGGAAAAGGGCCTCCTCTCCTGACTACAGGGACTCCAGTCCTCACAGGGTTTAAAGCCACAGGAAGCAGTATTAGGCGTGATGGTGTGTGAGTAGGAGTTGAGAAAGACACCTGTTTGGAGTGCTGCATGTTGGTCTGAAGCTGCCAGATAGCCAGGCTGGGGTGGTGTTAAGCCTGGGGTAAAGTCCCGTCAATGAACTGTGTATTTTCTTATATTTTGGTTATGCTGTTTTGTGCTGATATATATATATTATATATATATATATATATATATAGATATATCTACCGTATATATACGCACACACATAGATACATACATATATTCAGCAATCTGTCAATGCACACAGTAATTTTCACACCATGGATCAGATCTGTTAGTATAAGCTCTACCTGTATATGCTATCCATGGAATGTGTGTTGGTTCTTCTAAGATAAAATTAAAGGAAGATATTTCCTATATGGGCACCCAACATTATTGAAAATGCTTTTATGTTGTAGGCAATAAAGGAGACATTTTCAGGCTATTTATTCATTGTCTGGTTCTATTTGCATGCTGCATTTTGTAAATATAATATAGCTCACTTTCAGCTTTTCAAGTTGTATAATCTGTGTTGTTAAAGCTGAGCTAAAACGAGGCTTCTAGATGGTAGAGATACATTTTGTATTATGGGAAGAGAAGAGCTCCCATGGGCACCCAGCATTACATTATGGGAAGAGCTCTTTTGGGCACCCAGCACTACATTAAAAGAGCTCCCTTGGGCACTCAACACTACCTTTTGGGAAAAGGTCCCCATGGCACTCAACATTACATTATGGGAAGAGCCCCCTTGGGCATCCAAAACTACATCATGGGAGAAGCTCCCTATGGCACTCAACATTATATTATGGGAAGAGCTCCTAGGGGCACCCAGCACTACATTATTGGAAGAGCTTCCTTGGGCACCCAGCACTACATTATTGGAAGAGCTTCCTTGGGCATCCAGCACTACATTATGGAAAGAACTCCCTTGGGCATACACTACTACATTATAGGAAAAGCTACACTACTACATTATAGGAAAGGCTCCCTTGGGCACTCAACATTATATTATAGTAAGAGCTCCCTTGGGCACCCAACACTAGATTTTTGGAAGATCTCCCTTGGGCACCCAACACTACACTCAGGGTGGTTATAAACGAATGATTAAAAAAAAACAAAAAAAAAATACAGTTTTTTAATTTAAATTGGATTTGTTTGATTTAAATTGATTCTTTTAAATGTTTATCAATTTTTTTTTTAATAAAATGCTTTTGGGGTGAAAGTCGTTCGTTTCAATTTCAGATACCTTAATCATTTAGTTTATTCAGCATGAAATGGAGCTAAGTTATGTAGCATGAGGCTGTATATTCTGCAATATTTCCATTTTTGGTAAACTCATTCAGTGCTAGTTCACACCAGATGCAGTTCCATGCGCTTTTTTCTGCACTAAAAATGCATGCAGTGTTTTCCATGTATTCTAATGGCTCTAGTTCACACCAGTGCAGTCAGTTTCCGGTGCAGAAAAAAAAAGTAGAGCATGCTGCATTTTTTTGTACAGAACTGTACTGGAACCTAGCAAATTGTATCAAAAATGCACTGGAACTGCACTGAAACTGCATGTGGTGTGAACTGTAAGCAAACACTGATCTGGAACATAGGAGTGCATGATTGTGGTGTGAACTGGCCCTAAAAATGTATGCACAGTGTTTTCCAAGTATTTCAGTGGCTCTAGTTCCCACCAGTGCAATCAGTTCCCGGTAATTTTCTGTAAACTGACTGAGGCTGCGTTATAATTTTTTTACATAATTTATGGAAATATTTTTGAAGAAATGATTTGTGGTTTTGATATTCATTAGTAACTTTAAAGCCCCACTTAGAATTTGGCAGATGTGGTATTCTTCATTGCCAATAATTGAAGCCTAACTGAGCAGATCAATCCCCTTTTATGCCGAACTTCACTGGGACGGGGCAGGAAAAGTCCTCAGCAGAGGCGGCTAATTAATGGCTGCAGATTGGACACTAGAGATTGGCGCAACAGTTTCAGAAAAAGCACAGAGGGCTTCCATTTTCTCTCTGCAGACTCATGGAGGAAGGGCATAGAGTTTCATTTTAAAACATGTAATTAAAACAATTATTTGGAATCATTGGTGCTTAAACCTATTTAATGCTTTGAAGGATTAGGAAGATCGTTTCGGCGAGCTGCACTTGTGGAACGTTTTGCAAATGAGCTTCAAATTAAATTCTTAAGTATCTTCTATATTTTAGGTGACAAAAGATTTTCTGGCTGGCGACCAAAAAACAGCATTATCGAGTTTATTTCCGGCTGCTGTGCTTGGCAGTGTTTTCCCCTCTTTCGGAAGTTCAGCATCCTTTTACTTCAGTGGTTTTCATGGAATATATCTTCCTGGAGTCCTGCCTTGAAGCAGAAGGTAACCAGAACACTGAATCATACCATTAGGAGCTGTGAGTATACAGAAGAACCAGAGGCCAACTCTCTGAACTGGAATCTGTAAGCTGGGGTTGGGGTGGAATCATTTAAAAGAGGTGACAGGAGACTATAGAGGAGGTTTGGAAGATTATGATGGAATGGTCAAGTTTGAAAATGGGGGTCTACAAGGTCAAGTGTAGAACTAGGTAGTTTAATGGGAAAAAGGTAAAAAATAGTGTAGCGCTTCTTAAGTGATAAGTGTCATCAACATGTGTTAAGAAAATGATCATATAACAAAGATCATATAAATAGTGTAAATGGGCAAAATAAAAGTCCAGAAAATGGGTATAGGCTTCCGTAATAAAGCTGGCACGAGGATGGTCGAACCATATCAAAGTAAGAGGGAAATCCTACTAAACGGATATGTCCATGTACATCAGCTTGTCTGGAAACATTAGGGAAAGTAGATAGATACTTCTTACCAACTCTGTTGGACTCACACAGTCGTATGACAGTTGAGTCAGTAAAGCTTGGGGTCACAATCTGGGACCGAGGGGTGGATCGAGGAAGGTCCGTCAAACTTGTGAGGAAACTCCAAAAGACTGTATGCCAATGATGAATCTCACCGGTAGGACTTCAGGACAGTTTGGCAATCCAGCTCGGATACGGCCACCACACACCGATACTCCTGCACTCCGCTCTCTCCTCTGCACCTATAACCTCTTATTGCCGGAAGTCTCATCAGTTTAATGGGAGGCTGTTTAGTGGAATGGAGACTGTATAAAATAATTAAAGAATCTGCGGTAGAACTGAATGTTAGAATGGGAAGCTGTATGGAAAAATTCAAGGGGGGCTGTTGTGTGATGTATTAGGAGGTGATATGGAGGATATAAGAGGTATGGAGGCTGTTTGGTGGAATTGAAGGCTTTATAGTAGAATGGGCTGCCGTATGGAGGAATCACTGGTGGGATGGGAGGCTGTGTGATGGACTAGGAGTCTCTAAAGGAGATATAAGAAGTATGGAGGCTGTTTGGTGCAATTGAAGACAGTATGCTATAATGCCAAGCCATATGTAGGAACTGGGGGCAGGTGGAGAGGATGTGTGAGGGAATTAGTTGGTGCCTGTTAAGCCTCATACACACTATTAGATTGTTTGCAGATTTTTTGTCTTCAGAATTACCAAAACCATTTAGTGCAAGGGCCTGCCTGATTGCATACACATTGAAACTCCTAAGGTTTGACCTCATATTATATGGTTTTGGTGAAGCTGAAGACAAAAATCTGCAGAAAATCTAATAGTATGTATAGAGTGTTAGAATGGGAAGCTGTGTAGAGGAATTGCTGTAATGGCTATGTGATGGACTGGAAGGCTGTATGGAGAATATAGCAGGTAAGGAGGCTGTGTGGTGGAATTTAAAGTGGTGTTCCGGCTGCAATTTAGTTTTTTTAAGTCAGCAGCTACAAATACTGTAGCTGCTGACTTTTAATAAGGACACTTACCTGTCCAGCGAGCCTGCAATGTCGGCCGCCCATCTTAATGAAGGGAAACAGGCAGTGGAGCCTTGCAGTTTCACTGCCCGTTACCTACTGAGCACGCTTTGTGAATGGCCCCGTTGTTTTCTGGGATGAACACATTTCCCATAAGGCAACTGGGCCGCTCGCCGAAGAGGAGGAAGCGCCGCGGAATAGGAAGAGGCAGATTAGGAAGACTGCCTAGCAACAGCGGTTTCAGGTAAGTTAAAAAAAAAAAACGTTTTACATTTTTTTAAGAATATTAATGCAATTTTTTATTTTAGGGTGGCCCTCCACTTTAAGGCTAGTGCTGGAGTTGGAAATTGCAAGAATACATTGGGATGTCGAGGGTGGGGGTCTGGCAAAATGGAGGAATGGGAAACTATGTTATAGAATTGGATGCATTGTGGGGGACTGGAGGCTGTACATTATGGAGGAATCGGTAGCAGGTGGTGGGCTGTGTGATAGACTAGGAGGCTGTATAGAAGATATAAAAAGTATGGAGGCTGCGTAGTGGAATTGAAGGCTGTACGCTATAAGGCCAAGCCATATGGAGGAACTGGGTGCAGGGTGAGAGGCTGTGTGATAGACTAAGAGCCTATATGGAGCTGGATATAATAGGTATGAAGGCATTGTGGTAGAATTAAATGTTTTATACTAAAATGGGAAGTTGTGTGGAGGAATTTAAGGCTAAATGTTAGAACTGGAAATTGCAAGAATACATTGGGATGTCATTGGGAGTTGAATGGAGGAATGGGAGATTGTGTTTTGGAATAGAAGGCTTTGTAGGGGACTGCAAACTGTAAGATACAATTTACAAAGTGAGGCTGCATGAAGAAATGGGAAACGTTGTTGCGGAACGTGAGAGGGGAGGCTACTGTAGAATGGGGGTTATGTAGGGTAAAGGGATGCTTTAGGATGTAATTGGAAACTGTATAAAATGTGTACTTTGTGAGAGGAGGATGTAAAAGGACTCTATGGGGTAATGAAGAATGTAGGAGGCAATGCGGTGGAAGAAAGGCTGCAGAGCAAGGGTTTCTTCAAAATAAAAGGGTTGGCAAACTCTGCTGTAGAGTGTAAAGGCAGTTACTTTGGCAGTTAACCTGATAGAACACCTTTGGGATGAATTGGAGCAGAGACTGTGATCCAGGCTTTCTCATGCACATTAGTGCCTGACCTTACAAATGCTCTTCTGGAAGAATGGTTAAACATTCCCACAGACACACTCATAAACCTTGTGGACAGCGTTCCCAAAAGAGTTGAAGCTGGTATAGCTGCAAAGGATGGGCCAACTCAATATTGAACCCTACGGACTAAGACTGGGATGCCATTAAATTTCATGTGCATGCATAGCACCCTCTACTAGGTAGGTGCTAGAGTAGGATTTTTGTTCTGTAGTGTAGATAAATTTTGGTTTGGTTTGTGTGGGCTGAGAGTGGCTCAGGGTTTAGCAGCTGGTGACTCACAGGCAGCGTCACTGAGACTTCCCTCTTTTTTCTAGAGGATTATAGGAGAGGAGAGGTGGAGCTGCTTGGGGTGTTCTAAGGAGCCCTGACCAATCCCCAACCTGGATTGGCAGGGGGCAGGCCTCCATAAATACTTAGAGTCAGTGCAGCTGGGGAGGAGTTGTCAGGAGGAAGAACTGGAGGCTGTCAGGGCCTTTGAGGGAGCTCCCCCATCTTGGGGGGGGGGGGTGACCTTGGCCTGGGCTTGGGTGCAGGATGGAGCCTTTCAGGAAAGCATGACAGTTCTGGACAGGAGACAAGAGAGGACAGCAGGAGCTAGTACTGCTGGGCAAGTCTTCAGGAGGGAACCACCAGTTGCAGCCAGGAGGGCTGATTAGTGACATGTGAAGTCAGGAGGACTGGGGAGGCACGCCTGAGAGGACTGGCAGCATGCAGTAAGGTGCAGAGCCAGTAGTGAGGACTGCAATGTGAGGCAGCTGCAGCTAGGAGGGCTGGCAGGGCCTGAAGAGGGCTGACTGGGAGCAGTAGTCCACCAGTAGGACAGCTAGCACTAAAGACTTTTCATTTCTTGCTACACCATAGGGGCCTGCGGTTCCTGCCTGCAAAAGGCAATTGCTAAGGCCTGGCTGAGCCAGTGTCAGGACTAACTTTAAAATGTGCTAGCTGCTTCTGGGAGTAAAGAGTTGTGCAGGAGGAAGGAAGAGGAATAGTCTGCAAGCAAGGAAAGTGCTGGAGGAGACTGAAGTCGTAACTTGTACAGAGAAGTGTATATAGTTGTCCCAATTAATTGATATACGATCTGCTAATTGATTGCATATCAGTCAATTGGCGGATTGTATATCTATCAATTGGCAGATTGTATATCAATCTGCCAATTGACTGATATACAATTCACCGGGCATCCCATATTTCCCTTACCCCATCCAAGTTAAATTCCCTCAATAAAACAAACAAAAACAAGCACATGGACTGTTCATTGTCTCAAAGTGACTGGGAAGTGAATGTAGGGCTGGGCAGGGTGACAGGTGGACCAATACACTCAGCGGCTACTATGGGGGCACCACTACACATGTAAAGGCAGGCATCCCAATATTTTTGGTAATATAGTGTATATTTATATAAATTGGAGCAACTCAGTTCTCCCACCCAATCAATTTTGGTATTTCTGGCGGTAAATCTTGTCATCTCTCCTGTGAAACTAGAATTGGTAAAATCCACACCTCGGTCTCTGTTTTTTTGTTTTATTGGCCGGCGTTCTCCAGGTCGTGTATCAGCATGCAACACGCTGCTGTGTTTGACCCCTGAGTGTATCCGGAGGGCGACAGAGCCAGTAAACAAAGCGCGCTCGTGCGCCTCAGGTTGTACGTAAGTCTTTTTATCGCGTTCTGGTTCCCTGGAGCCCCAAATGAGAATATCATTGCGGCAAACACTGACACCTTGCACTGACTGCCGCCGCCACAGAGTTTTCTATAAAAGTAATTTTATACGTGACTGGAAAATTTCCCAACCTTTTGAAAACATCATCAAATTCTGCCATTCCAGATTTGGTGCCTAATGAGATGTCTCGTGTCTGGGAGAACTGTTTATTTATGAGACAAAGTCTCTGCCTGGAATGCCGGAGATTTGTCTTCTGTCTCCTGACACCATGTCAGAAAGCTGGCTCCGCGCTCCGCCACAGCGCCCGTTATCTCCTCTTGTCCTATTATAGGTGGTAATTGTCCATTATGTGCTCTCAGCAGACATGTCGGCGAAGAAGACCGCATCTTAATACTCCGCAGCACCTAATGGAAGCCGCCAGCTCTTGTGAGATCGCCCATCTGGCCATGAGGTGTCATTATATGGAAATTCAGACCCCCGACACCAAGAACAAACACAACATGTTTATAGGAGTGAAATCTGCTCCTCTTTCTGCCTAAAAACTGCAGCCATTAGCCAAAAAAAAATTCTAAAAAAAAGAGCGCCAACTTTCCTCACCCCCATGTGCTGTTCACTTTCTTTGATGTTGCTCCTTTTCAGCAATTTTGTTTTAATTTCAATTATTCATTACAATCCAGGGGGGGTTTATACATACAATATTAACAAGCTCTCAATCAGGAGGTCCTGACAAGCTCCCAATCAGGAGGTCAGAATAAACAAAAATAAGAAGATGGGGGAAATGCCAGGATTAGGTAGGGGGAAGGGATGGGTGTTCCCAAGAGAGGGTGTGGGAGGGGATGGGTTTTTCCAGGAAAATGTGGGTGAGGGTATGGATGATCTTGGGAGAAGGTGGGCAAGAGGATGATGATCCCAGAAGAAGGTGGATGAGAGGATGGATGATCCTAGAAGAGGGTAGGGGAGAGAATGTTCCCAGGATAGGGTAAACAAGGTAATGGATGATCTCATGAGAAGGTGGGCCAGGGGATGCATGGACTGTAATCCCCGTTTCCATTAAAAGGAACACTCCACCAATCAAGGTAAACATCAGAATCAATAATCGAAATATAAAATCTAAACACTAATGACGTCACACCACGGCCATCCCTATACAAAAATACAACAAAATAATAATTAGCAGTAATCTCAAAAATATTTAAAAATGTATAAAATAATGAAAATAAAATGTAAACAACTATCTATCTGAAATAAAACAATTAGGTAAGATCGAAATCGATGTTTAAGCCAACAGGAGTCATAACCAGAGTTTCATATATCTAGAATGACTCTCTGCGACTCAACTGGTGAATAAAATTGCCACCTCTCCAATGTTTGGAGACTTTTTCTATTCCCCAAAATTTGAGACCTTTGAGGTGACACATTCTAAAATGTCTGTATACACTATGTGTTTTTAACCTCTTCTTAATATTATTTATGTGTTCACCTACTCGTACATGTAATGCCCCACTAGTCCTCCCAATGTACTTAAGGCTACACTCACATTCCAACATGTAAACCACACCTACTGTAGCACAAGTGATGAGATCCCTTATTTGATGTTTGTGTGTGACTGACGAACTAAACTCTTTAAGTTTTTTAATGTTGGTTCTAGAGCTCTTACAGGTAGCACATCTCCCACAAACATAAAAGCCCAATAAGAAGGCGAATAGTTTATTTTCAATGATCCCTGGGGGGGGGGGATTAATGACTCCCAGGGCCAGGCTATCCCTAAGAGCGGGCGCTTTCCGATAAATGAACTGAGGCCGTATAGGAAGTAGTGGGCCAAGAACTCGATCCTGTTTAAGTTTTGATCAATGTTTGGTCACGATTTTCTCAAATTTTTCGTATTGAATACTATAATCCATGATCATACGGAACTCGTTAATATTACCACTCCCACCTCTATTAGTATCTGCAGTAATGGTAGCTCTATCTATAGTCCTGAACTTTTCTATCTCAGTCTCCATATCAGTATGTGCATAACTTTTTTGTAAAAACCTATTGGCCAAAACTTGGGACAGCAACAAAAATTCTTCCTGTGACGTACAATTACGTTGGAGTGTAATAAATTGTCCCCTGGGTATGTTGAATAGCCACATTTTATGATGGCAACTGTTTAAGGGTATGTATGCATTGTGATCAGTTGGCTTGAAGTGATTTCTAGCATGGAAACAATCATCCTTTTTAAAAATTTCTAAATCCAAGGAGGTCATTTGGTTTAAATCAATATTCCAAGTGCTTATTGGTAAAAGTGTCCAAACTGGCCATATCCCCCTCCCACATTAGGATCAGATTGTCTAAGTACTTCCTTTAACAGACCAATTGGGGTGGGGGCGATCCTTTAAAACAACCTCTACCCCTGGTCTGTAGGAAGTACCGGCGATCAAACCAAAAATAATTGTTCAGCAAACAGAATTTCAAACAATTGAGTAAGAACCTAATGTTTTCTAGTGAGATCTGAACTAGCCAGAGCCCACTTAACTGATGCAAAAGCATCATCGTGACTAATGATGGTATACAATGATCCAAGTCTGTCACCAAGATGCTCAAAAGGAGTACTAGTGAGTGTATAGCTAAGATTTTAATAATCTGCTTTGTATCTCTCAAATAGGCATCCATCTTGGTGACCAAAGGCTGAAGAAAGAAGTCTATATATTGACCTAATATTGCCGTAACCGAGCCTATCCCATTCACAATGGGGCTTTCCGAAGTACTGTATGTTCAATACATGTATTTATGGCAAAAAAAAGTACATGATAAGGGTTCTACAGAACAAGGGATCCAGGTATAAAGCTACTTTGGTGGTCAAAATTCCCTTTATCTTCCCCTTCTCCACCAAAAAATGCAATTCCTCCTTGAACTTCAACATAGGATCATCTCCCAATTGTTGATATGTATCTTGGTCACCAGTAGCCTATACATTTCCTCTTGGTAATAAGTTTTACTTAGCACCACTAGTCCCCATCCTTTATCTGCAGGTCGGATAACTATGTCTTTCCTCTTTTCTAATGAACAAATACCTTTCTTAATATGATTTTTTTCACCTTAAGAGTATCTAAATCGCTACACACCATGTTTCTAAATACTTCCAGGTGTCTTATCTGAACAGGGGGATTAAATACAGATTTATTCCTGAGATTTGAATATCTAGTCTCAGGTTGGGAAAAATTCATCTGCACTGGATTTGATAAGTATTTAATATTAAGCCCTAGGATATACAAAATTCCGAATAGGAGCAAATTTTAAACCTTTGTCTAGAACCCGTGTCTCATAATCTGATAAAAGGGTCCCACTTAAATTATATATCCCTGTACCTAGTGGGGTCTTTGCCTTTTGGATTCTTGGACTCTTCTTCCCCTTCTACATCCTCTCTGTCTTTTCTTTTACTTTGGCTGAATTAGCCGTTCCTGACTGGACCCTTTTGGGGGGGGGGGGTGATCCCTCCAACTGCCTTTCCAAGTCGGAGTTTGTGGAGGAGGTCCTCTCCAAGGGATCCTTGGTAGTCCTAAAAAATGATCACCCAGATTGTCCTGCAGTGTCTGATGGTAACCACCACCTTAGTATCCTCTACCTTGGTTTGGCCCTGATCTCCATGGAATTTCACTATTATGGGAGGAATTCATTGGGGGCCACCCCTGTATGGTGACTGATGTCAATTACCTCTATCGCTACCTTTCCCTCTAATATTGTTGCCCTTACGTCCTCTCTGTTTATGGGTAAAATTTATATCTTTTACTCCATATGGGGGGGGGGGGGTGTTATATATTCAGGGTTATTCCTGTTCATAGACAAGATAGATAGAAAATAATGAAATTCTTTTGAATTGAATAGAAAATCATCAGTGTAAATTGTTTTGTGATAAAAGTCGATCAGGGAACTTTTTTTGGTTTGAAAACATTCAAACAAACCTGATAGCTGTTTTTGTGATTTCAGTATGAAATATATTTGTGATTGAAATAAGTACACTTTTTGGCCAACCCAAGGCATGACCCAAAACAAGGAAATTTGCAGAAGTAACAAATCTCTGGTAGTCATTATGTTTCCCATAAAATGTTTACTGTATGATAATAAAGGATTTGTTTTATTGGAATAATTCTCCTTCTCCACAAAGTCTTGCTTTGAGCCTTTGTAATTCCAGCTTATATTTTAGCAGTTATTAGTATCCCATGAAATTAGAAGCACACAAAAAACAAACCCTAAACACATACGTAGCACCTTCTAGTTAGGTAGGTGCTAGAGGTTGGATTTTTCGATAGAGTAGGACAATTTTGGCAGGCCTAGCTGCTGGCTAGGCCTGTTTGCTTTCATTCCGGGCTGGGAGTGGCTCAAGGCAGGGCTGGGTGACTCACAGGTAGCATCACTGTCCGCACCCTCTTGTTTCTAGAAGGTGCTAGAAAGAGAGGAGGAGAGGTGGAGCTGCCTGGGGTATTCTGATGAGCCCTGACCAATCCCCAACTTTGATTGGCAGGGCCCAGGGGCAGGCCTCCTTAAATACCCAGGGTCATCTCAGCTAGGGAGGTGTTGTTCGGGTGGAAGAGCTGGAGTGAGAGAGTGTGGAGGCTGTTGGGACCCACAGGGAGCTCCCAAGTCGGGGGGCGGGGGTGACCTTGGGCCTTGGCTCGGGTGCAGCCAAGAGAATCGATCCTGGAGGAGAGGCTTATGAGAGAGCAAAGAAAGGACAGCAGGAGAGATCACTGCCAGGAGACTCCAAAGAGGACAACTGGTCACAACCAGGAGGGCTGGTGAGTGAAGCACAGTCAGGAGGACTGGGGAGGCACGTCTGAGAGAACTGGGAGTGTTTGCAGTTTGAGATGGGTTCAGAACCCAAAGAGAAGACTGTGGGAAGGGCAGTGGAAAGAGACATCTTCAGCCAGGAGAGCTGGCAGGGCCTGAAGTGAGTTTACTGGGATCATTAGCCGAATTGAGGACAGTTAGCACCAGAACTATTTGGCTCTGCAGAGTATTTCCTCTGTTAGCTCCATATGTCTGGAACTATAGCGGACAATATAGATATTATTGTAAAATTAAAAGGCTTCTTGTTGGCCTAATATGAAATTTTACGCTCTCCTTTATTGAAGTGAATGTGTTTTGAGTGATTTCCCTTTGAAGTCGTATGATCCTTGAAATATAGGTCAGCCTGTCTGTGACTTTCTCCTCTAGACGGCACAGGCTTGGCCCCAGGAGGGATAAAAGATGAAGATTTATCAATGTTACCAGCTCTGCTTTCTCTCAGCTCTCCGTGGCCCATCTCCTAAACAAGCCATATACAATATTTACACCGAGACAGAGAACGCAGAAACCGCTATCTGAGAGTTTAGATCCAGGCGGTACGTTTTCCCAGAACTAACCCATAAAACCAGTTAACTGCTGGCTATAAAGATGGCATAATATCACTGTTCACCTGGAAACGCCAACCCTGAAGATGGCCCATATAATGTCTCCCAATAATGTCACCTTATCGCCATTTTACTTATGGGTGTCCAGAGAGCCATTCAACCCCCCCCCCCCCCCCCCACACACACACACACACACACACACACACACACACACACACACACACACACACACACTCACATGACGTCCATCAAACTCTGGCTTTGGCATTACTTTTATAGGTTTAGAATTGTATTCGAACAGTTGTGCCCGGAGTGTCTTAGTACGATGTGATATAGAGATATACTGCACTATTTCTCTCCGAGGCGTGGCGGAGTACTGAACCGCAAGGAAGAAATGTGAGAATAAAAAGGTCATTATTCCGTGTGGAGAGAAAAGTGTTTCTGTACTGAATACATTTACGGAATCTATTCACTGCACACTGAATGAATTCATACAGTATGAATACACATATAATACAGCATATGGAACGTGAATGCATATATAAAATATATATTAATTGATGACTGATGGTTGATTTCAGCCTGGAAAAATGTAAAGATTCACAGCAAAAAATTAGCTGAGAATTTAAGAAAAACATTGTAAGTGATAAAAATCGTATAGAAAAATTTCAACCGTTAAAAAACCACTCAGAAGATTAGGCGTTGGGGTGGTGGATTTCTGGACTTCAGGCATGGTGGTGGTTCCACCTAAATCAGATGATTGTTATAGTGAGGAGCTCTCTATTGCCCAAAGGGGACCATGGAGGAATCAGCTTGTATGACGTGAAAGGATGAGAGCTCCAAGCCACAATGATTGATGCAGATATGAATTTTTCTTTGTGACAAATAAAGAGTATCAAAAGTTGGCAGTCAGCACATCTCTGGGGTCATACACCCCCCCCCCCCCCCCTTCATAAGATCTACAATAGAACTGAAACACACACACATATATATATATATATATATATATACACACATATATATATATATATACATACATACATACATACATACACATACATACACATATACACACACACACATAGAATCAGTACATATTGTACATTCTAAGAATATAAAAATACTTTAAAGACAAAGATGTGGTTTAATTTGACAAAATTTGTGAAAGCACATCAGGTATAAATTGTAAGTTCATTCTGAGGACTATGTTAAGTAACTGTGACTGATGCATAAAGTACCATATCTATAGTTTAATATAGAGGTTTCCAAACTACAGCCCATGAGCCAAGTATGGAATGCTGCAATACTTTATCTGGCCCTCCTATGTAAGAAGGGACTCTGATGGGGACCCTGGTGTAAGGGAGAACTCTGATGGGGACATTGATATAAGGGTGGAATCTGATGGGGATCACATGTAAGGCTGGCTAGGGGGATTATGTGGGTCACAGTTTGTGGAGCAGGGTTACCTCCACAAAGACATGCTGGCGTATTATATAGGGAGATTATAGGGGTCATAGTTTGGGGGGTGTTTTCCCTTATAGTTTGGGGGTGTCATGTGTAAAGATTTGGGAGGTGGTTCCAGGTCAGTGTTTGCTGGGTTACATGGCAGATGGGGTAGTTGGCCACAATTTAGGGGGCTATATGGAGGTATTTATTCACAGTTTGGGAGGCTGCATGGGGGAATAGTTGTGAGCTAGTTTGGTGGGCTACATGGGAGTGGTTCATAATGGGTGGTTTCATGTCACATTTTGGGGGGCAGCACTGAGGAGGCAGTTGAGCAGATCAGTTTCCCCTTTTAAATTAGTTCTCTTCTTACTTTCCCGGACCCCCTGGCTACACCTCCTACCAGTATATTGAATATATCCCTAGATGTAACGTTTGGATTATGGTTACAATTCCCATCAGAGCTCCCCAGTTTGTGGAGGATTCTCTGAGCTCTGCTCCCATCATAGTGAGTGTAACATAATCCATGAAACATGGCTAATTGGGCGACTTTGTGGCAAACGAGGTTTAATGTTGATAAATGTAAAGTTATGCACTTGGGGGCTAAGAATATGCATCATACATGCTAGGGGGAGTACAACTGAGGGAATCTGTAGTGGAGAAGGATCTGGGGGTTTTGGTAGATCATAAGCTCAATAATAACATGCAATGCCAAGCTGCGGTTTCCAAAGTGAGCAAAGTCCTTTCCTGTATTAAGTATGGACTCCAGAGAGACAGATATCATTTGGCCCCTGTACAAATAATTTGTAAGACCTCATATGGAATATGCAGTTCAGTTTTGCCAGTTCTCGAAAAGGATATCGGGGAACTGGAGAAAGTGCAGAGAAGGGCAACCAAACTGATAAGAGGCATGGGGAAAGATTAGAGGAACTGAATTTATTCTCTCGAGAAGAGGATTTTAAGGAGGGATATGATCAACATGTACAAATATATAAGGGGTCCATATGGTGAAATTGGCATTCAGTTATTCACTTTACAGTCAACACAGAGGACAAGGGGGCACTCTTTACGCCTAGAGGAAAAGAGATTTCACCTTCAAATACGGAAAGGCTTCTTCACAGTAAGAGCTGTGAAAATGTGGAATAGACTCCCTCCAGAGGTGGTTCTAGCCAACTCAGTAGATTGCTTTAAGAAAGGCCTGGATTATTTCCTAAATGCACACAATATAATTGGCTACTAACATTTATAGGTGAACTTGATCCAGGGAAAATCCGATTGCCTCTTGGAGGTCAGAAAGGAATTTTTTTACCCTGCTGTAGCAAATTGGATCATGCTTTTCTGGTGTTTTTCGCCTTCCTTTGGATCGACTGTGGGTATAGGATTGGGCATATGGGAATGTTTGGTATTGTTTTTTATTTATTTACTTTTATGGTTGAACTAGATGGACTTGTGTCTTTTTTCAACCTAACTATCCATATGAGTTTTATTGGCCCAGGCTGTGGGGAAATTTGGGCCCCTCTGAAAACTTTTGTCACCTGGTGTAGATCTCTAGGGACATTATTATTGTCACAAGCTCTTTTGGGCATAAAATAAAGAAGTTGAATTTAATGCCGAGTATAGTCATTTATTTGTTTATTAGACCTATCGTAAAAGTTAGTCGCCATCAGTTCTACTTTACATGATACATTCGGACGCCACAGGCTCGGTACCAGTGCACGTCTTCTGTCGGATTCCATCTTTCCGATACATTTGTATGAAGAGGATTTTCTCGGTGTAGATGGCTCAGGTAATTGAAATCTATTGTACACGGCGCATCTTCAGACTTTCAGAAGTTTCCGTAATCCGAACTATAATCATAAAAATACAATTGTGATCAGAATAGAGCGCAGAGACGCCGTAAGGGCCGGGAACACTCTGCGGGGAGATGGCACACAAATAAGATCTTCTTCACTAGATTGCAGGATGACGGCAGAAAACAGTGGCAGGAAAATGCCGCCTCTGTGTATCACTGAAGTGTGACAATGACATCTTATAGCAGATAACAATGTGTGTCCACTTGTCACCTGGGCATCTCACTTGTCACCTCAAATTCAATGCAATTTCACTTCTCTAACCTTTGGTTTGCTTTTCAGAGAAACTTAGAATCTGATAACACTCTACAGCTGGCTAAAGAATTATTCAAGTGGACCTGTCATCGGACATATTATTTCCTATTAAGTGCAACATGCTCAGTAATGTGTTGGTGTAATACTTTTTTTATTACCTCTCCCTGACATCACAGTATTCCCCTTGACAATGTCTCCATTTGCTTTTCTCTCCGGTAGGACAGCAACATCTTTGTTCAGGCATCATTCAGGGTGAGGAGACTGAGGAAATACTTTCTACTGCCTGCAGCAGACGGATGACATCATCTGAGGCTAGGAAAAGGCACCAGACTAGAACTAAGAGATGACTTTTTAATGATACAAGGTGAAACTTTTCTGAGGATTTATACTGTTTCTGTATGTAGCACCCTCTAGTGTGCTACTAGTGTTAGCGTAGGTAAAGTTAAGCTTATGACTCATGGTATGTTAGGTGAGTCTGTAATTAAAGAGGAGCTGCACCTAAAAAAAAAAAATATTAAAAGCCAGCAGCTACTAATATTGCAGCTGCTGACTTTTAATAATATCACACTTACCTGTCCCAGGTTCCAGCGATGTCGGCGGCAGATAACGAGCGATCGCTCGTCTCGCTGCAGCCACCGCTGCCATCCTCTGTCAGGGAATTGGGAAGTGAAGCATGAGGGCTTCACTGCCCGGTTCCCTACTGCGCATGCGCGAGTTGCGCTGCGCTTCTCTTATGGTCCCCCGCTGTGTCTCTGGGAACTGTGTGTTTCCCAGAACGCAACGGGGGGGGGGGGGGGGGGGGCGGCGCCATGCGGGGGTGGGCGGAGCCATGCGGCGGTCTGGCCGGAAGTGGGTGCAGATACCTGGATTATCCAGGTAACTGCACCCCCCTCCCCCCCGAAAGGTGCCGATTGTGGCACCGGAGGGGGGAGGGATAATACTAGCGGAACTTCCCCTTTAGGGTGAAGAACCGCTTTAAGTCGGGTTACTGCAGGTCAGGGTGGATGGCTCTACAAATGCAGGTCTCTGGTACCTCTCCCCGGATCTAGAAGCTTGGAGAAGCTTCTGGAAGTTACCGGGTGCAGGCCAGGAGATTCTGATTTGTATACTTGAGGGAACCTGACCAATACCCTGGCAGAATGTCCTAGCAGAGTAGCTAGATCAGCCCTTAAATATAGAGGAGCCACGCCAGCAGGGGAGTCGGGTGGAAGATGGAGTGTTGAAGAGGCTGTCAGTGGCTTAGGAGGGGTCCCCTAGGTTTAGGGGGGGCTTAACCTCCAAGCTGGGCTCAAACTGGCTGGGAAGCATTCTTTCAGCATTCAGTCTGAGAAGGAATCTTACCTAAGAGAAGCAGGGAGCAAGGAGGACAGGATGAGTACATCAGCACACACCAGGGATTCTCAAGGGGAGAGATTGCCACATATAGCAAGCTTTTCAAAGGACAGCACTGTACTTAACCCTTTTATCTATTGGCTGGTAGACAGTAAGCCAGGAGGGCTGTTAGTACCTGCAGGCAGTGGAGCTGGGAGCACTTCTACGGGGGGGGGGGGGGGGGGGGAATACTCCCGCAAGCGCTTTTGCAACATTTTGTGCTATTTTCCAAAGGGGACACAAGGGACATTTGCCACTGAGCCTTAAAGACTGATTGTGTCCAGGAAGAACAATCCAGAATCTTTTCTCTGTACATAGCCCTCTACCCCATCCAAGTTGTTATATCTATAAAAAAAAAAACAAGAAAAACAATCCCAGGGACTGATTCCTTGTGTCTGGATGCAAGTGTAAAATGCTTGTTGCCTGGCTGTCCAGGAATAGGGTAGCCAGTTACCAGCAGCCCCAGTGGGGGTAGTGCTACATGAAGAATGTGGAAAGGATTAAAACAATGTTACAATCCCATTTATGTCCTCAAGTAGATTTAAGTTGCAAGCGGTGTAATAAATCAGAATTTTGGCACTCTGAGTCAGAAGCTGTAGATGTGGCAGATCATTATTCAGCATGTTCATGAGATATTTACTGTTACATTGTGACAATCTACACTGGAGAAAATTACACACTGGAAAATATTACTAGGGTAGGACCCACTAATTCGGGGGAACTTTGACGCAGTAAGTGGGCTTAGCACTATATAACCATATAGTGTGACCAAACCCCCGTATTTTTTTAATATGTTTTTAATGTTTTTTACTAGCCTGCTGGAAATGTCATTCTTGAATGTGTGCGCTGTGATAGGTTTCTCCAATCTACACTGGAGGACCTGATGAGTGAACTGCGGCAGGTCAGAGCACTCTGCTCCTGGTGAACTAAGATCTACTGCACATGTGGCGTCCAGCCTTTGTGCGTGCAATGCCGATGTTTTAGTGTCTCTGGGATGCACGAGCGTCCAACCCCACCGCTGCAACCTGTGAAAGTCCATAGCAGGCTGAAATATGCTATAGCTGGATTTTGCACGTGTGGTTTTCATGTTTATGGCCTGATGTATTGAGGAAAGAATGTCCAGAATACAGAATACCGACATTCCGGGTGTCTGTTCCTTAACACATAAGGCCGTAAAGGTGAATACCACTCGGTACAGTGTCCAATTTTGTCCAGCCGCAGCATATTTCAGCCTGGCATGGGCTTTGACAGTAGGGCTTGGCAGTAGGGCTGGATGCTGCACCTTTGCTTCCGACGCACACTAAAATGCCGAAATTGGGTGCACAGGGGCTACACAACACATGTGCAAGGGGCCTTAGGCTGCTTTCACACTGGGGCAGTGCGGGCGTCGGCGGTACCGTCGTTTTAGTGGCGGTCTGCGGGCGCTAGCGGGGTGGTTTTAACCCCCGCTAGCGGCCGGAAAAGGGTTAAACCCGCCCGCAAAGCGCCGCTGCAGCGGCGCTTTGCCGGCGGTATTGCCGCGCTGTCCCATTGATTTCAATGGGTAGGAGCGGTTTAGGAGCGGTGAATACACCGCTCCTTCACCGCTTCAAAGATGCGGCTAGCAGGACTTTTTTCACTGTCCTGCTAGCGCACCGCCCCAGTGTGAAAGCCCTCCGGCTTTCACACTGGAGTGAAAGGGGCCGGTTTTTTTCAGGCGCTACACAGGCGCTATTTTTAGCGCTGTAACGCCTGAATACCGCCCCAGTGTGAAAGCAGCCTTATTGTGAGGGAGCTCATGTTGTCTCTCTTTGGCCCCTTTCGCACTGGGGCGTTTTTCAGGCGCTACAGCGCTAAAAATAGCACCTGTATAGCGCCTGAAAAAATCTGGCCTCTTTCACTCCAGTATGAAAGCCTGAGGGCTTTAACACTGGAGCGGTGCACTAGCAGGACGGTTAAAAAAAGTCCTGCTAGCCGCATCTTTGGAGCAGTGAAAGGAGCCGTGTATTCACCACTCCTAAACCGCTCCTACCCATTGAAATCAATGGGGCAGCGTGGCTACACCGCCGGCAAAGCACTGCTGCAGCGGCACTTTGCGGGCAGTTTTAACCCTTTTTCGGCCGCTAGCGGGGGTTAAAACCTCCCCGCTAGTGGCAGCATACCGCCACTAAAACGACGCCGCTCCCGCCCCAGTGTGAAAGGGGCCTTTGAGTTTCTTGAGAGCCTCTGTATTGTTTTTTGAATACCCTAGAAAGTTGTTTCTCATTCTGAAGTCTAGAAAAGGGGGCGATG
Source organism: Lithobates pipiens (assembly GCF_037356315.1). Classification (NCBI taxonomy): domain Eukaryota; kingdom Metazoa; phylum Chordata; class Amphibia; order Anura; family Ranidae; genus Lithobates; species Lithobates pipiens. The sequence goes on from NW_027507788.1 coordinate 170,621,897, forward strand.
AGCATATCAAGGAAATTTCATTTTGCAGGCCGATCACTTAAACTCTACAAAGCCGGAACCCCACTGAGGTCTATAGGAACTAAATATTGTCATTTATTTCTCGACTTTTTCAAACCAGTTTGCAAGTTTTTAGTTAAAAAAAGGGCATGGCTAACTGGGCACTTTTTTGGGGACATCTACCAATGCAGAAATTATTTTTATACATACCGTTCAGCAGAGAGCGGGTCATTTATTGTGGCTTAAAGAGCGACATTAAAGTGATTGTAAAGGCCCGTACACACAATCTGACTTTTTGACAACAAACATGCAAATTAGCTGTTTTAAGGCAACATCCGACCGTGTGTACGCCCCATCGAACAAACTTTTAAATTTTTCATCTGACTTTTGCTGGCTGTGTGAACGGACAAACTTTTTGACAACATAAGTCAGATGGAGCAAAGTCCGATCGTGTGTACAGAAAATCATCTGACTTTTGTACAAAGTACAAACACGTATGCTGAGAACCAATGCAAAAGATCAGACAACAAATACAGAAGTTGACCAACGGTGGCGCTGAAGTAATTGAACGTCCTCTTTTGAAGTGTCGTTAGTACGTTGAAACGTCACTATGTTTGTGTTTTGTTGCCTAAAAAGTCTGATCGTGTGTATGCAATACAAACTTACGGCCAACGCCCTTTGTAAAAAAGTCCACAGGAAAGTTTGTACAAAGTCGTGTGAATGAGGCATTAAGGTACATTTAAAAAAAAATAACAAACCTGTTATATAGTGAGGGAAAAAGTATTGGATCCCCTGCTGATTTGTACATTTGCCCACTGACAAAGAAATGATCAGTCTATTATTTTAATGGTAGGTTTATTTTAACAGTGAGAGACAAAACAACAACAACAAAAATATCCAGAAAAACGCATTTCAAAAAAGTTATAAATTGATTTGCATTTTAATGTGAAATAAGTATTTGATCCGCTATCAATCAGCAAGATTTCTGTCTCCCAGGTGTCTTCTATACAGGTAACAAGCTGAGATTAGGAGCACTTTCTTAAAGGGAGTGCTCCTAATCTAAGCTTGTTACCTGTATAAAAGACACTTGTCCACAGAAGAAATTTCATTCTCTCCACCATGGCCAAGACCAAAGAGCTGTCCAAGGGTGTCAGGGACAAGATTGTAGACCTACACAAGGCTGGATTGGGCTACAAGGCCATCGCCAAGCAGCTTGGTGAGAGGGTGACAACAGTCGGTGCGATTATTCACAAATGGAAGAAACACAAAATAACTGTCAATCTCTCTCGGTCTGGGGGCTCCATGCAAAATCTCACCTCACAGAGTTTTAGTGATCATGAGAACGGTGAGGAATTGGCCCAGAACTACACAGGAGAATCTTGTCAATGATCTCAAGCCAGCTGGGACCATTGACACCAAGAAAACAATTGGTAACAAACTACGCCGTGAAGGACTGAAATTCTTCAGAGCCCGCAAGGTCCCCCTGCTCAAGAAAGAACGTGTACAGGTCCAGGTGGCGCTGCCTGGATCTAATGTATGGTGTACAAAAAAAGTATAAAATGTGAACTAAAGTGAACAGAATATGTACTGTCTCTTTAAGATGGACTATAAAATCTTCTACTTGCAAAAAACTATACAGTGCATCTTAGTAAACAAATAGTGCTGCAACAATAAAAAATCGACAAGTCCACACAGTAGTAAAATGTTCAGTGTTCTGTAGTGCAGAAACCAATATCAATATGTAAACCAGAAGTCCCTCCATATAGATAACAAAGTTGCTCCAAGTATACAAAAAAAATAAAAAATACAGTTTGTGAATCAACAGAAAATTCTTATTCCAATGTGACATGTGCTTGAGTGATTAATATCATGTAAATCATTGATAGAAGGTGGGTGAATTACCGGATGTGCTCCCCCCTCAGAACCGCAGTCACCAGAAGGCTGTACCCCTGCAGGGGTAAAAAGAATTACACTAGATATGTTCCTAGTCCTCCTCCAATATCTCTTCCTCCTCCACAGTGGATCCGATCATCGGGCACCTTCCTATTGGGATGGATGGACAAAAAGGCATTTTATAGTGTGAATCCATAAAGGTAAGTTTATTTAGAACAATTTATTTTTTATTTTTAAAAGCACACTTCCAATAGCGCTGTTGGGTCAATACAAGCTAAAAGCAGTATGTCTGGGATGCCTTGCGTTCCACAGATGAGAATCCCCAAAACCGTAAGTGACAACATCGTAAACTCCACCCTATGTGTTTCGTCATGAAGACGTCATTAGGAACAGGCCTGCTCCTAAGTGTGTTACCGATTCCCCCTACTTTCTGGGCTCCTCGCCACTTGTTGCCCCACCGCCCTGCGGTGCTGCTGAATTTCCTCCTCCCTTCTCCCCCCCCCCCCTGGCTGATGTGGATGTTTCAGAATGGAGAGTGGGGGAAGGGACTAGTAAATAGTTCCTTTTCTAAATGAACACACTTGCTCACTGTGTCCATTAATAACCAAAGCATAGTACACACTGTTTACTATGCTTCAGGTTGTAAATAAAAAGGAAGCCACTCAGCACAGAGCACTTCCCATTCTTTCACTGTCCAGTGCAGCTGAGTCTGCAGCGAAAGACATGTGTTTGAGCTTTGGGGTGCACACCCTAATGCAATAGGCGGTGCACACCAAAGCTCAAACACATTCTTAAAGAATAGGTGCAGGAAGTTCCCCCTTCTAAGTCACTTCTTGTCTCTGCCTCTACCCACCTCTGAGCACCATCCATTGGTTCCACCCCCTACTCACCTCCCAGTGTTGCCCCTTTTAGAAAATACAGAACCAAGTATTATTTTGTAGTGATAAATAATTTGTATGGAATTTGTTCATAACAAGTAAAGCAGTAAAGTAGATCCCCCTCAGTCAGCAGCAATAGACCCTTTCCAGCAACAATAGGTTCCCCCAGCAACAATAGACTCTGACAACAATAGCAGCAACAACAGAATTCCCAGCAGCCAGCCCACTACAAATAGACTATTTAGCAGCCACAAACAATAGGCCCCCCCCCCCCAACAGTAGATCCTTCCAGCAACAACTGACCCTCTAGCAACATAAGCCCAAGCAGCAACAACAGACTGCCACGCAACGATAGATGCCCTTCAGCAACAATAGACCCTCCCAACAGCCAGCAACAATAGATCCCTCTCTTAACAGTAGATATCTTCCAGAAACAATTCCAGAACTCTTCCAGAAGCAATATAAGCCCAACCAGCGACAATAAATCCCCCACCAGCAACAACAGACCTCCCCAGCAACAATAGACTGCCATGCAAAAAAAGATGCCCTCCAGCAACAATAGACCCCTCCCTCATCAGTAGATCTCTTCCAGCAACAATTGACCCCTCCAGCAACATAAGCCCCCCCCCCCCAGCAACAACAGATCCCCCACCAGCAGCAATAATAGACCTCTCCAGCAACAATAGACAGCCATGTAAACATAAGTCTCCTCCAGGAACAATAGATCTCCCATTAGCCAGCATCAATGGACCCTCCAGCACATACATTTAGAGAATGAATTAAGATAAAAAAACAAAAAAACAAAAACAAAAAAAAGAGGCCTTTAGATTCACTTTAAAAGCAGACAATTCCTTCAAATAGCATGCTTGCTGCTAGGATTCCTTAAAGCAAAGGAAAAGGCATAATGAGCTAGTATGCACCGCATACTAGCTCATTATGAAATACTTACCTTTGAACGAGGCCCCGACATCTGGCCCGATCCACGCCGAGGGAGCTGATATGTTCCCTCAGCGTTTCTTCCGGCCACTCATGCACGCGGGAGATTTCATCCCGGCAGGGTCGGGCGTCTGCCAGGCTTTCAGCCGAGAATCCCCTTGTGCGCATGCACCGCTGCAGTCAGCGGCGCATTGCGAGGGGAATATCTCCTAAACCGTACAGGTTTAGGAGCCATTTTTTTTACCTACAGGTAAGCCTTATTATAGGCTTTCCTGTAGGTAAAAGTCAAAAAATTGACTATACAACCACTTTAACCACTTTCAGACCGGACCATTTTGCTGGCCTAAGACCAGACCACTTTTTGAAATTTGGCACTGCGTCGCTTTAACTGACAATTGCGCAGTCATCCGACATGGTTCCCAAACAAAATTGATATCCCTTTTTCTCCACAAATAGAGCTTTCTTTTGGTGGTATTTGATCACCTCTGCGGTTTTTATTTTTTGCGCTATAAACAAAAAAAAGAGCGGAATTTTTAAAAACGCATTGTTTTTTACTTTTTGCTATAATAAATATCCCCCAAAAATATATTCAAATTTTTTTTTTTCCTCACTTTAGGCCGATATGTATTCTTCTACATATTTTTGGTAAAAAAAACACAATAAGCGATTATTGATTGGTTTGCACAAAATTTATAGCGTTTACCAAATAGGGGATAGTTTTATGGGACCTACGACCGGACTCACGGGGGTCCCGACCGGCACGCACCGCCGGCGGTGCGCACGCGATGGCAGGGCGGCAATTTCAAATGGACGTATCTGTACGCCAATTTGCCTGCCTGTGCCATTCTGCTGACGTACATCGTCGTGCGCCGGTTGGGAAGTGGTTAAAATGGAAGTAAACCCTGATGGGTTTTACTTCCTCTTTAATTCCCTGAAAAGGTAAAGCATAATGTGTCACTTACCTGAAACCGAAGCCTGTGATGTCACCGCTGTCCCCACTAGCAGCGAGCGTCCATCTTCACCCCTCTTCCTTTTGGGGGCCAGGAACTCCGGCTCTATGACTGGCCAGAGTCGTGTGACGTCACTCTCACACGTCAGTCACGGCATTACCCCCTTTAGAAACAGCATGATCGGCCCTTTCTAAAGTGTGCATGCGCTGTAGACATCCGCGAATGCGCCGTAGACATCCTCATGTGGCTTTATTGTAAATATCTCTTAAACCGTGGAGGTTTAGGAGATTTTTCCAGCATCTACAGGTAAGCCTTAAAGAGGAAGTAAACCCTGATGGGTTTACTTCCTCTTTTTTTCCCTGCAAAGGTAAAGCATAATGGACTACTATGCATCGCATAGTAGCTCATTATGTGTCACTTACCTGACACAGGAGCCAGCGAAGTCGCCGCTGATCCCTGTAGTCCGCCGCATCCATCTTGCTGGTGGCGTCTCGCAGCTCCGACCAATGACAGCGGCGAAGCCGCGATGACGTCACTCCCGCGCATGCGCACGGGAGTCGTGTCTCGCAGCTCCGCCGCTGCCATTCGGCGAAGCCGCGATGACGTCACTCCCGCGCATGCGCACGGGAGTCGACAAATTAGGCAAATCCATTCTTGGACTTGCCGCATTTAGTGCGCCTGCGCGCCGCTGTCTACGGCGCATGCGCCGTAGACAGCGGTGCCCATTTTCGGGCAAATATCTCCTAAACCATATAGGTTTAGGAGATATTGCTTGGACCTACAGGTAAGCCTTAATCTAGGCTTACCTGTAGGTCAAAGTGGTTTGAAGGGGTTTACTTCCTCTTTAATATAGGCTTACCTGTAGGTAAAAGTGGTTGTACAGGGTGTACAACCACTTTAAACCTGCAAGTGAAGTGGCACACCTGTACCATGTACACCAACACAGGAGACATAAAAAATTGTTGCTAAATGACAGTTGCTTCCCTGGTGGGTTTTGTTTAACAAAGTGACCGGGTGAGGTGACATCATTGCCTACATATGGTCATGACTGAGCATATATGGTATATTACATTAGTCAGCAGGGCCGCTGATAGAAATCATGGGGCCCCATACAGCCTACCTGACGGGGCCCCCTTCAGCTCCACCCCGGGCCCCGCCCCTGGTCCCTCCTTTAGCCCCACCCCTGGCCCCTCCATAATGCCATTGGCAGCATGGGTGGCACTGTCTGCAGCATATTATGGCATTGGCAGCATGGGTGGCACCGTCTGCAGCACATTATGGCATTGGCAGCATGGGTGGCACCGTCTGCAGCACATTACGGCATTGGCGGCACAGGTGACACTGTCTTAAGCACATTACGAGATCAGTGTCATGGGTGGCACTGTCTCTGCAGGCAGCACATGCGTTATGGGCCATAAAACATGTGCTACCTGCAGACAGTGCCACCCATGCCGCCAATGCCATACTGTGCTGCAGACAGTGCCACCCATAACGCCAATGCCATAAAGCATGTGCTACCTGCTGACAGTGCCACCCATGCTGCCAATGCCATATTGTGCTGCAGACAGTGTCACCCATGCAGCCAATGACATAATGCCACTGTCAGCATGGGTGACACTGTCTCTGCAGGCAGCAAATGCGTTAACGTCATGGGTGGCACTGTCTGCAGCACATTACGGCATTGGTGGCATGGGTGGCACTGTCTCTGCAGGCAGCCCATAACGCATGTGCTACCTGCAGACAGTGCCACCCATGCCATTAATGCCATAATGTATAGATGCTTCACACCTTTGTCATTGTTAGCCGGGCCCAAGGAGTCACTTCTTCCCTGATCCTGGTGCTGCCTGGACCGGAGTGTGCACAAACAATTACAGTCAGGTGGGATGCCGATGGCAGCTGCTTCTTTTTTGTCCTCTGCTGCCGCTGCTCGTCTGAGTCGCCGCCTCACCGCTACTTCTCTCACGCGGAAAGAGGAATAGCTCAGCAGCGCCAGGGGGACGGCCCTAGCCAGCTGAGCCAGCATGAGGAGATGAGGAGCAGGCGCGGTAGAGATTCTTCCGCGCCCGAAATAGAAAAAATAGTCCCTCCCCTGCCGCCACCTTTTCTCTACATAGCTATCAGTAAAGAAAAAAAAAAATTTAAAAAAAAAAACCGGGGGGGATGGGGTTAGTTGTTTGTATTTAGGACTATGATCGGTCATTGCTGGGGGATTTTTTTTTTTAATGACTTATCTGTTCAGGTTGCCCGGGCCCCCCTGCTGGCCGGGCCCGGTACAACAGGGCCAGTTGTACTGGCCTATCAGCGGCCCTGTTAGTCAGCATCCCTGGCCAGGTTATTGACATTAAGCAGCCAGCCAGGAAACTGACATTTGCAGAAGGGTAACAGGGTGAGATTGTCGTGACGTGGGATGTCATGTCCATGGGTTGTAGAAGTGTTGCTGATCAAGACTGATGGTGGATCTACAATTATTAGGGCCCCCCCCCCCCCGGAAAGGCAACCTCCTGATATTAACCCTTTTGTTGCCAGGTCCGTACATCATACTGACCTGACAGCAGGGGTGGGGTTTTCACTTCTGGGTCAGCCCCTCCACGCCCCTGGCTAGCTTAGCAATCTAGAAAGTGAAAAGAACCTTGCGCTATGGAAAAGAAACAAAATTAATTAAGTGATAGTTTTAATAGAGTTTGTACACTGCTCCCCTCAAAGTGCAAAGTGTTAACTTAAACTGATTTGGGGTGTGTGATAAAAGAGGTCACTGAGAATACTAGTAACAATCTAGACTACAACAATATATTGGTCAACCCTAAAAAAAATAAAAAACATAAACAGGCTCCTAAAAATACATTAAAAAACAATTGGAAAAAGAAAAAAATGTTTTATGCCACGTATACATGACCGGACTTTTCGACGGACTAGGTCCGACGGTCTTTCCGACGGACTTTCGGCGGTGGTCTGATGGACTTTCTGAACGAACGGACTTGGCCACACACGACCGGACTAAGTCCATTCGTTTTAAACGTGATGACGTAAACGGGACTAAACAAGGACGTTCAATAGCCAGTAACCAATAGCTGCCCTTGCGTCGTATTTGGTCCGTCGGACTAACACACAGGCGAACGGTTTTCCCGTTTGAGTCTGTCAGATAGATTTAAAACATGTTTTATTTCTAGATCCTTCGGACTGTTGGGGAAAAAAAAAAAGTCCGCTGGAGCCCACACACGATCGAATTGTCCGACGGCTTCTGGTCCGCCAGGCCAAGTCTGCTGGAAAGTCCGATCGTGTGTACGCGACATCACTTAACAGAAACACCTGTTGCTAGGCAGTTATCCTAATCTCCCACTTCCTATACTGCGGCGCTCTTCATTCTCGGTTATCCTCTTGTCTTTTGGGAAATGGAGGTGCACTGTCTTCTGGGACCTATGTGTGTCTGCTGGCTATTCACAAAGTGCTGCGTGACTCAGTTTCCCTTAGGCCGCGTACACACGGGCGGACTGTTCGCCCAACTTTGTCCGCTGAACAGTGTTTCAGCGGACAGTCCGCTCGTGTGTGGGCTTCAGCGGACAGTTTCACCGGACAGTCTGACGAACAAAGTTTTTCGGAATTTCCGTAAAACTGTCCGCTCAAACCAAGTCCGCTCGTGTGTAGGCTTGTTCGTCAAACTAAGTTCCGCGCATGCTCAGAAAGGATTTACACCCTGAAGGTTGCATTGCAGTGTATAGGACGTCGTTTTCTAGTCCCGTCGTACGTGCCGTTCACGTCATCGCGCACGTTTTCAGCGGACTGTTCGTTCATCGTGTGTGGTCAAGTCCGCTCATGCTAATTTTGAGCGGACTGTTTGTCAAACTGTTTGACGAACAAGGTTGGGCGAACAGTCCGCGCGTGTGTACGCGGCCTTAGTTTGAATGGTGGTGCCGGCATCTGATCCGATGGACCCCCCTCGGGGGGCCGACATCACGGGCTCCCTGGACAGATAAGTGTCCTTATTAAAAGTGTTTGTAGCTGCTGACTTAAAAAAAAAAAATTAGGCTGGACAACCGCTTTAAAGTGCATAGCGCTAAACAATTCATATACTGTACTTATTCACAAAAAAGCTAAATAATGGTGACCCCATTTCCTTTTTTTGTGGTAATAAGCCACTTCTCCACAAAATTTTGTTCAGGCCCCAAACGTCAGTTGTGGATGGAGTAACCCTCACACAGACTTGCTGGCCTCCATGTCTGAGCGATGATTTCCTTTGGCCAGTAATCGCTCCATAGCACCCAGTACAGCAAACTTATAATGACCCTCCAAAGGACTCAGGACACAGCAATGTCTGCCCCGGCCTCCGCATTGATCCGTCTGTGACAAATGATTTCACTGAGAAGAATCAATCAATACTCAGCCAGAGACGCAGCAACACAACTGACCCTGAAAATATGTCGATATCTCCACAAATAAACAGAATCCACCCGACACCTGATCAGACCCCCCGTTCCGGGCCTGCTCATTATATACGCTACAGCGCCTGCACTGTCAATACTGTCCCTCCGCTGCCGGCAGAAACCACGGCCGCTTTGTCAATAACAGCTGCCTATTCTTCCCTCATCGCCCCATTATGATGATGTGCAATTGACTGTTTTTTCTCCATGTAAAAATTTTGACATCGAAAAATTGCAACAGCAAAATGCAAGACGAAACTTGGTTAATAGTAATGCAGCTCCACTCTGTACACAATTATGGATGGCACCCAGTTTACAGTGGAGTCAATTATCTTACTTTTTACTTATTTATACTTTTTCAGAGAAGGGAAAAAAATAAAATAAGATTTTTTTTAGTACCTTAACCTCTTCAATAACGGCACTTTCACCCGCTTCCTGCCCAGGCCAATTTTCAGCTTTCAGCGCTCTCACACTATAAATGACAATTGCGCGGTTATGAAACTTTATCCAAATGAAAATTTTCCCACAAATAGAGCTTTCTCTGGCAGTATTTAATCACTGCTGGGTTTTTGTTATTTTTTTCTAAACAAATAAAAAAAAGACAGTACATTTTGAAAAAGAAAAAAAGTTTCTTTGTTTCTGTTATAAAATTTTGTAAATAAGTCATTTTTCTCCTTCACTGACGGGCACTAATGATGAGGCACTAATGTGCAGCACTGGTGGGCACTGATAGGCAGCACTGATTGGCAATGATGGGCACTAATAGATGGAACTGATAGGCAGCGCTGATGGAGGCACTGACAGGCATTACTGATGGTCACTGTTTGTCATCCCTGGTGGGCATGGTTTGGCATCCTTGGTGGGCACAGGTTGGCACTTGTGGGCATCCCCGAAGAGCCTGCACTGATAATCGATGCGCTGATTATCAGCGTAGACACCCCCCTGTCAGGAAAGCCACTTATCTACTCCTTGTCAGCACTAATAGAGCTGAAGCCGATAAACGCCACTTCCTGGTTACCATGTGATCAGCTGTGATTGGACACAACTGATTACATGGTAAAGAGCCTACGTCATAGGCTCCTTACCAAGATTGGAGATGTGGTGTATCAAAGTGATCGCTGCGCTGGGCACCTTATCTTGCTGGATGTCATATGACACCCAGTCAGGATAACTGATCTCCGTTGCGGCCGTCATTTTAAAATATGGCAGGCAGGAAGTGGTTAAAGTAGAACTCTGGGCAAAACATTTTTTTTCCATTTTGGATAGAGCAAGGGAGGGTTACAACCCCTGTCCAATTTAGTTTTTTACCATCCGTTTCCCATTGCAGAAATTTCCCTTCAATTCTTGTCCCAAAGACAAAACAAGAAGTGAGAGGAAATTCCTGTAAATTAAAGGAATCCCCTGGGAACCCCCCAAGTCACCAGAACTAGTGCCCCTATTGGAAGATTTCCCCCTCTGTTCATTTTCTTGGGAAATCCCAAAATGTGGGATTTTCTTTCACTTTTAATTATAATGTTAAACAGGACAAATAAAGAAAGGGGATCTCCTTATTGGGGGAACAGACAGCAATAAAAATGACCTAAAAGTAAAAAAACGAATGTTGCCTTTACTTTAAAAAAGCTGCAACAACAGACGGAACGGGGTAAATATGACTACAAAAATTTATTTTCTGCTTCCATAGTACCCATGCTGACATCTTCTGGGTGAGGTTTATGCAGCTATTCATGTTGATCTCTTACCCAGAAGAGCTTACACTCTGAAAGCTTCATACTGATATGTGCTTCATGGGGTACGTTCGATCATAAAATGGCGATTCTTTTTTTTTTTTGTGTGTTTTTTAGAGTACAGTTCCCCACACACGGCTCATGTGTAAAAGTCTACAGGCTTGGAAAGATCAATTTGTAAATGGATAGAAAACTGGCTAAAAAATATGAATTCAGAGAGTAGTGATTAATGATTCTTACTCTGAATGGTGTAAGGTTATCAGTGGTGTACCCCAAGGTTCAGTGCTGGGACCCTTACTTTATAATATCTTTATAAATGATATTGGGTCTGGGATCAAAAGTACAATTTCTGTCTTTGCAGATGACACCAAGATATGCAGTGGAATAACGTCCTTACAGGATGTCTCCAATTTACAAGCCGACCTCAATGCTCTGTCTAATTGGGGGAATATGTGGCAAATGAGGTTTAATGTTGATAAATGTAAAGTTATGCACTTGGGGGCTAAGAATATGCATGCATCATACACGCTAGGGGGAGTACAACTGGGGGAATCCATAGTGGAGAAGGATCTGGGGGTTTTGGTAGATCATAAGCTCAATAATAACATCAATCTCAAGCTGCGGTTTCCAAAGCGAGCAAAGTCCTTTCTTGTATTAGGAGAGGTATGGACTCCAGAAAGAGATATAATTTTGCCCCCCTGTACAAATCATTAGTAAGACCTCATCTGGAATATGCAGTTCAGTTTTGGGCACCAGTTCTCAAAAAGTATATCGGGGAACTGGAGAAAGTGCAGAGAAGGGCAACCAAACTGATAAGAGGCATGGAGGAGATCAGCTATGAGGAAAGATTAGAGGAACTGAATTTATTCACTCTTGAGAAGGATATTAACCGCATGCCGACCAGCCGCTGCAGTTATACTGCGGCAACATGGCTCAGCTGCGCGAATCGACCTCATGGTACCATATACGGCCACTAGGGGGCGCGTGCGCTCCCCCTGGTCACCCTCGGAGCCTATGCGAATGCCCGGCGGTCACGATTGCCGCTGAGCTCCCACGATCGCTCGGGGCACACCGAAAACCAGGATCTGTAAACATACAGTTTCCAGTTCTCTGGGGGGCAGAACAGACAGATCGTCTGTTCATACAGAGTATGAACAGACGATCTGTCATCTCCCCTGCATAGTCCCATCCCCCTTCAGTTAGAACACATATTAGGACACACTTAACCCCTTCACGTGATCTTCTGCTGCTGTAGCCCATCTGCTTCAATGTTTGATGTGTTGTGTGTTCAGAGATGGTATTCTGCATATCTTGGTTGTAATGAGTGGTTATTTTAGTTACTGTTGCCTTCCTATCATCTCCAACCAGTCTGCCCATTCTCCTCTGACATCAACCAGGCATTTCTCTCCACACAACTGCCGCTGACTGGATATTTTCTCTTTTTTTGGACCATTCTCTGCAGGGACGTTGCTAGGTCTACAAAAGATCAGGGGTTAGAGCCCATAGAAGCGCAGTAAAGAAAGTCATACGCTTGGGCGGGCATACACATGTATATAATGTGTGTGTGTATATTCCCAGAGCCCCCTACTTACATCTGGGTCCCCAGAGAGCCTCCACCTTAATCAGGGTCCCCAGAGAGCTTCCCCCTTAATCAGGGTCTCCAGAGAGCCTCCCCTTGAATCAGGGTCCCCAGAGAGCCTCCCAGTTACATCAGGGTCCCCAGAGAGCCTCCCCTCGGAGACCCATGCAGAGACTCAGGGCTATAGCCCCAAAAGCCACCCCCTCACAATGCCACTGATTCTCTGTAACCCCGAGAGATGGTTGTGTGAAAATCCCCATAGATCACCAGTTTTGAAATACTCAGACCAGCCCATCTGGCACCAACAACCATGCCATGTTCAAAGTCACTTAAAGACCCGTTTTTTCCCCATTTTGATGCTTGGTTTGAACTTCAGCAAGTCATCTTCACCACGTCTAGATTCCTAAATGCATTGAGTTGCTGCCATGTAATTGGTTAACCACTTCAGCCCCGGAAGAATTTACCCCCTTCCTGACCAGAGCGATTTAACTGACAATTGCGCGGCCGTGCAACGTGGCTCCCAAACAAAATTGACTTCCTTTTTTTCCCACAAATAGAGCTTTCTCTTGGTGGTATTTGATCACATCTGTGGTTTTTAATTTTTTGCGCTATAAACAAAAAAAGTGTGACAATTTTGAAAAAAAAAACGCATTATTTTTAACTTTTTGCTATAATAAATATCCCCCAAAAATATATATATAAAAAAAAGTTTTTCCTCAGTTTAGGCCGATACATATTCTTCTACATATTTTTGATAAAAAAAAAAAAAAAAAAAAAAATCGCAATAATCGATTATTGATTGGTTTGCGCAAAAATTATAGCGTTTACAAAATAAGGGATAGTTTTATGGCATTTTTATTAATATTTTTTTTTTAATGGCGGCGATCAGCGATTTTTATAGTGACTGCGACATTATGGCTGACACATCGGACATTTTTGGGACCATTGTCATTTATACAGCAATCACTGCTATACAAATGCACTGATTCCTGTGTAAATGACACTGGCAGTGAAGGCGTTAACCACTAGGTGGCAGTGTAGGGGTTAAGTGTGTCCTAGGGGCATGTTGCTAACAGTGGAGGGGGGGCGTGGCTGTGTTTTACGCATCACTGATCTCTGCTCCAATCACAGGGAGCAGAGATCAGTGTCACTGTTGCTAGGCAGAACAGGGAGATGCTTGTTTACATTAGCATCTCCCCGTTCTTCCTCTCCGTGAGGCGATCGCCGGTATCCCCGTGGTGATCGAGTCCGCGGGACCCGCAACCGGACTCACGGAGCTTCCCGTGGGCGCGCGACCCCGCCTCTTATTAAAGGGCAACGTACAGGTACGCGATTCTGCCTGTACATGCCCTTCTGCCGACGTATATCGGCATGAGGCGGTCGGGAAGAGGTTAATTAGCAATTTGTTTTACCAAGCAATTGAACGAGTGTACCTAATAAAGTGGCCGGTGAGTGTACAAACCCCATGAAGACAGAATCCTGCTGGCAATTTCAGCGCTGCAAATCCCTGATCACATTGGGCTTGATAAGCTATTGGCAGTTCAAAATGAAAATAGCGCAGGTTGTGACATACTAGTGTGCCAAATAAAGGAATCACAATGTATGTTCCACATGTGCATCAGAAATAGTAAAGTCCCTCATTGGACATGTTGCTTACATTGCTTGTTCATAAAGAGGACCTGTCATTTCCATTATACTATAGCATAGGGGGCTTAATATTGTGAAATATAATTAAAAAAAGACAACCCCCTGCCCCCCACCCATGTTACATAACCCCCCCGGACACTGGCGTAAAAGCAATCATTCTGGGGCTATCATTTGCTGTTAACTCTAAATTAATGAGCAGTATAGGCTTTTATAGCATCCTTTATGGGCAATTTTGGGTACCGAAGTTTGTTGCTGTTTCACGGCCATTTAATTTTAAGGCTTGAAGCGCTAGGTTTCTATTTACCTATCCAACCTAATCTTTTACATGATACCAAAAATAGTTAGTATTATATTGTTTTCATGTGCGCTATAATTAATTTTAGTTTTTTCTTTCTTTTCTTTAATATAATCGATTTAATAAACGTTTGTGCAAATATTATGCAACATAAAAAATTATAACTACTATTTTTTTATTCTGCGCTTTTGTAAAATATATACATTGGGGGGTTTTAAATAATTTTCCAGGAAAAAAAAAAGATTTTAACGGGTGTGAAGAATTTTTTTTAAATTGTCCCATGCGTGAAATGGTTGATTGAAATATATATTTTGTATTTGTTTTGAGAGCATAAATAGTGTGAGGTTAAAATGCAGTCAAATCTAATCCATTTTGACTGCACTGGATGGTAGTAGTAAGTAAAATTTTAGAAGAATATTAATCATTTCCAGTGCGTCAAATTAAAATAATTATATGAAATTTATAAAATTGTATTTGATTAAATTATAATAATTTATGCAGAGCATTACATACTTTGTCAAAAGTATTGGGACACCTGCCTTTACTTAAGCCGCGTACACACGGGCGGACTGTATGGCCTACTTAGTCCGTCATACAATCCGACGGACAGTCCGTCATACTTTCGAATGAACGGACTTGACCACACACACCACTTTTAGAGCGGACTAATACGGCGTACTAAGTCCGCCATACTATCCGCCCTACTTTTGAAATGAACGGACTCGCCCACACACGCGGAGGAAAGTCCGCTCATTTCGAGCGCGTCTCCAGGTAGGCGGGGCCCGCGAAGGAGACGTCGCTGACCCCGCCGCCTGGTATGGACTTAAAGGGGAACCCCAACGCCGAAAAAAATCGACGTGGGGGTCCCCCCCAAGTCCACAACAGACCCTTGTCCGAGCACGCTACCCGGCCGGCCAGGAAAGGGGGGCGAGCGAGCGCCCCCCTCCTGAGCCGTACCAGGCCGCGTGCCCTCAACATGGGGGGTGCCTTGGGGAAGGGAGGGCCGCGCGGCCCCCCACCCCAAAGCACCTTGTCCCCATGTTGATGAGGACAAGGGCCTCTTCCCGACAACCCTGGCCGTTGGTTGTCGGGGTCTGCGGGCGGGGGGCTTATCGGAATCCGGGAGCCCCCTTTAATAAGGGGGCCCCCGGATACCGGCCCCCCACCCTATGTGAATGAGTATGGGGTACAATGTACCCCTACCCATTCACCTGTAAAATAAAAGTACAAAAAAAAACACAACACACGAGATAAAATACTTTATTGCACAGCTCCGGGGGTCTTTCGTCTTCGGGGGTCTTCTCGTCGGACTCCTCCGCTATCTTCTTGTAGCTCTTTTGCTAGCGGAGGAGTCCGGCTTTCTTCCTCGCCGCCGGCCTCTTCTCCCGACTTCGGGGGTCTTGTCCCCCTCTTCGGTTCTTCTGCCGGGCCACCGCACCTTCTTATAGCTCTTTTACAGGCGGTGGCCCGGTCTTCTGTCGCCGCCGCCGCCTTCCGTTCTTCTTCTTCTTCTTCTTCTTCTCCAGGAGATGTTGCCTCGACGATCTCTCCGGCCGGAATGCCAGGGATGCATTGCGCGGCCACTTATATAGGGACAAGGGGCGGTGTCACATGGCTTTATGTCACATGGGTTGGTCACATGGGTTGATGTCACATGGGGACTATGACATCGTAAGGGGGCGGGGTCACCATGTGACACCAACCCATGTGACATAAAGCCATGTGACACCGCCCCTTGTCCCTATATAAGTGGCCGCGCAGTGCGTCCCTGGCATTCCGGCCGGAGAGATCCTTGAGGCAACATCTCCTGGAGAAGAAGAAGAAGAAGAAGAACGGAAGGCGGCGGCGGCGGCGACAGAAGACCGGGCCACCGCCTGTAAAAGAGCTATAAGAAGGCGCGGTGGCCCGGCAGAAGAACCGAAGAGGGGGACAAGACCCCCGAAGTCGGGAGAAGAGGCCGGCGGTGAGGAAGAAAGCCGGACTCCTCCGCTAGCAAAAGAGCTACAAGAAGATAGCGGAGGAGTCCGGCGAGAAGACCCCCGAAGACGGAAGACCCCCGGAGCTGTACAATAAAGTATTTTATCTCGTGTGTTGTGTTTTTTTTTGTACTTTTATTTTACAGGTGAATGAGTAGGGGTACATTGTACCTCATACTCAGTCACATAGGGTGGGGGGCCAGTATCCGGGGGCCCCCTTATTAAAGGGGGCTCCCGGATTCCGATAAGCCCCCCGCCCGCAGACCTGGCCGTTGGTTGTCGGGAAGATGCCCTTGTCCTCATCAACATGGGGACAAGGTGCTTTGGGGTGGGGGGGCCGCGCGGCCCCCCCTTCCCCAAGGCACCCCCCCATGTTGAGGGCACGCGGCCTGGTACGGCTCAGGAGGGGGGGCACTCGCTCGCCCCCCTTTCCTGGCCGGCCGGGTAGTGTGCTCAGACAAGGGTCTGTTGTGGACTTGGGGGGGACCCCCACGCCGATTTTTTTCGGCGTTGGGGTTCCCCTTTAAGTCCATACCAGGCGGCGGGGCCAGCGACGTCTCCTTCGCGGGCCCCGCCTACCTGGATACCCGCTCGAAATGAGCAGACTTTTCTCCGAGCGGGAAAAGTCCGCTCCTTTCAAAAGTACAACGGACTGGCATACACACGACCGGATTGTTAATTTTTTTCAAAATTATCGCTCTATTTTTGTTTATAGCGCAAAAAATAAAAACCGCAGGGGTGATCAAATACCACCAAAAGAAAGCTCTATTTGTGTGAAAAAAAGGACGTCAATTTTGTTTGGGAGCCACGTCGCACGACCGCGCAATTGTCAGTTAAATCGACGCAGTGCCGAATCGCAAAAAGTGGTCTGGTCTTTGACCAGCAAATTGGTCCGGTCTGAAAGTGGTTAAAGTCTTTGTAGGTCTTATTTTCAGGATAGGGCTTATTTGGGGGGTAGGGCTTATATTGCAGCCATCACCGACAATCACGCTAGGTCTTATTTTTGGGGAAACAGAGTATTTAACTCCACTGTGCAGCTTGTTTTGCACAGAGTGGCCCCGAACCTGCTCTTCTGGGGTCCCCCGGCGGCTCCTCCCCGCATCAGATAACCCCCTAGGGGAAGCGCATCCCCTAGGGGGTTAACTTGCAGGCGCAATCCCGAATCCAGCATTTGGCGTCCATAGCCATCGAATGACTCGCCTCGCCCTCGGGTGGATTTAATTGATAGCAGCGGAAGCCAGTGGCTGCTCTGCTATCTATCTAGCCGATCAGGACACAAGACACCGGCTACAGCTGGTGTGATTGTCCCTGGCGTGAGAAAAAGAGGGTTCAAGTAAAATGGGGGCACTGGGGGCTACTGCACTGCAAGAGGTTTTTCACCTCAATAAGGAGAAGGAGGAGATGGAGAAGGAGGAAGGAGATGGAGATGGAGAAGGAGGAAGGAGATGGAGAAGGAGGAGAAGGAGATGGAGAAGGAGGAGAAGGAGGAGGAGAAGGAATAGGAGAAGGAGGAGAAGGAGGAGGAGAATGAGATGGAGAAGAAGGAGATGGAAAAGAAGGAGAAGGAGATGGAGAAGGAGGAGATGGAGAAGGAGGAAGGAGATGGAGAAGGAGGAAGGAGATGGAGAAGGAGGAGAAGGAGATGGAGAAGGAGATGGAGAAGGAGGAGGAGGAAAAGGAGGAGAAGGAGGAGAAGGAGATGGAGAAAGGGGGAGGAGATGGAGAAGGAGGAGAAGGAGAAGGAGGAGATGGAGGAAGGAGGAGGAGATGGA
The DNA here is from genome assembly GCF_037356315.1 of Lithobates pipiens. NCBI lineage: Eukaryota > Metazoa > Chordata > Amphibia > Anura > Ranidae > Lithobates > Lithobates pipiens. The sequence goes on from NW_027507788.1 coordinate 170,639,959, forward strand.
GATGGAGAAAGGAGATGGAGAAGGAGGAGAAGGAGATGGAGGAGAAGGAGATGGAGAAGGAGGAGGAGAAGGAGATGGCGAAGGAGGAGGAGAAGGAGAAGGAGATGGAGAAGGAGAAAGGAGAAGGAGAAGTAGAAGGAGGAAGGAGATGGAGAAGGAGGAAGGAGAGGGAGAAGGAGGAAGGAGAGGGAGAAGGAGGAGAAGGAGGAGGAGAAGGAGATGGAGAAGGAGGAGAAGGAGAAGGAGATGGAGAAGGAGAAGGAGAAGATGGAGAAGGAGAAAGGAGATGGAGAAGGAGGAAGGAGATGGAGAAGGAGGAGGAGGAGGAGAAGAAGATGGAGAAGGAGAAGGAGAAGGAGAAGATGGAGAAGGAGGAAGGAGATGGAGATGGAGAAGGAGGAAGGAGATGGAGAAGGAGGAGGAGGAGAAGAAGATGGAGAAGGAGAAGGAGAAGATGGAGAAGGAGAAGAAGGAGATGGAGATGGAGAAGGAGGAGAAGAAGATGGAGAAGGAGGAGATGGAGAAGGAGAAGGAGAAAGAGGAGAAGGAGGAGATGTAGAAGGAGGACATGGAGATGGAGAAGAAGGAGATTGAGAAGGACAAGGAGAAAGAGAAGAAGGAGAAGGAGATGGAGAAGAAGGAAAAGGAGATAGAGATGGTGAAGGAGCTGGATATTGCAGATGGAGAAGAAAGAGATGGAGAAGGAGGAGGAGGAGACAGAGAAGGAGAAAGAGAAGGAGTAGAAGAAGGAGATGAAGATGGAGGAGAAGGAGATGGAGAAGAAGGAGAAGGAAAAGGAGATAGAGATGGAGAAGGAGCTAGATATTGCAGATGGAGAAGAAGGAGGAGATGGAGATGGAGAAGGAGAAGAAGGAGAAAAAGGAGAAGGAGATGGAGAGTGGTGTGTATACAGTGTATACAGGAGATATGCTGTCTAGGTGTTCATGCAAAGCTACATTATGTACAATTTCTCTCCAGGAGATTCTCCTAAAAATCATCAGAAACAAACAAAACAGGCTAATTATGCAAAGCGCATGCAAAAATCATAGGAAAGGCGCGTGGGATTATTAGCTGGCGCTTATGAATATGTACGCAGCCCACGGCCCTCAGGCGGCACTGAGACCAGACGAGTCATTTGCTGCTACTTAAATTCTCATTTTGCACAGAGCGTTCGGGGCGAATTGTGTGTAAATATTTTATCAGCCATCCCATTTGTTATGTCAGCAGAGTTACCCGCTTTGTTCCAAACTTCACACCGTAACCGGGAAATAATCAAACCTAATTCGGGAAATTGGGACACCGATACGGAGAAGGTGACGCGGGGAGGATACGAGTGCAGCTTGTCGCCTCCGTGATTCCACGTGATAGAAGAAAAGCGGAATCGGTTTCAGGAAGTGTCAGCGAGCGGATAATTTCACCCCACCTGCTGCTCCTATTTATGTATCGAAGTTACGGCGTTCTGTTTATTTCCGGCAGAATTACAGAATGACAATGGGGCAGATTGGAGGCAGATCGCGGCTGGAGCATCATTTCAGCTGCATTATTCCAGAGATGAGGGATAATAATAACATCCTCCGGAGGTCCTCGTACACTGATTACCCAGAACGCCACATGACGCCCATCACTAATTATAAATTATTATGTAGAGCCGTTTACCCTCCGGGCACAATACAGACCTCAGCGAGGGTCCATTCACTATAGATGAGCGGAATGATTCAGGCAAATTTAATTTCACGGTGATATCAGCGATTCTGTGTTTGCCCCCATTGCTATGTGATAAGGGATTGTCCACGCTGACATGTTAATCACCCAAATAAATAAATACACTATATTATCAAAAGTATTGGGACACCTGTCTTTACACACACATGATCTTTAATGGCATCCCAGTCTTAGTCTGTAGGGTTCAATATTGAGTTGGTCCACCCATTGCAGCTCTAACTGCTTAATCTCTTCTGGGAATGCTGTCCACAAGGTTTAGGAGTGTGTCTATGGGAATGTTTGACCATTCTTCCAGAAGCGCATTTGTGAGGTCAGGCACTGATGCTGGATGAGAAGACCTGGCTCACAGTCTCTCATTTGAATCTACCACAATGTGATTTTAGATAAAAAAAAAATAAGGCATTATGGGAAAGAGGATTAATGCTTTTGTAAACCAAACTTGAAATTGAATTTAGTTTGCTGTGTTCACATTTAAATTCCTTGTAATTCCTTTTTTTCATCCATCGTAAATCTCAGTGCTGCTCTCTTGCAGTCTTTTTGCAGCTACTGGTAACATGCCCTTCGGCAGTGGCTAGATGGAATTTCTGAGGGCGTATTTGCTGGCGGTGACAACAGAGAACTACATCTGCGTGATGTATATAGAAATGGTCACAGTTGGGAGACAGGGACACAACGTTGTAACCTTATAACAGGAAGTGCCTGAGCAAGGACCTTTGTGGCAGAACCCCCAGGGATTATTTAAATGAAAGCAGCTGTAGTTTTAAATAGATTGGGAAAATCACTTTGGAAGTTGCATGAACCGGTTAACCTCTTCCCGCCGACGTAACACATTCAGTATATGGAGCCCCACTGCACTGGGCTTTTTTCCAATAGGGACACATATATGCGTCTCTCCCTTTGTGCTGGGAGCGCAACGCATAGCGTGTTCCTAGAACAGAGACTCAGAGTCTCACCGAGAGCCCCAGGCCTCATACTAACGACTCCTGATTCCAGGTCACTTGATTGCTGTGGTAGCTTCTGATTGGCCATCACAGTGATCAGTCACTGTGAAGCCCGTCTGTGTTTCTCACTCTCTGTGAATGGAGAGGAAAGATACAATGTATAAGAATAAATAAATAATATATATACAGTGCCTTGCAAAAGTATTCGGCCCCCTTGAACTTTTCAACCTTTTGCCACATTTCAGGCTTCAAACATAAAGATATAACATTTTTTTTTTGTGAAGAATCACCAACAAGTGGGACACAATTGTGAAGTGGAACGAAATCTATTGGATTTTTGAAACTTTTTTAACTAATAAAAAAATGAAAAGTGGGGCGTGCAAAATTATTCGGCCCCCTTGCGTTAATACTTTGTAGAGCCACCTTTTGCTGCGATTACAGCTGCAAGTCGCTTGGGGTATGTCTCTATCAGTTTTGCACATCGAGAGACCGAAATTCTTGCCCATTCTTCCTTGCAAAACAGCTCGAGCTCAGTGAGGTTGGATGGAGAGCGTTTGTGAACAGCAGTTTTCAGCTCTTTCCACAGATTCTCGATTGGATTCAGGTCTGGACTTTGACTTGGCTATTCTAACACCTGGATACGTTTATTTGTGAACCATTCCTTTGTAGATTTTGCTGTATGTTTGGGATCATTGTCTTGTTGGAAGATAAATCTCCGTCCCAGTTTCAGGTCTTTTGCAGACTCCAACAGGTTTTCATCCAGAATGGTCCTGTATTTGGCTGCATCCATCTTCCCCTCAATTTTAACCATCTTCCCTGTCCCTGCTGAAGAAAAGCAGGCCCAAACCATGATGCTGCCACCACCATGTTTGACAGTGGGGATGGTGTGTTGAGGGTGATGAGCTGTGTTGCTTTTACGCCAAACATATCGTTTTGCATTGTGGGCAAAAAGTTGGATTTTGGTTTCATCTGACCAGAGCACCTTCTTCCACATGTTTGGTGTGTCTCCCAGGTGGCTTGTGGCAAACTTTAGACGAGACTTTTTATGGATATCTTTGAGAAATGTCTTTCTTCTTGCCACTCTTCCATAAAGGCCAGATTTGTGCAGTGTACGACTGATTGTTGTCCTTTGGACAGACTCTCCCACCTCAGCTGTAGTTCTCTGTAGTTCTCTGCAGTTCATCCAGAGTGATCATGGGCCTCTTGGCTGCATCTCTGATCAGTCTTCTCCTTGTCTGAGCTGAAAGTTTAGAGGGACGGCCAGGTCTTGGTAGATTTGCAGTGGTCTGATACTCCTTCCATTTCAAAATGATCGCTTGCACAGTGCTCCTTGGGATGTTTAAAGCTTGGGAAATCTTTTTGTATCCAAATCCGGCTTTAAACTTCTCCACAACAGTATTACGGACCTGCCTGGTGTGTTCCTTGGTCTTCATGATGCTCTCTGCGCTTTCAACAGAACTCTGAGACTATCACAGAGCAGGTGCATTTATACAGAGACTTGATTACACACAGGTGGATTCTATTTATCACCATCAGTCATTTAGGACAACATTGGATGATTCAGAGATCCTCGCTGAACTTCCGGAGTGAGTTTGCTGCACTGAAAGTAAAGGGGTCGAATAATTTTGCACGCACCACTTTTCAGTTTTTTATTTGCTAAAAAAGTTTAAAATATCCAATAGATTTCGTTCCACTTCACAATTGTGTCCCACTTGTTGGTGATTCTTCACAAAAAATTAAAATTTTATATCTTTATGTTTGAAGCCTGAAATGTGGCAAAAGGTTGAAAAGTTCAAGGGGGCCGAATACTTTCGCAAGGCACTGTATATATACATAAGAGAATTACCTAGAACAAAAAAAAATAATGTGCACTATTGTTTCTGGGTTGTACTATGGATACAAACAACAAATAACATACCCAAAAGGTGGTATCGCTGCTATCGTCAGGAGCAGGAGAACTTTTTTTGGGTTGTTCTTTGGTGGTAGGCTATGGCAGTAAAAAAAAAAAAAAAAATATACAGCTAAATGTAATTTTTTTTTTACTATTTTTTTTTTTTTTTTACTATTTTGGGCCAATTTTCCTTTGATAATAGAAAAAAAAAAAAACAGGAGATATCCATAACCATTTACTATCAAATGAAAGCTCAATTTGTCCTAAAAAAACAAGGTATAATCCACCTGGGCGCACAAAGTAGTGATAATATGTACGGTTTTACTCACACATGTCAAAGTTGCAAAATTGTGCTTAGGCATTAAGATTTGTTTTGATGCTTAGGGTTAGGGTTAAACATTATGTGAGATGTTAGTGATTGTTTTTACATCTACTTCATCCTTACAACAAAAATGGGCACTTTCTTGTGTATGAATACATATAGTATATATATATATATATATCTCAATCAGATAAATGCAAATCAAATTCAGCTTTCAAACCTTCTGGATATACAGCTCCGGAATCTGCATACATAATATGTCTCTCTGTGTGCGTCGTACACAATTCGGATGGCTTATTTCCAGTTTCCGCCCTTTAAACGAGACATTTTCCTGCCCCGTTCTGTGCGGATTCCTCCCGCTCCGCTTCTGTCACTTTAATTTCCCTTTGTCTCTGGGAGATTTGCGCGGCGGCTCCGGGTAAAAATAGACTCGAGATTCTTCTCTGCCGCGATTACACATTCAGCAGGCGGCACTCCGAGTCATTTCATTTTCTCCCATTTTAAAAGTTCATAAAAAGTTACATAACGAGGAGAAGACTCAGCAATTCATTGATTCCATTTCCTGCAGCTCTAGAGAAATTAATCAATCTTCCCATTTTATTACTCAGATTGGCGGCGGTGTTATTATCAAATCGGACGGATACGGCTCGCGCCTCCTCCGGGCTTTATGGCAGGGATACTATGGCTGTAGACGCCACCTTTGGGCAGACTTGGGCTGCATTCACATCTGAGTGTTCCGTGAATGCGCGCAAAACTGCGTATTTTTGTATGCGTTCACAAAATGCATAAAAAAATATGGATTGCGCTTGTGGTGATATTCATTGTCAATATCACCCCAAATGAAGCAAGCAAGCACGCGTTTTGGCTTTCTCCAAACATGCCAAAGTTTAACCCCCAGAAAAGTACATGAACTTCTTCTTGTTCGACATGTTTGTCGCATGTGGCACAGCCAATTCATATGAATGGGCTGCCCTATGCATTTAGCATGAAAATGCGCAAAAAAAAAAAAAAAAAGCGAACAAATCTGCGTTCACATGAACCTAGCCTAGGGCCAAAAGGCGTAACTAGATTATTCAGGGCACGGGTGCAAGAAACCATAATGGGCCCCGTGACCCCTGGCTGGGGCCCGTTCCACTTATCCTGGGACCCTTAAAGAGGAAGTAAATCCTGCTCGCTGCAAAGCCTGCAAATGAAAAGCATAACGGGCTAGTATGCATCGCATACCAGCCCATTATGTGCCACTTACCTGCAAAAGAATCCATTGATGTCCCCTGTGTAGACAACGTCCATCTTCTGGCCCCTCTTCCTTCTGGACCGCGGACTCCGGGTCTGTGGGAGCCGCTATTAATGGCACAGGCTAGGGAAGAAACAGCACTTAGTTTAGTTTCTTCCCTGCGCATGCGCTGTTGGAATTTTCAGACTACAAGTGAAATATCTCCTAAACGGCGCATGTTTAGGAGATATTTCCACTACCTATAGGTGAGCCTTATTCTAGGCTCACCTATAAGTAGAAGTCCAAAAAGTGAGTTTACAACCACTTTACCACTTAACACTGTGGGATTCTTTATTACGGTCCCGCGGCAGGACACTTTCACATGTTCTGCAGTGGGCCCCCTTCCTGCTGTCTTGGGGTCTCCTATCAGGCATGTACTGGCCATCGGGACTACCGGGAGTTTCCCGGTGGGCCGATGGCTCAGTGGGCCGGTTTCAGTGACAGCCTGCCAAATTAATGGCTGCGCTACTCGCGCGGCCATTAATTTGAGCACCGCTATACTTCCGAGCGCAGAGCGGCGCACTTCGGCTCTTTCCGCCCCCACTTTCAGAACACTGCACAGATCTTCGGCCACCTCCGGCCCACATTTGTCCTTTTCCGTCACCGCTCGGCTTCCCCCGCCCCCTCCTCTCCGACAGCTCTTCAGCTATGAAAACTCGGTTATCTCCGGCGGCCCCCGCGGTAACGGACGCTGTGAATTTAAATGAGCCGGGGGCCGCCGTGTGATGTCATGAGAGCAGCCGACAGGCAGAGAAGTCCCTGGCAGATGAGGGAGGCCGGAGGATGGTGGTGCTGCTGGAACCCGTCCAGGTAACCGGCCGGCCCAGCACAGCCATTGCATATGGCTGTGTATATATATATATATATATATATATATATATACATATATATATATATATATATATATATATATATATATATACTGTATATAGCATATAGCTGTATATAGAATATGGCTGTATATATATATATATATATATATATATATATATATATATATATATAGCAAAGGATGTGGCGCTAAATAAAATAACATAGAAAATCAATTTGGTGAAAATAATGATTAAAATAATATGCAAAATCCAACATACGGTAGCTAAAAGTACGCCAAAACTGTCAATTAATATAAAAATGTGCATAAAAATATTGAAAAAATAAAAAAAAATTCATATATAAACCATGCTTATAATTAAAACCCCCCTTTTTTTTTTGCATTCTTTTTGCGCTTTAATACCAAGGACATAGTTTGGATATAATGGTTGTAATTATGAAACCATTATATCCAATGGTTATAATGGTTTTATAATGAATGGTTTATATATGAATTTTTTGCTGAAATTTTTTTTATGCACATTTCAATATTAATTGACACTTTTGATGTACTTTTAGCTATGGTGGATTTTGCATATTATTTGAATCATTATTTGCACCAAATGGATTTTTGATGTTATTCTGTTTAGCGTCACATCCTTTTCTATATATTCAATTTATCTGTGGGTTTGTGTTAACCTGTTTGATGTTGGCAGCTTCTCACTACTGCGGTTGATCAAAAATAGGTGTGTGCATTAGTTGTTTATTTTAAAATATATAATGCAGAGCCAGGCTTTGGGCAGGTGACAGGGGGACACCAGGGGGTAGAGAGGGACTGGAAAATAAAAGATCACCAGGGGACCCATGGAATGAAGAGGCTTTTGTGGGAAGGGGTCCTAAGGCATAAAGATTTGAGATGTAGAGGCCCTATCAGAAGGACCCTATGGAATGAAGGGGGCCCCCAATGGGAAGAAGGACCCTATGGGATGTAGGGGTTGTATGGTATGTAGGGGGCCTAGAAGAAGGACCCTATGGAATGAAGGGGGCCCAATGGGAAAAAATGGTGTTATGGTTTCTGCATCAGTCTTGATGACATCAGAAGACATTGGAGCATGGGGGGAGAAGACTCTGAGGACCAGTCTAACAGGATGGAGGATCAAGTAAGCAAATCTTCCTGTTTCATGCTGCTTGGACCTAAACAAGCCCTTACAGTGTGGGCACGATTTTATTGTCAGATGACAAACTGACCTTTGAAGCAAAGCCCTCCAGTAGTGCGCTGTCACTGCTGCCGGGGGCTTCCCCCTTCACCTGGTCTTGCTTCTGAGTTTGCATACTCCTGCTATGTGGCTAGCCGGGCCGTGAGGACGTCACTCTCGTGCAAGTGCGCAGCATACTGTTTTTGTGCGTGTTTTCAAAATTGGAGTGGGCCGGTCTTGATGAAGTCCAGGGCCAAATTTTTGTCCCAGTCTAGCCCTGTCTCCTATGATGGTGGAATGCCAGAACCCAGTCACAAATGCAGCCTTGGCGACCCTGCCATTGCTTAGGGCCCATTCCACTAGGAACTGCATGTGAATTACCCAGGAACGCGGTACCATTCCTCTGATTCCCATTCAATTCTGTGCAGTGCATTTTCAGTCCATTTATTTTGAATGGTCCGAAATGGCACCGCACCAAAAGTAGTGCATGCACTGCACCAAGAGTAGTGCATGCATCGCACTGAAAATACTGCATACATCCCGCCCAAAAGTAGTGCATGCACCACACCGCAAGTAGTACATGCATCACACCGCACTAAAAGCAGTGCGTGCATTGCACCACACATATATATTGCACCGCACCAAACAATATTGCATGCACCGCACCAAAAGTAGTGCATGCACCGCACCAAAAGCAGTGCATGCACCCACACCAAAAGCAGTGCATGCACCGCACCAAAAGCAGTGCACGCACCGCACCAAAAGTAGTGCACTACTTCTGGAAAATGCACTGCAACCAAATCACATACCATGCAACCCTGGTCCAGCAAAGCACTTTGTTTGCGACCTGCGCTTGGGTTGACGTTAATTTGCAGCGACACCCGCTGCAGATCGCAAGCACAGTCCAATTGGAATGCGGTGCGGGAAACTGGCACAGAGTGTGGTTTTCCCACACAGACTTCTAGTGTGAATGGGCCTTTAAAGTGGTTGTAAACCCTTTACAATCACTTTCATCTACAGGTAAGCCTAGATTGAGGCCGCGTACACACGACCGGACTTTACGTCAGACTAGGTCCGACGGTCTGATGGTCTTCCCGACTGACTTTGAGTTCCGATGGACTTCCAAATGAACGGACTTGACTACACACGAACGGACTAAGTCCTTCGAATGTCTGTTCCTTTTGAACGTGATGACGTACGACGGGACTAAAAACGGAAGTTCAATAGCCAGTAGCCAATAGCTTCCCTTGCGTCGTATTTGGTCCGTCGGACTAGCATACAAACAAACGTTTTTTCTGATAGGAATTGAGTCCGTCGGACAGATTTGAAACATGTTCTATTGCTAGGTCCGCCTGATTTTTTTAATGAAAAACAATCGGATTAGCCCACATACTGATTCCGTCGGACCTAGTCTGCTGGAAAGTCCGGTCGTGTGTACACGGCATTAGGCTTACCTGTAGGTGCTGGTAATATCTACAAAACCTAAACGGTTTAGGAGATACTTACAATTTCCAGTACGATGAGTTATTCGGCACATGCGCACTTTAGAAAGGGCATGCTGTGCGGTTTCCAGCTGGGGTTATGCTGTGACTGGTGGCTCCCGCGCATGGGAGTGACATCACACGACTCCGGCCAGTCACAGAGCCGGAGTTCGCGGCCCCAGAAGGAAGAGGGGTGAAGATGGACACTTCCAGCCAGCGGAGACATCGCAGGCTTCTGTGTCAGGTAAGTGACACATAATGGGCTACTATGCGATATATAGTAGCCCATTACGCTTTACCTTTGCAGGGAAACAAAGAGGAAGTAACACCCATCAGGATTTACTTCCTCTTTAAGGTCCAACTCTAGACCATTTTTTTAAATGGTCCGTTGGCAGCTCGATGTTCTCTAACTTTGATGAATGACACCCCGTATCATCACCCAACCCAGATAACTGAGGAAAGAAAGAGAGCAAGGTGTCATGGCCCCACCCCTGAGCAAAGCACCCTGCTTTTTTTACAATGTATTGATCCATCATCCAGAACCACCGGGAGAAGTGGGCCTTGTATCACTTGACTGGACAGAAGGCATCAGAGGACAGTAAAGCAAAAAAAAAAAAAAAGCATAATATACTGTTGGCAAAAGCCTTAAAGCGGTATAAAACCCAAAACCAAAAATGTAATATATTGCAGCTTACCAATCATCAGATGTGGTGGCTGCATTAGTTTTCTTTTTTAAGGTTTCTTCCTCCCTGTTTTTACCTGGTGATCTGGCCAGTAACATACCTCATGTATTAGAGTGCCCCCACTCTCGATGAAGGAGCAGAGGGGGCACATTTGGACTGCAGCATTGTCAGTCTTGGGGGAGGCGAGTGTTAGGAGTTCTATCAGATTTAGATACACTAACAAATTGAAGCTGAACTCCAGCTAATACTTTATAAGCTATATACAGTTAAAGCAAACAGTATTTTTCCTTTTGGGATAAAGGTTTTACATCAATAAATAAAAGTAAAAACTTTTCAGGAGCAACTACAATTGAAAGCGCTGATCGGGACAGTCTTGAAAGGACAAACAGTCAAATAATTAAAACGTTCAATGAGATAAAAGCATGTGTAAATTTAATAATAACATATGATTGGATGAACAATTATCTAGACATCTCCTTGCATAGATGGAACAACTGCAAAGTGTGCTCCTTACTGTGACAAAACCTTAACCACTTACCCACTGGGCACTTAAACCCCCTCCTGCCCTGACCAATTTTCAGCTTTCGGTGCTCTCACATTTTGAATGACAATTGCTCACTCATATAACACTGTACCTATATTAAAATTTTTGTTCTTTTTTCATACAAATAGAGCTTTCTTTTGGTGGTATTTAATCACCACTTTATTTTTTATTTTTTGCGCTATAAAAGAAAAAAGACAGAAAATTTCTGATATAAAATTTTGCAAATTATTTTGCAAATTAGTAATTTTGCTTCATAAATTTTGGCCAAAATTTATACTGCTACATATCTTTGGTAAATAACCCAAATCGGTGTATATTATTTGGTCTTTGTGAAAGTTATAGAGTCCACAAGCTGTGGTGCCAATCTCTGAAAATTGATCACACCTGATGTACTGTCAATTCTTGAGACCCTAACATGCCAGAAAAGTACAAATACCCCCCAAATGATGCCTTTTTGGAAAGTAGACTTTCCAAGGTATTTAGTAATGTGCTTCTGGAAGAATGGTCAAACATTCCCATACACACTCCTAAACCTTGTAGACAGCCTTCCCAGAAGAGTTGAAGCTGTTATAGATGCAAAGGGTGGGCCAACTCAATATTGAACCCTATAGACTTATGCCGCGTACACACGACAGGACTTAAGTCCGGCAGACTTTCGACGGAGTTCTGACAGAGTTCTGAAGGACTTTCCGAATGAACGGACTTGGCCACACACAATCACACCAAAGTCCGACGGATTCGACCGTGATGACGTATGACTGGACTAGAATAAGGAAGTTCATAGCCAGTAGCCAATAGCTGCCCTAGCGTCGGTTTTAGTCCGTCAGACTAGCATACACACGAGCGGATTTCTGGGTCCGGCAGAGTTCTGTCAGAAAAATTTGAAACATGTTCCATTTCTAAAGTCTGTCAGACTTTTGCAAATCAAAAGTCTGCTGCAGCCCCCACACGATCGAATGGTCTGCCGGAATCATTCCGTCAGACTTTTGATGTTGAAAAGTCTGGTCGTGTGTACAGGGCATAAGACTGGGATGCCATTAACCACTTCAGCCCCGGAAGATTTGGCTGCTCAATGACCAGTCCATTTTTTGTGATACGGCACTGCGTCGCTTTAACTAACAATTGCGTGTCATGGATTGTTGTACCCATACATAATTTACATCCTTTTTTCCCACAAATAGAGTTTTCTTTTGGTGCGGTTTTTGTTTTTTGCGCTATAAACAAAAAAAGATTGTCAATTTAAAAAAAAAAAAAAAACACAATATTTTGTACTTATTGCTATAATATCCCCATTTTTTTTTAAAAAAAGCTAATTTTTTCCTCAGTTTAGGCCGATATGTAGTCTTCATATTTTTGGTAATAAAAATCGCAATAAGCGTATATTGATTGGTTTGCGCAAAATTTATAGCGTCTACAAAATAGGGGATAGATTTATGGTATTTTTATTATTATTATTTTTTAATAATGGCGGTGATCAGCGATTTTTATCGGGACTGCAACATTATGGCGGACACATTGGACACATTTGACACATTTTTGGGACCATTGGCATTTATACAGAGATCAGTGCTATAAAAATGCACTGATTACTGTGCAAATGTCACTGGCAGGGAAGGGGTTAATAGTAGGGGGTCGATCAAGGGGTTAACTGTGTTACTTAGGGAGTGATTCTAACTGTGGGGGGATGGGACAACCTAGGAGAGGAGACCGATCGTTGTTCATACTTAATGTGAACAACAGATCAGTCTCCTCAACCCTGACAGCATGGAGATCTGTCTGTTTACATTGACAGATCTCCGTTCTGTCTCTGCAGAGCGATTGTGGGTGCCCGGCGCTCATCGTGACTGCCGGGCATGCGCATCGGCTCCGTAGTCGCGCCACAGGTGCGCTCCCCCTAGTGGTCAAAAGGTGAGCGACGTATAACTATGACGGTTCACCCAGGGGGGCCAACCTGCCGCAGTATAACTGCAGTGGTTGGTCGGGAAGAGGTTAAAGTTCATGTGCGTGTCAAGGCGGTGTCCCAATAGTTTTGGTAATATAGTGTATATATTTTTATTTTTTATCTCATGGGACCTACTTTATCTTTATTTACTCCAACTGCTTGGTATATACAGTACTTATCTGTCTGTCATGTGACATCACAACCGGGAGCCCTCCTCTCACCTGTCACCATGGTACAATGTCTCGACAGTGCGACTTGTACTAATCTGCCCCACATACAGCCATCAACAGAGGAAACGCCAACTTCTCATAACGCCGCACAAGATAAAAGAAACTTCAAACGTAAATGACGAAAGATAATTCAGACAAGACAAGAATGAAGCCGGTGGAAATAGGACAGAAGAGAGTCTATTTCAGGAAATCCGGGTCACACGAGTTCATCGTACGACGATCCATAAAATCTTAAATGACAATTTCTGGAGGTTTAGGAAATGTTTCTATACGTTGTCTCACTATTCTATTCATCTTCCCATGGCAATCTCGCTATTGTGGGAGGGGCAGAGACACAAACTGCTGCAGGAAATCACACCTTTGTGGGAGGGGCAGAGACACAAACTACTGCAGGAAATCTCACCATTGTGGGAGGGGCAGAGCTGTGTTTTGGCCTAGGGTGGCACTTTGTGGAAGGGCGGCAAAAAAGCCACCCCCTCCGCTCAAGTCAGCACATTCACTGCTGGGTCACTGGCATCAGCTTTCGGACAGCATCTTTCTCATTAAGCATAGAGTGTGTGCTGACAGTTCACTCCTCCCCCTCCCCTCTACACAGACAGGAGAGCAGAGAACTGGCCAGTTTTTCCTCCTCTTGCGACCCCCCCCCCCCCCCCCCGGTGCATATGGAGCCACATCAGGGCTGGTCAGATTGTGGCTTCAGCAGGGGAACGGACTACATTCTGCATATCCTGGAGGGTGTTGGAGCAAGATATCAATCCTCCTCACTGTCTATACTTGCAAACATCATGCTGCTTGCCTGTGCTTCTGACTTTCCTGTTATCTGAACTAGGGATACGCTGGTAATTTACCCTATATGCACACCTCGCAACTGTCCCTGATTTTGAGGGACTGTCCCTGATTTGTAGCAATTTCCCTCTGTCCCTCATTCCTCCTCATTTGTCCCTCATTTTGGTCTGATCTATATAGTTGTATATAAAATGCACTTTTTATCTTTCAAAAAATGTTTCCCAGTGCTAAACCTTTCATCTGATTTCTAAATCGCTGCATTTGTACATTTTAAAAGCCAGTATAAAAGAATAGTAGTGGTAAAAAAAGCCCTTGTGGATTTAATTAACCTTTTCTTTTGGGTTGATTCCCCTTTTAGGGGGTGTGGCAAGGGGCGTGTCCTATGCCAACATACATTTGTCTCTCATTCCCATCTCAAAATGTTGGGAGGTATGCTGGATGATAGGGGAGGACAGTGCTTACTTATTCTGCTTCAATGAACAGATCTACGCTGCCGCTTCCCTAAATGATTTATGCCGCGTACACGCGATCGGAATTTCGGCCAGCAAAAGACTGATGAGAGCTTTTCGTCAGAAAATGCAACCGTGTGTATGCTCCATCAGAATTTTGCTGGCTGAATTTCTGCCAGCAAAAGATTGAGAGCAGGTTCTCAATTTTTCAGACGGAAAAAGTTTCTTTCGGAAATTCTGATCGTATGTATGCAATAACTCACGCATGCTCAGATTCAGCTACGAGATGGAAGCTATTGGCTGCTGGCTATTGAACTTCCTTTTTCTAGTACCGCTGTACGTGTTGCACGTCACCGCGTTCTTGACGGACGGAATTTGGTGTAACCGCGTGTAGGCGAGACAGCTTGAGCGAAATCCCGTCGGAATTCCGTTGAGAAAACCATCAGAGCTTTTTCCATCCGAAATTCCGATCGTGTGTACTAACTCTTCTGCAGGATGGTGCTTCTGATATCAATTGTATATAAAGCAGAACTTCGGAATTTCCAAAAAATCCCCCATTTTACACACAAAACACTAAACGGTTATTACATTTGTCAAATTCCTTACCATTGAAGAGAACATTTGAATTGAATTTTCAGGAAGTCGGCTCTGTAGTTCAAAAATGCATCATGTATTCTGCCAGGGGGGAAGTGCAAGAACAGTGATTACATCATATCCTCTCCCCTCTCTTTACACTATCATCAAACTACATTTCCCTTCATGCTTTGCAAATTGCACTGACCGTGGGAGGGTACACTAGGCCTGTACATGTAAATATGAACAAGCCCACTTCAACATAAATCACGGCCCTCACTCTGTAGCCACACTGCTGAGCACAACACAGACAGTGAGGGGACATTCTTAGAACTGTAAGGCCTTGTACACACGGTCGGACATTCTGACGGAAAATGTCCGATCGGACCGTGTTGTTGGATAATCCGACCGCGTGTGGGCTCCATCGGACTGTTTCCGTCGGAATATCCGACCAATAAAGTTTTAGAGCTGGGCTATAAAATTTTCCGACAACATGATCCGATCGGACTTTGTCCGATCGTGTGTAGAGAATTCCGATCGGACAAAGTGCCACGCATGGTCAGATCAAATTCCTAGACCAAAGCTATTGGTTATTAGCCTGAAGTAGTCCCATCGTAACGAAATAACGTCATCACGTTATGAACTATCGGATTTTCCGACAACTTTGTCCGACTGTGTGTATGCAACAGTTTCGAATAAAATCCGTCGGACAAAATCCAACGGATTTGGTTGTCAGAATGTCCGACCTTGTGTACAAGGTCTAAAGCATGCATGTGCTCTTCAGTCCGGGCACAGCGGCAGATAAACAGATTTCCCTTTCATGCTTTATGTTATCATTACTGAACTGTATACACATCCCATAATGATATATTATACACACTGTACTCTGCTGTAATTCAGTATTAGAAATATTCCTCCACATGCAGCTTTGAGACCTAACAGTATAGTGTATATATAGTGTATGAGAACATCCCTATCCGCACAACAGAAAGAGAGAGCCGGGCCATGCTGCTTTACATCAGCGTGAGACACCAGGGTGTGAGAAAAAAAATAAAAAGTGCAGAGCTAACTAACTTATCAATAACACAATAATGGCGGAACCATCTAATGTATGGCAATCTCAGTAAGATTGAATATCACCACAATACCGGCCTCTGTGATATGTAATGTTGCATATAATACACATCACATTGAAAATAATAACCAAATAAGAAAAATTACTGCAAACTTTGCAGGGATGGTGGAAAACCTCTCCTACAGATATTTGGCAGTGGAGGGTGTCAGTAAAGCAGTGGGTGTTGTCCACTGCTTATCAGTGCAGCTTCATTAGTACCCATATGTGTAGCCTGATCAGTGCAGCATATCAACGCTACCTCATCGGTGCAGCTTTTCAGTGCCCATAAGTGCAGCCTTAGTGACCATTAGTGCAGTTTATCAGTGCAGCCTCATCAATGCCACCTTAGTGAAGCTTATCAGTGCCCGTGAGTGCAGTCTCATCAGTGGCCATTAGTGCTGCCTCATCAGTGCCCATGAGTGCAGTCTCATCAGTGCCCACCAGTGCAGCTTATCAGTGCTACCTCATCAGTGCAGCTCATCAGTGCCAATCAGTACAGCTTAGTGTCCATCAGTGAACCGGAGAGCGGGAGAAGAGGCCAGAGAAGTCGGAAGACCCCCGGAGCTGCCTAATAAACTACTTTAAAAACCTGTGTAGTGTGTTTTTTTTTTACACTTTCCCCCAGGTGAATGGGTAGGGGTACGATGTACTCCATACTTATTCACATAGGGTGGGGGGCCTGGGATCTGGGGGCCTCCTTATTAAAGGGGGCTCCCGGAATCAGATAAGCCCCCTGCCCACAGACCTCGACAACCAATGGCCAGGGTTGTCGGGAAGAGGCCCTTGTCCTCATCAACATGGGGACAAGGTGCTTTGGGGTGGGCGGGCCGCAGGGCGCCCCCCTCCCCCAAAGCACCCACCCCCCATGTTGAGGGCTGCGTGCTCGGATAAGGGTCTGGTATGGACTTTGGGGGGACCCCCGCACCGTTTTTTCGACATAGGGGGTTCCCCTTAAAATCCATTCCAGGCCACGGGGCTCGCAAGGTGTCAATCTCACCGATGAATGCTGCAAGATTCCCTGTCTAGTCCCGTTGTACCTGAAGTCACATTCAAAATGAATGGACTTTAGTCCATGTGCGGGCAAGTCCGTTCATTCTGAAAGTCCGTCGGAACTCCGCCAAAAGTCCGTCGGGAAGTCCGTCAGACCTAGTCTGCCGGAAAGTCCGTTCATGTGTGCGCAAGTCCACTCTTTCAGAAAGTCCGTCGGACCTCTGCCGAAAGTCAGTCGGGAAGAAAACAAACAAACAATGTCTTCCTTCAAAAAAAAATTAATTTTAAGTTTTTTTGTTCGATTTTCTAATCCTTAGTGAGGTCAAATCGACGTTCCTTTTCGACCACAGTGATGGGAAAATTTGGAAATAATAGAAAACTTCTCGGTCAAACAAATTTTCAGACAGTGTTTGGGGTTTTCGTTCAGAAATGACATTCATTTTAAAAACAGAATGTTAAAAACAATATTTCAAACAACATTCTTTCATTCAGCGAATGTAAAAGATTTTTCGTCTGCATATTCTCATCTGAAAATTTATCCATGTGGCCAGCATAAGGCTCGCCACACACAAATCGCTGCACATTACATGATTTTCTGCAGCTTCTCTATTGAAGTGTATTGAACCAAAAAAGCACTGTTTTGTGTTAAAAGAAAGTCCCTGAAAAGTCCCTGACTCATTCCAAAATACGCAGCGGCTGAAAAAAGCTATGTAAACATGTCCCATAGGAAACCATGTAAATGAACTGTATTGCGTTTCTGCAAAAAGCACCAAAAAACACATAGATGTGAACCAGGTCTAAAACATTTAGTAACATAATGGGATTAAAACAACAAAAAATTAGCCCTTTATAGTACAAAAAAAAGCAGATATCACTACTGTAAGGGGTTGATTTTTTTTTACTGTGAAAGTAATATTTACAGTAGCGATTATTTGCTCTTTTTGTACTATAAAGGACTAATTTTAGTTTTTTTTAACCCCATTATGTTACTGGGCGATTAATTGATTATGAAAATAGTAATCGATTAAAGTGGTGTTGCCACCAAAAAAAAAAAAAAGTGTTTAAAAATATTTAAAAAAATAAAAAAAATAATTGGACATTTTTTTTTTACTCACCTCTAAATACCTGTTGCTAGGGGATCCCTCGTAGTCTGCCTTCTTCCTTGCCCGGGCTGGTGACATCACTTCCCGTTGCACCGCACAGTCATCTGGGACCTGTCACGTGTCCCAGATGACTATGCGGCGTATCACGGCGCCCTGCGCCACTCGCACATTCGCAGTGGGTGCGCGGCTGTGAAGTCACAGCCGGGTGCCCACAGTACGAATGACGGTGCCGCAAGCGGAGCGGGGAACAAGGGGGGGCTTCGTTCCCCCGCATCTCTGGACCCTGGGACAGGTAAGTGTCCGATTATTAAAAGTCAGCAGCTGCAGTATTTGTAGCTGCTGACTTAAAATTTTTTTTTTTTTTTTAGGGGTACCCCACTTCAATTTCATAAGGGTGGCCTTGTAGTATGTGCTCCCCTAATTATTATACTGGAAGTGATTTTTATTCTATTTACAATCAAAGTTTATTTTTAACACACAGGATCTGATCCTTTCTCCTCTCTAGATCCTGACCCGGCCCAAAGCAGGCACCCACGATGAGGAAAGGCCCATCCCCAGCTTTCTGATTGGACAATGAAGTAGCAGTAGCACACCCACGAGGTAACACCTAGGCTCACCCTGTCAGCATGTTTGCTCTCAGGAACCTTCTTGGCTCCTAGGGGTTACTTTACTAAAGGCCAATGGACGGTGCAGTTTACAAGTTGCTCCAGAGCTTAGTAAATAAGGAGAATCTTCAGTTTGCACAGAATACCCAATCACATGCAAGGAAGATAAAAAAAAAAAAATGCATTTTTACTTGCATATGATTAGATGATGGAAGTCAGTAGAGCTCGTCCACCTTTACTATGCTCTGGAGCAACTACACTTTGCAGAGTTCTCAGTCTATTTATCTTTAGTAAATCCCTCATTAGTGTTGCCCCTTCCTCTCCCTGTGTGAGTGATGCTGTGCAGGGAATACAAGGTCAGCTTAGGGTAAATGTGGGTACTTATATTAGCTGTATGTGGAATTCTTGTATCTGTGATCAGAGAATACACCTGACTAGTGTACATTCACCTATAATGGCCTAGTTACCTAGTGCCTAATGGTGCCCCTGGGTTGCCCTCAGGACTTATTACTCAATGCTATATTCTCTGACCAAGTAACATGAGAGTCGGAGATAAGGTAGAACAAAGAGTACCTGTGGACATCCATAGAGGATGGTGGGAGTGATGCCTTGGCTGGAGAGTAATCAGCAGAATGTTCATAGAGGTCATTCCATATGACCGGAATAGACGGAATTATTATAGAAATTATTATAACCAGCACACAAATACCGTGCAACCACCACGTAACCAGTGTGCAACCACCACGCAACCAGTGTGCAACCACCACGCAACCACCACGCAACCAGTGTGCAACCACCGTGTAGAAACCTGCAACCACCGCACAACCAGTGTGCTACCACCACGTAGCCACGCACAACCACCGTGCAACCAGTGCGCAACCACCACACAACCAGTGTGCATAGCCACGTGCAACCGGTGTGCAACCACTGCACAGCCATGCGCAATCACCACGCAACCAGTGTGCAACCACCGCACAACCAGTGTGCCATCACCGTGTAACCACCCGCAGCCCCGTGCAACCAGTGTGCAACCACCGCACAACTAGTGTGCCACCACCGCGTAGCCCCGCACAAGCACCGTGGAACCAGTGTGCAACCACCACACAACCAGTGTGCCACCACCACGTTGCCACACACAACCACTGTACAACCAGTGTGACACCGTCGCGTAGCCACGCGCAACCACCGCACAATCAGTATGCCACCACCGTATAGCCACACGCAACCCCCTGCCCCCCCCCACACACACACACACACACACATTTCTGCCCAGGCCAGTTTCCAGCTTTCAGCGCTGTCACAGTTTGAATGACAATCGCACGGTCATGCAACACTGTACCCATATGACATTTGGGTAAAAAAAAAAAAAAAAAATTATTTTAAGGGCATTCGTTCGGTTTTCTAATCGTTAGTGGGGTCAAATCGATGTTCATTTTCAACCACAGTGATGGGAAAATTTGGAAATAATAGAAAACTTCTCGGTCAAAGGAATTTTCAGACAGTGTTTGGGGTTTTTGTTCAGAAATGACATTCATTTTAAAAATAGAATGTTAAAAAGAAGTGAAAATTTCGAACAACATTCTTTCATTCAGCGAATGTACAAAGATTTTTAGTCTGAAAATTGATCCGTGTTGCCAGCATAAGGCTCGGCACACACCTATGCAGTTTGCTTTTGATCTGTTTCTGCAGTATTTTTTGCTGGGCATTTTGATTTTTGCGCACGTGATTTTGCTGCGTTTTGCATTTTTGCTTTTTATTTGGGGCCAATTTGTTGTTGGGCAGATCAAAAAACACAAATTGCTGCAAAAACGCATTACATGCTTTTCTGCAGCTTCTCCATCGAAGTATATTGAACCAAAACAAGCATAATTAAGTAAGTAAAGTCCCTGACCCGTTCCAAAGACGCAGCGGCTGAACAAAGCATAGATGTGATCATGTCCCATAGGAAACCATGTAAATGAACTGTAGTGCGTTTCTGAAAAATGCACCAAATAAAACACATAGATGTGAACCAGGTCTAAAGCCTTGTATACACGGTCGGAGAATCCGTCGGAATGCGTCTTACCGGACCGTGTCGTCGGATAATCCGACTGTGTGTAGTATGCATCGGACTGATTCCGTCCAAATCTCCGTCGGCCCCAATTTTCCAACATGTTGGAAATATTTTCCGACCAACTGGTTTGATCAGACATACTCCAATCATGTGTAGAGAATTTTGATCGGACCAAGTGCCACGCATGCTCAGATCAAATTCCTACATCAAAGCTATTGGCTACTAGCCCCATCGTAACGGATTATTCGACAACTTAGTCTGACCGTGTGTATGCAACAGTTTCGGACAAGATCCGACGGGCAAAATCCGACGGACAAAATCCGACGGATTTGGTTGGCAGAATGTCCGACCGTGTGTACAGGGGCTAAGACATTTAGTAACATAATGGGAATAAAACAACACAAATTAGCCCTTTATAGTACAAAAAAAGCGAATAATCATTACTGTAAGGGGTTCATTTTTTACTGTAGAACTGTGAAAGTAATATTTACAGTAGCGATTATTTGCTCTTTTTGTACTATAAAGGACTCATTTTAGTTTTTTTAACCCCATTATGTTACTGGCCGATTAATTGATTATGAAATTAATCGATTACTATTTTCATAAATCGATTCGTTGTTTCAGCCATAATGGCCAGCCTTAACAGTTGGTGGGTAAATCCTTGTTGGCAATCACAGAGGTCAGACGTTTCCTGTAGTTGATAAAAAGCAATAAATATTCACAGCAAAACCTTAAATCTTACAGGCATTCAATTGCAAGTGAAGCACAAAAAAAGGTCAACACCAGTGACCTTTGGTGCTCAAAATTTTTTTGGGGGGGCGCAAACAAACTGAAAAATACTCTAAAAAAAAAAAACATCAATTGCAGCCTCACTGTGCCCATCAAATACAGCCACTGTGCCCATCAAATGCAGTCACTGTGCCCATCATATGCAGCCCCTGTGCCCATCATATGCAGCCCCTGTGCCCATCATATGCAGCCCCTGTGCCCACTGCCCCCACTCGCAGGGCTTATACAGGTAACAAGCTGAGATTAGGATCACTCCCTTTAAGAGAGTGCTCCCAATCTCAGCTCATTACCTGTATAGAAGACACCTGGGAGCCAGAAATCTTGACTATTTGATAAGGGATCAAATACTTATTTCACTCATTAAAATGCAAATCAATTTCTAACTTTTTTGAAATGTGTTTTTCTGGATATTTTTGTTGTTACTCGGTCTCTCACTGTTATAACAAACTGACCACTAAAATTATAGACTGACCTTTTTTTTTCAGTGGGCAAACATACAAAACCAGCAGGGGATCAAATACTTTTTTCCCTCACTATAGATACTATATACACAGACACCCCCATATAGTATATACTATATGCACTTGCCGACCACAATACCTATATATACGTTACCACTTGCAAGTGGATTATGGGGTATGGGTGAGGACAGGAGCGACATCACTTCCTGTCTAGGGTGGACGTAAACAATAAAAAAAAATAAAATAATAATAATCCTAAGCAAAAGATCAAATTGGATATATGGATATTAATGATTGATGATGGGAGAATGGCCTAAATCTATTTATTTATGAGCACTCCCTTAAAGGGAGTGCTCCTAATCTCAGCTTGATATAGAGAGATTATATATATATATATATATATATATATATATATATATATATATATATATATATATTATAAAGTGTACAGATCCCGCATCCCGCCAATTAATTCAATAAATGACATAGCGGGATAGAAATAATTGGTTTTCTTTTTTCTCTCTCCAGAAAAAATAACAATCCGACTGCCGATGAAGGAAAGTCGACTAAAGAGGTTCAACCCACCAGTGAGATCCATCTGATTCCGGAATGCAGCAATGGAACATCATGGAAACACCTCCCACTGGCTTCAGACCGCAGCGCAATACGGAATGTTCTGCCTTTATCCAGATCAGTTCACAGCACAATATGGAATGGTCCGCCTTAATCTAGATCACACCACGACATGATATGGAATGGTCCAATTGTATTCAGATTATTTCACGCTGCAATACACAGTGGTGTATCTTTATTCAGATTATTCCACGGCGCAATACAGAATGGTCCATCTCCTTCCGGATCATTCCATGGCACAATATTTAATGCTCCATCTTCATATGGATCCTTCCACACTGCAATATGGATTGATCCATCTTCATTTGGATCAACCAGCACCGCAATACCAAATGGTCCACCTCCTTCTGGATCATCTATCTGCGCAATACCAAATGATTCCTCTCCTTCTGGATCATGCCACAGCGCAATACCGAATGGTCCACCTGCTTCTGGATCATCCATCAGCGCAATACCAAATGGTCCACCTCATTACGGATCATCCATTAGAGCAATACCGAATGGTCCATCATCATCTGGATCATTCCACAGCATAATGGGGAGCGGCCCCCTTTAGACAGATCTTCAAGTGGTTCAGTTACCAATCACCAGCCACATGAACTATCAATGAAAAAGCTTCACCTTCCATAAAGTGCTTGGACAGGGGTCCTTCGGGAAGGTGCTGTTGGGCTCCCATCCTGCCATTCCACAAAAGATGGCAGTGAAGATGGTCAAAAAAAGCAGAATGATAAATAACCCTGAGTTTGCCCTAATGCAAGTCGGTAGTACCATGCCCTTCATCACTCATCTATATGCATCTTTCCAGACAAAGGTAAGTCTTTCCACTTTCCAATATCTTGATCTCTTTCCTGTACTGTCCTCCACCACTTATCCAGTCCCCCAAAATGCTCAAATGGTAACTTTTTTGGGAGTCGGAACCAACACAAGGTGAAGCCTCCCCTCTTCCCCCAATGCTATTCTTCAGGCCTGTCTATTAGTCCTTTGGGCCCTGAATTGGAGGAAGTGGAAGGGAGCTCAACTTGTGCCCCACACCAGGTTTTATGAGAGTTTCGACTGTAGTCTGGGAAGCAGTATAGGTAAGAGCAGAACTGTAGAGTGCCTCCTACAAGCCTGGAGATCGGTTAGGTCAATTGTACAGAGTAGAGGTCTTCTATAGAGAGGCTGCTACTGCTGATCTACTTCTGAAATTATTTGTTGCCTGGCTGCCTCTGGCGTCAAACCTCGAGTCACTGAGTCAGAACCAGCCTACTGCGAGGAGGACAGGAGAAGCCAGGCCTCCTGATTTACATGAGACTTCCAGGATGCTGACCAAAGAACTGAAGTCACTGGATCACCCCTAACAAATATTACTGTGATCAGGAAACTCCAGCCATGTCGGCCTTCGCATTTTCTCTGTTTGGTTTTCCTAACTTATGTGCGTTTCTGTATATTCCTCCACAGCGTGAATTTGACATGTCTATAATGTAATCTCTACCTTTTCTTTTCACAGAATCACCTGGTCTTTGCCATGGAATTCCTGAGCGGAGGCGAGCTCTTGGCTTTGATAGAAAAGAAAGCTCCGCTGGATCTGAGAACCCTAAGGTAAGTACAACGGGTCATACCGGAGTCGGGAGTGGCTGATCACTGAGCATAGGCAGTGATGTAGTCGGGCCATCTGTAAACTGGCAATCTATACCCCGTCCATCCTTATCCAGTCCAAGGACGAGAAGGACGTGTCAGGATTGCAGATTTCGGCTTGTCAATGGTTGGCGTCACCGAGACTGATAGGATCACAGATTGTGCGGGTACCATATCATACATGGCCCCAGACAGAAGATTTCTGATATCCTGATATTAAACTGAATTGTAATGTGTATTATGGGATATAGAGAAGAC
This sequence comes from Lithobates pipiens, assembly GCF_037356315.1. Lineage (NCBI taxonomy): Eukaryota > Metazoa > Chordata > Amphibia > Anura > Ranidae > Lithobates > Lithobates pipiens. The sequence continues at coordinate 170,664,425 of NW_027507788.1, forward strand.
CTAAAGGGGCTCCCCTTTCATTAAATGGTGAATTCCTCCACTGCGGCCCTGGTTGCTTTCCGTGGGTCTCCAGGCCAGAACTGTATCCAACAAAAGGGGGGAAGTTCTGACATTTGCAGCAGCGTTGGAACTTCTTTGTGGTGGACACTGAGGCCAGGTGTAGATGGATGGATCTGTCTGGCCCGATTCACTCCTTCTCCTTACCACGGTGAGAGCTTGTGAAGATTGAGCTATTGGGGTCTGTACACCATTATCTGCCTCCTTTATTTAAAAGTGTAACTCTAGGCAAAACCTTTTGGATGGAGTTAAGGTATGGGTTCTCAACCTGTGGTCCTCCATCTATTGTGGAAATGCAAGTCCAGTGAGGCCTTGCAAGGCTGATAGTTGCAAGCATGACTCCCAAAGGCAGAGGCATGATTGGAATTGTAGTTTGGCAACAGCTGTAGGACCACTGTCTGAGCACCTATGGGTCAGGTTTTTATTGGGGTCCCCATTGCGGAGATTCACCTTCTATTTGTACTGGTGACCATTGTCCCCGAAATGAAGAGGAAATCCAAAGTTTTGGCATTGTCCCCTCACTTTGGGAGATCTCCAATGGGAAACAACGGAAAATTTCTCCAATGGTACACAGGCAGCAAAAAATAATCTGCCAGGATTCCCAACCCTAAATGACTCGATCCACAAAAAAAAAAAAAAAAAAAGGTTTTGGCTATACATACACAAGCTCCACCTCAGTTTGATGTATTTTGAGCACAATTGTAGGACTCCTGGGAGTCTTCATACATCCCATAAGCCAACACTGAGTCATCTTTGTCCTCTGCCTGGCCTAGGAAGGTCCTCATCCTTTTGTTTCTCTCTTATTTTTCTACAGATCCTTAAAAAAATGTCGTACTTCATCACGGCGGACTATTTCTCCTTGGGGGTGATAGTCTATGAGATGGCGGTCGGCAAACATCCCTTCTTAGGAAACCACTGGAACGTAAAAACCTTTGTGAGCGCAGTATGCAACCGGACACCTCAATACCCCGACAACATGGATCCCTGCCTTTGTGACCTCTTAGAAAGGGTGAGTATACCTTCTCATCAATCCTTCCAAGGATCCCTTTTGTTAGATGGAGGGTTGGAGGGAAAAATTAAGGAAGCTTAAATATGTCACTGTCAGAATCTAATATTAAAATGGGGGGTTCTGTTGGTCACATATTGTTATTTTTCTTGCAATGTTTCTTATTATATTTCATTCTTCTTTACAGCTCTTATGTAAAGACCAGGAGAAGAGAATGCACCTTGTAAAGCACCTGACATCCATTTTTCAAGGAAATTGAATGGGGCGAGTTAAAGAAAGGAAAATTGCCCTTACCATTGAAATCTGAAACAGTAAGTTTAGGAATCATTCTTTTTTATTGTACTTGGTGACACACTTCCCTTCTTAGGGTGACATGGATATACGTGAAAGGTGTGTTAATGGAGTGTAGTGTTTCTTCTGACCACTAGAGGGAGCTGGGCTCACCAAGCTTTGTCACCATTTTCTATATCACTCAGAAATATTAATGAATGTCTTCTACTCTTTGCAGATTCCTGAGGAACCAGAATATGGCAAAATCACATTGGCGCAATTCACGTCCAGGGATGATTTGGAGATGGAGGAGTTGATGTATTTCAGTGAATTCTCCTACATGAGCGAGCGTTTGCAGCAGCAACCATTGGCCCCATCATCACCAGAGGGCCATTAAATTCTACGTGGGGAGCGGGAGTGGTCATATGAGAACAGAAGGAAGACCCTGTCCATCTTCTACTTCCACTCAATTTTCCTCTGCATCTATTATGTATATTTAGGGGAATTAAAAATGTCTCTAACAGCACTTTTCTAGGGAAGCAAGAGCTCAGGGTTGCACTATGCACAGAGCTCAGGATTGCACCATGCACAGAGCTCAGGATTGCACCATGCACAGAGCTCAGGATTCAGGATAGCACTATGCACAGAGCTCAGGATTGTACTATGCACAGAGCTCAGAATTCAGGATTGCACTATACTCAGAGCTCGGGATTTCACTGTACACAGAGCTCAGGATTGAACTATGCACAGAGCTCAGAATTGCACTGTGCACAGAGCTCAGAATTCAGGATTGTGCTATGCACAGAGCTCGGGATTGTACTATACACAGAGCTCAGAATTGCACTATGCACAGAGCTCAGGATTGCACTATGCACAGAGCTCAGGATTGCACTATGCACAGAGCTCAGGATTGCACTATGCACAGAGCTCAGGATTGCACTATGCACAGAGCTCAGGATTGCACTATGCACAGAGCTCAGAATTCAGGATTGCACTATGCACAGAGCTCAGGATTGTACTATACACAGAGCTCAGAATTGCACTATGCACCGAGCTCAGGATTGCACTATGCACAGAGCTCAGGATTGCACTATCACATATATACAGGTGTGTGTGTGTGTGTGTGTCTGTAGGGGGGGGGGGCTGACATATATATACAGGTGTGTGGGGGGAGGCTGACATACATACATACATACAGGTGGGGGGGGGGGGTCTGACATATATACAGGTGTGTGTGTGGGGAGGGCTGACATATATAGAGGTGTGGGGGGGGGCTGACATATATACACAGGTGTGTGGGGGGAGGCTGACATACATACATACATACAGGTGGGGGGGGCTGACATATACATACAACTATATATAGTTATTTGTGGGGGGGCTGACATATACAGATGTGTGTGTGTGGGGAGGGCTGACATATATACTACAGGTGTGTGGGGGGGCTGACATATATATATATATACACAGGTATGTGGGGGGGGGAGGCTGACATATATAGAGGTGTGTGTGGGGGGGCTGACATATTTACAGGTGTGTGGGGGGGCTGAGCATACATAAAGACGTGACTTCAGTGCTGTAGGAGGTGATTTCACCACCAAGTTTAAAAAAAAAAAGAGAGAATATATGCTGAAGCATGGGGGCAGGGGTGGATGAGCGATTTTGCTCCTAATGCATACATACGGTCGAAATTCCAACGGAGGGCTTTCTCGTGGAAAAGTTAGAACGTGTGTACGCGGCATAACTTTTTTGCGGGAGGGTGCCCCCATGCTTCGGCATATTATATATATATATATATATATATATATATATATATATATATATATATATATATTTTAGGCACAGGTTGGGTTAAAAATTTTTACATTTTTTACTATGTTTTTTTTTTTGATATTTGCTTTGCAGGTATGGTATGGTAGGGTCTTACTGTTTATGTTATGCCCCCATGCTTTGGCATATATAAATGGTGCATGTATGCCCATGATTAGAAGTGGGGGGGTGAAGGGAGGTATTCTAATGGTGGGCATACCCACCGATCAATCTCTTTTTTTCGTTCAGCCAACAGGCTGCATGAAAAAAAAAGATTACAATATATGTCCAACAAGGACCAGCAACGTACCGGTATGTTGCTGGACTTTGAATGGTTATACTAGAATGATGCCTGTGGGTTTAGGTATCATTCTTTTCAGCCAGTGATCAGCTTTCATGTAAAAGCAATCCTAGCGGCTAATTAGCATCTAGACTGCTTTTACAAGCAGTGGGAGGGAATGTCCCCCCTCCCGGATATAAACAGCGCCATTGGGAAATTGGGAAAGCATTTTATCACACCGAATGGTGTGGCCAGATGCTTTGAGGGCAGAGGAAAGATCTAGGGTCTAATACTACCCATTGCTATCATAGGGGATATTTACATTCCCTAAGATAACAATAAAAATTATAAAAATAAATAAATAACGGTCGAAACTGTGATAGGTAGCCAGGAGTGAAATCAAAAATTTGCACCCTTAGAAATCCTGAAGGTGGTAATTGGTTTTCGGGGCCCTGTACGCGGCTAGGCTCCCAAAAAGTCCCATAGATGTAGTATCCTCATACTCAGAAGCAGCAAAATGCATTTTGGGATGCAATTCCATAACCATGGCATATGTGAGCAATATATCATTTAGTGACAACTTTTTGTAAAAAAAAAAATTTTTTTTATTTTTTGTCATTATCCAATCACTTGGGACAAAAAAAAAAATATTCAATGGGCTCAAAATGCCTCTCAGCAAATAGCTTGGGGTGTCTACTTTCCAAAATTTGGTCATTTGGGGGGGTTTGTGCCATCTTGGCATTTTATGGCCTTCAAAACTGATAGGTAGTGAGGAGTGAAATCAAAAATGAATGCCCAAAATGACCCATTTTTGGAAAGTAGACACCCCAAGCTATTTGCTGATAGGCATGTTTGGTTCATGGAATATTTTATATTTTGCCAAAACCTATGGCAAAATATAAAATAGTCCATGGACTCAACATGCCTCTCAGCAAATAGCTTGAAGTGTCTTCTTTCCAAAATGGGGTCTTTGGGGGGGGGTTGTGCTATCTTGACATTTCATGGTTTCCAAAACTGTGATAGGTAGTGAGGAAGTGAAATCACCATTTTATGGCCTTAGAAAGCCTGAAGGCGGTGATTGGTTTTCGGAGTCCTGTACGCGGCTAGGCTCCCAAAAAGTCTCACACATGTGGTATATTCGTACTCAGCAGAAGCAGCACAGTGTATTTTGGGGTGTAATTTCACATACACCCATGGCATGTTTCTTGGATTTTTCTTATAACAATCAAAAAGCATCAAAAGAAAGCTCTAATTTTGAGAAAAAAAGGCCGCAAATTTAGTTTGGGTACAACATTGCATGACCGCGCAATTACCAGTTAAAGCAACGCAGTGGCAAATTGTATCAATGCGCAGCCTAATCTTCCAGGGCTGAAGTGGATGTAGGCGTATGTGTATATAGGTGTGTGTTCAACATGACAACGGCCTCAAACACACCTGCCACTGCCTTTCTAAAGAAGCTGAGGGTAAAGGTGATAGACTGACCAAGTATGTCTTCAGAGCTAAACCCTATTGAGCATCTGTGGGACATCTTCAAAACGGAAGGTGGAGGAGCGCAAGGTCTCTAACATCCACCAGCTCTGTGATATCGCCATGGAGGAGTGGAAGGGGACTCCAGTGGCAGCCTGTGAAGCTCTGGTGAACTCCATGCGGGAAAAGAATGGCGGCCACACAAAATATTGACACTTTGGGGTGAATTTGGACATTTTCACTTCGGGGTGTACTCACTTTTGTTGCCATTTAGACATTAATGGCTGTGTGTTGAGTTATTTTGAGGGGACAGCAAATTTACACTGTTATACAAGCTGTACACTCACTACTTTACATTGTAGCAAAGTGTCATTTCTTTAGTGTTGTCACATGAAAAGATATAATAAAATATTTACAAAAATGTGAGGGGTGTACTCACTTTTGTAAGATACGGTTTGTATAAAGAAGGAGTATATGTAAACCTCATGTACAGAAAAAAAAAAGATTTGGAAGGTCACCACTCTCCCATATGGTGATGGGACTTTCAAGGAAAGTGCAACTGCCACTAAAATGAGCACACATTCACATCTTAAATTTATTTTTATTTTTTTACAAAAATTCATAAATAGCATAAAACTATATAAAAATATATCAAAGTATGTGTGGCCAAGGCCAATCACAATGTTACAATCATTAAAATTATTACAGATGTTGCTGCATGGAGTAAGCCGATGCGTTTCACAGAACCGTTGGCTGCTTCTTCTAGGCGACTCTACATGCATCAATTTACTTTGATTTCTGTGGCCTACAGCATCATAGCAGAGCTCAAAAACTCATCCGGCAAGTGATCAAATAGTGTCAGTACTAGGGATGAGCTTCGTGTTCGAGTCGAACATACGTTCGACTCGAACATACGTTCGACTCGAACATTGGCTGTTCGCCCGTTCGGCGAATTCCGAACGTTATGGGCCATTCGCGCCAAATTCGTGTGGCGCTCATGGCCCACAATGCACTGCGATGGAGCAGTGCATTGCTGGCTCATGATTGGCCAAGCATGCACTGTGACCCCGCATGCTTGGCCAATCACAGCGCTGGCAGCGAGGAGAGCCATAATTGGCCCCAGGCAGGATGCCTGTGGCCAATCATAGCTCAGGCTGTGTAGTGCACGTCCCACACTATATAAGGCCGCCAGCGCGGCGGCCTTGTGTAGTGTGTTGGCGTCTGTAGCAGTTAGTGGGTGTTCTGTGTACCTTCAACACAGTATACACCGATCGTTATCGGCCGATTTTTCGTTCTTTCTCTTCTGTAGTGGTTGTTGTCTGCGTGCCCTGACCGCAGTATACGCCGCTATATTCACCTATATAGCTAGCGATATATCTATCTTTTATAATAGAGCTTGCAGTCAGTGTTAGGAGATTGTGCGTGCTGTCTGCGTGCTCTGAACGCAGTATACACCGCTATATCCACCTATATAGCTAACTATCTTGCTCGTTTTAAATAGAGGTTTCAGTCAGTGTTAGGAGATTGTGCGTGCTGTCTGCGTGCTCTGAACGCAGTATACACCGCTATATCCACCTATATAGCTAACTATCTTGCTCGTTTTAAATAGAGGTTTCAGTCAGTGTTAGGAGATTGTGCGTGCTGTCTGCGTGCTCTGAACGCAGTATACACCAATATATCCACCTATATAGCTAACCATCTTGCTCGTTTTAAATAGAGCTTGCAGTCAGTGTTAGGAGATTGTGCGTGCTGTCTGCGTGCTCTGAACCCAGTATACACCACTATATCCACCTATATAGCTAACTATCTTGCTCGTTTTAAATAGAGCTTGCAGTCAGCGGTATACCCAGTGCATACCTCCAACAATGCCCCGTATATACGATCGGACATTCTGACAACAAAATCCATGTTTTTTTTCCTGACGGATGTTGGCTCAAACTTGTCTTGCATACACACGGTCACTCAAAGTTGGTCGGAAATTCCGAACGTTAAGAAGGCTGTGACGTACAATGCAAACGGATTTTGTTGTCGGAAAATTTGAGATCCAGATCTCAAATTTTGTGTGTCGGAAATTCTGATGGAAAAAGTCAGATGGAGCCCACACACGGTCAGAATTTCCGACAACAAGTCCGATCTCACATTTTCCGTTGGAAAGTCTGACCGTGTGTACGCGGGCATAAGAGTGTATACTGTATAACAAGGCTGTAATATGCATGCAATTGCCTCAAAATCTGTTCTGATGTCAGCATCCCTGACCACCTCGTTCAGCCACATTGCTCCATCCCTGTCACATGGACTTCTGATGGAGACTACAAGTGGCCGTTTCAGCACATATTACAAAAACATGGTCTAATGTTGTCACCATCTGGAAGCCCACGCTGAGAAATGCCATACAGCCATCACTAATGTGCATGTAGATTGAAAGTGGTTGCAGAGAGGCTGCAGGAGATCAGCAGCACTGACATAAAACAACTAATGAAAAATGGAAAAAACAGGATTTTATTAAAGAAATAACGTGTTGATGATAGACAGTGCAGACTAAATGCCATCCATTTTGCGTTTATATTTACTTTAAAGCGGAGTTCCACTCAAAAATGGAACTTCCGCTTTTCGCCCCCCTCCCCCCTCCAGTGTCACATTTGGCACCTTTTAGGGGGGAGCAGATACCTGTCTAATACAGGTATTTTGCTCCCACTTCCGGGCATAGAGACCCGAGCCACCCCACGTCGCACATGCTTCGCTTCCTGATTCCCTTATGGAAGATGGCTGCAACAGCACCCGAGAGCCGAGGGAAAGATAGACTTCGGTGCCGACATCGTGGGCACCTTGAACAGGTAAGTGTCCTTTTTAAAGTCAACAGCTGCAGTATTTGTAGCTGCTGACTGTTTAAGCTTAAAGCGGCGTTACGCCGTTTTTAATTTTTTTTTGTTTTTTAAAAGTCAGCAGCTACAAATACTGCAGCTGCTGACTTTAAAAAAATAAAAATAATCGGTGTGACGCTGCTTTAACCACTTCCCGACCGACGCACGCTGATGTACGTCGGCAGAATGGCACGGGCAGGCAAACTGGCGTACAGATACATCCATTTGTATTTGCCCCCCTGCCATCGCCTGCTGGTTGGGACCCCCGTGAGTCTGGTCGCGGGTCCCGCGGACTGGATCACCGCGGGGATACCCGCGATCGTCTCATGGGGAGGCTGAACAGGGAGATGCCAATGTAAACAGCATCTCCCCGTTCTGCCTAGCAACAAGTGACACTGATCTCTGCTCCATGTGATTGGAGCAGAGATCAGTGTTCACTAACACACAGCCCAGCCCCCCACAGTTAGTAACACGACCCTAGGACACACTTAACCCCTACACTGCCACCCCCTGGTTAACCCCTTCACTGCCAGTGTCATTTACACAGGAATCAAAAATGTCCGATGTGTCTGCCATAATGTCGCAGTCACAATAAAAATCGCTAATCCCCGCCATTACTAGTAAAAAAAAAAAAAATTATTATTAATAAAAAAATGCCATAGAAATATCCCCATTTTGTAAACACTATAAAAATTTGCGCTAACCAATCAATAATCGCTTATTGCGTTTTTTTTTTTTTTTTACCAAAAATTTGTAGAAGAATACATATCGACCTAAACTAGGGAAAAAATTATTTTTTCTATATTTTGGGGGGATATTTATTATAGCAAAAATAATGCGTTTTTTTTCAAAATTGGCGCTCTATTTGTGTTTATAGCACAAAAAATAAAGAATGTAGGGGTGATCAAATACCACCAAAAGAAAGCTCTATTTGTAGTGAAAAAAAAGGACGTCAATTTTGTTTGGGAGCCCCGTCGCACGACCGCGCAATTGTCAATTAAATTGACGCAGTGCCGAATCGCAAAAAGTGGCCTGGTCATTGGCCTGCAAAATGGTCCGGTCTGAAAGTGGTTAAGCTGTGTTGTAAGAATAAGGACTGAGTAGAAATGGGAAATCTGTGTTACGTTTAATGTTGTCATCTGTACCTGCCAGCAAATTCAACCGCCACACCCCTCCAGCCATTCCCAGATGTCAGTTTTTCCCCAAATATTCTGCGGACATCATTCTGAGTGTTTTGGTAGTTATTTATATAGTAAACTCCCCCCCTCCCCCCACCACTCCGTGCTCAGTAAATACATAGGAATGTGATATACAACAAGGCCTAATGACTGGAAAACATCATTACTGCTCTGTTTAGAGTTACAGCTCATTAGGAAAATACACAGGGATCTGTCTACCTGATAAATATAGGATATACGCATGTCCCTATTATTCCTGCCTGGGCTATATGTGGCAATGAGCATCTTGTGTCTATAACATCATCATCTCTCATCATTGGCGCGTACTTTTAGCAAGGATCGCTAATAGTAAGAAAAGTATAATGCCCTGTACACATGGTTGGACTTTCCGATGGAAAATGTGCGATCGGATCTTGTTGTCGCAAAATCCGACCGTGTGTGGGCTCCATCGGACTTTTCCAGTCTGAATTTTGCGACACACAAAGTTTGAGAGCAGGATCTAAAATTTCCCGACAACAAAATTCGATCGGGTGTAGACAATTCCGACAGACAAAGTGCCACGCATGCTCAGAATAAATTACAAGACTAAAGCTATTGGCTACTGCCCTCTTTATAGTCCCGTCGTACGTGTTGTACGTCACCTCGTTCTGAACGATCAGATTTTCCGACAACTTTGTGCGGCCGTGTGTATGCAAGACAAGTTTGGGTCAAAACCCGTCGGAAAAAAATCAGACGGATTTTGTAGGCGGAATGTCCGACCGTGTGTACAGGGCGTAAGAATAAACGTATTGGATTGGTGAATTATCTAGGCACCACATCCCAGATCATATCAAAGGAGACATTATTATCCCCTTGCCGCCAAGCGCACGCAGATGTGCGTACTCGGCTGCCAAGGGTTATACCGGGAAGATGCCCGCACCTGCAGGCTTCATCCCGGTACCGTTTTTCAGAGCGGGCAATAGGCTTTGCAGCCATAACAACCGATGCGGCTAAAAGCCGCTTGGCTGTTATGCCGGAGGAGCGAGAGGGGACGTCCCCCCCTCCCGCCGCCTCCCGTTCAATCGGGAGCACCAATCTCACATCCGCCGCTTCCAGCGGCTAGGGAGGGACGGGAATGAAGCCGTAAGCGTAAGTCTCCTAATAGTAAACACGGAAGCGACGTCATGATGTCACTTCCCGTTTACTCGGCTGCCAATGGCGCCGGATTTAAAAATATATACAGTTTTCAGAATCGCCAAAAACGGCGATCTGAATACTTTGAAGTGTAAAGGAGGGATCGGGGGTCTTTTAGACCCCCGATCCCTCCATAGAGAGTACCTGTCACCACCTATTACTGTCACAAGGGATGTTTACATCCCTTGTGACAGCAATTAAAGTGATCAAAAGTGTAAAAAACAAAACAAAAAAACAAAAAAACATTTTTTTTTAAATAAATAAGAATTTTTTTTTTTTTTTTAAAGTGCCCGCTGTCCCCGCGAGCTCGCGAAGCAAAGAAAAACCGCATACGGATGTCGCGCCCGCATATGTAAACGGTGTTCAAATCACACATGTGAGGGATCGCCGTGATCGTCTAGCACTAGACCTCCTCTGTAACTCTAACCTGGTAACCAGAAAAAAAATATAAAGCGCCGCCTACTGAGATTTTTAGGTACCGTAGTTTGTCGTCATTCCACGAGTGTGTGTAATTATAAAGCGTGACAGGTTTGGTAATTTTTTAATTCATGAAAGTGTCCCTATTCGCAAAAAGCTGCGTTTAAAACACCGCTGCGCAAATACTGTGTGACATAAAATATTGCAACAATCGCCGTTTTATTCTTTAGAGTCTCTGCTAAAAAAAATGTATATAATGTTTGGGGGTTCCAAGTAAACTTCTAGCAAAAAAATATGGATTTTAACTTGTAAACACCAAATGTCAAAAATAGGCTTAGTCATGAAAGGGTTATAATAAAAAAGAGAATTTTAGGTCATTAATAAGAAATCATTACAATAATCTTAAAAAAAAAAAAAAAAAAATATATATATATATATATATATATATATATATATATATATGTATATGTATATGTATATGTATATGTATGTATGTATATATATATATATATATATATATATATGTGTATATATATATATATGTGTGTGTATATATATATATATATATATATATATATATAAACTGCACCCTGCGCCACGGCGTATCACGGCACCCTGCGCTGCTCGCGCATGCGCAGTGGGTGCAAGGCTGTGAAGCCACAGCCGGGTGCCCACAGTACGCATGACCGTGGAGCGTGGAACGAGGGGGGGCTTCGTTCCCCCGCATCGCTGGACCCTGGGACAGGTAAGTGTCCGATTATTAAAAGTCAGCAGCTGCAGTATTTGTAGCTGCTGCTTTTTTTTTTTTTTTTTTAGGGGGCACCCCACTTTAATCAAATGCCTGTACCATGAGTTCACAAAAAATACCCCTGACCCCTCACCTCTTTGTTTTCCGACTGTTTCATTTATTTATTTATTTAGCATATTCTGGCTTTCCCCCCCCCCCCACCCTCCATTCTCACCTAGGCAAGAATAACCTGCTACGCTCCTGGTTACTCCTGGGATATGCACATTTTCCCAGGAGGCATTGGTTTCCATTCAAGGAAGGAGGAGGCGCTCAGCCCTGAGGATGTGTCCTCAGGAGGCAGCTGCTTGAACTTAGAAGGGATTTGTGCCAGACATATCATTTGATGTTGATGCCAAATAATTACATTTTAGTCTCATTTGACCACCATAACCCCTTCACATCCCAGCTATTGACAAATGATGCCCGCAGGAGGGATCTCCCATCCTGGGTGGGCATCGTATGACGTCCTGGGCTTCCCGGCCCCACCAGGTCACTCGCAATGTCTGCCGGGCACCCACGATTGCTGGAAACAGAGCCGGAAGTGGATCTGTGTGTGTGTAAACACACAGATTCAAGTCCTGTCAGGGGAGAGGAGACCGATCGTGTGTTCCCAGTACAGAGAAACACTGACCGGTCTCCTCCCCTTGCGAGTCCCCTCCCCCTACTGTTAGAATCACTCCCTAGGTAATGCATTTAACCCCTTGATTGCCCCCTAGTGTTAACTCCTTTGCTGGCAGTGACATTTATACAGTAATCAGTGCATTTTTATACTACTGATCGCTGTATAAATATGAATGGTCCCAAAATAGTGTTAAAAGTGTCCGATTTGTCCTCTGCAATGTCACAGTCATGATAAAGATCGCTGATCACCGCCATTACTAGTAAAAAATAAATAATAAAAATGCCATAAAACTATCCCCTATTTTGTAGACGCTATAACCTTTGCGCAAACCACTCAATATACACTAATCACAATTTTTTTTTTATTTTATATATATCAGCCTAAACTGAGGAAAAAACATATATATTTTTTTTAAATGGGATATTTATTATAGCAAAAAGTAAAAAAATTGTGTTTTTTTCAAACTTGTTGCTCTTCTTTTGTTTAAAGTGCAATAAATAAAAACCTAAGAAGTGATCAAATACCACCAAAAGAAAGCTCTATTTGTGGGGAAAAAACTATGAAAAAATTTCATTTGTGTAGAGTATCGCATGACCGCACAATTGTCATTCAAAATGTGACAGCGCTGAAAATGGAAAATTGTCCTGGGCAGGAAGGGGGACAAAATGCCCTGTATTGAAGTGGTTAAATGCACCTTGAAGATTCTGAGGCCACATGGGAAAAGGTGTTATGGGGTTGATTTACTAAAACTGAAGAGTGAAAAATCTGGTGCAACTGTGCATGGTAGCCAATCGGCTTCTAACTTCAGCTTGTTCAATTAAAGCGGTTGTATAGTCAAAAAATCTCACTTTACATTCATTTGTGCATATCAATATTTGAAACGGGGGGAGTTGGGGAGGAGAGAGAGAGAAAGAGCGCGCGCGCGCGCGAGAGAGAGCGAGAGAGAGAGCGAGAGAGAGAGAGCGAAGAAAAAGAAGAACTGGAAGTTCTAAATACATTTAAATGTTATATATTTAATATTGTATAATATAAATTTAATAAATATTTAATTTTTTATATCAATTTGGTATTGTCATTATTTATTCACAAAAAATATAATAACTGCCAATAATATTAACCACTTGCCGCCCGCCCTATAGGGAATTGACGGTGACAAAGTGGTTGCATAATCCTGACCGGACGTCATATGACGTCCTCAGGATTATGAGCCGCTGCGCGCCCCCGGGGGCGCGCATTGCGGTGATCGTTGTTGCGGGGTGTCAGTCTGACACCCGGCAACTACGATCTCGGTAAAGAGTCTCCGACGGAGACTCTTTACCACGTGATCAGCCGTGTCCAATCAGGGCTGATCACAGTGTAAATGGGAAGAGCCGGTGATCGGCTTTTCCTCACTCGCGTCTGTCAGACGCGAGTAGAGGAGAGCCGATCGGCTGCTCCTCTGACAGGGGGGGTCTGTGCTGATCGATTATCAGCACAGCCCCCCCGAGGATGCCCACACTGGACCACCAGGGATGCCACCAGACCACCAGGGATGCCCAGAAAAAGTTAATCCTCCCTAGACCACCAGGGATGCCAGTCAGCACAATGGATGCCAATCAGTGCCCATAATGGATGCCAATCAGTGCCCACAATGGGCATCACTGATTGGCATGCATTATTGTTTGGCACTGATTGGCATCCATTAGTACAGTATAACACCAATGCCGCCTAAGAGTGCCCACCTGTGCCGCCTATCAGTGCCCACCCATGCCCATCTGTGCCGCCCATCCATGCCCATCTGTGCCACCCATCCATGCCCATCTGTGCCGCCCATCCATGCCAATCCGTGCCAGCTATCAGTGCCAATTTGTGCCACCTATCAGTGTCCATCCGTGTCGCCCATCCATGTCGCCCATCCGTGCCCATCAATGCCACCTCATCAGTGCCACTTCATTGGTGCCACATCATTGGTGCCCATCAGTGCCGCCTTATCAGTGCCCATCAGTGTAGTCCCATCAGTGAAGGAGAAAACGTACTTATTTACAAAGTTTTGAAACTGAAACAAAAAAAAACATTTTTTTTTCAAAATTTTCGGTATTTTTTTATTTGTTTAGCAAAAAATAAAAACCATAGAGGTGATCAAATACCACCAAAAGAAAGCTCTATTTGTGGGAAAAAAATGATAAAAATGTCATTTGGGTACAGTGTAGCATGACCGCGCAATTGTCATTCAAAGTGCGACAGCGCTGAAAGCTCAAAATTGGTCTGGGCAGGAAGGTGTTTAAGTGCCCGGTATTGAAGTGGTTAATAAAATAAGAAAACATGTTTTTTTTCCTTTTATATTAATTTTAAAATGTCTCATATCTATATAACATATATTTAGTGATGGAGGTGCGTTCCCCCACGCGTGTGTGTGTGTGTGTGTGTGTGTGTGTGTGTGTGTGTGTGTGTGTGTGTGTGTGTATATATATATATATATATATACACACACACACACACACACACACACACACACACATACACTATTATTATTATTCACGATAAATATTACGCCAACAGTTTATGCAATGTATGGGGGGGGGGACACAATTACAGTACAATACAAAAGGTACAGGAGGACCCTGCTCGTAGAGCTTACATTCTAAAGGGAGGTTTCAGGGATCTCCTAAAAGGTGGACAGGGTAGAGGCTGATCAGACAAACTGGGGTAGGGAATTCCAAAGGATGGGAGAGGCTCTGGAGAAATCCTGAAGGCGAGGATGGGAGGGGGTAACAAGGGAGCTAGAGAGCAGGAGGTCCTGGGAGGAGCGGAGGGGGATTATTTGGGTGATATCTGCATATGAGGTTGGTGATGTAGATGGGGGCGATGTTGTGGGTGGCTTTGTATGTTATGGTTAGCATTTTGAATTTTACACGGTGGGGTAGGGGAAGCCAGTGAAGGGATTGGCAGAGAGGGGCAGCAGTCACGGAACAATTAGTGAGGTGTATTAGTCTAGCAGCAGCATTCATAATAGACTGAAGGGGGGATAGCCTGTGTAAGGGTGGCCCATTAAGGAGAGAGTTGCAGTAGTCAAAGTGGGAAATAATCAAAGAGTGATTAAGTTGCTTTGTGGTGTCATCAGTCAGGAAGGGTGGAATTCTGGAGATGTTGCGGAGGTGAAGGCGGCAGGATTTAGCCAGTGATTGGATATGGGGGCTGAAGGAAAGGTCAGAGTCAAGGATTACACCCAGGACCCTGGCTTGTGTGGAGGGACCAATGGTTGTGGTGTTGATATTAATGGTGAAGTCACGAGGGGGGGAAATCGTGAAGGAGGAAATATAACAAGCTCAGTTTTAGAAGATTGAGTTTGAGGAAATGGTGTGACATCCATACTGATATGTCATTTAGTAAGTTGGAGATCTGTGAGGAGATCGAGGGGGTGAGTTGGGGAGTGGAGAGATAGATCTGGGTGTCGTTGGCATAGAGGTGGTATTGGAAACCATGAGAGGTTATTAACTGGCTCAGGGAAGAGGTATAGAGCAAGAATAGGAGGGGCCCAAGGACAGAACCTTGGGGTACCCCAACAGAGAGAGGAAGGGGAGCGGAGGAGATGGAGTTGTGACACTGAAAGTGCGCTGAGATAGGTAGGAGGAAAACCAGGATAAAGCAGAATCGCGGAGGCCAAGGGAGCGTAATTCACTGAGGAGGAGCAGGTGGTCAACTGTGTCAAAGGCAGCAGAGAGGTCTAAAAGTAGGAGTATGGAGGAGTGCCCATTGGTTTTAGCAGTTAGTAGGGCATTGGTGAGTTTTAGTATGGCAGTTTCAGTAGAATGTTGTGGGCAGAAGCCAGACTGTAGGGGGTCGAGAAGGTTGTTGTCGTTCGATGAGCTTGGAGGCAAATGGGAGCAGGGAGATGGGGCTTAAAGAGGAGTTTCCCCTAAAAAACTAAAAGTCAGCAGCTACAAATACTGCAGCTACTGACTTTTAATAATCAGACACTTACCTGTTCCGGGGTCCAGCGATACGGGGGAATGAAGCCCCGCTTGTCCCCCCCTCCTCTCGGTGGCGCCGGCATTGCAACTGTGGGCACCACAGCCGGACACCCACTGCACATGCGCGAGCGCCTCTGCGTGCTGTTATTGGCCACCTGACTGACAGGAGGGAGGGGGCGGAGCTGAGCCGTTCCTGTGCCGAGGGGAAGTGACGTCAGGAGCCCAGGTACTGAAGGAGGCAGACTACGAGGGACCCCCTAGCAACAGGCATTAAAAAATTGAGCTAAAAAAAAAAATTCAAATGTTTTTTTATTTTGTTTAAGAACTTTAAGCATTTTTTTTTGTGGGTGGAACACCACTTTAAGTTGTTCAAACAGGTGGGGTCTAGTGAAGGTTTTTTTGAGTATGGGGGTAACCAGTGCATGTTTGAGCAGGGATGGAAGGGTGCTGGAGGAGGGGGAGAGGTTGAAGATGTGGGTTAGGGAGTTTAGGATAGAGTGGGAAGGTGGTAGCAGTAATTGTGAGGGGACAGGGTCCAGGGAACAGGTAGGGAGGTGGGCCATGGAGAGGAGTTTATTAATGTAATGAATGAATGAATGACTTGTATAGCGCTACCTATGCAAACTGAATCACCTCAGGCCGCTTTCCTGCCACCGGTGTCCATCTGCAGCTTTTTACGCGGTCCTTTAACCTGTAGGTTCCCGACACACTTACAACACATACACATATTATGGCCAACTTTTTTTTGGACAGGGTCTAATTAACCTACCAGTATGTCTTTGGAGTGTGGGAGGAAACCGGAGTACCCGGAGGAAACCCATGCAGGCACAGGGAGAACATGCAAACTCCAGGCAGATAGTGTCGTGGTCGGGATTCTCTCTCTAAAATTATATATATATATATATATATATATATATATATATATATATATATACACACACACACACACACACACACACACACACTATTTATCGGTGTATAACACTCACTTTTTCCCCCCCCAAAATCAGGGGGAAATTGGGGGTGCGTGTTATACGCCGATCACCCACAATTTTTAACCCTTTCTGCGGTTTTGGGGTATTTTCGGCGCACTCGGCCATTCCCGGCTATGTTCGCCATTCTCGGCTATTTTCGGAAAGCCGAAAGCCGCCGAGAATGGCTGACTGTGGCCGAAAATAGCCGAGATCGGCCAAGTGCGACCGAAAATAGCCGAAAGCCGCTGAGAACTACCGAGCGCCACAGGACATCCGCTATGTATCTCGGCGGCACCATTTTTAAATGACAAAGCCACAGAAAAGACTGCAAATGACTGACAAGGCTAAATGGAAGGCTGCAAATGACACTGATAAGGCTGCATTGCTGAGCATTTAAATGTAAGTTTTTTTCCTTAAACCTCCCTCCTAAGTTTTTTCTTTTAAATTCCCTCCTAAACTTGGGGTGCGTTTTATATGCTGATAAATACGGTATATGTATATATATATATATATATGTATGTATGTGTGTGTGTATAAATATGTATGTCTTTTGAAGCTTGAATTTTTTAGTATTTTATGAAAAGTCACCTTTTTTTAGCAAAAAGTATAACAGTTTCCTTTACCTCACATCATATTTACTGTTTTTTGACTCAAAGCCAATAATAATATTCTTCCCCCCCATAATGTTTCCATCCTCATTCATGTGTTTGTACAATATTAGAGATCAATTTTAATATTTGGTAAAATAGCAGCTTCTTTTGTGTGCTATCAAAGCTCTGCAGCACTTCTGTTTATTGTCAGATGAGCTCAGAATTTTCTAACTTGTGGCGCTCAGATGGAGATTAATAACTATTAGAGATTCTTAAATATTTTTTAAAAGTACAAAATAAGGCAAGCGATGATGACGAGTCTCACTCGTTTTTTTTGTACAATTCTACACGTGAAGCGCCTCGTCGGAAGTAAAATTCTGCATGTTGCAATTGAAAATCACGCCGCGCTCTGATTAAACAAGCCGTCTGTGTTTACTGTACGTCTTCCCAGCCTTTTGTGCCATTCGCAGATCTTGAGATGTTGCAGTTATTTGCACGCTGCGGTCCCAGCGGACGGGCTTGTCAACATCTCGATCACAGAACAGAGATAAACAATGCTGCTATTGGCAACATGCTCGGGATTGGAGAGGAGAGACAAGAGAAGCTCTTCTCTGGAAGGGAAATTGGGAGATTTTAACAACAAATGCCCCCCCCCTCCCACCTTCCAAGCTGAGAAAGAGGGGCACCTCGTCTGCCGGGCCTAAATATTTAGGCAAAAGACACACCCTCAGCTACCCTGCCATCTTTTCAAATAGAAAAAAAGAGTGTTTTAAAGAGACATCGACAATACAAAAAAAAACATAAAATGAAAACATGGGATTGGATGGGGGTCTAGAACCCATTATAGGGGCAATTGTGGGGGAGAAAGGGGAGGAGACTCAGGGACTATTACAGAAATGATTCTAGAGAGGGGTGGGGCCTAAAGCCCCATAGACAAGGGTCCAATATGGGGCAAAATCAGCCGGTACAGGTCCTTGTTTGACTCTGATCTCAAGACCGGCTTCTATTGAATGAGCATTCTGGAAAACCAGCAGCCAATCGCCAACCACTCAGGGCTCAGGGCGCTGACTAGTGTGTTCTGCTGGGGGGGGGGGGGACGACGACAAGGGGCAGGGGCAGTTCACCTATCAGAACACTACAGCATGATCACCATACTAACATTGCATAGTTAGTACAGCGGCTCCTTGCGAGCGCTTCCTTTTTCTTTCCTTCAGCCTACTGGGTTAAAAACAACTTGCCAAGTGTGCCAGGCAGGGCCGCTGATAGAAATCATGGAGCCCCGTACAGCCTACCCTGTACTTAGCGGGGGGGGGGGGGATCTGTACCGAAGAGGGTCTGTACTTAGTGGGGGGGGTCTGTACTTAGCAGGGGGGGTGTAATTTTAAGAAGGAGTGGGCTACCCTTCAGTTCACCTGCCCTCAATTATCCATCAGAATGCATGTGCCTCCACTGTGGGGGAGGGGGGGGGGACACTCACATTTTAGTGTTAGGACCACAGATACCAGGGTGCCGTGACGTGGCTCTGTGGCTCACGCATGCGTTTGCAAATGCATGCGGACTAAACCCCTGTTTTTACTGTTAGACAGGTTTATTTGGTTGTCTGCGAGCTGGTGGTAATTAGGTTTTGGTGTTTTCCTGGGCATTCCCCAGGCTTTTGTTGTTATCTGTACTGAGGGGGGTCTGTACTTAGCGAGGGGTCTGTACTCAGGGGGGGTATGTACTTATTGGGGGGTCTATACATATTAGGGTAGAGTCCGTACTGATTGAGGGGGGATCTATACTGAGGGAGGGGGTCTGTACTGAGGAGGGATCTGTACTTATTGAGGGATCTATACATATTGGGGGAGTCTGTACTGAGGGAGGGAGATCTATACTCTATCTTCTCTGTGCCCACTCCAGCCTGCTCCAAAACAGGTCCCCGGGCTGCACTACCACGGTGGCAACACGTCACCGATGGCATGCTGCATCTGGTGGCAAGTGGGAAGCTCAGGGTTCCCACTGATTCTGCATTATGGTGAGTTGAACTATTTCATTATATATTACAATGTAGTAATATCCTGACATATCAAGCTTGGTGTTGGGTGTTGGGATGATACAAGTGCTAAAACCAGCCATTCATCTGACAAATCACTCGCCACTGAAATCTCTGAGACCACCTTCAACACCCAACCCCCCCCCCCCCCCCCCAGTCCTTGACAAAATTGTCCCTGAATGGCACCCTGGGCAGGTAAGATAAGTGTCCTTATATTAAATGTCAGCAGCTGCAGTATTTGTGGCTTTAAGATCCAGCGAAAGGGTTGAGATGGGTGGGAAGGGGTTAATGATGCCAAGAGGTGCTCATGTCTTACTTTGTAAACTTACAATCTGATTATTTATGTGCATTATAATAACATATGCAGAAAAGTCCTTATAACTAGCAGATGATGCAGAGGATGGGGGGGGGGGGGGGGGGCAGTCAGTAGAACAATAGACAGAGTCCCCCATTTCACATCAAAGCCCCCTCCATCACATCAGATTTCCCTCCATCACATCAGAGCCCCCATTATCATATCAGAGCCCCCTCCATCACATCAGAGTCCCCATTATTAGATCAGAATCCCCATTATTACATCAGAGCCCCCTCCATCACATCAGAGTTTCCATTATCACATGAGAGCACCCTCCATCACATCTGAGTCCCCATTATTACATCAGAGCCCCCTCCATCACATCAGAGCCCCCATTATCACATCAGAGCCCCCTCCATCACATCAGAGTCCCCATCATCACATCAGAGCCTCCCCCATCACATCAGAGTCCCCATTATCACATCAGAGCCCTCTCCATCACATCAGAGTCCCCATTATCACATCAGAGTCCCCATTATCACATCAGAGCCCCCTCCATTACATCAGAGTCCCCTCCATCACATCAGAGTCCCCATTATCACATCAGAGGCCACTCCATCACATCAGAGTCCCCATTTTCACATCAGAGCCCCCTCCATCACATCAGAGTCCCCATTATCACATCAGAGGCCACTCCATCACATCAGAGTCCCCATTATCACATCAGAGCCCCCTCTATCACATCTGAGTCCCCATTATCACATCAGAGTCCCCATTACCATATCAGAGTCCCCATTATCACATCAGAGTCCCCATTATCACATCAGAGCCCCCGTTATCACATCAGAGCCCCCATTTCACATCAGAGTCCCCATTATCACATCAGAGTCCCCATTATCACATCAGAGCCCCCGTTATCACATCAGAGCCCCCATTTCACATCAGAGCCCCCGTTATCACATCAGAGTCCCCATTTCACATCAGAGTCCCCATTATCACATCAGAGCCCCCATTATCACATCAGAGCCCCCATTATCACATCAGAGCCCCCTCCATCACATCAGAGCCCCCATTATCACATCAGAGTCACCATTATCACATCAGAGCCCCCATTTCACATCAGAGTCCCCATTATCACATCAGAGTCCCCATTATCACATCAGAGCCCCCGTTATCACATCAGAGCCCCCATTTCACATCAGAGCCCCCGTTATCACATCAGAGCCCCCATTTCACATCAGAGTCCCCATTATCACATCAGAGCCCCCATTATCACATCAGAGCCCCCATTATCACATCAGAGCCCCCTCCATCACATCAGAGCCCCCATTATCACATCAGAGTCACCATTATCACATCAGAGCCCCCATTTCACATCAGAGTCCCCATTATCACATCAGAGCCCCCATTATCACATCAGAGCCCCCATTATCACATCAGAGCCCCCTCCATCACATCAGAGTCCCCATTATCACATCAGAGCCCCTCCATCACATCAGAGTCCCCATTATCACATCAGAGCCCCCATTATCACATCAGAGCCCCCTCCATCACATCAGAGCCCCCATTATCACATCAGAGTCACCATTATCACATCAGAGCCCCCATTTCACATCAGAGTCCCCATTATCACATCAGAGTCCCCATTATCACATCAGAGCCCCCGTTATCACATCAGAGCCCCCATTTCACCTCAGAGCCCCCGTTATCACATCAAAGCCCCCATTTCACATCAGAGTCCCCATTATCACATCAGAGCCCCCATTATCACATCAGAGCCCCCAATATCACATCAGAGCCCCCTCCATTACATCAGAGTCCCCATTATCACATCAGAGCCCCTCCATCACATCAGAGTCCCCATTATCACATCAGAGTCCCCATTATCACATCAGAGCCCCCTCCATCACATCAGAGTCCCCATTATCACATCAGAGTCCCCATTATCACATCAGAGCCCCTCCATCACATCAGAGTCCCCATTATCACATCAGAGCCCCCTCCATTACATCAGAGTCCCCATTAGCACATCAGAGTCTCCATTAGCACATCAGAGCCCCCTCCATCACATCAGAGTTCCCATTAGCACATCAGAGTCCCCATTATCATATCAGAGCCCCCTCCATCACATCAGAGTCCCCATTATCACATCGGAGTGCCCATTATCACATCAGAGTCCCCTCCATCACATCAGAGCCCCATTATCACATCAGAGCCCCCTCCATCACATCAGAGTCCCCATTATCACATCAGAGTCCCCATTATCACATCAGAGTCCCCTCCATTACATCAGAGCCCTCTCAACATCAGTCCCCTCAGGAGGTGTAAGGCCCCTTTCACACTGAGGCACTTGTAAACTGCCAGTAAAAAGTACAATACTGACAGACTGTGTTGTGTCTGTGCCAGTAGGCCAGACGTAGTGTCAGTGTGCCTGTTCTAATCTGTGCCCACATGAGAGAGCTCTCCTCTGTGTCTCTTACCTCAGAAGCTCCTCTCCCCGGCTGTCCAAATTTACACTTCTCTCCTCCAGCCAATGAGAGCAGCGGAGGGGTGTAGACTGGGGGTCTGGGGAGAAGGCAAACTAGAAGCTCTGGACTGGATTGCAGAGCTCAGCTGGGGTCCTGGGAGACACAAGGACGGATTGGAACCTGGATTCTGTTTCCAGGATTTTGTAATTGAAAAATCCAGAGTGTATAAAATAAGAGCAGAGAGCCACAGGCCCACAGGGTTGCTATGGCACCTCCTGCACCCCTTTATACTACGCCCATGGTACTAACACAACACCCCCTCAGCTGAACTGTCTTTGAAGCTGCACGGCCCACCCTGCTGGCCAGTCCTGGTACAACAGGGCTGGTTGTCGGCCTATGAGCGGCCCAGGTGCCAGGCTTTACAGTCGTCTAAACATACAATTGTTGTGGAGGCTTGGGGATTTGGGGCCATTAAAAGCACCATTTTGGTAGAGGAATAAAGGGGGCTAGAACCTATCCAATAGACCGTTTGGAGGAAGGGACTGAAAGCTTAGGGCCTGTAATTGGACACATGCGGCGTTGGGGATTAAAGGGCTTTGGGCCCGTTAGAGAGACAACTGTGAGGAAACTTCTGAAGTCTTTGGGCACATTAGCAGGTTGGTTATGAGAGAAGGACAAGGAGGTTTTGAGCATAATAAGGTTGTGGTGGATGAGGGGGGGGGGGCTTTGGGCTCAGTAGAGAGTCAATCATGGGAGAAGGACCAAGAGGGTTTTGGGCTTATTAACCACATGCCGACCGGGCCACAGCCGAAAGACAGCTACAGCACGGTCTGCTTATTCTGGGAGGGTGTCCATGGACGTCCTCCCAGAATCTTGCTCCTGCGTGCCCCCTGGAGCTCGCACCCGGAAACATCCGTGACCCCGGCGCATCACGGTAAACAGCCGCTATCAGCTATCAAATGACGGAGCGATCACTTGTAAACAAACCGGCGTCACATCATGACTCCGGTTCCTCCCTCTCCTGTCTGTACTGATCGGTACAGTGAGAGGGGAGAGGGGGAGAGATGGCAGCAGCTCTGTGGGCTGGATGTGAAGTGCCCACAGCGCTGCTCAGTGCCAATAATCTGCAGTACTCTGCCCATACTGTGCAATACTTTGCCAATACTCTGCAACACTGTGTAATATTCTTCAACACTGTGCTATACTCTGCCAATACTGTGCCAATACTCTGCAACACTGCAGTACTCTGCAATAATCTGCCAATACTCTGCAACACTGCAATACTCGCCAATACTCTGCCAATACTGCAATACTCTGCAATAATCTGCCAATACTCTGCAACACTGCAATACTCACCAATACTCTGCCAATACTCGCTGCAATACATTTTAAAAGAAACAAAGAATTTTTTTTTTTACAGAATTTTCAGGTTTTTTTTGATTAATAGCGCAAAAAATAAAAAACCCAGTGGTGATTAAATACCACCAAAAGAAAGCTCTATTTGTGTGAAAATAAGGACAAACATTTCATTTGGGTACAGTAATGAATGACTAATTGTCATTCAAAGTATGAGAGCACCTAAAGCTGAAAATTGGTCTAGTTAGAAAGGGGTTTTTTGTGCCCAGTGGTCAAGTGGTTAATGGATAGTTGTGGTGGAGGGATGTGGGGCTTTGGGCTCATTAGAAAAACAACTGCAGGGGAAGGTCAATGGCCTTTAGGGAGAACTATGGAGGAGAAATTGCGAGCTTTTAATTTTGTGCTTATTAGTAGGGGAAGGATGGTGGGCTTTGGGCTTATTAGTGGGACTTTACATTTATTGAAGGGACCATTGGGGGTGGGGGGCTTATTAGAAGAACCATTGTGAGGGATGATGGGCTTTGGGCTTAATAAGGGGGGGATTGTGGGTGGAGGAGGAATTGTGAGCTTTGTGCTTCTTAGTGGGGGAAGGATGGTGGACTTTGGGCTTACAGGAATCATTGTGTGGAACGTTGGTTGACTTTGAGCTTATTAGAGGGACCATCGTGGGGATGAATGGGGATATTTAAGATAATTTTGTGGGGATGTTAGTCTTTGGGCTTATTAAAAAAACGTTGTGAGGGATGGTATGCTTTGGGCTTAATAAGGGGGCATTATGGGTGGAATTATGATGGACTTTGGGCTTATTACAGCAACCATTGTGGGAATCAATGTTTGACCTTGGGTTTATTAGAGGGATCATAGTGGGGAAGGATGGTTGACTTTGGGCTTATTAGATGGATCATTGTGGGGGAGAATGGGAAGTTGTAACCAGTTGCCAACCACCACACGCCGATGTACATCGGCAAAATGGCATGGGTGGGCAAATGGGCGCACATGTACGTCCCTCCCT
Source organism: Lithobates pipiens (assembly GCF_037356315.1). Taxonomy (NCBI): domain Eukaryota; kingdom Metazoa; phylum Chordata; class Amphibia; order Anura; family Ranidae; genus Lithobates; species Lithobates pipiens. The sequence goes on from NW_027507788.1 coordinate 170,689,029, forward strand.
CCCTGTGGGCAGGGGCGTGATCGTGCCCCCCCCCCCCTGCCCGCGGCGGTTGGATTCGTTAGAGGACCAATCCGTCTGCAGGTCCCGGCCAATGTTTTCTGGCCTGGACCTGCTGATTGGTCCTAACGAATGGAAACCTTCCACTGTCTGTGTAAGTGTAAACACAGACTGGAGGAAGTGATGTCATCTCTTCTTCTGGAGTCTTTTCAATTTCAGTGAGAGGAGAAAAGACATCTAATAGTGAGTTACACAACACTACACTAACACCAGTACACACAGGTACACTTGCCACCCCCCGATTGCCCCCCCAGTTAACCCCTTCACTCTCTGTCACTGTGTCACCAACTGCAGTTTTCAGATTTTTCACTGATCACTGCATTGGTGTCATTTGTGACTGAAATATGTGTTAGGGTAGTTAGTAGTAGGCCCCATTAGGTCTAGGGTACCCCTTTAACCCCCCCAATAAAGGTTTAACCCCTTGATCGCGCCCCAGTTAACCCTTCACCCCCTGCCGCCAGTGTCACTAATCAATCTTTTTTCTGATCGCCATATTTGTGTCACGGGTGACGCTAGTTAGCCAGTTAGTTGATTATTTTCACCATTAGGTTTCTATAGCGTCAGGTACCCCCATATATTACCTAATAAAGGTTTTAACCCTCTGATTGACCCCTAGTTAACCCTTTCACCCCTGTCACCAGTGATCACCTTATTAAGCCCCATACACACTATCAGATTTTCTGCTGTTTTTTTCCTTCCGATTTACCAAAACCATATAATATGAGGTCAAACCTTAGGAATTTCAATTTGTATGCAATCAGGCAGGCCCTTGCACTACATGGTTTTTGTAAATCTGAAGGAAAAAATCTGCAGAAAATCTGATAGTGTGTATGGGGCTCTAGTGTTATGTGTGACACTGGTTAGTTTGTCTTTTATAGCATTAAGGCACACGCCGTATCCCCCTGATCGCCCGGCGGGTGATATCAGTTGGTTTTAGCATCAGTCAGGGTCTGCATCACCCCAGTCAGTGTCAGATTAGTGCCAGCAGCGCTAACACCCACGCACGCACCATACACCTCCCTTAGTAGTATAGTGTCTGAATGGATCGATATCTTTGATCTGATCAGATCTATATGAACATCTCCAATAGTTTAGGGTTCCCAAAAATGCAGCGTTAGCGTAATCAGACCAGATACCTGCTAGCACCTGCGTTTAGCCCCTCTGCCCAGCCCAACCCACCCAAGTGCAGTACCAATCAATCACTGGCACTTACAAAAACAGAACACACATAACTGCAACATTCGCAGAGTCAGGCCTGACCCCTGCGAACGCTAACAGTTTTTTTGGTAGCATTTGAATCAGACAGGTACTCTTTTTTCCTGTGAGTCTCACTAGTGTACCAATACATTTAGAGACCAAAATCAAAAGGTCAAATCGAAGGTACACTAGCAAAGAGGCCTACACGTTTCTGAGCATGACAGATAGTGAAGAGGAAGTCACTCATCTGTCAGATTCAGGCTCAGAATACGATCCTGTAGACAGCAGCGACACCCTGACAGATAGCTCTGATGATGAAATTCTGGTCCCTGCTAAGGTCAGGCGTACCAGACCCCGTTCTTCTGCTGTTGTTGAGGTGCAAGAAAAGCAGGGCTCTCGTATGGAACAAAGAGCCTGTACTAGTGCCGCTGATCCTTCTGGTGAACTGGTAAGCACCAGCGACCTATTACACCCTGGTCAAACCAGCACTGCAGTATCAAGTGGTGACATGGCAAGTCCCATAAGTGCAGTTCAAGCTGGTGAGGTGGCTAGCACAACTAGTGTCCTGCAGCCACCAAGAAGAAGACAAACACAGACCTGTCAAGCCCATAGCGCCCTTCCTGCTGCATTTACCAATCCTAATTGGGAGCCCGCCACTTCTGCAACACCAGTACTTCCCCCATTCACTGGCCAACCTGGATTTCAGGTGGAAACAGTTGATTTTACGTCACTTGATTTTTATTCGCTTTTTTTCATGGAAGATCTATATAGATCTTTTGTGGACCAAAGCATTTTGTATGCTGGTCAATTCATCGCTGCTAATGCCCATTTGACACTTGCCAAAGAATGGAAACCTATTACGGTTTCTGAATTTATGACCTTTCTGGACCTATCCCTCCTCATGGGCATAATTAAAAAGAGTGAGTTGCGGTCATATTGGTCCACTGACCCAATTCACCATATGCCTGTGTTCTCTGCCTCCATGACCAGGGCACAATACGAGCAGATCTCGCGGTTTATGCACTTCAATGATAATGAACTCTGTCATTCTCGGGGAGATCCTGTATACGATCAGCTCTACAAAATTTGGCCCCTCGTAAACCACTTCAACCAACAGTTTGCAGATTTGTTTACTCCCATCAAGTTGTCTGCATTGATGAGTCCCTGAATTCGTTTCTTGCCTGCTTGTTTTTCAAACAGTATCTTCCCAGCAAGCATGCCACATATTGGGTCAAGATGTATAAGCTCTGTGACAGGGCCACAGGCTATACATATAGTTTTATGGTTTATGAGGGAAGAGATAGTTACCTAGAGCCGGAGAACTGCCCATATTACATAGGGAGTGTTGGTAAGATTGTGTGGGACTTGGTGTCACCCTTATTTGGAAAGGGATACCACTTATATAAATTACATTATTATGCCACTTTTTAGTCACTTGTTTGATAATGGAATTGGTGCATATGGCACCGCGTGATCTAATCGCCGGGGCTTACCCCAGCGGCTTTTAGATTCCCAACTAAGGCTGGGAGAAAGAGCCTGCTTGAAGTGCAATAATTTGCTTGCTGTGAAGTGGAGGGATAATAAGAATGTTTTCGTTCTGTCCTCCCTTCACACAGACACGACGGTCCAAATTCCTACGGCAACTGGTGTTGTGGAGAAACCCCTCTGTGTCCATGAATATAACCTTAATATGGGAGGGGTGGACTTCAACGACCAGTTGTTGGCACCATACCTAGTTGCCTGTAAGGCCAGAACAAAAAAGTATCTGTATATTTATTTCAATTGGCTCTGCTGAATGCTTATGTGCTATACAAAGCTTCAGGGCAAACTGGATCCCTCCTCAAATTCCAGGAAGAGATCATCACAGCCCTTCTGTTTCCAGACGGTTCTGTGGCCCAATTTCCCAATCCAAATGCAGTAAGCCGGCTGCATGAGAGGCATTTTCCGTATGTCTTCCCTGGCCCCCCAAAGAAAATGTGTCTGTAGAAAGCACGGATATAGGCGTGATACCCACTATTATTGTCCCTCCTGTCTTGACCATCCTGGTCTTTGCATTGGTGAATGTTTTGAACGCTACCACACACTAGTGGAGTATTAGAGTAGGGTACGGCACTGTACAGCCTAGGACACACTTTCACAGGGTCTCCAAAGATGCCATCGCATTTTGGGAGACCCGAACCTGGAACCGAACCGTTACAACCGTTACAAATAATATTGTAAAAAAAAAAAAAAAAGTTTAAAAAATAAATAAAAATATAAAATAAAAAACAAAAATAGTTGTTTTAATGCTCTCTCTCTCTATTCTCTCTCTATTGTTCTGCTCTTTTTTACTGTATTCTACAGTCCAATGTTTTATTGTTACTATGTTTTATCATGTTTGCTTTTAAGGTATGTAATTCTTTTTTACTTTACTGTTTACTGTGTTTTGTTGTTAACCATTTTTTTTGTTTTCAGGTATGCCATTCAGCTGCAGCACTGATTAATTTATCTTGACAGCAACAACTTTTGCTCCTACGATACGTAAATCAGTGACTCCAGAGCTGTCATCACAGTTAAAAAGAAAAAGAAAAAAAAAAGAGCATATATGCCAAAGCATGGGGGCAGTGGTGGAGGGGCGATTTGCCCCTAACATTAGGGGTGGATTGCCCCCATGCTTCGGAATATATTCTTGAGTTTAAAAATGTTTTATTTTTACTATGTTTTATTGTATTTGCTTTGCAGGTGTGGTATGTCTAATGCCGTGTACACACGATCAAATTGTCTGGCGTACTTAGTCCGCCAGACCGCATTACGCCGGACAATTCGATCGTGTGTGGGCTCCAGCGGACTTTTTCATCGTAAAGTCCGGCGGACTTAGAAAGTAGTTTTGCGTCAAAATCTTGACAGCAACAACGTTTGCTCCCACGATATGTAAATCAGCGACTCCAGCGCTGTAAGAGGTGATTTCACCCCCACAGTTTAAAAAAAAATGGTGCATGTATGCCCATCATTAGAAGTGGGTGGATGAAGAGCGGTATTATAATGGTGGGCATACTCACCAACCAATCTCTTTTTTTCGTTCAACCCACAAGCTGCATGAAAAAAGAACATTACAATGTATGCCCAACAAGAACCAGCAACGTTGCTGGACTTTGAGTGGTTATACCATAATGATGCCTGCAGGTTTAGGTATCATCTTGGTATCATTCTTTTTAGCCAGTGGTCAGCTTTAACCACTTTCAGACCGGACCATTTTGCTGGTAAATGACCAGAGGTCTTTTTACACTTTGGCACTGCGCTGCTTTAACTGGTAATTGCGCGGTCATGCAATGTTGTACCCAAACAAAATTTGCGTCCTTTTCTTCCCACAAATAGAGCTTTCTTTTGATGGTATTTGATTGCCTCTGCGATTTTTATTTTTTGCGATATAAACGTAAAAAGACCGCAAATTTTGAAAAAAAATGATATTTTCTACTTTTTGTTATTAGAAAAATCCAATAAACTCAATTTTAGTCATACATTTAGGCCAAAATGTATTCAGCCACATGTCTTTGGTAAAAAAAAAGTCAATAATTGTATATTTATTGGTTTGCGCAAAAGTTGTCACATCTACAAACTAAGGTACGTTTTCTGGAATTTACGCAGCTTTTAGTTTACGACTGCCTATCTCATTTCTTGAGGTGCTAAAATGGCAGGGCAGTACAAAACCCCCCCAAATGACCCCATTTTGGAAAGTAGACCCCCTAAGGAAATTGATAAGAGGCATGTTGAGCCCATTGAATATTTTATTTTTTTGCCTCAAGCGATTGAATAATGACAAAAAAAAAAATTTTTTTTTTTTTTTTACACAAAGTTGTCACTAAATGATATATTGCTCACACATGCTATGGGCGTATGTGAAATGACACCCCAAAATAAATTCTGCTGCTTCTCCTGAGTATGGGGATACCACATATGTGGGACTTTTTGGGAGCCTAGCCGCGTACGGGGCCCCGAAAACCAAGCACCGCCTTCAGGCTTTCTAAGGGCGTAAATTTTTGAGTTCACTTCTCACTACCTATTACAGTTTTGAAGGCCATAAAATGCCAAGATGGCACAAAACCCCCACAAATGACCCCATTTTAGAAAGTAGACACCCCAAGCTATTTGCTGAGAGGCATGTTGAGTTCATGGAATATTTTATATTTTGCCACAAGTTGCGGGAAAATTACAAACTTTTTTTTTTTTTTTTTTTTTTTAACAAAGTTGTCACTAAATGATATATTGCTCATGCATGCCATGGGCATATGTGAAATGACACCCCAAAATAAATTCTGCTGCTTCTCCTGAGTACGGGGATACCACATATGTGGGACTTTTTGGGAGCCTAGCCGCGTACGGGGCCCCGAAAACCAAGCACCGCCTTCAGGCTTTCTAAGGGCGTAATTTTTTGATTTCACTCCTCACTACCTATTACAGTTTTGAAGGCCATAAAATGCCAAGATGGCACAAAACCCCCACAAATGACCCCATTTTAGAAAGTAGACACCCCAAGCTATTTGCTGAGAGGCATGTTGAGTCCATGGAATATTTTATATTTTGCCACAAGTTGCGGGAAAATTACAAACTTTTTTTTTTTTTTTTTTTTTTTTCACAAAGTTGTCACTAAATGATATATTGCTCACGCATGCCATGGGCATATGTGAAATGACACCCCAAAATAAATTCTGCTGCTTCTCCTGAGTATGGGGATACCACATATGTGGGACTTTTTGGGAGCCTAGCCGCGTACGGGGCCCCGAAAACCAAGCACCGCCTTCAGGCTTTCTAAGGGCGTTACAGTTTTGAAGGCCATAAAATGCCAAGATGGCACAAACCCCCCCCAAATGACCCCATTTTGGAAAGTAGACACCCCTAAATTTAGGGGTACACTAGTGAGACTAGGTAATAAATGGCGGGTGCCCTGAAACTATAAAAAAATAACTAACCAACCAGCGTCACCTGTAACAGTTATATGGTGATCACTGGTGAAAGGGTTAACTAGGGGGCAATTAGGGGGCTTTATGCGGTAGTATATGGGGGTCCCTGGCGCTATAAAAAGCTGCAGCGAACCTAAATACCTACCTGCCTAACTAGCGTCACCTGTGACACTAATACGGCGATCAGAAAAACGATCGCTTATTAGGCTGGGTTCACACTGGAGCGATGCGGGAACGCCACGAATGCGCGGCGGGTTCCCGCATCGCATGCCTCCCGGCGGCAGTTCACACTGCCCTATGCGAACTGCTGGGAGTGTCAGTGAAATGTTACTGACACCCCCAGATCAGTTCGCATATCGCAGTGCGATCTGCAAACTCGGATCGCATGGTGTGAACACCCATGCGATCCGATTCTGCTGCGGGCCAAAAAAAGGGTCCCGTGCAAATTTGCGGCGGGTGCGGCGGGTGCGGCGAATGGCTGAACTCGAATCGCACAGAGATCGGATGTGATTTGCACTGCAGTGCGGTGCGAATCACATCCGTTCTCATAAACCGCTGCAATGTGAACCCAGCCTTAGTGACACTGGCGACGGGGGGTGATCACGGGGTTAAACCTTTATTGGGGGGGTTAGGGGGGTACCTTAGAACTAAAGGGGGCTAACCCTAACTGCCCTAACAGTTATTAGTCACAAATGACACCCGCCGGGTGATCAGGGGGTTAAACCTTTATTAGGTAATAAATGGCGGGTGCCCTGAAACTATAAAAAAATAACTAACCAACCAGCGTCACCTGTAACAGTTATATGGTGATCACTGGTGAAAGGGTTAACTAGGGGGCAATCAGGGGGCTTTATGCGGTAGTATATGGGGGTCCCTGGCGCTATAAAAAGCTGCGGCGAACCTAAATACCTACCTGCCTAACTAGCGTCACCTGTGACACTAATACGGCGATCAGAAAAATGATCGCTTATTAGGCTGGGTTCACACTGGAGCGATGCGGAAACGCCGCAAATCCGCGGCGGGTTCCCGCATCGCATGCCTCCCGGCGGCAGTTCACACTGCCCTATGCGAACTGCTGGGAGTGTCAGTGAAATGTTACTGACACCCCCAGATCAGTTCGCATATCGCAGTGCGATCTGCAAACTCGGATCGCATGGTGTGAACACCCATGCGATCCGATTCTGCTGCGGGCCAAAAAAAGGGTCCCGTGCGAATTTGCGGCGGGTGCGGCGGGTGTGGCGGGTGCGGCGGGTGCGGCGGGTGCGGCGAATGGCTGAACTCGAATCGCACAGAGATCGGATGTGATTTGCACTGCAGTGCGGTGCGAATCACATTCGTTCTCATAAACCGCTGCAATGTGAACCCAGCCTTAGTGACACTGGCGACGGGGGGTGATCACGGGGTTAAACCTTTATTGGGGGGGTTAGGGGGGTACATTAGAACTAAAGGGGGCTAACTCTAACTGCCCTAACAGTTATTACAGTCACAAATGACACCAATGCAAAAAAAAAAAAAAAATGACATTGGTGTCACTGTGACTGGGGGGCAGGGGTAATTGGGGGGGTGATCGGGGGGTAAAGGGGGGGTGTGAGTGTGCCTGGCATGTTCTACTGTGTGTGTGAGTGTTGGTGCAACTTACTGATCCGCTCTCCTCCGTGTCGGAACGAAAAATACCGACACGGAGGAGAGAATACATCACTTCCTCTCCTGTGTTTACATTACAGGAGAGGAAGTGATGTCACCGGGGATTTCTATTCGTCGGGAGCGATCGCGAGGGGGTGGCCATGAATGAATGGCCGTCCCCTCGTCCGGGATCGCTCCCGTACGAATACCGACCGCCGCAGGCACCGGGCGGGGGCCCGATCGGGCCCCCGACCCGCGGGAGGCAAGGGACGTACATGTATGTCCTTATGCCTGCCCGTGCCATTGTACCGACGTACATCGGCGTGCGGCGGTCGGCAACTGGTTAATGTATAAGCAATCCTATCAGCTAATTAGCCTCTAGACTGCTTTTCTCTGGCTCTCCTGCCCCAACAGGGAACCAGTGATTGCAGCTGGTGGTTCTGCCAGCTGACCATAGAGATGATCAGAGACCAGAATGGCTCCAATCATCTCTAAGGCCTAAGAAACCGGAAGCTACAAGCATTTCATGACTTAGGTTTCTCTGGATATAAACAGCGCCATTGGGAAATTGGCAAAGCATTTTATCACACCAATCTTGGTGTAGTCAGATGCATTGAGGGGCAGAGGAAAGATATAGGGTCTAATTGACCCCAATTTTTTTCAAAAAAAGAGTACCTGTCACCAGTGATGTAAGTAACTCAGTTAAAATAACAGAGTTACTTAATGCAGTTACTTTAGAGGGTAACGAGTAATCTAACTGATTATTCTTCCCCTCATGGTAACGCCGTTCCCATTACTTGGGCGGCGTTACCGCAATTACATCTATCACCCGGGACCAGGTAGATGGGACTAGCGAGGGAAGTGATAAGGGTCTGCTATGGACTTTGGGGGGACCCCCACGCCGTTTTTTTGGCGTAGGGGTTCCTCTTTAAATTAATACCAGGCTACGGGGCTAGCGAGGTGTCAATCTCGCCAATGGAGGCATCGGCATTCACTTCCCTCGCTAGTCCCTTCTATAGAATATAAAAAGTAACTAATTACTTTTCCAATGTAGTAACTGGGTTACTAACGCAATTACTTTTTGGGAGAAGTAATTTGTAACTTAACTAATTACTTTTTTAAAGTAAGATGACCAACACTGCCTGTCACTACCTATTGCTATCATAGGGGATATTTACATTCCCTGAGATAACAATAAAAATGATTAAAAAAATGAAAGGAACAGTTTAAAAATATAATTATAAAGTAAAATAGATAATAATGAAAAAAAGCACCTCTGCTCCCCCGTGCTTACGTGCAAAGGCGAATGCAAGCGTCGGTCTGGTGTCATATGTAAATGGCAATTGCACCATGCATGGGAGGTATAACCACGAAGGCCAGATCAAGGGCAGTAATTTTATCAGTAGACCTCCTTCTCTAAATCTAACATGGTAACCTGTAAAGGCTTTTAAATGTTTTTAAAAATGTATGTAGTTTGTCGCCACTGCACGTTTGTGTGCAATTTTAAAGCATGTCGTGTTTGGTATCCATGTACTCGGCATAAGATCATCTTTTTTATTTCATAAAACATTTGGGCAATATAGTGTGTTTTAGTGCATTAAAAGTGTGTTATTTCCAAAAAAATAAATTGTGTTTGAAAAATCGCTGCGCAAATACCGAACAAAATAGTGAAAAAAAATTGCAACAACCAACATTTTAATCTGTAGGCCCTTTGCTTTAAATATATATTTATGGCCCAGAGCCCTCTGACCGATACGGATAAGGATGACAAACAAGGTTAACACAAACTCGCTTACTTGAACCGGACCTGAAAGTGTGCCCTGGCCTAACGTAGGGTATACCAAAATAAGGGGGCATACCCTTGATAGAGAAATGAGTAATTAAATGAAATGAAAATGAAATGGAGTGAAATGAGTACTCGCCCGAGGAGTATAATGCTTGAGAAATGCCCTGACAGGGGATGGGTGGGTGGGTATCGCGCACCGGAACCGACGAGGGAGCCAGGCGAACGGGCTGGTTATATACTCCACCGGGCTCCACCCATAATTACAGGCCACCATACTGACCTTTCCATTTATGGCCCAGAGCCCTCTGACCGATACGGATAAGGATGACAAACAAGGTTAACACAAACTCGCTTACTTGAACCGGACCTGAAAGTGTGCCCTGGCCTAACGTAGGGTATACCAAAATAAGGGGGCAAAAACATACAGGTAGGGAATGCCTTTATTGATTCGAGTTTGTTACTGGGTGAGCTTGACAAAGGCCTGGGCCATCTCTACTTGCGGATTGGGTATGTAACGGGCGAAACAGGTGGACTTCCATCTACCCAACTTTTTGATAACGTGGACCGGGACCCCTTGGCGGGAGGCAGTTGAAGCCGCTCCGATCCGAAATGAATGTCCGGAGTAGTGAGCCGGATTGAGGTGAAGGATGCCCAGGAGTATCCTGACATGCTCCATGAACTGGGCTGCGTTCAGTGGCTTACCGTGGAATGGCAGAAGCGGGCCAGTTCCTGGTTGATCGGCCAGAAGGGTCAACAAGCGGGTGAGAATGGCGACCGGGCACCAGCGGTTGTTAGTTTTATAAAAATGTATGTCTGTACCTGGGCCAAGCTGCTGCGTCTTGGATACTGCTATATGTAGGATGAAATGGTCTCCGTGCCTGACCAGGTGGTGCTTGCATAGCGTGCGAGCTGAGGGGCTACTGGAGGTAAACTCGCCTGGCCGTAAGAAGCCGTAGAAGGCCAGGTGTATGGCTGCTTGTATAATGATACTAGTGTGGAGTCCGAAAGGTGCAGTGGCCAGAATATCAGACATGTTTCTGAAAACGTCTCCTGTGATAGGCAGGCGTTTGGGGGAGGCCGTAGGCTGGCGTTTCTGGATGCCGCGCATGACGGCCCGAATGGCGTGAAAAGTGAACAAGGAGGGTTCGGCAGGGTCCTGGAGGGACGTAAAATGTTGTACCCCGGCCAGGTATAGCCGGATCGTGTTAAAGGATAACGCCAAGTCCGAGTGGCAATGGGCAATGAAGGCCAGGACTTGCTTGACCCGGGAGGTCTCTGTGGAGTGAGATGTTAAGAAACGGTTAAAGGCCCTCCAGGCTGTTTGGTAGGCCTTGCGGGTATTGTCTGCGAGGGAGTGATTGATGAGTTGAGTTGCGGCTACTAGGTGAGGGGTTAATCCAGGGTCAGTTGAGACCAGTCCGGGATAGCTGCTGACGTTGGTCCGGCTCCGGGCACCTGATCAAAAAAGGAAACTAAGTTAAAGCGGGAGAGGGCGTCCGCTGCCCGATTACATTTACCGGGGATAAAGGCACAATGAACATTAAATTGAAACAATAACGAGAGCTGGACCAGTCGCCGCAGGAAGGACATAATCTCCAGAGACTTAGACCTGCCTTTGTTAATGATTTCCGCAGTGGCGAGATTGTCCGTTGAAAAGGTCACTGTTTGACCGGACCAACTGCGGCCCCACGTGTGGGCAGCGGCTACGATGGGGTACAACTCGAATAGGGAGGACGTCTCGGTGAAGCCCGGAATTGCCGGTATCTGAGGAGGCCAAGGGGCTGCGAGCCAGAGGTGGCCAAAAATTGCCGCAAAACCCGTGGAGGCCGCTGCGTCGGTCACGACCTGCGGTGACGAGGAGGACACGGAGGGAATGAACAGGGACACGCCATTCCAGGACGTCAGGAATTCCTCCCACATGGCAAGATCTGCTATAGCTGCGGGGTCCAGGCTGAGGACGTGCTCCGGGTCTTGTGAATGGGACAGAAGGACTAACAGGCGCGATACGAATGCGCGACCTTGAGGGATGATGCGCATAGCAAAATTAAGCATACCGAGAAGGGACTGTAGCTGCCTCTTGGTGCAAGTTCTGGTGCGGGTGAAGTCCCTCATGACCGACCTGATGCGGCTTAGTTTATCCGGGGGGAGGCTGGCCTGCATAGTGCTGGTGTTTAAGCTGACCCCGAGGAAGGTGATTGCCTGCGCAGGGCCCTCCACCTTGTGCTCAGCAATAGGGACGTTAAGGTTATTGAAGACCACCCTTAGTTTATCCAGATCCCCTGGAAGGGAGCCAGGTGACTCGACCAGCAGGAAGTCATCCAAATAGTGTATGACTCCCTGGCACTGGGCTACGTGCAGCAAGATCCATGCGAGAGCCTGCGCAAACGAGTCGAAGAGCCAGGGGCTACTCTTGGACCCGAAGGTTAGCTTAGTGGCAAAATAGTAGAGCTCCCTCCATTTGATGCCATGCCAGCACCAGAGAGATGGATGGATAGGAAGGAGCTTGAAGGCGTCCGAGATGTCGGCCTTGGAGAGCCATGTTCCTGTGCCTGACTTGAGAATGGCCTGGATGGCCGTATCTACGGATGCGTATTTAAGGGAGAACTCCTCAGAGGGGATAAGGGAATTAAGACTGGGGACAGAGGAAGAATAAGGCGCTGACAAATCGTAGACCAACCTAAGTTTATTGGAGAATTTGCCCTTGACAAGCCCAATAGGGCTGACTCGCCAGGTGTTAAATGGGGGCTTCGTGAAAGGGCCTATGATGAAATCCCGGTCTAGCTCTGCCCGTAATAGCTGGTCGATGGCTTGTACGTCCGTGGCTGCTGACCGCAGGTTCTGGCACTCGTGTGTAAGGTGAGGGAGAGAGATAAGTCCTGTATGAAAGCCCTGAGTAAAGCCCTGAACTAGGTAGGTGGCAAGTGAGGGGGTGGGATGATTGGCGAGGTAGACACTGAGCCACGACACGTTGACCCGGCTTAGTCAAGATTTTCTAGCCTGCTTGACCTCGCACATGAGCCTGGGATGAGCTCTATGACATCGTGAGCATACATGAAGCAGCCTGCACTGGCTGAAATTGCACGACCCGCTGTTGAAGTTGTTACAGATGGCTGCGCCTCCCAAGGTCTTGACCGGGCGCCCCAGTTTATCCGTCTGCGGCAGGCGTACCGGCGCCGGTAGGGCCTGGGCAGTACCTGAGGTCGATGGACCGTCTACGGGCGGGGTTGCCACTGAGCTGGCACACCAAGTTGCGGTGTGAGTAGCCGACTGGCAAATGGCACAAAGGGGAGACCGCAGCCCTGCGAAGTGTCGGCAGAACAACTCGGTGTCCAAGACACTCCAATCCGTAGGTATCTGAAATTGGGAGAGCCTGGCGGCCGCCTTAGCGGAGAAGGAGCGGTGATAGTCATAAAATGAAAAACCGCCGTAGTTATACCCCAGGTCAACTACCACGTGGAGGTAACGATCCAGTTCCTCCCTCCTGCCGGGGGAGGCCGAGCAGATGACATCCCTCAGCATGCCGAAGGCCAAGATGAACTCGGTGACCGAAAGCTTCCTGTCCAGCCTGGGGTCTTTGGCTTTGAGGACCACCGACACGTCCCCCCAAGTGTAAGCTTTGTTTTCTGCCAGCTCATGAATGGATATCAGGAGTGAAGCCAGATTGACGTCCTTGCCCTCTAGGATGTCCTTCCTGATGTTGGCTGATATTAAATGAGAAGGGTACACTACTGGTGTACACCCGGGGGTACCTGCGCTGGTGTTCTCCACTGCTTGTGAAGCTGGTATAGGAGGAGAAACGACTGGGCGGGTCTCGAGGAGGGCCACCCGACTCTGAACCTCTGACATTGAGGTCGTCAGGGATGACACCAGCGTGTGAAGCTGCGTGATGGAAGCAGCGATAGAGCCCAGGGAGGCCTGCTGGGCACTATCCTCAACCGCGGCTGGGGGAGGAAAGAGGAGCCCGAAAAGCTCGGCCTTTCTGGCTGTAGCTGGGAAGGGTACACCCCTACGCCTCAACTCGGCTGTCAGCCTGGGAATGGTCCATGTTCTGAAGGACCTTTGGCTGCCGCTCTCTGAGACGAGAGACGGAGACAACGGAGCCGTGTAGTCCTCGCTGCCAGCCTGGGACATGGTGGCAAAATCCAGGCTTGGTGAGCCTATTGATCCTTGGGTCTGGGTTTTTCTCCTATACGGAACCTAAGAGGGTGACATGGATTACAAGACTCGTAGGAGACTCCTGAGCAAACATTTTTTTTTTTTTTTTTTAAAGAGAAGGATACTACCGCTTGTGAGCGTCTCCCTCCCAGAAGATTCTCTTACCTAAGGAGGCACCGTCCGACCCGGTGCAGGTTGGACCTACTGAAAACTCGACTGATCTGAGGAGATGAAGGTAAGTTTGTATGAGACTCCTATACCTGCAGAGAGATGTCTAGCTAAATCGTGGAGGTAAGACTGGAAAATGTGATGAAAGACATAACTGAAACGAGCTACATAAATGAAACGAGCAGACAACCGAATTTAGAATAACGTGCATATGGCGACAGAGACGTGACTTGGTTGCGTCGCAGATGAAAAATTTCCTTTTCCTTCCCTTTCCCCATTTTTTTTGTTTCCAACGCAAATTGCACATAGAACGTGGGGCTCAAGCGGAGGTGGACCTCGCCACGTGGAGCTCAGGCGGGGGGGGGGGGGGCCTGCCACGTGGAGCTCAGGCGGGGGGTGAACCCCACCACGTGGAGCTCAGGCAGGGGGGGGGGGCCTGCCACGTGGAGCTCAGGCGGAGGTGGAGCCCGCCACGTGGAGCTCAGGCAGGGGGGGGGAGGGGGGGGGGGCTGCCACGTGGAGCTCAGGCGGGGGGTGAACCCCGCCACGTGGAGCTCAGGCAGGGGGGGGGGCCTGCCACGTGGAGCTCAGGCGGAGCCCGCCACGTGGAGCTCAGGCAGGGGGGGGGGGCCTGCCACGTGGAGCTCAGGCGGGGGGTGACCCCGTCACGTGGAGCTCAGGCAGGGGGGGGGGGACCCCGCCACGTGGAGCTCAGGCGGGGGGTGAACCCCGCCACGTGGAGCTCAGGCAGGGGGGGGGGAGGGGACCCCGCCGCGTGGAGCTCAGGCAGGGGGGGGGGACCCTGCCACGTGGAGCTCAGGCAAGGGGGGGGTACTGAAATGAGGCGTGCAGCTGGGCGCACCAGAACGAATCGATGCATAAGGAATGCGATGGGATTCGGATTGGAGCGTAATAAGTGACAGAAATGATATGCCATGACAAAGACTAGAATCAAGGACCATGCTTGAACCTGCGAGTGACTCAGTCTCTGGAGCATGTACAGAAATGAGGCCGAACCTTGGGGCACATCGAAGCGAATCGGTGCGTTAGAGATGCGGCGGGATTCGAATCGGAGCGCGGTAAGTGACAGAAATGATAACATGGTTAGAAATGGCAGAAATGAAATGATCCGACATAACCGACTGACATGATTGAAATGACTGAAATGATTGACATGAAAAGAAATGACATGACGGACATAGTACAAACGGTATGAAATGATTTTTTTTTTTTTTTTGGTTTGAACAACCTGAGATTGACATTGCCCGGACTGCTCAATTTAGCGTGACAAGCAGACAGCTGTGATTTCGAAACGGTTCGATCGGTTCGAACACAATGAAATGAGTCGTTCGGTTTAGCAATGACGTGCTACGAAACGAAGTGCCTGTTGGCACGAACGACATGTACCGAAAAGGTGACAACGACTTCTTCGAAGAAGGGGTAGTGACATGAGGTATCGAATACAAGTGTCGCAGTTAAGACGTTCGTGTAATTTAGAGTGAGTGGTTCGTGAGTTCAGGAATCTAGTTTACGTGACTTAATAACACATGAAACGAAAAGGGTGCCGAAGCCCTACCTGCGACAGCCGGCCCAGACGTGTTGTACGACAACGGAAAATTTCGATTAGAGTATAGCGACTCAGACGGCAACCAGACGGACGCTGACGAACGACAAGGCTTTGTCGACACGAGGCGGACGAAAACGTAGGAACTCACGAACCCGGCTCACTGTAAAGTCTCGTGGATAGTCGGCCCTTGATTTCTGACGTATCAGATATCGCGCACCGGAACCGACGAGGGAGCCAGGCGAACGGGCTGGTTATATACTCCACCGGGCTCCACCCATAATTACAGGCCACCATACTGGCCTTTCCATATATGTGTAAAAGCTGGAGCTAATATGTAACCTTACGTGTATAGTGAAACCACGTTATATATCCCTTTAATGACTAAGCCTATTTTTGGCATTTGGTGCTTACAAGTTAAAATCCATATTTTTTGCTAGAAAATTACTTGGAACCCCCAAACATCATATATATATATATATTTTTTTTTTTTTTTTTTTTTTATTTTTTTAGCAGAGACTCTACAGAATAAAACGGCGATTGTTGCAATATTTTATGTTACACGGTATTTGCACAGCGGTGTTTTAAACGCAACTTTTTGGGAAAAGGGACACTTTCATGAATTTAAAAAAAACGAAACAGTAAAAATAGCCCAATTTTTTTCCATAATGTGAAAGATAATGTTACGCCGAGTAAATAGATACCAAACATGTTACACTTTATAATTGCACGCACTCGTGGAATGACGACAAACTACGGTACCTAAAAATCTCAATAGGCGGCGCTTTAAATTTTTTTTACGGTTACCAGGTTAGAGGTACAGAGGAGGTCTAGAATTATTGCTCTTGCTCTGACGATTGCGGCGATATCTCACATGTGTGATTTGAACACCGTTTACATATGTGGGTGCAACTTCTGTATGTGTTTTCTTTGCTTCGCGAGCTCGCGGGGATGGCGGGCGCTTTACATTTTTTTTTATTTATTTTAAAATTAATAAATAGTTTTTTAAAAAATATATATATTTTGATCACTTTTATTGCTGTCACAAGGAATGTAAACATCCCTTGTGACAGTAATAGGTGATGACAGGTACTCTTTATGGAGGGATCGGGGGTCTAAAAGACCCCAAATCCCTCCTTTACACTTCAATGTATTCAGATCACCAAAAACGGTGATTCTGAATACTGTATATTTTTTTTAAAACCGGCGCCATTGGCATCCGAGTAAACGGGAAGTGGCATCATGACGTCACTTCCGTGTTTACTATTAGGAGACTGGAATGAAGCCGCTTACGGCTTCATACCAGTCCCTGCCCAGCAGCCGGAGGCATCAGTTCGTGCATCGGTGCTCCCGATTGAGCGGGAGCACGGGTAAGAGCGGCGGGAGGGGGGGTGTTCCCTCCTGCTCCTCCGGCGTAACAGCCGAGCTGCTTTTAGCCGCATCAGTGGTTATGGCTGGATAGCCGATTGCCCGCTGTGAAAAATGGTACCGGGATGATGCCTGCAGGTGCGGGCATCATCCCGGTATAACCCCTGGAAGCCGAGTACGCACATCTGTGTACGCTCGCCAGGAAGGGGTTAAATAAAAGGAATATAAACACTTTACACCCAAATCCCTGTGACAAGATAATTAACATAAATTAAGTGTCAAAATTAAAATGTGCATAACACATGACAAATAAATACAAATTAAAAAAATTATAAAATTAAAAGTCCATTCTGTGAAGAAAAGTGCAAATGAAGAAACACCCAGGTGTCAAATCTTCATATAATTCGCTGTATTGTACATCCACAACCAGCTAAATTAAAGGCTTACCTAACAGCCAACACATAAGGCGTATCTCCCGATGGGGTTATTACCAAAGCCCAGGGTATAACACTTCGAAGAGGAGAAGTAGTATCTTTCGTCTACCTCCCAGCAAAGAACCACAATGAGGGAGTCCCTCTTTATATTGCTGGCTGCTCTGTCAATACCATAACACTCGATCAAACGAGTGTATATATGCAGGTGAAGCGATCAGAAGTCCAGAGCCATAAAAAGAGAGAAAAAATTGGAAAAAAAAAACATCGGGAAAATCCGAGGGTTTTATTGCATAAATAGGACAAATTTAACAATCGATGTATTAAAATAGTGCTTAAAAAGCATAAAAAAAGCAGCCAGTCAGCTCAAACAGTTCGCTCGCCCGTGCAGCACGGAACGAGACAACACGCGGTGACGTCAGCACGTTGCACGTCCATTCTCAGAAGAAGCAGCACAATATATTTTGGGGTGTAATTCCACATATAACTCTGGCACGTGTGAGCAATATATCATTTAGTGACAACTTTGTGTAATTTTCTTTTTCTTTTTTTGTCATTTTAGTCTACTTTCCAAAATGGGGTTATTTGGGGGGGGGGGGGGGTTTGTATTGCCCTGCACATCAAAAAATGACATGGGCAGTCATAAACTAAAAGCTGCGTAAATTCCATAAAATGTACCCTAGTTTGTAGACACTATAACTTTTGCGCAAACCAATAAATATACGCTTATTGGCATTTTTTTTTATCAAAGACATGTGGCTGAATACATTTTGGCTTAAATGTATGAGTAAAATTGAGTTTATTGAAATTTTTTATAACAAAAAGTAGAAAATATCATTTTTTTTCAAACTTTTCGGGTCTTTTTCCATTTATATCACAAAACAAATCAAATACCATCAAAAGAAAATTCTTCTTGCTCCTTTTTCCTTCTTTCACCTTCTCTATCTTCCTTTCTTTCTTTCTAACTGCCCTTCATTTATTTTCCCTGGACCGCAATGAATGGGAAACTCCATAAGTATGGTGGTTGAATTTGTACAGCTTTATTTAGCTTTAATTATTCGGCTAGGTTCAGACACCACCTGATATGACCACAACTTGATATGTTTTGCCTTGAGTAGACAATGTTCTAATCTTATATGCAATTCTTGTATTTTCATTGCCCGATATTGTTTATGTGGTATTGGACAATTTCTGTTCTAACATGTTTTGTATTTCGCAAATAAACTTTAACTTTAATGACAAAATAAAATTCTATTTGTGGGGGAAAAAAAAGGACGCAAATTTTGTTTGGGTACAACATTGCATGACCGCGCAATTACCAGTTAAAGCGGCACAATGCCAAATTCTAAAAAGTGCTCTGGTCATTGAGCAGCCTAATCTTCCGGGGAAGCAGTGGTTAAGATCACTTTGTGGGGATGGTAGTCTTTGGCCTTAATAGAAGAAAATGGTGGGTTTTGGGCTTATTAGAAGGGCCATTGTGAGGGAGGAGAGTGAATGATGGGCTTTGGGTTTCCTAAGCAACAACTGCTGGTGGCAGGGCAGAGGACTTTAGGCTCATTAGAGACACACTTGTTATAGGTAATGGGAAAAGTTACTAAGTAAATCCTCAGGCCTAGTTTTTCTGCAATGGATTCTTCACTCTCTCCTAAATAGCAGATAATGTGTACATCCCCTGATGGAGCCACAAACATTACTGTTCACAGAGCTTCAGACATGAAAACAATAATCATCCATAGAGGAGAAAATTGCAGCAAAGCTCAGGATACCTGTCCACGCCGTGCTGATAAAAGCTCCACACATCCCGTCTAATGAGGAAACCGTGCGTGACATTTGTCATCATATTGAACAACAGTCGTCTGTACGGAGGAGAGATGCCGCCTGGTCACATGGAGAGTAAATAGCGGTGCAGGCGGAAGCAAATGGTGCCATATCACCTGCACCGCGTCTGTCGTCTGAGGAACGCTATTTCTGTAAATAGGGTCAAATATAATTCTGCAAGATCAGACAACAGGCGAGCGTGTCCTCTATGTCTTGTGTTCACATCAAACAGCTCACGCCTTGCTGTATGAAGGAAAGTTTATTTAATTTGTTATTCCGTATGTCGGTCCATCTGCTTCCGATTCCTAGTGAAATCTCCTTCACGGATTCTGAGCGTGTCCTGAAATATTCTGATACAGAGCTACGGAGCCGTCTCTTCCCTAGTTTAGGAGGTAGACGTGCGCTCTCGTTTGCTAGATGGTGTTTGTGTTTTTTTTAATTCAATCAGTCCAGCTTCTGTAGAGGATTCACGTGATGGTATAAGACAGACTTGCAAACTTTAATTCTCAGGTTGGTGATTTCCAGAACTTGTGTTTGAGTGATGCGGCAATAAGGGTGGTTTTTACGTGGGACACATTGATACAGTGCCTTGGAAAAGTATTCACCCCCCTTGGCATTTTTCGTGTTTTTTTCACAACCTGGAATTAACATGGATTGTTTGAGGATTTGCATCTTTTAATTTACAGAACATGCCCACAACTTTGAAGACGTTTTTTTTCGTTTTTTTGCCCACAACAAATGGGACAAAATAACAGAAAAAGTCAATGTGCATAACTATTCACCCCCCTAAAGTCAATACTTTGTAGAGCCACCTTTTGTGGCTATCATAGCTCCAAATTGCTTTGGATAAGTTTCTATGAGCTTGTCACATCTTACCACTGGGATTTTTGCTCATTCCTCCTTGCAAAATTGCTCCAGCTCCTTCAAGTTGGATGTTTTGTGCTTGTGAACAGCAATCTTTAAGTCTGACCACAGATTTTCTATTAGATTGAGGTCTGGGCTTTGACTAGGCAATGCCAACACATTTACATGTTTCACCTTAAACCACTCAAGTGTTGCTTTAGCAATGTGTTTGTGGTCATTGTCCTGCTGGACGGTGAACCTCCGTCCTAGCCTCAAATCACACACAGAGTGGTACAGGTTTTACTCAAGAATATCACTGTATTTAGCACCATCCATCTTTCCTTCAACTCTGACCAGTTTCCCAGTCCCGACTGCTGAAAAACATCCCCACAACATGATGCTGCAATCATAATGTTTCACTGTGGGGATGGTGTTCTTTGGGTGATGTGATGTGTTGGGTTTGCGCCAGACATAGCGTTTTATTTGATGGCCAAAAAAGTCAAATTTTAGTCTCATCAGACCAGAGCACCTTCCTCCATACATTTTTGGAGTTGCATGCCTTTTCGCAAACTCAGAACGTGGCATTTTGTTTTTTACTGAAAGTAATGGCTTTCTTCTGGCCACTCTGCCATAAAGCCCAACTCTATGGAGCGTATGGCTTATTGTCATCCTATGTACAGATACTCCAGTCTCTGCTGTGGAACTCTGCAGCTCCTCCGGGGTTACCTTATGTCTCTGTGCTGCCTCTCTGATTAATGCCCTCCTTGCCCGGTCCGTGAGTTTTGGTGTGTGGCCGTCTCTTGGCAGGTTTGCTGTTGTGCCATGTTCTTTCCACTTGGTTATGATATTGATGGTGCTCCTAGGGATCATCAAATATTTGGATATTTTTTAGAATGTAACCCTGACTTGTACTTCGCAACAACATTGTCCCTTACTTGTTTGGAGAGTTCCTTGGTCTTCATAGCAGTGTTTGGTTAGTGGTGCCTCTTGCTTAGGTGTTGTAGCCTCTGGGACCTTTCAAAAAGGTGTGTATATGTAATGACAGATCATGTGACACTTAGCCCCTGTACACACGGTCGGACATTCTGCCAACCAAATCTGTTGGATTTTGTCCGACGGATTGTGTCCAAAACTGTTGCATACACACGGTCGGACCAAGTTATCGGAAAATCCGATCATTCAGAACGTGATGACGTTATTTCGTTACGACGGGACTACGTTCAGGCTAGTAGCCAATAGCTTTGGTGTAGGAATTTGATCTGAGCATGCGTGGCACTTTGTCCGATCGGAATTCTCTACACATGATCGGAGTATGTCCGATCGGACCAGTTTGTCGGAAAATATTTCCAACAAGTTGGAAAATTGGGTCCGACGGATATTTTCCGACGGAATCAGTCCGGGGGTGAATACTTTTGCAAGGCACTGTATATATATATATTGTGGCCTTTGCGTATCGTGGCTTCTCTTTCTCTGGTTCCCCTTGCAATGTGGAGTCAGGTTAGCCAGGGCAGGAGGAGACAGTAGAAAAATATCTGTAGATACAGTTTTTACTGAAGCTTCATGCAGGGAAGAGAATACCATGAACACAAACTAATGAATGGTAACAACAGATTCCAGATCACAGAATGACCTGGTACATACAGTCCACGTGATTTCGAACTGCTTAACATTTAAAGCTAGGCTTTCTTGATTCCAGAGAGGTCCTCTCTTCCCCATTACACATTGTCCTCCTCAAATTTCTTCTTCAATACTGGCCAGGCAAGGATGATGTAGCAGGCCCTAATGCATGTGTGGAAACACCACAGTTCACCTGGCAGAGGCATAACTAGAACCTTCAGGACAAGAAACCATGATGGGCCCCCTGCCCCCCTTCCATCCTAGCCCCAGGCTTCTAATTTTGGGAGGGTGTCCATGGACATCCTCCCAGAACCCTGCTTCCCGCATGAACCCTGGGACATTCATCCAGCACAATCACAGCGGCCCGTTACCATGTGATCAGCTGATCACATGTAAACAGACTTGCCGGTTATCAGCAGCCCTTTCCTCCCACGCTGTGTCTGTATTAGGAAAGGACTGCTGTTAACTGTCAAGAATGTCAGTAATTTGTTTACACTGATTACCAGTGCCCCAATCATCAGTGCCATCTATCAGTGCTTATCAATGCCACCTGTTAGTGCCCATCAATGCCGCCTATCAGTGCCCATCACTTCTACCTACAAGTGTTACCTGTCAGTGCTCATTAATGCTGCCTATTAGTGCCCATCAATTCTGCCTATCAACACCACCTATCAGTGCTCATTAATTAGTGTTACCTAACAGCGTCCATCAGTGTCACCTATCAGTACTCTTAATTCTGCCCATCAATACTGCCTATCAGTGTCTATTAGTGACTTCTATCAGTGCCTATTAGTGCCTCCTATCAGTGCCCATTAGTGCCTCCTATCAGTGCCCTTCAGTGCCTCCTATCAGTGCCCATCAGTGCCTCCTATTAGTGCCCATTAGTTCCTTCTATCAGTGACCATTAGCGCCTCATATCAGTGATAATTAGTGCCTTCTATCAGTGCCCATCAGTGCCTCCTATCAGTGCCCATCAGGGCCTCCTATCAGTGCCCATCAGTGCCTCCTATTAGTGCCCATTAGTGCCTCATATCAGTGACCATTAGTGCCTCATATCAGTGATAATTAGTGCCTTCTATCAGTGCCCATCAGTGCCTCCTATCAGTGTCCATCAATGCCTCCTATTAGTGCCCGTTAGTGCCTCATATCAGTGACCATTAGTGCCTCATATCAGTGACCATTAGTGCCTTCTATCAGTGCCCATTAGTGCCTCCTATCAGTGCCCATTAGTGTCTGCTATCAGTGTCCATCGGTGCCCCCCCCTCTCCTGTGTGCTTCGCAGGCAGTCAAGTGTGAAGCTAAAGAGCTCACATTTCCCACGGAGCACACAGGAGAGGGGAGGGGGAGAAGGGGGAGCAATGACATCAGCTGTGTATCCTCTCTCATCCCCTGCGAGAGAGGACAGACGGGCAAATAGAACGCTAATTCCGGTGTCTCTGTGCTACTGTTTTATGAGCCCTGTGTAAATAGCAACCCCACCCAACAGTGGTTGAATGCCAGGCCCCATCGCGAGTGCAACTGTTGCGACCCTGGTAATTCCGCCACTCTCACCTATGCATGTGCCAGATCTCATAAAGTGCCCCCTGATATGGACATCTTGGGATCTCATGCATGCGCAAGCAAGCCTTATGGGCTAATCTAGAGAACTGGTAGAGACCAGCACATGTCTGTGCATGTATTTGGGGGATCTTGCGCGTGCACAAATATGCCATGTATATTTAAGCCCCATTATATGCGTACCAGTAGGCACAATTAAAAAGGAAGAATTTACTTCCTCTTTAAGTGGGTAAAACCTTTCGGGGGCTGAAGTGGTTTATTAAGGGGATTGATCACAGTGGCGCAGGAGGATATTTTCTAGAAGATATACACAGACTGTTTTCACTGCTATCAGTTGGATGTTTATTTATATGTTGAACATTTTTTTTATTGGTACTGCTACTTATTAATCAAAAGAATAATCTTTGTACATTTGGTTCTTGTTTGCTGTGCTCTGTGAGGTAATAGAACTGTTACTTTTATGAACCAAAAATATATTTGGTTGTATAACTGTTTTTGTTTGCTGTGCACTGCAGGGTTATATAACTGCTTGATTATTTTTAGCACAGTTTAATAGGTGTTTTATTGACACTTGTATGATGGCGGCATCTTTAGGTTTATAGAAAATGCATTTCATTTCTGTCTACCTGCGGCATTTTTATGGCTGATTTCCTAAGATGGAACGTACAGAAGAAATCAGGTGAGCAGACACCTGTCTCATTATAACGCAAAAGGTTGCGCTTTCCTGCTTTTCTTGCCTGCAGCGATTCGTGCAGGTTACCCACAGTTTCCCATAGACTTCTATTAGATCATGCGTTCTTGGTGCATTTTCTAAAAGCGCATTAAAAGTCCTGCATCCTGCATCTTTAGTGAGCGGATTGCGGAGTCGTACAGTTTAGCTGCTCTGTCGAATCTTCTTAGAACATTCGACAGACACCATAAGCCTTCAATGACAGATTCGACCTTAATTATTTCGGATTTTCGGACGAATGCATTTTTTTACGAATGTCTATTGGGTATTTGTCCGATCACATCACCTGCTTTTCCCCCTTGGAGTCTATATGCAAGCCAACAAAATAAGCAACTGTATATGTAATACATATCCTATGCTTTTAGGAATATCTTAAATGTAATTTGTAAATTCCATTTTGTAATAAAATTTGTTATATTTTTATATACTCTGGTACTTTAATGTTCATCCCTCACTCATTCTCCTACCCATAACCCGCACAATCCCCTATAGGGCACTCCTTTTCCAAATGTTACAATATGGGATGTGGTAGGAGTGTTTTGGGAATTAGTTCTTAGGTGATTTCTCCTTTTTCATTTAATATTTTCTATTTTGTAGACGCTATAACTTTTGCGCAAACCAATTAATATGCGCTCATTGCGATTTCTTTTCTTTTTTCTTTTTTTTTTAACAAAAATATGTATAAGAATACATATTGGCCTAAACTGTTGAAGAATTTTTTTTTTTTTGGATATGTATTATAGCAAAAAGTAAAAAATATTTTTTTTTAGTTTTTTTTCCAAAATTGTCTTCTTTTGTTTATAGCGCAAAAAATATAAACCGCAGTGGTGATCAAATACCACCAATACAATTTGTGGTGGGGGGGGGGAGAAAAGGACACCAATTTTTTTGTGTGCAATGTCGCACGAATGCGCAATTGTCAGTTAAAGCGGCGCAGTGCCGTTTTGCAAAAAAAAATGGCCTGGTCATTAAATCGGTTGTATAGTTACATTTTTAACTTTGACCTACAGGTAAGCCTATAATAAGGCTTACCAGTAGGTAAAAAGAATATGTACGGTTTAGGAGATATTCCCCTTGCAATGAGCTGCTGACTTCAGCAGCGCATGCGCACCGGGGATTCTCGGCTGAAAGTCTGGCAGACGCTAGACCCTCCCGGGAAGAAAACTCTGTGCGCATGCGTGGGAGTGAGGACATCCACGCCGAGGGAGCTGATATGTCCCCTCGGCATGTCTTCCGGGTATCGCGGTTTTCGGCGCTGTGAGTGGCTGGAGCCGCGATACCTGGAAGACACTCCGAAAGGGAACATGTCAGCTCCCTCGGCGTGGACCGAGTGAGATGCCGGCGCCTCATTCTAAGGTAAGTATTTCATAATGAGCTAGTATGCGGTGCATACCAGCTCATTATGCCTTTTCCCTTACAGGTGTAAGAAAAGTCAGCAGGTTTACTCTCGCTTTAAGGAGTAAATCCTTCCAGGGCTGAAGTGGTTAAGAGAGGCTGTTGTTTCCAGCTGCTGTTTTTGTCATATTGGTGTGTCTCGGTGACTATAGTGACATCTTCCTTTCTTCATAAATGAGGCAATTTGACTTTTTTACACCCAGATTTGCATTAAATACAATTTCTGGCCCGGTTGCTCTTTGTTAGTCATTATCCATCATTATCCTTCAGCGAGGGAAGAGCGCATTGTAATGTGCGCTGAAAAGAGCCTCACATAATGGATCAATAGAGGCAGTTCACAGAGGCGATGAGCCGGAGATGTGAGCAGTGTGCAGCCTCTATGGGAGGGGGTCAGGTGGGTCACCTCTACATTGTGCGCCGTGTATTGTGCTGCTGGCTATTGTGTGTGAATGTGTCAGTAAACATGCCGTAACAATGCACTCCCCCCCCCCCGCTACCATCCGCCATACACACGTACACGTAGTGCAGGTGGTAAACGCAGGCAGGTGTTCTACATGGCTGGTGACATGCGTCACACTGCAATCTCTGCAATTTACTAAATCTAATTATGAAAAATTATATTCCAACAGGTGATAGTGGGGGGGGGGGGGGGGGGGCACAAGGGACCTCAGTCTGTCCGCTGAACTGGTACAAAACGCCACAGAGCCTTCTTACAACACAATGGGGCTGATTTATAAAAGGAGAAAAGCATGTTCACTGTACAAGGGTGAAGCTGTACTGACGTCTATTGTCCAACCAGGTGCAAGCAAAAAATCTTTTCTTTCCATCTTCCTTTCACATGATTGGCTATCCTTGCCAAATATTCTTTGCCGCATTTACAAAAGAAAAATTCAGTTTGCATAGTAAACCTGATCTACTTCTAAGTATTCTGCTCTATACTGCTCTACCCTAGTACCATGGCCTACTCTACTAATAATATACCAGTACTAATCTACTAGTAATAATAACTACTAACCTACCAATAATCGGCTAATACCCTACTAATGATCTACTTTAGTAACATGCTTATTTCAAATCTAGTAGCATGTTCCACCACTCTTTTCTAGTAAGATGCTCTCCTCTACTAATAGTTTACTAGTTTACTACAAGTCTACTAATAGTAATCTACTACTACTATCAATCTACTACAAATCTACCACTAACTACTACTAATTCACTAATAATCTACAAATATTCTACTAATAATGTACTTGAATAACATGCTCTAATCTAGTCTAGTAGCATGCTCCATTACTCCACTCTAGGAACATGCTCTACTCTACTAATAGTTTGGGGAATGGTTGTCTTATTTATCTACTAATAGTAATCTACTACTACTGTCAATATACTATAAATCTACCAATGACTACTACTAATTCACAACAAATTTTCAAATATTCTACCAATAATCTACTTGAATAACATGCTCTAATCGAATCTAGTAGCATGCTCCATTACTCCACTCTAGTAACATGCATTCCTCTACTAATAGTTTACTACTAATAGTAATCTACTACTACTATCAATCTACTACAAATCTACCACCAATTACTACTAATTCACTACTAATCTACAAATATTCTACTAATAACCTACTTGAATGGCATGCTCTAATCAAATCTAGTAGCATGCTCCATTACTACACTCTAGTAACATGCATTCCTCTACTAATAGTTTACTACTAGTCAACTAATAGTAATCTACTACTACTATCAATGCACTACAAATCTACCACAAAGAACTACTAATTCACTACTAATCTACAAATATTCTACTTGTAGCATGCTCCCCTACTCTACTCTAGCAACATGCTATAGTCTACTAATAGTTTTCTACTAGTCTACTAATAGTAATCTAACTACTACTAATTCACTACTAATCTTCAAATATTCTACTAATAATCTACTTGAATAACATGCTCCAATCTAGTCTAAGTAGCTCTCCTCTACTAATAGTTGACTAGTTTACTACTAGTCTACTAATAGCAATCTACTACTACTATCAATCTACTACAAATCTACCACGAACTACTACTAATTTACTACTAATCTACAAATATTCTACCAATAATCTACTTGAATAACATGCTCCAATCTAGTCTAAGTAGCATGCTCCATTACTCTACTCTAGTAACATGCTCTACTCTACTAACAGTTTACTACTAGTCTACTTATAGTAGTCTACTACTACTGTCAATATACTATAAATCCACCACTAACTACTACTAATTCACTACTAATCTTCAAATATTCTACTAATAACCTACTTGAATAAAATACTCTAATCTAGTCTAGTAGCATGCTCCACTACTCTATTCTAGTAACACGCTCTCCTCTACTAATAGTTGACTAGTTTACTACTAGTCTACTAATAGCAATATACTACAAATCTACTACTAACTACTACTAATTTACTACTAATCTACAAATATTCTACTAATAATCTTCTTGAATAACATGCTCCAATCTAGTCTAAGCAGCATGCTCCATTACTCTACTCTAGTAACATGCTCTACTCTACTAACAGTTTATTACTAGTCTACTTATAGTAGTCTACTACTACTGTCAATATACTACAAATCCACCACTACCTACTACTAATTCACTGCTAATCTTCAAATATTCTACTAATAATCTACTTGAATAACATGCTCTAATCAAATTTAGTAGCATGCTCCATTACTCCACTCTAGTAACATGCATTCCTCTACTAATAGTTTACTACTAGTCGACTAATAGTAATCTACTACTACTATCAATGTACTACAAATCTACCACTAAGAACTACTAATTTACTACTAATCTACAAATATTCTACCAATAATCTACTTGAATAACATGCTCTAATTGAATATAGTAGCATGCTCCACTACTCTCTTCTAGTAACATGCATTCATCTACTACTAGTTTACTACTAGTCTGCTAATAGTAATCCACTTCTACTATCAATCTACTATCAATCTACTATCAATCTACTACAAATCTACCACTAACTACTACTAATTCACTACTAATCTACAAATATTCTACTAATAATCTACTAATAATCTAGTCTATTAGCATGTTCCACTACTCCACTCTAGTAACATTCACTCCTCTACTAATAGTTTACTAATAGTCTACCAATAGTAATCTACTACTACTATCAATAGTGTATAGAAAACAATCAGCACCACCCTACCAAAGTGCTAAGTGCAAAAAAAAATGCTAAATTACAATAGTCCGCAGCCTCTGTACACTTCTAGTAAATCCACCTCACCATACAGCGTGATAATTATTTCAAATAAGTGCAGCGCTGCCAATCCCTCATGTGAAATGAATATTATTATCAAAAATACAAATTATTAAAACCAATCATGTTGAATAATTGTTAAATACAATACATATAATAAAATATTCACCTATAAAATACAGTTCATGTATAAATAAGTGGAAATAAACTTCTATGAATCCTTAGTTGTTGTAAAAGTCCTAATTCCCATGTCATCCACCACTGTGCTCCTCTCGTTCTCTGCAGACAATGCTACAATGTGTATTGTGTACACCATCACCAGCCGTTTTCAAATAAGCAGCTTCCCGGGAGAATCACATGGACCGTGATAATGATCTCTCATATACACATCCCCGCTACTTCTCTCCTTCCTCCACTCCAGCAATAATGCTCGGTATTCCCTGGCTCCAGATTCATGCAATAATACATAGAGGATGCATAATGCTCTCTGTTTGCAATATTTAATAAAATGCCCCAATAAAAACACACTTACAGGATATTCAATAAAAAAATTGCTCAATACAATTCTAATGCGTCCGTCTGCTCACCGCTGTGGCTGTGTTATTTAACTGGCTCAGCTCCTCCCCTCTACACGCGTATCACCCTCTGATTGGGCTTCCTCAGTAGATCTCAGTCGATGGTGATGGTGTGCACATTGTAGCATTGTCTGCAGAGAACGAGAGGAGCACAGTGGTGGATTTCACATGAATTAGAACTCACAACAATTAAGGATTCACAGAAGTTTATTTCCACTTATTTATAGATGATTATAGATGAACTGTATCTAATAAGAGGATAATTTATTATATGTATTGTATTTATCAATTATTCATCATGATTGCTTTTAATAATTTGTATTTTTGATAATAATATTAATTTCACATAAGGGTTTGGCAGCGCTGCACTTATTGTAAATAAATACTACTACTATCAATCTACTACAAATCTACCACTATTTATAACTAATAATTCACTACTAATCTACAAATATTCTACTAATAATCTACATGAATAACATGCATAGCAATCTACTACTACCAAGGCTTTTTTTCAGCAGGAACTCGGGGGAACACAGTTTCGGCACCTGCTGCTGGACGATCTATTGTCACTGGTGGGGATCAGATTTTGTGTGAGGGTCTATTTTTGCTGCTGGGGAATCTATTGTTG
The DNA here is from genome assembly GCF_037356315.1 of Lithobates pipiens. Lineage (NCBI taxonomy): Eukaryota > Metazoa > Chordata > Amphibia > Anura > Ranidae > Lithobates > Lithobates pipiens. Next base: position 170,718,751 of record NW_027507788.1, read on the forward strand.
CTGGGGGGTCTTATGTTGCTGGAAGGGATCTACTCTTGAGAGAGAGGTCTATTTTTACCGGCTGCTGGAGGATCTATTGATGCTGGCTGCTGGGAGATCTTCTGTTGCTCCTGGGGGGGTCTAATGTTGATTGAGTGGATATTTTGTTACTGGGTGTGATATTTTATTTTGGGTAGTTCACTGTTGCTACAGGTAGTCTATTGTTGTTGGGATGGGGGTCCATTGTTGCTGGGGGAGTCTATTGTTGTGTGGTGATCTATTGCTAGGATTGTATTGTTGCTGACTGCAGGGGATCTATTTTACTGCTTTTCTTTTTATCATCAACATGTTCCATTCAAATGATTTAGCACCACAAAACCATACTTGGTTCTGTATTTTTGAAAAGGGGCCGTACTGGTAGGTGGGTAGGGGGTGGAATCAAGGGACAATGTTCAGAGGTGGATAGGGGGCAGAGACAAGGGGCGACTCAGATGGGGGGGGGGGGAGTTCCTGCACCTATTCTCAGAGAAAAAAAGCCCTGACTACTACTATCAATCTACTACAAATCTACAACTAACTACTATTAATTCATTACTAATCTACAAATATTCTACTTGAATAACATGCTGTAATCTTGTCTAGTAGCATGCTCCACTACTCTTTTCTAGTAACATGCACTACTCTACTAATCGTTTACTACTAGTCTACTAATAGACTACTACTATCAATCTACAGTCATACCCCACTTTTAAGTACACAATGGGGTTTATTTACTAAAGTTGGAAAATGCTAAATCAGGCTCACTTCTGCATAGAAACCAATGAGCTTCCAGGTTTTATTACCAAAGCTTAATTGAACAAACAGAAGTTAGAAGCTCATTGGTTTCTATGTAGAAGTGAGCCTGATTTTGCACTTTCCAACTTTAGTAAATAAACCCCATTGTGTACTTAAAAGTGGGGTATGCCTGCACTACAAATCTACCACTATTTATAACTACTAGTTTGCTACTAATCTATAATTATTCTAATAATAATCTACTCTAGTAACATACTCTAATCTACTCTGGTATCATGCTCTACTCTACTTATAGTCAACTACTAAGCTACTACTACTATCAATTTGCTACAAATCTACCACTATTTATAGCTACCACTACTAAATCTACTCTAAGCCTGGGTTCACACTATAACGTGTATCGCATGTGATTCCCACCCACATTGCTGTGCTGATAACATGTGATGTCTGTGCAATGCAAGTTCAGCCATACAGCTTGTATGGCTGAACTCGCATTGGATTCACACAAAAAAAGGTGCAGGTTTTTTTTTTCCCCGCACTGGAATCGGATTGCATGGGTAACCATAGCCATGCGACCTGATTCCTATCCGAATCCACAGTTCGCACTGTGATCTGTAAACCGATCTGGGGGTGTCATTAACTTTGCATTGACGCCCGCAGCGAATCACAGAGGGCAGTGTCTACTACTATTTATAATGACTAATTCATGAACAATCGACAAATATTCTACTAATAATCGACTCTAATAACATGCTGTAATCTACTCCAGGAACATGCTCCATTACTCCAATCTAGTAACATGCTCTACTCATCTAATAGCCTACTACTAGTCTACTAATAGTAATATACTTCTACAGTCAATCTACTACTAATCATAACCACTGATTCACTACTAATCTACAATTATTCTACTAATAATCTACTCCAATAACATGCTCTAATCTACTCTAGTAACAAGCTCTATGACTCTAGTTGATTAATATGCTCTACGCTACTAATAATTTACTGCTAATCTACTAGTAGTCAGCTACTTCTATATTATTCTGCTACTTTTCATTTACTACCCATCTACTAATACTCTACTAATAATCTACACTAGCATGAGAAAAAAAAATCGACACTAGCAACATGTTCTACTCTACAAATAATCTACTAATACAAATAAATTACTTCTACTAGTAGTATCTACTAATCTACGAATACTCTACTAATAATCTGCTCTAGTAACATGCTCTAAACTACTCTACTATTGCTAATCTACTACCTCTACTAGGAATCTGCTCATACTTTACTAATAATCTACTCTAGTTTAATGATATAATTTACTACTAATCAGAAATTTACTGCTAATACACTACTTTGACTGCTAATACCTACTAATATACTATTACTTTTCTATGAATCTATTAATACTCTGCTAATAACCTACTCGAGTAACATACTGTAATCAACTCTGGTAGCACACTCTACCACTGAAGTAAATCACACCTTTGGGCTGATTTACTGAAGAAATGGAGAATCTTTGCACAATAAATTGTCCAATCATTTGCAGATACAGTATAATACATTAACAGAGATTTTCTTTTCTTGTGATTGGATCATTAACCACTTGACCACTGGGCACTTAAACACCCTTAACCTCCCTGGCGGTATGATTCAGTCTGGAATTAGGTGCTGAAAGCGGTACAATTATTTTGCACGGAAATCTGGCTTTTTTTTTGTAGTCCTGTAATTCTTAGGAATAACGCTCTTAAATCTGTTCAAACCAGAGTCTAGCAGACATCCCGGGTATGATAAAGTTTATAATATAATAAAGAATAATAACATTTATTCAATAATGTAATCAAATCCAAAAACACTGAAAAATTGACACTTTTTGGTTGCTATGGACAATCTCCAAATTCCAGGCAGTAAAAAACAGTATTTATAATATAAAAGTGCATGCAGGGCACTGCACAGACCACTAGGGACAAAGGGGGTGTGTGTTTTTTAATACAGTACTGTAATCTGTAAGATTACAGTGCTGTGTGTGTTTTGTGTGTTTTAACTTTTTTGAATTTGCCGCCGTTCTCCGCTCCCGTGCGCCGTAACACCACAGGGAACGGAGCTCGGCGGCATTCGGCACTGTGAATCGAGCGCAGGACGGCTCGATCACACAGCGCAGAGGACATCGCTGGATCCAGGGGACAAGGTGAGTAACTCTCCCTGTGTCCTCCCTGCATCGAGCGTAGCCATCCTGAGTCTGGCTCGGGGTTACCGCTCCTATCAGTATATTCCTACCCCGAGCCAGACTCGGGATTACCGCTAGGGGGGTTAATAACCAGACCAATTTTCAGCTTTTGGTGCTCTCACATTTTGAATGACAATTACTCAGTCATGCAACACTGTACCCATATGAAATTTTTGTCCTTTTTTTCACACAAATAGAGCTTTCTTTTGGTTTTATTTAATCACCTCTCAGTTTTTTATTTTTTGTGCTATAAAAGAAAAAAGACTGAAAATTCTGTAAAAAAAATGAATTTTTCTTCATTTCGGTTATAAAATTTAGCAGATTAGTAATTTTTTCTTCATAAATTTTGGCCAAAATTTATACCACTACATATCTTTGGTAAAAATAAGTACAAATTGGTGGATATTATTTGGTCTTTGTGAAAGTTATAGAGTCCACAAGCTATGGTGCCAATATCTGAAAATTGATCACACCTGAAGTACTGACGGCCTATTTCAATTCTTGAGACCCTAACATGCCAGAAAAGTACAAATACCCCCCAAATGACCCCTTTTTGGAAAGAAGACATTCCAAGGTATTTAGTAAGAGGCATGATGAGTTTTTTGAAGTTGTCATTTTTTCCCACAATTCTTTGCAAAATCAAGATTTTTTTCCACAAAATTGTCATATTATCAGGTTATTTCTCACACACAGCATATGCATACCACAAATTACACCCCAAAACACATTCTGCTATTACTCCCGAGTATGGTGATACCACATGTGTGAGATTTTTACACAGCGTGGCCACATACAGAGGCCCAAAATGCAGGGAGCGCCATCAGGCGTTCTGGAGCACCCAGGACAATTCTGACATTTCTCTCCTACATGTAAAAAGCATAATTTATTTGCTAGAAAATTACACAGAACCCCAAAACATTATATATTTTTTTTAGCAAAGACCCTGGAGAATACAATGGTGGTCGTTGCAACTTTTTATCTCACATGGTATTTGCGCGGCAATTTTTCGAACGCGTTTTTTTGGGGGAAAAAACAGTTTTGTGCTTAAAAACAAAAAAAACCCAGTAAAGTTAGCCCAATTTTTGCATAAAGTGAAAGATGAAGTTATGCTGAGTAAATAGATATCGAACATGTCACTCTTCAAAATTGCACATGCCCGTGGAATGGCGCCAAACGTTGCTACTTAAAAATCCCCATAGGCAACGCTTTAAATTTTTTTTACTGGTTACATGTTTTGAGTTACAGAGGAGGTCTAGGGCTAGAATTATTGCTCTCGCTCTAACGTTCATGGCGATACCTCACATGTGTGGTTTGAACACCGTTTTCATATGTGGGCGGGGCTTACGTATGCGTTCGCTTGTGCATGTGAGCACATGGGGACAGGGGCGCTTGACATTTTTTATTTATTTTTTATTGTTCATTTTACTTTATTTATTTTAGTTTGACATTTTTTTCCCCAAAAATAGATTTTTGATCACTTTTATTCCTATTACAAGGAATGTAAACATCCCTTGTAATAGGAATATGGGATGACAGGTCCTCTTTACAGTGAAATCTGGGGGTCAATAAGACCCCACATCTCACCTCTAGGCTGGGAAGCCTGAAATAAAAAAAAAAAAAAAAAAAGATTCTGGCTTTGATCGTATAGGCGAGTTGGTAGAAGCACCGGAGGGCGGTGAGGGGTGGGGGGGGGGCGTCTATGGCTGGGTATTGCAGGGTATCGCCGAGTATGGCTGGGTATCTCCAAGTATGGCTGGGTATGGCAATTTATGGCAGGGTATTGGCGGGGTATTGGCGGGTATTGCAGAGTATTGGCGGGTATTGCAGAGTATTGGGGGGTATTGCAGAGTATTGGCGGGTATTGGGGGGTATTGCAGAGTATTGGGGGGTATTGCCGAGTATTGGGGGTATTGCAGAGTATTGGGGGGTATTGCAGAGTATTGGGGGGGTACTGCAGAGTAATGGCAGGGTACTGCAGAGTAATGGCAGGGTATTGCAGAGTATTGGGGGGTACTGCAGAGTAATGGCAGGGTACTGCAGAGTAATGGCAGGGTATTGCAGAGTAATGGCAGGGTACTGCAGAGTAATGGCAGGGTACTGCAGAGTAATGGCAGGGTATTGCAGAGTAATGGGGGGTATTGCAGAGTATTGGCAGGGTATTGCAGAGTAATGGCAGGAAATTGAGGGGTTAAATTCGGTGAGCAGCGATGTGGGCACTGCAGATGCCACCCACAGTGCTGCTAACACCGATCTCTTTCCCCTCCGCTGTACCGATCGGTACAGAGAGGGGGAGGGAGGAACCGGCGTCATTTACAAGTGATCACTCCGTTTACAAGTGATCACTCTGGACCCGGCGGTCACGGATGATCTCGTGTGCGCGCCCCAGGTGGCGCGCGAGAGCAGAATTCTGGGTGACCGTTAATTAACGGCCTCTCAGAGTTAAACAACCGCCCTGAAGCCGTTAATCGGCTATGGGCGGTTGTTAAGTGGTTAAAGTATCAATAGGTGGTGTCTGTATAATAATCCAGGTGCTGTAGATGTATCTAAAAGAAAAGCTGCGCTAGAGCTTATAAAGTGCCGGAAAATTACTATGACATAATATATCCTGTTTATAGAAAGAAAAATTGATATAACCGCAAATGGTGCAAAAAATTTATTTAAAATTAGTTTAAACTAAAAAACATATAAAACATGAACAGTCCAAAAATGAGGGAAAAGGCAAGGAGATGTATTTCAGTCCATTAGAGTGACTCAATAAAACACCCTTCAGATATATAGCAGGTGCACCCAGAAAGAGAGGTTCCTCCACCACCAGATTCAGTGAGGCTTACCAGCTGACAAGATCTCTTTTTAGGGAGATCATACAGGCTTGCAAACAAGACAATCACTCCTGGTTCCTTTAGTGTGCTCTGCTGGTATCTCCAACTCCTGTATCTCCTTCTCAGAGCATCTCCCGTTTCACCATAAATTAAGTCACAAACGAGCGTTAAAACAGATAAAATTAATATTTCACGATCATCAGCATGCTTGCATCAGCCAGCCATACATGTTTCATCCAAAAGGGATATCATCAGAGGCTCTGATGATATCCTGAGATACAGGAGTTGGAGATACCAGCAGAGCACACTAAAGGAACCAGGAGTGATTGTCTTGTTTGCAAGCTTGTATGATCTCCCTAAAAAGAGATCTTGTCAGCTGGTAAGCCTCACTGAATCTGGTGGTGGAGGAACCTCTCTTTCTGGGTGCACCTGCTATATATCTGAAGGGTGTTTTATTGAGTCACTCTAATGGACTGAAATACATCTCCTTGCCTTTTCCCTCATTTTTGGACTGTTCATGTTTTATATGTTTTTTATTTTAAACTAATTTTAAATTATTTTTTTGCACCATTTGCGGTTATATCAATTTTTCTTTCTATAAACAGAATATATTATGTCATAGTAATTTTCCGGCACTTTATAAGTTCTAGCGCAGCTTTTCTTTTAGATTATTGTATATTGTGTGTGTCTCACATTATGTTGCAGCAAGAATTTACTATTATTATTATTACTTAACTTCATGTCTCACTGGCACATGAATTTGAATATTTGAGAAACTTTTTTGGACAGCGCTGTTTTCCAATGGTTTTTTAGCTGTGGATGTATAATTGGCTCAGAGGCAGGAGAGAATGATTATCTCCTGAGGAAGTGATGTCCATCCAGTATACACATTGAGCTTCATCAGATCCTCTTCCACCTTCATTATGTAATATTCTTACCAGATCACTCTCTTTTTATTCCATGCTTCGCCTTACTGGGCTTCCTTAGACTTGATTTCACTTTCTGTGTTATTGTGCATTATAATCTGGTATTTTATACATTTACTAATGTGAGACCCCGGTCTGGTCAGCAAATATTTTTTGATCACTGTTGACAGTGGTCAGGCTTATAGCCGGCATACGCAAATATTGTGTAAATACAGGAGGCATGAGTATCCTAACTTTAATCTTGTGGAAATATTTATAAAGCAGTGAATCCGACATTCAGTAAACATTTACTGCACTTGAACACTATACACCCAGGCAAAAACAACAAGCAATAAACAGTCACAAAGTAAAAATATGATTTTTATAACAGCTTACCGGTAAAATCCTTTTCTTTGAAGTACATCACGGGACACAGAGCCATAGTAGTTACTATGTGGGTTATAGGCCAGTGGCCACCTTCAGGTGATGGACACTGGCAAACCCTAAGACAGGAAGTCCACTCCCTATATAACCCCTCCCACTACTGGGAGTACCTCTGTTTTTGTAGCAAAGCAATACACGTGTATACCAGAAAGAGGGGGGGGGACCTCTGTGTCCTGTGATGTACTCCAAAGAAAAGGATTTTACAGGTAAGCTGTTAAGAAAATCCTATTTTCTTATCATACATCACGGGACACAGAGCTTTAGTAGTTACTATGTGGGATGTCCCATAGCAATGCCAACTGAAGTGAGGGAGACACAACAAAAATAGGGCATCATGAGACCAGAGGATTTATACTGTTGCCTGCAGCACACTGCACCCAAAAGCGATATCTTCATGACCTTTTACATCTACTACTTTACTATCTACTTGAAAGAATCTGGTAATCGTATGGACTGAAGACCATGTTGCGGCCTTGCAGATTTGAGCCATGGAGGCTTGGTGATGCACTGCCCAGGAAGTACTAACAGCCCTGGTGGAGTGTGCTTTAATATGAAAAGGTGGAACCTTTTTCTAAATGGATTCGACAAGTGATTGTTCAAGCTTATGGTTTAAAAAGGAATCTTCTCCCGCCCCCAGTTCCTCAGTTTGAGGGTCCTGGATAATGGAGCGAGGGGGGCGCCTCCTCATAAAGAGGCTTTAGTATTTTGTAGGTTTCCTCCCCCAAGACCTCTTTTGTCCCTGGGGTTGACCCTGAGGATAACCTTTTGAACTTGACAGCGGAGGCTGTCGTGACTGCCTGGAGGCTGATGCCCCTGGCAGAGGAGAAGGAAATTGTTAAAATTAAATACATTTACTCCTTTTCTTAAGGGGTACTTTCCACTAGAATTTCTTTGGATGTATTACCCAAATCATCCCCCAAACAGCCGTTTCACCGCAAAAAGGAAGACTAGCCAGGAACATCTTGCATGGTGCTTAGCAAAGGGTGCAAGGCCTGAATGATAGAATCTCTCATAGCAACTATTGCAAACATAAAGCTGCTAGTAGCTTGCTAGATCCTAGGCCTCCTGAACAGGATAACCTTGAGCACCTGTTTAAACTGGTCTCTCAATGATTAACCAATTACTGTCAGCGCAGACTGAGACACTCAATCACTCAAACCAAAAGTGTTTTTTTTTTCGTTTTGTTTTTAATAGGAATTCCAACTTTTTATCCGTTGGATTTCTAAGCATTTGAGCATTGTCTGCTGGACAAGTCAAACTTTTATTTAGGATATAGCAGTGTTAATTTCTGGTATGCCCCACTTTTAGTGATTTTTTTGCTCCATAGGATAAAATGTGAAAAAACTTTTAGGAGGGAGAAAATGCTTATCTGGGTGAACCACTCAGATACAAAAAGCTTTTAAAGCAATGAATGGACAGGAAAGGCATACACAGCTTGAGGAGGCTTTAGCGAACCCAAACACTCAGTTAAAGGTACATAAATGTGGGGCGGATCATTCAGCAAGAAATTGCACCATCAATCTTACAGATTGTGAAAGCTGATCCCCCCAGAAGAGGAGTCATCAGCCTCACCATGGTCCCCTGAGGGAATTAATCTTCTCCCACCCTCAGTTTCTCAGTTTGAGGGTCCTGGATAATGGAAGAGAACCTGTTGCATTTTTTCCCACACTGGGATGCAATTAAAGCCGCTAACCTTTTTTTTTTCCAATCCTATCATGGCTGAGGAAAAAATACCTTTTTTAGTAACACAAACAGGGGCTGCAGTGTTGAAAACAGTCGCAAACACTTCATGGCCCTGATGCTCACTCTGACCAGCCACCCCCTCTCAGGGGAGGATGCCATTGTAGAGATGAGTATGCTTTCCAGACAAGGTCCCCCTAACGACAACGACTTCTGAATGAATGAGGCAGCGCATTCCCACTTAGACACAGTGGTGAACCCTGGCAATGAGTAACATTCCAGCCATCTCCTCTCACTCCTCATGTGAGACTCTCCAGTCCAGGCTTCTCCTTCCTTTTTCCTACTGGGACTTGTAGTCCCGCACAGTACTTTAAGGCAGAGGCTGTATACTGTGGGACTACCTCTTCCATAGTTCCAGGTGGCTATCAGCAGTTCTTTATAATTACCTAGACAGGCTCTTTCTTTTACCACACTGCCCTGCAGCCAATCACAGTGTCCCATCCATGGCTGCATGAGCAACCTGTCACAGTCTCTGGCCTGCTGTCTCTCCCTCCCTGTGATGTCGCTCTGTACATCCATGGTCAGGAAGGCAGAGATGACAGCTGCTCTAACGGCCACGGCACACTGCAGACCCATACAAGTGTAATATCTCGCTTTGCAAAGCTATTTGGTGCGCACAGAGTGGATATACAGTATATCCTTTATGACTATTGGAGAATATATTTATATAAAAGTTTTTGTACCTGTGGAGTTCAGCATTATCTTATATTTTGTGATTGCTTGTTGCATACCTATACATTTTTCTGTATACCAGTATGGGGAATTTATCTTATGGGTGGCTTCACACTGATAAGCTGCACATTTGCTGCAGCGTAGTGTGCCCGCGGTTTTGACGCAGGTTAGCTGCGCTTTGCCATAGTCTTCTTTTGTTTGGCAGTTTTAGTGCATTTTATTACTTTTACATTTGACACAACTGTAAGTTATTCAAGTTATTTGATTTAAGGTCATCATTGAGGACAAGGGTGCACTGTTTACATATATAGTAAAAGAATTTAAATATGGAAAGGCTATTTTACAGTAAGAGCTTTGAAAATATGGAATTGACTCTCTCAAGAGCAGGTTCTGGCCAGCTCAGTAGATTTTTTTTAAAAGGCCTGATTATTTCCTAAGGGCCAGTTCACACCACATGCAGTCCAGTGTGTTTTATTTTTCTGCATCAAAAATGCATGGAAAGTAGGTTATATGGTTTCCAATGGCATAGTTCATACCAGTTCGGTCAGTTCCAGGGATTTGCAGTTCCAGAAAAAACATGCTGTATTTTTCCTGCACTGAACTGTACTGGAACGAGAAAAAAAAACATGAAAGAAGAAAAAAAGCATCTGGAATGCATCCAGAAATGCATTGAAAATGCACTTATTGTGCTAAAAACGTGTTAAAAATGTGCATGCAGAAACGTATCCCTAATGGATCTGGAGTGTGTTTTTATGGTGTGAATCAGCCCCAAAGGTACATAATTTATAATTCATAATAACTGTATACTAACATTTACAGGTGCATCTCAAAAATTTTAAATATTATCAAAAAATGTATTTATTTTAGTAATTCAATTCAAAAAGTGTAATATACAGTATTTCAAGCATTCCTTTCTGTCAATTTTGATGATTATGGACTACAGCTAGTGAAAACTCAAAATTCAGTATCTCAGAAAATTCGATTTTACAGAAGACCCATAAAATAAGGATTTTTAATGTTGGCTTACTGAAAAGTATGTCCATGTACAGTATAGTATGCACTCAATATTTGATTGGGGCTCCTTTTGCATGAATTACTGCATTAATATGGCGTGACATGGAGGCAATCAGCCTGTGTCACTGGCTATGTATTATGGAAGCCCAGGGTGCTTTGATAGCGACTTTCAGCTCGTCTGCATTGTTGGGTCTGGTGTCTCCCATCTTCCTCTTGACAATACCCCACAGATTCTCTATGGGGTTTAGGTCAGTCGAGTTTGCTGGCCAATCAAGCACAGTGATCCCATGATCATTAAACAAAGTATTGGTACTTTTGACAGTGCGGGCAGGTGCCAAGTCCTGCTGGAAAATCAAATCAGCATCTCCATAAAGCCAGCCAGCAGAGGGAGCCATAAGGTGCTCTAGAATTTCCTAGTAGAGGGCTGTGCTGACGTTGGACTTGATAAAACACAGTGAACCAACACCAGCAGATGACATGGCTCCCCAAATCATCACTGACTGTGGAAACGCCACGCTGGACCTCATGCAACTTGGATTCTGTACCTCTCCACTCTTCCTCCAGACTCTGGGACCTTGAATTCCAAATGAAATGCAAAATTTACTTGTATCTGAAAAGAGGACTTTGGCCTACTGAGCAACAGTCCAGTCCTTTATCTCCTTAGCCCAGGTAAGATGCTTCTGACATTGTCTCTGGTTCTTGAGTGGCTTGACACAAGGCATGCCATAGTTGTAGCCCATGTCCTGGATATGTCTTGTGTGTGGTGGCTTGAAGCACTGACACTAGCCAAAGTCCACTCTCTGTGAATCTCCCCCAAATTCTTGAATGGCCTTTGCTTCACAATCTTCTCAAGGCTGAGAGACTCTTTTGTGACTTGTCCCTCTTGTAGAGCGTCTTCTGGACAACTCTCAAGTCAGCAGTCTTCCTGATGATTGTGTAACCTACTGAACCAGACTGAGAGACCATTTAAAGGCTCAGGAAACCTTTACAGGTGTTTTAAGTTTATTAGCAGATTAGAGTGTGACACCACGGGGTTGATTTACTAAAGCTAAATAGACTGTGCACTTTGCAAAGTGCAATTGCACTATGCAAGTGCAGTTACTCCAGAATGTAGTAAATGAGGTAAAGGCCCACTTTGCGAAGAATACCCAATCACGTGCCAGTAAAATAATTAAAAAACTGCATTTTTGCTTGCACATGATTGGATGACAGAGATCAGCTGAGCTTCTGTTCATTTACTAAGCTCTGGAGCAACTGCACTTACAAAGTACAGCTGCAACTGTGAATTATTCAAACATGAATAAAAATGATGGCCTCTTAACCTCCCTGGCGGTATGATTCAGTCTGGAATAAGGTGCTGAAAGTGGTACAATTATTTTGCATGGAAATCTGGCTTTTATTTTGTAGTCCTGTAATTCTTAGGAATAACGCTCTGATATCTCTTCAAACCAGAGTCTAGCGGACATTCCGGGTATGATAAAGTTTATAATATAATAAAGAATAATAAAAATTATTCAATAATGTAATCAAATCCAAAAAAAACTGAAAAAGGGACATGTTTTGGTTGCTATGGACAAACTCCAAATTCCAGGCAGAAAAAACAGTATTTATAATATAAAAGTGCATGCAGGGCATTGCACAGACCACTAGGGACAAAGGGGGTGTGTATTTTTTAATACAGCACTGTAATCTGTAAGATTACAGTGCTGTGTGTGTTTTGTGTGTTTTTACTTTTTTGAATTTGCCGCCGTTCTCCGCTCCCGTGCGTCGTAACGTCGCAGGGAACGGAGCTTGGCGGCATTCGGCACTGTGAATCGAGCGGAGGACAGCTCGATTACACAGCGCGCGGACATCGCTGGATCCAGGGGACAAGGTGAGTAACTCTCCCTGTGTCCTCCCCTGCATCGAGCGATGCGATCCCGAGTCTGGCTCGGGGTTACCGCTCCTGTAATTAAAATCCCAACCCGAGCCAGACTCGGGATTACCGCTAGGAAGGTTAATAGTAAATCAGCTCCCATGAGTCTACAATATTGAACTTTTTTCGCAATATCCAAATTTTCTGAAATACTGAATTTTTGGGTTTTTACTAGCTGTAAGCCATAGTCATCAACATTAACAGCTTGCTGACCGCCCGCCGTCGTTTGATGGTGGCAGAATGGCTCCCCTGCGTGAATCGCCATAGCTGTACAGTGGTCTCTTTAAAGGGTCTACGGGACATATTGAATTCATATTGGCCTAAACTGATGAAGAACTATATATATATACCGTATATACTCGAGTATAGGCCGACCCGAATATAAGCCGAGGCCCCCAATTTACCCCCAAAAAAACTGGCAAACTTATTGACTCGTGTATAAGCCGAGGGTGAGACATGCCTGTCCATCCCTGTGTGTGTGTCCGTCCATCCCTGTGTGTCCGTCCATCCCTGTGTGTCCGTCCATCCCTGTGTGTCCGTCCATCCATCCCTGTGTGTGTGTGTGTCCATCCATCCATCCATCCCTGTGTGTGTGTGTGTGTCCATCCATCCATCCATCCCTGTGTGTGTGTGTGTCCATCCATCCATCCATCCCTGTGTGTGTGTGTCTCCATCCATCCATCCAACCCTGTGTGTGTGTGTCTCCATCCATCCATCCCTGTGTGTGTGTGTCTCCATCCATCCATCCATCCCTGTGTGTGTGTGTATCCATCCATCCCTGTGTGTGTGTGTCTCCATCCATCCATCCCTGTGTGTGTGTGTCCATGTGTGTGTGTGTGTGTGTGTGTGTGTGTGTGTGTGTCCAGCCTACCTGTGTCCCGAGCCTGTGTCCCGAGCCTCCGTCCCGTGCCTTGCCTCCTTGCCTCCGTCCCGTCCCGTGCCGTGCCTTGCCTCCGTCCCGTGTCGTGCCTTGCCTCCGTCCCGTCCCGTGCCGTGCCTTGCCTTGCCTCCGTCCCGTGCCTTGCCAGGATCGCCGCTCTTCGTCGGCGCCTCGGCGGCCATTGTAAAATTCAAAAGCCGCGCCTCCGCCTTCGCCTGTGATAGGCGGAACACTGAATTTCCCAGCAGCCTGTGTTCCGCCTATCACGGACATCGTCTCATCCTCGTCCGTAGTACGAGGATGAGACGATGTCCGTGATAGGCGGAACACAGGCTGCTGGGAAATTCAGTGTTCCGCCTATCACAGGCGAAGGCGGAGCCGGAGGCGCGGCTTTTGAATTATAGAATGGCCGCTGTCTGTCTGCTCGACACGCTGATCGAGCAGGCAGACAGCGATGACTCGAGTATAAGACGAGGGGGGCACTTTCAGCCTCAAAAAAGAGGCTGAAAATCTCGGCTTATACTCGAGTATATACGGTATATATATATATATATATATATATATAAATATATATATTGGGGGTTATTTACGAAAGGCAAATCTAGTTTACACTATAATTGCAAACTACAAGTGCAGAGTGCAGTGCACTTGGAAGTAAAGTCACTGTAGATTCGAAGGGGACATGCAAGGAAAATAAAAAACAGCATTTTAGCTTGCACATGATTGGATGATAAAATCATCAGAGCTTCCCCTCATTTCAGATCTACCCTTCAGATTTACAGCGACTGCACTTCCAAGTGCACTTGTAGTGTAAAGTGGATTTGCCTTTCGTAAATAACCTCCATTGTGTTTTTTTCTAAATTGTTGCTCTTCTTTTGTTTATAGCGCAAAAATAAAAACCGCGGAGGTGATCAAATACCACCAAAAGAAAGCTCTATTTGTGGGAAAAAAAGGTCATAAATTTTGTTTGGATACAAAGTCGCACGACAATTGTGCAATTGTCAGTTATAGTGAGACAGTGCTGCATAGCAAAAAATGGCCTGGTCAGGAAAGGGGGAAAATTCTTCCAGGCTGAAGTGGTTAAAAAGAAATACTTGAAATATATCACTCTGGGGGTTATTTATGAAAGGCAAAAAATAGCATTTTAGCTTGAACATGATTGGATGATAAAATCAGCAGAGCTTCCGCTACTTTCAGATCTACCCCTTAGATTTAGAGCGACTGCACTTCCAAGTACACTTGCAGTGCAAAGTGGATTTTCTTTTAGTAAATAACCCCCTCTGTGTGTAATGAATCTATACAATAAATGAGTTTCACTTTTTGATTAGAATTACTGAAATAAATTAACTTTTTAATGATATTCTATTTTTTTGATGATAGTCTATGACAAAGCGCAGCTAACACGCACCAAAACCACAGGTAAGTGGGCTGCGCCTGCGCTGCAGCCAAAGCGCAGGGGGGCAATGTGAAGCCTCTCTATGGGTTGGTGTTCGTGTAAAAATATCAGCACTAATAAAGCAAAATACATATTTTCATTATCTTTATTTTTGTAGTTCAGTTTTTTATACATAAGTGTGTCTTCATATTTGTTGTAGATCCATATTATTTATCGCATTGATTCTCTGGGTACATAATATAAATGTAAATTCACAAATATCATCCCGGGTCATGGCTCCTTAGTATATCATCGTCTTCTGAGTGACATTAATTGCGAGCTTGTACGTTGTGTCAACAAGCAGCCAATAGAATCCCCGTTCTACCTGGAGATAAAGTAACAATTCATTAGACAAAATATCGATTGTCGAGAAATAAATATTTAACAGCTGAATAAGACTCCAAATACTTTGATGTAAGGAGATGATTTCTCAGCTTTGTGATTTTCACAACAGAGGTGACTATTCTGATGACAATCAATTAGAATGAATGAGCCGCTCAATCCTGGTGAATGAAGCCGTGTACAGAACCAAAGAGAGAAATCCGCCACATTTGGTGTCCAGGGGAAAAACTGGCGATAAAAATAAATAGGAGCATGGTAATAATGTCCTTTCACCAATTGTGGTGCGGGAACGCGCTTGAGAGTGTGTGTTTTGCTGCAGAAAAGCGGTATCCTCTGCTGATGCGTGCGGTTGCCATTATTTTCTAATTATTTGCCCATGCATCGAACAAATGTGGGTGCATTTGCCACCACCAAAATATATGGTACCACAGTAGTATGTGGTTTGTTGCGGCATGATTATAAAAAAATTATGCCTGCTAAACTTTTTGCCACGCATTTACCAGCCCATTGAAATAAATGGGCTGCCAGAAACATGTTGCATGGAAATGCATGGGAAGGTGCAAAAAATGTGCATGCTTGGACGCACCTATATGTGCAAATGAGTACTCGGGGTGATTTACTAAAACTGGAGTGTGCAAAATCTGGTGCAGCTCTGCATGAAAACCAATCAGCTTCCAAGATTTATTGTCAATGCTTAAAGTGGGGTACCCCTTAAAAAAAAAAATTAAAAGTCAGCAGCTACAAATACTGCAGCTGCTGGCTTTTAATAATCGGACACTTACCTGCCTCAGGGTCCAGCGATGCGGGGGAACGAAGCCCCCCCCCCTCGTTCCCCGCTCCGCTCGCGGTGCCGTCATGCATACTGTGGGCACCCGGCTGTGGCTTCACAGCCGGGCACCCACTGCGCATGCGCGAGCGGCGCAGGGCGCCGTGATACGCCGTACAGTCACCTGGGACACGTGACAGGTCCCAGGTGAATGTGCGGCGCAAGGGGAAGTGATGTCACCAGCCCGGGCAATGAAGAAGGCAGACTACGAGGGACCCCTAGCAACCGGTATTTAGAGGTGAGTAAAAAAATTTTTTTTTGCCAATTATTTTTTTTTTATTTTTTTTATGAATTTTAAGCAGCTTTTCATTTTTTGGTGGCAACACCACTTTAATTGAACAAGCTGAAGTTAAAATCTGATTGGCCACCATGCACAGCTGCACCAGATTCTGAGTGCTCCAGTTTTAGTAAATCTCCCCTAAGGCCTCAGTTCGCACCCTTGCGGTTATTATTGCTTTTTGCAGAAATGTAGTACAGCCCATTTAAGGGTGGATTCACACCTATGCAGTTTTAGTGCTTTTTGCATTTTGCAGGTTTGTACTACAGCACATGTTCCATAGGAAACCATGTTAAGTATTCTGTAGTGCAAATCTGCAAAATGCAAAAAGCACTAAAAATGCATAGGTGGGAATCCAGCCTAACATGGTTTCCTATGGAACACGTTCACATCTATGCTTTTTTCAGCAAAACAGTGCTTTTTTTGGTGCAATAGACTTCAATTGAGAAGATGCAGAAAAGCATGCAGTGCGTTTTTGCCATGATTTGTGTTTAGCATTTTTTAATCCACCCAAACAACAATGTGGCCAAAAAATTAAAAAAGAAAACATAAAAAATGTAAAATGCATCACAAAAACACACAAAAAATGCATCAAAAACACGTGTGCAAAAAAAAAATAACACAAAATGCACTGCAAAAAGCAGTACAGTAGCGGATCAAAAGCAAACTGAATAGGTGTGAACCGAGCCTAAGGCCCCATTCACATCTCTGTTTCCGATGGCGCTTTGCTGCATGTTTTGGAAATGTGCTGCGAACATACATCACACTTACCTTGCAATTTAACCACTTAAGAACCAGGCCTATTTTTCAAACTTGTTATTTACAAGTTAAAATATTTTTTTTTTTGCTAGAAAATTACTTAGAACCTCCAAGCACTATATATATATATATATATATATATATATATATATATATATATATATATATATACCGTATATATATCTTTTCAGACACCCTAGAGCAGGGGTGGTGAACCTTGGCACCCCAGATGTTTTGAAACGACATTTCCCATGATGCTCACGCACTCTGCAGTGTAGTTGAGCATCATGGGAAATGCAGTTCCATAACATCTGGAGTGCCGAGGTTTGCCATCACTGCCCTAGAGAATAAAATAGCAGTCATTGCAATACTTTATGTCACACCATATTTGCGCAGCGGTCTTACAAACGCAATTTGTTTGGTAAAAATCTTCTTTTTGAATTATTATATTGTGAAAGATAATGCTATGCTGAGTAAATTGATACCCAACGTGTCATGCTTCAAAATTGCGCCCGCTCATGGAATGGCGACAAAGTTTGACACTTGAAAATCTCCATAGGCGACATTTAAAAATTTCTACAGATTACCAGATTTACAGAGGTCTTTTGCTAGAATTATTGCTCTCATTCTGACGATTGGGGTGATACCTCACATGTGTGGTTTGAACACCGTTTAAATATGTGGGCGTGACTGACATATGCGTTCGTTTCTGCGCATGAGCATGGCAGGACGGGGCGCTTTAAAGCGGAAGTAAACTCATCAATTTTATAGTTTCAAACACCAGGCATGCTGAAAATGCTAGCTGTCATATTTGCTTGTGTTCTCAACCAAACTGTCAAACCATCCAATGGCTGGTTTCATAACGGATCACATGTGCAGCATCATTGCAGTTGCAGATTAAACAGAGGCCAAGATGGAAGCTTCCTTGGCTGAAAACGATAGGAGGGTTTACTTCCACTTTAAATACCGTATTTTTCGGACCATAAGACGCACTTTATTCCCCCAGAAATATGGGGGAAAATGTGCCTGCGTCTTATGGTGCGAATATACGTTTGGTTTGGTTAGGAAAGGCCGCGGCTTCGGCCTAGCTCTGGAGCGGTGGTGCACCCGCCGTTTCCAGTGTGATCACTTGTAAACAATCCGGCGTCACAGAGATCTGTACAGATCTCTGTGTATAGATCTGTACAGTGGAAGGGAGAGATCGGATGGCAGCAGCGCTGTGGGCTGGATCTGTAGTGCCCACAGCGCTGCTCTGTGACAATTGCAGTCACAGCCATCCCTCCATACCCTACCAATACCCTGCCAATACTCTGCAATACCCTGCCAATACTCTGCCAATACCCTGCCAATACTCTGCCAATACTCTGCCAATACTCTGCCAATACTCTGCAATACCCAGGGCCGGGACAAGGGGTGGGCAGGAGGGGCGGCTGCCCTGGGCACTGTGGTATCATGTGAGGTGGGGGGGGCACCACGAGGAAATTGGGGGGAGGGGATTTGTGTTGGAAAGGAGGATTTGGGGGGAGCACCAGGGAGTAAGTATTGTTCTAGGAGGGTAATTGGGCGGGTATGCTAAAATTTAAGGGGAGAAGGAAGGAATGGGGGGGGGAGATTTGTGCTAGGAGGGATGATTGGGGTGCTTTGTGCTGGAAGGAGGGATTTGCAGTGGGGTTATTGGGAGGGGCAATTTTAGGGGTAGATAATATGTGGTAGGAGGAGTGATTTTTTGGGGGGGGGCACTTGAATTGGGGGGATATGGGGAGTAAGATATGTGCTGGGAGAGGGGATTTCAGCAGGGGAACAGATTTGCCCTGGAAGGAGGGAGAATTGATGCTTAGGGGGGTGAAAAGGATTAGTGCTCAGTTTTTGTTTTTTGTTTTTTTGGGGGGGGGGATTTTTGATGACACATAATGCTCATACACATTGGGGGGGGGGGGGGGTGGCGCAGTTTGGCGTGTTTGCCCTGGGCTCTGGATGACCTTGTCCCGGCACTGGCCATACCCTGCCATTACTCTGCCATACCCTGCCAATACTCTGCAATACCCTGCGATACTCTGCCAATATTCTGCAATATTCTGCAATACTCTGCAATACTCTGCCAATACTCTGCGATGCCCTGCCAATACATTCTATGGTAATGGCCGCTCTGCATTTTCTATGGTAATGGTCGCTCTGCATTTTCTATGGTAATGGTCACTCTGCATTTCATGGGCACTGGAAAATATTTTAGTACACCATTTGGTTCAGAATATTTTTTTTTCTTGTTTTCAACCTCTAAAACCTAGGTGCGTCTTATGGTCAGGTGCATCTTATGGAGCGAAAAATACGGTAGCTTTTTTTCTTATTTATTTTTCTTTTCATTTTTACACTGTCCCTTTAAAAACAATCTTTTGGAACACATTTATTCCTATTACAAGGAATGTAAACATCCCTTGTAATAGAAACATAGCATGATAGGACCTCTTTAATGTGATGTCTGGGGTCATAAAGATCTCATATTTACACTACATCTGCCACAACCCGGTATTTAACGTCAGTCAGAAAGTGGTTAATGTTAATGCCACCCCAGGCGCGGGTAGCGGGCGGTTTTGCCTTGTCCTTCGTAGCGCAACAGATGTGCTGCAAATTCACCAAAAAGCGTGGTAAAGAAAAAACAAAGGTGCAGGAGTTTCTTTGGGGCTTTTGTTGTGCATAGGGCAGCCCATTCAGTGAAATGTTTTTTTTTTTAAATATTTTTGGGGGATATTTATTAGAGCAAAAAGTAAAAAATGATATATTTTTTTCAAAATTGTTGCTATTTTTTTGTTGATAGCGCAAAAATTAAAAACTGTAGGGGGGATCAAATACCACCAAAAGAAAGCTCTATTTGCGGGGAAAAAAAAGGATGTCAATTTTGTTTGGGAGCCACGTGCAATTGTCAGTTAAAGTGATGCAGTGCCGAATCGCAAAAAGTGCTCTGGTCGGGAAGGGGGTAAAATCTTCCGGGGCTGAAGTGGTTAAATACCACCAAATGAAAAAAAAAAATTTAAATTGAAAAAAAATTGATAAAAATTGTATTTGGGTACAGTGTATGCATGAGTGCGCAATTGTCATTCAAAGTGCGACAGAGCTGAAAATCGGCCTGGGCAGGAAGGGCGTAAAAGTGCCTAGTAGACAAGTGGTTAATGATCGCACGTCTCTTAATAGTGTAATAATGGTGATAACGACCGTTTAATTCGACTATCTGACTCTTCCGAGGCTGATTTATTTTCTTTATTATCTTTCCATGTCCCTTTTATAATCTTGATGATCATTTTCTGGAACCTGCCAGTAAATTTTAATATTGTCATCTCATTTACAAAACATGAACAAAGGATATAAATGGCACGTCGGCAAGCCAAATACGCGAGCCAAGTCCGTCAGCTGTGCTGTCCAAGCGGAATCCTCCTTTAGTACACTATAGTAATAATTGTGGATCCCCTATGACACATGACATTCCAACCTATATGAAGACAAATCTCTCTATATGTACACTGTGGACGGATGGGCCCCTGCGCTGACCTGGGTGACCCGTGGAGATGGACGCACGTAGAGCTGGAAATTCTGCCATCTTGTTATCAATCTCATTCTTGCGTGTAAGAGAGATACCTGAGAGTGATATATGGATTTAATATCATAGTGACCTCTGCCATGCCACCTCACCTGACTGCTGCCTGTCGAATGAATCACCTTTAACCCCTATAAAGAGCAGTAGATTGGGGATTTCAGTGATTCTTAAAATTCTATTAAACCTACTGAAGATTCTGTTGGAGGCCCGAGGAGGAATCGCTCTGTACTCACCTCAATAATCACACAGCCTTTATGGGATTGTCTTAAAGGTTACATGTCACAGGACAGGAGAATTATTTATCTTTTTTTTTTCTTAAAGCTGAATTCCAAACACAAACATTTTCATTAAATTCACTATATCACCAAAAGTATTGGGACACCTGCCTTTACACGCACATGAATTTTAATGGCATCCCAGTCTTATGCCCCATACACACGGTCGGACATTCCGACAACAAAATCCATCAGATTTTTTCCAACGGATGTTGGCCCAAACTTTTCTTGCATACACACGGTCATACAAAGTTGTCGGAAAATCCAATCGTTCTGAACGCAGTGACGTAGAACACGTATGACGGGACTAAAAACAGCACCAGTAGCCAATAGCTTGCTCAGAATAAATTACCAGACAAATACATGGCACTCAGGGGCAGACTGATCATTCAGCCACTCGGGCACTGCCTGAGGGCCCCGGGCCACTTGGGGGCCCCATCAGGGTTGCCAGCCTCAGT
This sequence comes from Lithobates pipiens, assembly GCF_037356315.1. Taxonomy (NCBI): domain Eukaryota; kingdom Metazoa; phylum Chordata; class Amphibia; order Anura; family Ranidae; genus Lithobates; species Lithobates pipiens. Next base: position 170,740,102 of record NW_027507788.1, read on the forward strand.
AAAACCAGGGACAGCATGTAAAAATCTTCTTTTTTTTTTCACATCTGTCTATGAAATGCCCCTTACTGACATCCTTTTGGTCTAAAAATACAGAGATTATAGCTGCCCCACCTCTCAAGTACCTTCTTAGCCAATAGAAACATGTCTGTGTATACTGTGTGATTGTATACTGTGTGTGTGTGTTTGTGTATACTGTGTGGCCCCATTATCTCTGATTGCCTGGGGGCCCCATGAGTTGTCAGTCCGTCCCTGGTGGCACTTTGTCCATCAGAATTGTCTACACACGATCGGAAATTTAAACGATCGGATTTTGTTGTCCGAAAATTTTAGATCCAGCTCTCAAACTTTGTGTGTCAGAAATTCCGATGGAAAAAGTCAGATGGAGCCCACACATGATCGGATTTTCCGACAACACGATTCGACCACACATTTTCCACCGGAAAGTCTGACCGTGTGTACAGGGCATAAATCCCTGGGGATCAATATTGAGTGTGTCTATGGGAATGTTTGACCATTCTTCTAGAAGTGTATTCGTGAGGCCAGGCACCAGTGGCGGTGCGTCCATTAACCACTTGCCTACTGGGCACTTAAACACCCTTCCTGCCCAGACCAATTTTCAGCTTTCGGTGCTCTCACACTTTGAATGACAATTACTCAGTCATGCAACACTGTACCCAAATAGATTTTTTGTCCTTTTTTTCCCACAAATAGATCTTTCTTTTGGTGGTATTTGATCACCTCTGGGTTTTTTATTTTTTGCGCTATAAATGAAAAAAGATCAAACATTTTGAAAAAAAAAACGCATTTTTCTTTGTTTCTGTGATAACATTTAGCAAATTATTAATTTTTCTTCATAAATTTTGGCCACAATTTATACTGCTACATATCTTTGGTAAAAATAACCCAAATTAGTGGATATTATTTGGTCTTTGTGAAAGTTAGAGAGTCTATAAGCTGTGGTGCAAATCATACAAAATTGATCACATCTGATGTACTGGTGGCCTATCTCGATTCTTGTGACCCGAACATGTCAGGAAATTACAAATACCCCCCAAATGACCCCTTTTTTGAAAGTAGACATTCCAAGGTATTTAGTAAGAGGAATGGTGAGCTTTTTAGGTTGTCATTTTTTCCCACAATTCTTTGCAAAATGAAGATTTTTTTATTTTATTTAAATTTTTCCCACAAAATTGTCATTGTGATAGGTTATTTCTCTCACGTGGCATGTGTATACCACAAATAATGCCCCAAAATAAATTCTGCTATCCCTCCTGAGTATTACAATACCACATGTTTGGGACTTTTCCACAGCCTGGCCACATAGAGAGGACCAACATGCAGGGAGCACCATCACGTGTTCTAGGAGCATAAATTACACATCTAACTTGTTGACTACCTATTACACTTTTGAAGGCCCTGGAGCACCAGGACAATGACACGTGACACAGACGCAGCACTGATGACAGGTGGCACTGATACGTGGAACTGATGACAGATGCTACTAATACGTGGCACTGATGACACGTGACACTGACAGATGGCACTAATATGTGGCACTGATGACAGATGGCACTAATGACAGATGGCACTAATACGTGGCACTGATGGCACATGACACTGATAACAGATGGCACGTGACACTGACAGGTGACACTGATGACAGATGCCACTGATACGTGGCACTGATGACATGGCCAGCACAGAACTTCAACGATGCGCACCTGCGGTGGCGCGCAGAGGGGAAGTTAAAGGGAGGACGTCCAGGGACGGCCTCCCAGCAGATAGCGTCCGCGCTGTAGCCGTCTTTTGGCTATAGCGTGGGTGCCAAGTGGTTAACCACGTTAAGACCGAGCCTCTTATTTAGATGTGGTGTTTACACATTAAAAAAATTTTTTTTGCTAGAAAATTACTTAGAACCCCCAAACATTATACATTTTTTTTCTAACACCCTAGAGAATAAAATGGCGGTTGTTGCAATACTTTTTGTCACACCGTATTTGCACAGCGGTCTTACAAGCACACTTTAAGAAAAAAAATACACTTTTTTGTACTAAAAAATAAGACAACAGTAAAGTTAGCCCATTTTTTTTTATATTGTGAAAGATATTGTTACGCTGAGTAAATTGATACCCAACATGTCACACTTCAAAATTGCGCCCGCTTGTGGAATGGCGATAAACATTTAATCTCTATAGGTGATATTTTAACATTGTACAGGTTGCATGTTTTATGTTACAGAAGAGGCCTAGGGCTAGAATTATTGCTCTCGCTCTACTGATCACGGCGATACCTCACATGTGTGGTTTGAACACGGGTGCTACTCAGGTATGCGTTCGCTTGTGCACGTGAGCTCAGCGCCACCGATAAAAGAGATCTCACAGCAAATCCGCCGCAGAGACCACTTTTATCTTGTAGCTGACCGCTGGCTCAACACAGGAATACCAGGTTTATGGCAGCTAGCTTCTGCCATAACAACTATACCTGTCCCCAAACTAGGGATGTACATCGGCGTGTGGTGGTCAGCAAGTGGTTAAGGGCGCATGGGCGCCGCCCCTCTCTCCAGCCACCCCCTCTGTGTATAATAGATAGGAAATATGCAATGCATTGCATGAATCTATCCATGGCTGCAGCTGCCACCCCCTAGTCAGGGGTCCGGACCCTTTTTCGGAAGCTGGGGGCCTGAATTACAGCAGTAGGGGGTGTTTTTGAAACGCCTGATTAGGCTTTAATAGGCTTAAAAAAAAAGTGAACTCACGGCGCAAAGCATTGTGTTACAAGTCCACCCAGGTGTGTTAGAAAAGCAAATGAATATTCGCTTTCCTAACACTGAAGCGCCTCTCTGCCAATCAGGTGCATGGGTCTGTTACCCGTCACCTGATTGGCTGAAAGGACAGGCGCTACAATTGGATGCCTATGGGGAGGAGGGGAGAAGATGCAGGAGCCGCCACACAGGAGCTGTCTGACGCGCTGCAAGGTCCCACCGCTCGCCAAAGTCACCCGCATACCTGCCTGACCCGCCATCGAGGCGGCGAGTGGGCAGACGGCGAGTGGGTGGGGGGTTGTCACAGTATTTGATGGGGCACAGTGGCAGTATTTGATGGGGCACAGTGGCAGTATTTGATGGGGCACAGTGCAGTGGCAGTATTTGACGGGGTACAGTGGCAACATTTGATGGGGCATGGTGGCAGCATTTGGGGGGGGGGGGCACGGTGGCAGCATTTTATGGGGCACAGTGGAAACATTTGATAACATAGTGGCTGTGTTTGATGGGTCACAGTGGCAGCTTTTGATTGGCACAGTGGCTGCGTTTGATGATACAGTGGCTGCGTTTGATGGCACAGTGGCTGCGTTTGATCACACAGTGGCAGCGTTTGATCACACAGTGGCAGCGTTTGATGACACAGTGGCAGCGTTTGATGACACGGTGGCAGCGTTTGATGACACGGTGGCAGCGTTTGATGACACGGTGGCTGCGTTTGATGACACGGTGGCTGCGTTTGATGACACGGTGGCTGCGTTTGATGACACGGTGGCTGCCTTTGATTGGCAGGGTGGCTGCATTTGATGGGCACAGTGGCTGCGTTTGATGGCACAGTGGCTGAGTTTGATGGGCACAGTGGCTGCGTTTGATGACACAGTGGCTGCGTTTGATGACACAGTGGCTGCGTTTGATGGGCACAGTGGCTGCGTTTGATGGGCACAGTGGCTGCGTTTGATGGGCACAGTGGCTGCGTTTGATGGGCACAGTGGCTGTGTTTGATGGGCACAGCGGCTGTGTTTGATGAACACAATGAGGCTGCAATTGATGGGGTTTTTTCCAGAATTTTTCAGTTAGCTTCTAGGGATGTACATCGGCGTGTGGTGGTCAGCAAGTGGTTAAGGGCGCATGGGCGCCGCCCCTCTCTCCAGCCACCCCCTCTGTGTATAATAGATAGGAAATATGCAATGCATTGCATGAATCTATCCATGGCTGCAGCTGCCACCCCCTAGTCAGGGGTCCGGACCCTTTTTCGGAAGCTGGGGGCCTGAATTACAGCAGTAGGGGTTGTTTTTGAAACGCCTGATTAGGCTTTAATAGGCTTAAAAAAAAAGTGAACTCACGGCGCAAAGCATTGTGTTACAAGTCCACCCAGGTGTGTTAGAAAAGCAAATGAATATTCGCTTTCCTAACACTGAAGCGCCTCTCTGCCAATCAGGTGCATGGGTCTGTTACCCGTCACCTGATTGGCTGAAAGGACAGGCGCTACAATTGGATGCCTATGGGGAGGAGGGGAGAAGATGCAGGAGCCGCCACACAGGAGCTGTCTGACGCGCTGCAAGGTCCCACCGCTCGCCAAAGTCACCCGCATACCTGCCTGACCCGCCATCGAGGCGGCGAGTGGGCAGACGGCGAGTGGGTGGGGGGTTGTCACAGTATTTGATGGGGCACAGTGGCAGTATTTGATGGGGCACAGTGGCAGTATTTGATGGGGCACAGTGCAGTGGCAGTATTTGACGGGGTACAGTGGCAACATTTGATGGGGCATGGTGGCAGCATTTGGGGGGGGGGGGCACGGTGGCAGCATTTTATGGGGCACAGTGGAAACATTTGATAACATAGTGGCTGTGTTTGATGGGTCACAGTGGCAGCTTTTGATTGGCACAGTGGCTGCGTTTGATGATACAGTGGCTGCGTTTGATGGCACAGTGGCTGCGTTTGATCGCACAGTGGCAGCGTTTGATCACACAGTGGCAGCGTTTGATGACACAGTGGCAGCGTTTGATGACACGGTGGCAGCGTTTGATGACACGGTGGCAGCGTTTGATGACACGGTGGCAGCGTTTGATGACACGGTGGCTGCGTTTGATGACACGGTGGCTGCGTTTGATGACACGGTGGCTGCGTTTGATGACACGGTGGCTGCCTTTGATTGGCAGGGTGGCTGCATTTGATGGGCACAGTGGCTGCGTTTGATGGCACAGTGGCTGAGTTTGATGGGCACAGTGGCTGCGTTTGATGACACAGTGGCTGCGTTTGATGACACAGTGGCTGCGTTTGATGGGCACAGTGGCTGCGTTTGATGGGCACAGTGGCTGCGTTTGATGGGCACAGTGGCTGTGTTTGATGGGCACAGCGGCTGTGTTTGATGAACACAATGAGGCTGCAATTGATGGGGTTTTTTCCAGAATTTTTCAGTTTGTCTGTGCCCCCCAAAAATTTTGAGCACCAGCCACCACTGCCAGACACTGATGTTGGCTGAGAAGGCCTGGCTCACAGTCTCCGCTCTAAATCATCTCAAAGGTGTTCTGTCAGGTTGAGGTCAGGACTCTGTGCAGGCCAGTTAAGTTCCTCCACCCCAGCCCCCCTGAGTCCCCGTTTTACTTACCTGTACCCCTTCTCATCCCGGGGACGAGCACACCAACAAAAGCCGGTGTCTCGGGTCTTGACTGGGTGGATAGCAGCGCAGCCATTGGCTCCCACTGCTGTCAATAAAATCCAGTGACCCGGGGGGCGGGGTCAAGTCATAAATTCAGCTTCTATGGATGCCGAATGAATGACTCGGGAGCACGCAAGCAAGTAATCCCCCGGGAGAGTGCTTCTCCTAGGGGGTTATCTATTGCAGGGAGGAGCCATGAGAGCCCAGAGGGACCCCAGAAAAGGATGTTCAGGGCCACTCTGTACAAAATGAGCTGCACAGTGGAGGTAAGTATGATATGTTTGTTATTAAAAAGCGACCGGACTTTCCGGCAGACTAGGTCCGACGGTCTTCCGGCTGATTTTCGGCGGAGCTCTGACAGACTTTCCGAACAAACAGACTTGCCAATACACAATTGGACTAAGTCCATTCTTAAAGAGGAAGTAAACCCTGATGAGTTTACTTCCTCTTTCATTCCCTGCAAAGGCAAAGCATAATGGACTACTATGCATCGCATAGTAGCCCATTATGTGTCACTTACCTGACACAGGAGCCAGCGAAGTCACCGCTGTCCCCTGTAGTCCGCCGCATCCATCTTCTCAGTGGGTCTCGCAGCTCCGCCGCTGTCATTCAGCGAAGCCGTGATGACATCACTCCCGCGCATGCGCACAGGAGCCGGGGCGCGCGGCATTGCGCGGCATCTTCGTTATCGAGGATGCCACGCTCAGTGCGCCTGCGCGACGCTGTCTACGGCGCATGCGCCGTAGACAGCGATGCCCGTCTTCGGGCAAATATCTCCTAAACCGTATAGGTTTGGGAGATATTTCTTGGACCTACAGGTAAGCCTTAATCTAGGCTTACCTGTAGGTCAAAGTGGTTTGTAAGGGTTTACAACCACTTTAAGTCCGTTCGTTTTGAATGTGATGACGTAAATGGGACTAAACAAGGAAGTTCAATAGCCAGTAACCAATAGCTGCCCTTGTGTCATATTTGTCGGACCAGCATAGAGACGAGCGGTTTTCCCGATAAGAATGGAGTCCGTCGGACAGATTTGAAACATGTTCTATTTCTAGGACTGTCGTAATTTTTTTTTTTTTTTAAAAACAATCAGACTATACCACACACGATCGGATTGTCAGACGGACTAATCCCTTCGGACCTAGTCTGCCAGAAAGTCCAGTCGTGTGTACGCGGCGTTAGGGCTGCAAAACTACTTTCTAAGTCTGCCGGTGAAATGCGGTCCGGCGGACTAAGTCGCCAGACAAGTCGATCGTGTGTATGCGGCATTAGTGTCACTTTAAGTTCTATTGGCAGATAGCATGTCTTATTTTATTTGTTTTCTTTTTTTAATGCACAATAAAAAAAAATTGGAGAATTTTACTTAGTTTTACTTCAAATGGTAGTTTGGGAGTAGGCAGTTACATTTATAAAATACAATGTAAAATTAACAAGGGACACCAACATAGTTGTACAGGATAATGGTGTTGTGGGAACTTGGCCAAAAAATAAAAATAAAACATAATAATATTATTCTTGATATAAAAAAAAAAAGCCTTTGAAAATGCATTTGCAATAACTCCATCAGTATCACCAGCAAAGCAGCTTCATTATCATCCCATTAAAGAAGAGAATGTGAGCTGCATTTCCAGATTTCACAATTTTCCGCGTCACCAATGTTAATTCTGCATTACGAACGCTAGTTTACAAGACCGACCGATTCTGGCTCATCCTTAATTCGAAGCATCCGTTTTGTACTTTGGACTTTTGTGTAACGGACTTGTGTACACACGATCGGAAAATCCGGCAACAGACTGTTGTCCGCTGAAAATGTACTAGCCTGTTAACCAACATTTGTTGGCGTAAAGTTGGAGAACAATTGTTTGGTGAAGCGTACTAAAGGTCGGATTTTAGGCAGCCTGTCATCACACAATTGCTGTCGGAAAATACGATCGTGTGTACGAGGCTAGCGAGTCAATTACACGTGTGTGTGCCGCTCATTCTAATGTCTTGCCCTTCTGAGTCCTGTCTCCGAGCAACTTACTATATCCACTTCCCTACCGCCGCACGCAGATATACTGCGGCAGAAGGGCGCATACAGGCAGAATCATGTACCTGTACATTGCCCTTTAAGTGGCGGCTTGCGGGCGCACGTGCCCGCCGGGAGCTCCGTAACCGCGGGTCCCACGGACTCAATGTCTGCAGTGATACCCGCGGTCGCCTCACGGTGGGGAAGAACGGGGCGATGCTAATATAAACAAGCATATCCCTGTTCTGCCTAGTGACAGTGTCACTGATCACTGCTCCCTGTAATCGGGAGCGGTGATCAGTGACGTGTCACACACAGCCCCCCCTCCCCCCCACAGTTCACTTCCTAGGACACACTTAACACCTACAGCGCTCCCTAGCGGTTAACACCTTCACTGCCAGTGACATTTTTACGGTGATCAATGCAATTTTTTAGCATTGATCGCTGTATTAATGCCAGTGGTCCCAAAAATGATTAAAAATTGTCTGATGTGTCTGCCATAATGTCGCAGTCGCGATAAAAATCGCTGATCGCCGCCATTACTAGTAAAAAAAAATGATCAATAAAAATGCCATAAAACTATCCCCTATTTTTTAGACGCTATAACTTTTGCGCAAACCAATCAATAAACACTTTTTGCGATTTTTTTTTTTTAGCAAAAATATGTAGAAGAATACATATTGGCCTAAACTGAGGGAAAGAATGTTTTTATAAATTTTTTGGGGATATTTATTAAAGCAAAAAGTAAAAAAAAAAATGTAAAGTAAGGTAAGTAATGTAAAAAAAATTATTTTTTTTCAAAATTTTCACTTTTTTTTGTTTATAGCGCAAAAAATAAAAAACGCAGAGGGGATCAAATAGCACCAAAAAAAGCTCTATTTGTGGGAAAAAAAGAACGTCAATTTTGTTTGGGAGCCACATTGCACGACCACGCAATTGTCAGTTAAAACGACGCAGTGCCGTATCGCAAAAAGAGCTCTGGTCTTTGGCCACCAAATGGTCCGGGGCTGAAGGGGTTAAAGAAGAAGAGAATTGTGCGCTGCATTTATACTATTCATAATTTGCCACGTCACGAATGTTAAATCTCCATTACAAACACTAGTTTACAAGACCGACTGCTTCTGGCTCTTCCTTAATTCTGAGCATGCGTGTTTGTATTTTGGACTTTTGTGTGACGGACTTGTGTACACACGCTCAAAAAATCCGTCAAACTAAATTTGTCTGCTGAAAATCTACTAGCCTGCTAACCAACATTTGTTGGCGGAAAGTTGGACAACAATTGTCTGGTGAAGCAGATCGGATTTTAGGCAGATCGGAAAGTCAGATTGCGCGTACGAGGCTTACGACTCAATTTTATGTGTGTGTGCTTCTCATTCTAATGTCTTGCCCTCCAGAATCCTGTCCCTGAGCAACTTACTATACAGGAAATAAAATAAGAAATATGTTTTTTGCCCTAATATCTACCTTTAAAGGGGTTTGTAAAGGTTCATTTTTTATTTTCTAAATAGGTTCCTTTAAGCTAGTGCATTGTTGGTTCACTTATCTTTTCCTTCGATTTCCCTTCCAAATGTTTTTTTTCTTTGAATTTCTCACTTCCCGTTTCTCCTCAGTAAACTTCACACCATCATCCGAGCGGTGTTTAGTCAGCCAGAACAGCTTACTAAACAGTTTACTGAACAGCTTACTGAACAGCTTACTGAGGAGGAACAGGAAGTGAGAAATTCAGACAAAGAAAACAAAGAAAAAAAACATTTCGAAGGCAAGTCGAAGGAAAAGGTAAGTAAACCAATAATGCACTAGCTTAACCACTTCCCGACCAGCGCACAACGATGTACGTCGACAGAATGGCACGGGCAGGCATATTGGCGTACATGTACGTCCAATCTTCAATGCGCTGGTCGGGACCCCCGTGAGTCCGGTCGTGGGACCCGCGGACTCGATCGCCGTGGGCATACCCGCGATCGTCTCACGGGACGGCTGAATGGAGGAAATGCCGTGTAAACAGCATTTCTCCATTCTGCCTAGCAACTAGTGACGCTGATCTCTGCTCCATGTGATTGGAGCAGACATCAGTGTTCACTAAATGAAAGCCCAACCCCCCCACAGTTAGTAACACACTCCTAGGAACACTTAACCCCTACACTGCCACTCACTGGTTAACCCCTTCACTGCCAGTGTCATTTACACAGGAATCACTGCATTTATATAGCAGTGATTACTGTATAAATGACAATGGTCCCAAAAATGTGTCAAAAATGTCCGATGGGTCCCCCACAATGTCGCAATCACAATAAAAATCGCTGATCGCCGCCATTACTAGTAAAAAAAAATAAAAAATTATTAATAAAAATGCTATAAAACTATCCCTATTTTGTAAACGCTATAACTTTTGCACAAACCAATCAATAATCGCTTATTGCGATTTTTTTTTACCAAAAATATGTAGAAGAATACGTATCAGCCTAAACTGAGGGAAAAAAATGTTTTTTTATATATTTTTGGGGGATATTTATTATAACAAAAAGTAAAAAATAATGCGTTTTTTTCAAAATTGTCGCTCTATTTTTGTTTATAGCGCAAAAAATAAAAACCGCAGGGGTGATCAAATACCACCAAAAGAAAGCTCTATTTGTGGGGAAAAAAGGACGTCAATTTTGTTTGGGAGCCACGTTGCACGACCGCGCAATTGTCAGTTAAAGCGACGCATTGCCGAATCGCAAAAAGTGGTCTGGTCTTTGACCAGCAAAATGGTCCGGTCTGAAAGTGGTTAAAGGAACCTATTTAGAAAATAAAAAACTAACTTTTACAACCCCTTTAAATCACATTGCAAATTGTATATTGTACATGTAGCCTAAATACTGAAAATTGCACTTGAAACTGTAATTTTTTAACTTTTGGAAATACCAATAAAATCCTGGCTGTGCCAGTAAATGTTGGCTGTTGTGTCAGTAAATTTCAATCTGGTAGTTTAGCCACATCGGCAGAACTCCTCCTAGAATCTTCCAATATTTGATTATCAGAAGAACAATTTCATGTGTCAACCTCAACGTTCCATTCTCGAATGGGATGATTTTATGACATATTAAAAAAAAACAATACAACAAAAACTAAAATAAAAAGGCATCATAATGATTGGAGTTCCTTCTGCGGGTTCAGGAATATCATTCATTATTGGTGAGATGTGAAAACTCGAAGGAGAGTCTCTAAGCACCAGCAAAGCTTATCTACAAAATACTTGTTGTCTTTTAAGCCTTGTAAACATCTAATGACTATAAGATCAAAATTGCTGGAAAAATTTACAAAGTTATCCAAATCAAGGTTCCCATGTAAATAGAAATGGCAGATTATAGATTACAATGAGGACAATGGGTGATAGCAGGCGGACCGACTTCCACAGAGGAGCATGAGAGGAGTTCTGAGGACAAATAATTCCGTCCCGCTCTGATTGGACGTTCTAATGATCATTCTGCAGAGTCAGGACGATGAGATTTTAATCTAAGTTTTGTCTACATGAACACATCCCATCTTTCATTCTCTTTTAATCTTGTTGGGTTTATCTAAGTTTCTCTAAATATCTCAGCAAGTTAATGTACTGCGGCTTTTAGTAGCAAGACGAGGAGCGAAGCGGTAATAAAAATATTGCTGAAAGGTAATAAATTGTATCAGTTATTCAAATAAAACAATTTTATTGTTTCCAGTAACAGTTTTCCAGCAATAATTCTTCAGTATGTATCATAATTAACACAGAGATATGTAATATACAGACTACGCCGCTCCGTAATAACCCGAGGATGGAATCAATACATTCATATTTGGCTCCTGGTTGGAGGTCCGGCAGCTGCTCCGCCATTCCTTAATAAAAATTCAGATTCCAATTGTTCTACGAAACGACTCATAGTAATATCAATGTCTGCGCTACACACCTCCCGCACAATACCCCTACTACACACCTCCCGCACAATACCCCTACTACACACCTCCCGCACAATACCCCTACTACACACCTCCCGCACGATACCCCTACTACACACCTCCCACACGATACCCCTACTACACACCTCCCGTACCATAACCCTACTACACACCTCCCGCACAATACCCCTACTACACACCTCCCACACGATACCCCTACTACACACCTCCCGCACAATAACCCTACTACACACCTCCCGCACAATACCCCTACTACACACCTCCCGCACAATACCCCTACTACACACCTCCCGCACAATACCCCTACTACACACCTCCCGCACAATACCCCTACTACACACCTCCCACACGATACCCCTACTACACACCTCCCGCACAATAACCCTACTACACACCTCCCGCACAATACCCCTACTACACACCTCCCGCACGATACCCCTACTACACACCTCCCACACGATACCCCTACTACACACCTCCCGTACCATAACCCTACTACACACCTCCCGCACAATACCCCTACTACACACCTCCCGCACAATACCACTACTACACACCTCCCGCACAATACCCCTACTACACACCTCCCGTACAATAACCCTACTACACACCTCCCGCACAATACCCCTACTACACACCTCCTGCACAATACCCCTACTACACACCTCCCGCACAATACCCCTACTACACACCTCCCGCACAATACCCCTACTACACACCTCCCGCACAATACTTCTACTACACACCTCCCGCACAATACTTCTACTACACACCTCCCTCAAAATACCCCTACTACACACCTCCCACACAATACCCCTACTACACACCTCCCGCACAAAACTCCTACTACACACTTCCTCACACAATACCTCCACAATACACCTCCCTCACACAATACTATGACTACACACCTGCCTCACACAATACGTGACTTTTCCCTCACACAATACCTATACTATACATTTCCCTCAGACAATAGCAAAAAGGGGGCATGTCCCCAGAAACATGTCAGCTGGACCATCATTCACTTGAACCTGAGCAGTTCTACGATGGGCTTTCTTCTGGTTCCTGGCTCCTATATTACACTATCATTCACACTGGTTTTGTGAGTATATACTATTTGTACTTTTCATCCTCTATTAACGTGCTTGAGATAATGCACTAGGGAAGTGATGGTGAACCTTGGCACCCCAGATGTTTTGGAACTACATTTCCCATGATGCTCAACTACATTGCAGAGTGCATGAGCATCATGAAAAATGTAGTTCCTAAACATCTGGGGTGCCAAGGTTCACCATCACTGCACTAGGGAGTTTGCGCCATTTGTTTTGCTTGTGTAGCTACAATATTTCCTAGTCTTGAGAGGGCTGCAATGCCTGGATCACCTAATCCGTATTGCACAGTTGTTATCATTATCAGAAGCATTGTGTTCAGCTGCTTTAGGTGGCTTTCATAACGAGCTAAAGGGGGCGTCGGCGGTAAAGCGGTGCTATTTTTAGCGTGGCTTTACCGTAGTTTTAGCTGCGCTATTCGGTTAAAACCGCCCCACTAGTGGCCGAAAAGGGGTTAAATCCACCTGCAAAATGCCACTGGAGCGGCGTTTGCTGGCGGTATCACAGCGCTGCCCCATTGATTTCAATGGGGAGCAGCGGTGGAGGGGCGGTGGAGGAGCGGTGAGTTTACCGCTCCTGCACTGCTCCAAAGAAGCTGCTGGCAGGACTTTTTGTGAGGCCCTGCCAGCGCACTGCTCCAGTGTGAAAGCCAGAGTGAATGGAGCCGCTTTTTTTCAGGCGCTATACAGGCACTATTTTTAGCCCTGTAGCTCCTGAAAAACACTGGCAGTGTGAAAGGGGTCTTAGGATCTCTTACCGGTGTTATGGTGCCAATTGCCAAGTTTGCATCATTCTTAGGCCAGCCATACATGGTTCGAACTGTTAGACGGCTTTCAGACCGAGCCATGGGGAGCGTCGGCGGTAAAGCAGTACTATTTTTAGTTACCGTCATTTTAGCAGCGCTATTCAGCCGCTAGTTTTAACCCCCCCGCTAGCGGGCGAAAAGGGGTTAAATCCACCCACAATATGCCGCCGGAACTGCGTTTTACTGGTGGTATTGCAGCGCTGCCCCGTTGATTTCAATGGGGAGCAGCGTGGAGGAGCGGTGAGGTGGAGGAGCACTGTTCCAAAGAAGCTGCTGGCAGGACCTTTTGTGACGTCCTGCCAGCGCAACGCTCCACTGTGAAAGTCCTTGGGCTGGAGTGAATGGAGCCATTTTTTCAGGCACTATACAGGCGCTATTTTTATTGCTGTAGCGCCTGAAAAGGGCTGGCAGTGTGAAATAGGTCTTAATGGCCAGGCTGAATGTACCAAGTTGATTGATCGATCAACTTGGGTACAACCAGCCTGCCAAAATGCTCCTGCGATTATGGCTAGCGGCCGCTATAGCCACTAGGAAGCCACACCCTCAGGGAGAAGACAGTGATTATTGCTAACAGCTATAGCAGCCGCTAGCAAAAATTGCAAGAGAATCCGACAGGCTGGATGTACCTAAGTTGATCGATTGATCAACTTGCTACATTCAGCCTGCCCATTCACAGCTCCAATCGAGATTTATAGTTCAAAAAACCCAGAGAGAGGATTCCCCCATCCACCTTGACTGTGTACCTGGGGGAATCTGTTCTTGATGATACGTGTGTGGCCATCTTAACAAGACCTAGTAAATATGGTTCTGTGGGTTTTTTTGAACTATAAAGAGCCTTGTGACTATTCTCATCTTACTAGCACCCCTCCCTCCTGCAGGTTCTGAGAGAATTAAGCCACAAATTTCTAGGTCTAGTGATTCTCAACCAGGGTTCTGTGGAACCCTAAGGTTCCTCCAGAGGTTGCTAGGGGTTCCTCCAGCATTGGGCACTTTCTGCCTCTCAGATAAGTTCCCACTGACACCATTGATCTTTTTAGCTATCTGTAAGGAGGTAATTCTTCCCAATGACCACAAGTGTAAGGACCATTCTTCCCACTGTCCATCACACTAATGTATCATGAGTTGTAGATTTCTAATTTTTAGCAGGGGTTCCTTGAGACCCGAGAACTATTTCAAGGGTTCCTCTGTGTTGAAAAGGTTGAGAAAGGCTGGTCTAGGTATTGTAGCAGCCATAACCCTTGCCTTGACTTATTGGGCTTACCGGCTACCTCCGCTTGGCTTGTCCTTCCACGTCTAGGGGTTCCCAGGGTTGATATCCAACAACTTGAACACAAATAAAGTCCTTTTGAAAGGTTTTATTTTGCAGGGGTAACATCCAACAACAGTCTCTCATGGGAACAGAGGGCACGGGTGAAGAACTCCGGCACCTTGAACTGCAGGTCTAGCGAAGTCTCTAATTCCACCCAGAGAGTAGCCACTCGCAGCTGGGTACTTCAAGGCTGAACAGATCTCTAGCCAGAGATCATGGCAGTCAGCCCATTGACTCAAAACTTGAACAATCCTATGAACGTGGACAAGTTGTGACTAAGCCCTTGTACACACGGTCGGAGATTCCGACGGAATTTGTCCTATCGGAACGTTTTGTCGGATAATCCGACTGTGTGTGGTCTGCATTGGACTGATTCCGTCTGAATATCCGTCGGACCCAATTTTCCAACTTGTTGGAAATATTTTCAGACAAACTGGTCTGATAGGACATACTCCGATCATGTGTAGAGAATTTTGATCGGACAAAGTGCCATACATGCTCAGATCAAATTCCTACATCAAAGCTATTGGCTACTAGCCTGAACGTAGTCCCAACGTAACGAAACTATGTCATCACGTTCTGAAAGATCGAATTTTTCGACAACTTTGTCCGACCGTGTGTATGCAACAGTTTCGGACAAGATCCAACGGACAAGATCCGACGGACAAGATCCGACGGACAAAATCCGACGGATTTGGTTGTCGAAATCTCCGACCGTGTGTACAGGGGCTAAGAACCTTTTTCCTCAGTACCTGGAATGTTTCCCGTCTCCTCAATGGTACTGGAAAAACGTGAATTTGTCAATTTCCTTCCCAACTCAGTAACCAGGCACTTCCCAGGATGCCACTTGCCGGCCCTCCTCCGAAGAGTCCTCCCCCGGTCATTTCCACGAGCTGTGGTGCCCCTCCAAGCCGAGAGCACAGCTGGACACCTTGAATCCTCCCTCAGTTACTGCGCCTCAGACCAGCAGGTTCCGAGACTCGGAAACAGACGGATCCCTTCCCCAAACCAGGCAGGTCTATCAGGGGCCTCCAACAGGAACATGTTGCGGGATGTCGAACACCCCGTGACCGGGACCCCTCCCGGGGCTACCCCGGTCCTGGAACCAGAACAGACCACATGGGTCTCACAAACTCCTCTCCCTGAACCACGTGACCCACACCTCTTAAGTACCCCTTCCCAGACTCCACCGCGGGCCCCGGCACTCCCACTGATTGGTTCCGAGAAGGCTGATACCTAAAACATCCAACCAGACCTGGTTCTGGCCTGTCACGTGCACCTTACTGTTCACATGACCAGGCAGAACTTCTAACACAGCCCGGCCAGACTGAAGTTAAGGCCAACCTATGTAATTAACCCTCAGAACCCCTACTGTTCTGAGGGAAAAACTAAATTTACATGCGTATGACATTTTGTCCAAAATGCCTTCCGCTACAGTATATATGGAAAAAGGGAAAAGTTATTACACCCTTGGTGCTGCCCTGTCTGACCCCGCCGCCCTAGGCACAGGCCCATGAGTGTTATTATAATAAACACCCTCCACCTGGTTTTTGAGGTATTATATGTGATTTGCTCCCATTCTTCTTTCCAGGCCCGCCATAGATATCCATAACTCTATAAGCATTTATTGATTCCCTTCTTTGTTTGGTTTTGTGTTGTGATTTATTTGCGTTGTGTTCTCCTGCAGGTGTTGTGGAAAGTATTGTTACAGTAACAATGAAAGCGACGGGCTCTGGGCTTGGCTGGTGGATAAGTTAGACGTATCGGAGGAGAGAGCGTTTAGCGAAGAGGAGCGGAGGGATGACTGCGGCGGTTTCCGCTCTGTAGACATCTTGAAATGATGCTATTAATTCTCTACAGCTCCGGAATCCTAAACACACATCTCCGTCTAGAGAGCCAGCAGCAATTAATCATCGGCAGGCACAATTAGCAACACATAATCTCACTTCTAGAGCGGGAATAGGAGGCTGGCGCAGAGGCAGGATCGCCAAAAGCGGGTTTCCAGGGGGCAACGCAGGGACGTCTGAAGGGCAAACGTTGCGGAAAAAGATTTTGTGAGTCCAGAAGAAGACGGATCAGCAT
Source organism: Lithobates pipiens (assembly GCF_037356315.1). Taxonomy (NCBI): domain Eukaryota; kingdom Metazoa; phylum Chordata; class Amphibia; order Anura; family Ranidae; genus Lithobates; species Lithobates pipiens. The sequence goes on from NW_027507788.1 coordinate 170,756,765, forward strand.
CAGCAACCCTAAATAGGAGCTGAACCACACCCATTGATGCTTTACTACATGGAAAGTATAATGAGGAGTAACCCATAACAAAAAAAACAATAACAAAATTCTTAACCACTTGCCGCCCGCCCTATAACAGAAACACGGCGGCAAAGTGGTTTCAAAATCCTGACGGACGTCATGACTTGATCGGGATTTTGGGGCGCGGATCGCGATGATTGATGTTGCGTTGTGTCAGTCTGACACCCCGCAACTACGATCTCGGTAAAGAGTCTCCGACGGAGACTCTTTACCACGTGATCAGCCGCGTCCAAATCACGGCTGATCACAGTGTAAATAGGAAGAGCCGGTGATCGGCTTTTCCTCACTCGCGTCTGTTAGATGCGAGTAGAGGGGAGCCTATCGGCTGCTCCTCTGACAGGGGGGTCTATGCTGATCGATTATCAGCACAGCCCCCCCGAGGATGCCCACACTGGACCACCAGGGATGCCCAGCACAAGGTATGCCACCCTAGACCACCAGGGATTTCAGTCAGTGCCCACAATGGATGCCAATCAGTGCCCGCAATGGATGCCAGTGTCCACAATGTGCCTCACTGATTGGCATGCATTATTATTTGGCACTGATTGGCATCCATTAGTACAGTATAATACAATACAATGGCGCCTATCAGTGCCCATCTGTGCCGCCTATCAGTGCCCATCCGTGCCACCTATCAGTGCCCATCCATGCCCATCTGTGCCGCCTATACATGCCCATCTGTGCCGCCTATCCATGCCCATCTGTACCGCCTACCCATGCCTATCCATGCCAATCCATTCCAGCTATCAGTGCCAATTTGTGCTACCTATCAGTGCCCATCCGTGTCGCCCATCAGTGCCACCTATCAGTGCCGCCTATAGGTGCCCATCAGTGCCACCTATCAGTGCCCATCAATGCCACCTCATCAGTGCCACTTTATTGGTGCCACCTCATTGGTGCCCATCAGTGCCGCCTTATCACTGCCCATCAGTGTAGCCCCATCAGTGAAGGAGAAAACGTACTTATTTACAAAGTTTTGAAACTGAAACAAAAAAAAAACATATTTTTTTTCAAAAGTTTCAGTATTTTTTTATTTGTTTTGCAAAAAATAAAAACCGCAGAGGTGATCAAATACCACCAAAAGAAAGCTCTATTTGTGGGAAAAAAAATTATAAAAATTTAATTTGGGTACAGTGTAGCATGACCGCGCAATTGTCATTCAAAGTGCGACATCGCTGAAAGCTCAAAATTGGTCTGGGCAGGAAGGTGTTTAAGTGCCCGGTATTGAAGTGGTTAAACAGGTTGTAAACCTGTCCAAAGCTTGTGTTGCATACACACTGTTGGACAAAGTTGTCAGAAAATCCGATCGGGACTGCGTAGAGGCCAGTAGCCAATAGCTTTGGTCTTGTAACTTAATATGAGCATGCGTGGCACTTTGTCCGTCGGAATTCTCTACAAACGATCAGAAAAAGTCTGATCAGATTTTTTTGTCTGAAAATTTTAGATCCTGCTCTCACATTTTTTCTGTCGGGGTTTCCGATGGAAAAAGTCCCATAGAGCCCACACACGATCGGATTTTCCGACAATATAATCCGATCAGACCTTTTCCATCTGAATTTCCGATCATGTGTACAGGGCATTTGTCTGTAGGTTTCAATATTGAGTTGGCCCACCCTTTAAAGCTATACCAGCTTCAACTCTTCTGGGAAGGCTGTCCACAAGGTTTAGGAGTGTGTCTATGGGAATGTTTGACCATTCTTCCAGAAGCTCATTTGTGAGGTCAGCCACTGATGTTGGGCGAAAAGGTCTGGCTTGCATTCTCTGCTCTACCATGGCTTTTTTTTTTAAAGAAAAAAAACATAACTCATATCCTTGTTTTTAGATGTCTTTGTCCTGTGCATGCTCCCTATCCAGTGTTGACTGGTGTTTTTTTCTTGGAGGGGGGCCGATAAATAACCACCCCCCAGGATGGATCGATCGGTCAGCCAGCGGCACCCCCCCACCCCCACTTGCTGCTGTCAGTCAGTCGGCACCACCCATTCCCCCCCCCCCCCTGACCTCGCGGGCGGTGTCGGTCGGTCATCCAGGCTCGCACTTACCTCATCTAGGTTGCGATGGGCAGCAACTTGCGGCTTCCACCGGGTCTTCTCCTCCTCTGCATCATGGCCGGTTCTGCTGTGCATCTCCTCCCTCCTCCTTCTTAATTATATTCTTTCTATTTCATTCTATTCTATTCTTTTTCTATTCTGTTCTTTTATCTTCTATTCTTTTCTATTAGCTTCTTTTCTTTTCTATTCTATTAAAATTTTGGGAAATGGATCTAGGGTATCTATTCTATTCTGTTTTATTGTTTGTTTTTTTATTCTATTCTATTCTTTTATATTCTATTTGAAATTACATTTTTGGAAGAAGGTTATATTCTTTCTATTTTATTCTATTCTATTCTCTCTTTTTTTCTATTCTTTTCTTTTTTATTGTATTCAAATGTATTCTATTTGAAATTCTAATTTCAGAAGATGGTTGTATTCTTTCTATTTTATTTTCTTCTAGTCTATTATTTTCTAATCTATTCTATTTTTTTTCTAATCTATTTAATTGTTTTTGAAATTTTGAATTCGACTCGAAAACAAATCAAAATCGATTCAAAAAATATTAGAATTTGATTAGAAAACTATTCGAATTCAAACTTCATCCAAAATTTTGTTTTGCTATTTCGAATTTGTTTAAATTTATTACAATTGAAACTTGGAAATTCGGATACATGCGAATTTCCGCATAATGAAAATGTTGTCTGAATTTCAGTTTGGAATGAAACGAACTGCACACGTCTAATGATCAGCGTGTACTGCCCCCCTTATGCCCAATCATCCCCACTTTTACAATTGCGGGGTTCTTCTCCCAGTCGGCTCGTGTAATTTTAGAAATCGATATGGCTGGGCAAAATACAAATGTACACGTGGTGAGAGAGAGTGGATGCAGCTATTAACATGCATTGTGGAATTCAACCTTAAAGCGGAGTTCCAACCAAAATTTGCCACGTTTGTCACCAGTGGCAGCCCGTCCATTAGTGGCCGGGCGCTGCTCCCTCTATCCACGGCCGCCACAGCCTAATTAAAGCCCTATTCATGCCTCCAGCCCCTTTCAGGATGCCAGGAGCATGGATTAAAGCAGTGGGGGTGTTTTTTTAGGAGCATCCGATCAGAGCCAGAGGCCCTGACAAGCTTCAAAATAGGCTGGGGTTATGGTGCAGAGCATTGCGCCACAAGCCCACCCAGGTTTAACAACAGTGAATTAATATTCGCTGTTGCACCACTGATCTTCCCCCTGGCTAATCAGGAAGCGGGTCTGATACTTGTCACCCGATTGGCTGAAAGGACAGGTGATCCTATTGGACACCTAGGAGGAGGGGAGGAGGTGGAAGGAGGAGAAGAAACAGGAGCTGCCGCTGCAGCCTGATGTCCGCCGATGCCCCAATCCCTGCCGTTGCCTGATGTGCCCACCGCCTAGATGGAGTAAGTGACGGTGGAGAGGCAGACATGGGGGGGGGGTTGTTTGCCGCCCCCCCAAACAAAAAGCCACCAGCCACCACTGTTTGGCACCATTCAGGGGGGAGCAAATACCTGTAAAACACAGATACCCAATCCCACTTCTAGAACATTTACGACCCTTCCTCCCTCCCCTTGAGGCTTTCTGGGAGACACACACAGGTCCCTGAAGACAGCGGGACCATTTAGAAAGTGCAGTGCAATTTGCACATGCGCAGTAGGAAACGGGCTGTGAAGGCTTCACTTCCTGTCTTCCTTAGGATGCCGCCGCCTGCACCCGAAGCCGATGGATGGGTTAGTTTCGGGTGCCGACATTGCATGCTCCCTGTACAGGTAAGTGTCCTTATATTAAAAGTCAGCAGCTACAGTATTTGCAGCTGCTAACTTTAAATTGTGTTTTTTAATTTAGGCTGGAACTCCGCTTTAAAGCGGAGGTCCACCCTAAAGTGGACCTTCCGCTCATCGGAACCCTCCCCCCCTCCGGTGCCACAATCGGCACCTTTCAGGGGGGAGGGGGGTGCAGTTACCTGGATAATCCAGGTAACTGCACCCACTTCCGGGATAGCTCTCTGCGGAAAGGGGCGTAACTTACGCCCCTTTCCGCAAGTGCCCGCCCCTTCCCGCAAGTGCCCCGCTGCCTGTTGGGAAACACACAGATCCCAGAGGCAGCGGGGAGCGTCCTTATTGCGCAGCGCGATTCGCGCATGCGCAATAGGGAACCGGGAAATGAAGCCGAAAGGCTCCATTTCCTGATTCCCATACCCAAAATGGCGGCGGCAGGACCCGACAGACGACCTAGAGATCTTCGGGTGCCGACATCGCTGGACAGGTAAGTGTCACTATTTTAAAAGTCAGCAGCTGCAGTATTTGTAGCTGCTGGCTTTTAAAAAAAAAAAAAAACGCGGAGTCCCAGTGGACTCCCGCTTTAAGAATATGTTTTAAATGAATAAATACTTTATTCTGGCAGCATATTATTTAATGTGGATCAGCCAATCCGAATAAACTCGATCTATTTACAACCTGGAAGAGTGTCAGTGGAAATCAGTTACAGAGGGTGGACCTGCCATTCCTGAAACGCATAACAATCTGCAGCGTGGTTTTACCCAACGTTCCCGGCACAGAACCCAAACATTTACTTTCACAAGTAGACTTCTATTCCGGCATCAGGGAAATCCAATCTGCGGGATGCAATCTTTTCTTTTCCGCAGCTTGCCAAATGACTCTTAAAAACTTACTAAACCAGAAATTGAAGATATAATTACCACAATAAAATGATAATGAACTAGACAAAGAATGACATATCAACCAAAATTCCAGTGTGAAAAATGTGCAGTTTATTTCTGCTGCAGTTCCTCATAAATTTGTATTACTATAATGAGAATATTTCTTCTTTTTATGTGCGGACTTTCAGCTCTCCAGCGGGTGGCGCTCTGGAAAGCGAAACGCGCTGTTCTACTCCTGCTGCAAATGGAAGAGTTTCCATATTGTGAAGCGCTCAGCGGTTGTCCTCCACTTTTAATAACGTCTTTCCTTATTTAGATAACTTAATAGCTCTTGAATTTTAGACTGGAAAGCTAAAATGGAAACGGTTCTGTAACAATTGTCGATTATGTTTAATTGTGTAATCAGTGGTGGGGTAATTACAAATTTATTGCTGTTTGCGGCGTAGACTTATGTTCCTTACAATACGTCCATGCTGATGAGAAAAAAGCAGTGAGATACGACGACGGCACAAAGCGACTGGAAAAAAATGAGGACAACCCTTGGAGCGCCTTTCTAGAAGTATCCTAACCACGATTAACTATTTCCTCACAATCACACTTCTAAAACAATTATTTACAGAAATCAAAATCAGCAGCACCCCAGAACAGACTCCCGTTCTGATAAAACATTGGAGGTTCTCAGTCAGAATTCAGGAGAGGGGCGGGTGAAGGTGGAAGCTGTGTATTGATCGATATGATCGTCACTTAGAGCTCAACTTCAATCTACTTATACTATATATTATATTATGGTTCCTCCCCCCTCCCTTTTGTACATGCTAATGACCACCTGTAGCGCTACCCCCTAAAGTAGGGATCTCAAACTGGTGTCCCCCCCAGATGTTGTGGAATTACAAGTCCCATCATTCCTCTGCCTGCGGGAGTCATGCTTGTAACTGTCAGCCTTGCAATGCCTCATGGGACTTGTATTTTCGCAACAGCTGGAGGGCCGCCAGTTTGAGACCCCTGCCCTAAAGGGCCGCTGTATTCTGGGTCCCCCTTTTTCTGCACGGCCAGGCAACACACATTTTCCAACTTTTGTACAGAGTCAGTAACCTGTCCATGGGCTTGTTTTTTGTTGTTTTATTAAGGGGAATCAACTTGGATAGAGATGAGGGTTAATGGGATGCCAAATTTGAAGTTGGTAGAACAGCTTGAGAACAAACTTCTTTTGCATAAAAAGAGAAACAGATCCCTGGACTCTCTCTGGAATGTCAGTCTCTAGTAATGGATCAGTGGTAGCAAAGTTCCTCTTTCAGGAGCTCTATGTCCCCTTGGTGAAATTCTTAAAACTCCAAACTTGCAGGAGCTCTATGTCTTCCATAGGCGTGTGCAAGGGGTGTGGCAGGTGTGCCTGGGCACGTCCTAATGCTTGGGTTGGCAACCTGTCAATGGTGAGCAGGTGACAGGTAAATCCTTCCTTGCCAACTCTCAGAACCTGGACTAGAGAGGTGGGGGGGGGGGGGGGGGGGATTTAGTGAAACCGATCTGTACTTTCCTCCTGCTGCATCTGAAGCTAGGCTTCTACTCCTCTCCCTTTTGTCAACATTCAGCTGCCACAGGAGGAATATATAGGGGATCAGTACTAATATATGACACCCTCCTTTTCCTGTTCCTCTTCCTTCTGTTGCCCGGGTCCCCCATGTGCTTCCTTGCTCCCCCTTCCTCCTGTTGTTTCAGGCTGGAGAGCGGGGAAGAGGCTGGTAAATATGTTAAATGCATATGTGTTGGAGCTTTGGGGTGCACACCCTAATACAATAGGCTGCACACACCTATGATGTCTTCTCTACAGAAAAATACAATCCCACCTGGCTGCATTGAAAAGTGTACCAGAGCAAGGAATTCAGGTCCGCTGTGTCACAATAAAAGCTTGCTAAATGTTGCACTTGGCAGCCTTTTTCCCTTATTGGCTCTGGGGGTGATAGGTATGTTTTTATATATTTTTTGGGGATATTTATTATAGCAAAAAGTAAAAAATATTGCTTTTTTTTGTCACTCTTTTTTTGTTTTTAGCGCAAAAAATAAAAACCGCAGAGGCGATCAAATACCACTAAAAGAAAGCTCTATTTGTGGGGAAAGAAGGACCTAAATTTTGTTTGGGAGCCACGTTGCACAACCGCGCAATTGTCAGTTAAATCAACGCATGTGCCGAATCGCAAAAAGTGCTCTGGTCTTTGGTCAGCCAAATAGTCCGGGGATGAAGTGGTTAAGTGAATTATTCCTAAGAATTACAGGCCTACAATATAAAACACCAAATTTCCCTGCAAAACAATGTACCGCTTTGAGCATCAAAAATCTGACATAATCACATACTGCCAGGGAGGTTAAAGGGTAACTCCACTTTCGTGGGGGAAAAAATAGCAAATAAAGAAAAAATAATATAGCACATATAATTGCGACACTAATCATATTGTGGTTGAATGTTATTAAAAATGACCTTTCCTTTTCAATCTGCAGCCACTGTAATTTTCTGAGAATGCAATGTAATATGGCTACCTGGAGTTGTTCTGTACAGAGAGTGTGTACTGACCCCTCCCCAGAAACATCATTTCCTGCTCGTGTGATTGGCTCACCAGTTTTCCCAGAAGTCTGCCTAAGACACAAGTCAGATTTCAGGCATCCCCTGCAACAAAAATGTCATTTTTTGAGAGATATTTTTAATAGGACCCCGTCTAAAGGGATGCAGGCCCAGCAGATTTCCTCATTAGTGCCCCATAGCTCCACACCTGACAGTAAATTCTGAAACCCCTCCCATTAGACCCACTCCGCACAAAGGCACAGACAAACACATAGGGATTACTTCAGAATAACAAAAGGTAGGAATCTGCAACAATGGTTGTTATAATCCCTGCAATGTACATAGATTACCCAGAGGGGAAGGTTTTTTTTATCAACAAAAGTGGAGTTACGCTTTTTTAACTACTGTAAATTAGCTAGATTTTCCTAACTAAACTGTACACTAGAGGCTGCTACACGCCTTTCCACTTTCCGGTTTAATTACATATCGTATTTTATACCCAGTGATGCCATCCCTGGGTCTCTGTGCTTCTCTATGCAATGCTGCTGGTAGGAGTTGGCAGGGAGGGCACTGTACATATCTTCCCGATAACATCCTAGCAGTCTGCCTCAGTACTCCTCTCAAGAACCCCTAGCCCTAATACAAGCAGGGAGCAGTTATGCAAATATCAAAAAGCCTTAATGGGTGCAAATCAGTGTGGAGGAGTGGGTGTTCCTAGGCAAGCTGTAATCGCATGCAGACCACCCTGGGTAGCACCTGTATGTGATGTTGAGCCTCTATGATTGAAAAAATTTAAATCAAATTAATGAAAGGGCAATCCAGGGACAGTCAGGCTGGGGGAAAAAGGACTAGATGATGCTGACTGTCCTCCAGTGAGGCTCTATCTTTGCAATTTCTAATGCACACTGTGAGAGGCTCACAATATGCAGTGAAATCAGCCAGTAATTCCAATATAGCAGAGGAGCCTGTACAACTGTGCGAGACTGAAGGAAAGGCTAGAGGTCAGATTTAATAATATTAAAGCAGAACTCCAAGCAGAAATCAGCACGCATGATTCTGTTCAGCTGTGAATTTGTTAAAGAGTATTGAATGCAATTTAAAGAGGAACTGCAGTCTGCTCACTTTGCTCAATTTGCAATAAAAACATCTTTGCCATTCTGAAGCTTCCCTCCAAACACTTTGCATTTTATTTTATATATACTGTGATTCTGTACTTGCCAAATATGCTGCAGAAATCTCCCTCCACTGAGTCTGGCTGCAACAATTTTAACTGTGGACAACTGAAGCTGCTGCCTGTTCACTTCCTGGATTTACACAGACACACAGAGGCACACCTCCAGCTCTGCAGCTCTCATTTGCCCTCTTATGACTCACCCCCCCCCCCCCCCCTTCCTGGCAACTCTCATAAGAGTGAGAGACAGAGCTGTGCGTGATGTCATAAGCCTAGGCTTTTTACCAGACAAGAAGTGGGCTGTATAAAGTAGGAGAATTAACCAGAAAAAAAGGTTAATTAAATCCACAAGGACTTTTTTTTTTTACCACCACTATTCCTTTATATTGGCTTTTAAAGTGTACAAATGCAGCAATTTAGAAATCAGATGAAAGGTTTAGCAATGGGAAACACTTTTTGATAGATAAAAAGTGCATTTTATATACATCTATATGGATCAGACCAAAATGAGGGACAAATGAGGAGGACAGAGGAACATTGCTCCAAATCAGGAACAGTTGGGAGCTATGATTATAGTATAATACTATAGTATAATCGTTTGCAGTGATAAATGCAGAAAATCCCCACACACAAGGATTCAGGAGGTGTGTCAAGGTGTCAGCTTCATAACATGCAGGTTCGTCTTTAATATTGATTGGACCATGGGCAAATATTTTCTTGCCCCCCCCCCCATGCAATTTCGCTCTCCACCTGCTCTGAGACATACAATAAATAGCAGCTATAATCAGTTTACTGTATCAGATCAGGCAGCGATTGCGATTGGTTGCCAGAGGTTACAGCATATCATTTCCTCTTACTAACTGGTTTCTAGAGGTTACAGCACACATTACAGCTGACTGATTAGTTGCGAAAGGTTACAGCATATGATTTCTGCTTGTTGATTGGTTGCTAGAGATTACTGTACAGTAATACTGTTCACTTATTGGTTGCTATAGGTTACAGCACATCTTCTCCTCACTGCAGGGGGGCATGAAATACATATGAATGCCACCTTTATTTACATATCAATGTTGCCTGCCTCACCTATTTACATATGAATGCAGCTGCTATTTACATATGAATGACAGTTGTTTACATGTAAACACAGGGTCTGCAGGTAAGTCATCTGGACACAAGAATAGGGCAGAGCTGGGCAGCATTATTATAAGCACTTCACACTGAGATATCGGGACACAGCACAGGACTAAAACTCAAGGGATAAGGGAATTTAAACTGGGATAGTTGGCAAGTATGAGGCAGCTGCTTTGGGCCCCACAACCATGACAGGGCCCAGGGCAGCTGCCCCTTTTGCCCTGCCTTAAAGACGGCCCTGATAACATGTTTAGGGCACCGGGGGCTAAATATGGAGGTGTTTACATGTTAGGGTGGGAGGGGTTATGTTTCAGCACTGGAGGCTGAAACATGGGGAGTGGGGGGAGGGGTGTACTTGGGGCTCGAGGGAGAAGTTTACACACTAAGGATGGGAGGTGGGTTGTTTTAACAAGTAGGAGAGGTGAAACGGACTCAACCAGTGTGATGATGTTGATCAAGAGAAAGGAGAAACGAGTGCAACTTTCCTGAGCTGTAAAGAGCCTGCTGACTCCTCTCAACACCCCTCTTTGCGGGTTGGCAGCCTATTCATTTCAAAGGGCTGCCCTACCCACAGAAACACAGGAAAAAAAATCTCTGATTCTTTTTTAAAATCACACTCAGCACCATGCGATTTGGCACCTGCAAAGTCACGGCACGTTTTCCATTACTCAGTCAGGAGGGCAATTGAGGGTTAGACCTGCTCACATCCACTCTTTGCATACCTTACAGAAATTCCGTCAGAAAAATCTTGGATGGTTTTTCTGACAGAATTCCGCTCAAGCTTGGCTTGCATACACACGGTCACACAAAAATTCTCTGAACTTTCAATCATCAAGAACGTAGTGACGTACAGCTCTACGAAGAGCCAAGAAAATTAAGTTCAATGCTTCCAAGCATGCGTAGGAATTTTGCGCGTCGGTATTTGTACAGACGATTGGAATTTCTGATCGGAACTTTTTCTGACCGAAAAATAGAGAACCTGCTCTCAATCATTTACTGGCGGGAATTCAGCCAGCAAAAGTCCGATGGAGCGTACACACAGGGGTATTTTCCAACCAAAACCTCACATTGGACTTTTGCTGGCCGAATTTCCGATCATGTCTACGGGGCATAAGACCTCATTCACATGGGTATACCTCTCTCTACACCTGTGCAAAGGGCCATCTTTGTCCACACAGGATGCACTGGTGTTCCATGCATCCCCATGCAGGCAGAGACACAGCGACTGCCCAGACACTGGTCCCAATTTTGGCGGCAGCATGGATGCCAGGGCACATCACCAAATGTAGACAGTGTGTGTTCGGTTATACTCACCCCCATGGTTGTCAAATTGGGCCCAGCAGCTGTGCCCATGCAGCCAGTGCCACCTTAATAGTATCATCGGCCCTTGGGCAAAGTAATGCACCAGGGCCCCTACCAGGGAGATAGTGACCTGTGGAACATGTAGCTTTCCACAGCAAACAATGGTGTGGTTAATTAATGCTACAAACTGGCAATGGATTTTTATTCTGATTTGAAATTTGTGTCTATTTTTTACAATTGTTAAATTATTATTTTTACAAATTTTTTAATAATTGTTTGTATTTTTGCTGTTGGGGGTCTCTGGTGAGATATCAGGGGGCTAAACAGACCCATGAAGTCTCATTTCTGTGTTCATTTAGAAATGGAAGGAGCTGGTAAATATAAAAGAAAAAAGATCTCCCCTATGGTGGGGTTCTTTGGCAATAATATGTCTATAATATGGTAAAAAAAACATATATATGCGAGTAGAGTTACTACAAACGCAAAAAATCGGGCAAACTTGTTATTTCATAATATTTATTAAGTAACAAAAGAGGATATAAATGACTCACATGATAGTCAAGAATTGAACTCCACTTGGCAATAAAAACATATATTATGGATGCACATATATATACAACATAGATTATGTCACATAAACACTGTACAATGTATATACAATGCAAAAATGACGCTGACGCGTTTCGACCCTCGCAGGGGTCTTCTTCAGAGAATTTGTCTATTGTGGAAGAAAAAAGACAACTGTAAATAGATATATGAAAAAAGGAATTGTTCATCATAATATGCTAAGAACAATTTGCTGTAAGCAATATATACATCTATCATCACAATGTTGTATAATTACCAATTAATGTGCATCACACGCCATAAAAAGTTCGGTCCACAGTGGGGATCCTCATCAGAAAGCACATGTGGCCCAAAACATTCCTCTCCTGCAGGGCAAAACAATCCCCTCCTGCGTTTGTAGTAACTCTACTCTCATATATATGTTTTTTACCATATTATAGACATATTGTTGCCAAAAAACCCCACCATAGGGATCTTTTTCCTTTTTTTCTTTGCAATTAGGGGTGAATGGCACTCTCCAAACCTTCGGTGCTGTGTTATTTCTCTTTGTTTTTTTGGAGCTGGTAAATATATAATTTACCGGCCCCTTCCCACACTCTCCATCCTGAAGATCCTCCTGTTTGCCTGCAGCTGGTGCCAGTGGGAGCAGAAAGGTGGGAAGCCGGCAGTGATGGGGAGTGGGGCACACAGGAGGGCCAGGCAGCAGGGGGAGAATCCAATAGTGGACAGGAGGGGGTAATCAGTGCAGTAGGATGGGGAAATAGCTGAATTGATCTTTTGTGGCTCACCCTACATCAGCTGAAATTCACCGGGAAGGAGGAGAAGATGCCAGCCTTCAGCTTCTGCAGTGAGAACCACAAAAGATTGGTTCCTGATCATCCTCTCTGTCTGTTGGGGAGAGGAGACTGATGGGGTTCCCCATCCAACTGGGAGCAATAAGATAAGCCCTGCATTCAGCTGCTGCATGCCAATAGACATAAATGGGACTAACTGCACCTCTGCAGACAAAGATGGCCCATGGCATGCTTAGATACACTTGTGTGAAAGAAGCCTAAAATGTGTGACTTGACACAACAAAATCTTCAATAATTTTTCGAGGTTTGCTTTCCACAATATTGTTACCGTTGCGGCGCGTTCCCACTGTGATCAGCTGCTGAATATGTTGGCGCTATACTAATTAACAGCAATCATAAAACTCTTCCGCATCATCCGCTCTCCCGTCTGGAGGGAAGTCATTTATTCCGGCTCTAGGGGAGTTTATTACTCAAGAAGTCACTTTGTCAGAGATGGATGTCTTCAGAGGTGAGAACAGCCTGCAGCCGCTGACTTATCAATAAAATATTTTCTCTCCTATGAATATTACACAATTTATTTTCACTTTTCTGTCTATATTTGTAATTGCATCACTGACCCTGTGGAACCCCCTCCCTGCGACCTCCCCCCCCCCCCCCCATCGCATTTCTCAGGTCTCTTCGCTCTGAAGGGCTGTTTAATTGCCTTTTGCAGTTGCGTGTTACTATGTGAGTTACATAAGAGGGAGATTTACAGTCTCACCCAGCCAGGTGACACACGTCTTCATTAGAACAGAATAGATTTGCTGCGCTGTGTGATGGGATCAAATTCCTTGCAGTTCTGCAGCCGGTGCATTTATAAAAGAAAAATAAACAGGATTAAAGAAGGTCATGAATTAAACCAAATAATGTTTAACCACTTGCCCTCCGAAAGATTTACCCATCTTCATGACTAGGCCATTTTTTGCAATACCGCACTGCGTTATTTTAACTGACAATTGCGCGGTTGTGCAACGCTGCACCCAAATGAAATTGATGTTCTTTTCCCCACAAATATAACTTTTTTTGTGGTATTTGATCCCCTATGTGGTTTTTATTTTTTTGCATTATAAACCAAAAATATTGACAATTTTGAAAAAAAAAACAATATTTTTCACTTTCACTGTAAATCATATCCAATAAAAAAAATAGAAAAAAACGAATTTCCTCATCGACTTAGACCAATAAGCATATATTCATTGATTTGCGCAAAAGTTATAGCATCTACAAAGTATGGGATATATGTTCTTTTTTTTTTACTAGTAATAGCAAGACTGCAATATTTTTATAGATTGCGGCAGACAAATAGGACACTAACTGACACCTTTTGGGGATCAGTGACACTAATACAGTGATCAGTGCTAACAATATTACTTTTTTGATTAGCGCTAAGGCGCCAAGGGTTTTATAATTCATTTTTAACCTACTATGTTCTATTTTTGATTTTTATTTCCTAATCCTTGATAGCCTTAACATCTTTGTTTAAGCAGCTCCCCTGGGGATACAATACACCTAAAGATAGTGTACCCCTGGGCAATATGGAATCTAGTCCCCCATTAAATAAGGAGTAAAACTGCTTTTACAATAGGCTATATATGATGGATCTGTGACATGTTTTTGTATTTTTGTGTTTTTTATTATTATTTTTTTATATATATTTTTTCTAATTTTGTAATAAAATATATAATTTTTTAATTAGTGGTCTACAGACCCTCCTTTTTTCCAATATAGCCCTATAAAGAGTTTAACACAATGTGGTAGTAGCCTGTTCCCCCAAAAAAGTTTTTTTGGGTACCCGACATACTACACCATGAGAGTTGGTTTTTTTCCCTTTTGAGGAACTACTACCGGGCACAAGATTGTTTTCCTGTACAACGAATAAAACCCTGCGAAAGAATGCGGAAGACATAGCCGAGTGGTGGAATCCTCAATAGCAAAGTGGAGCAGAACCTATATGCTTACAACCCCCTAGGGGGTGCGTGGATCTGGTGAGTGGGGACCCAAGAGGGGGAATGAGCACGGAAGTCACCATAAGTATTCATGATCACGAAAGTCACCCTCTTTGATTCTCCTGAGCATAAAATTTGCATATTTGTGGACATTTGACAGAAGAACTACTGTGGACTATTTTGTTATTTAAAAAAAATTGTTTTAGGTTTTCCAATTTTTCCTTTTTTAGTTTTATTATACATTTGTCTAGTTTTATTATACAAATTTTGGGTCTTTATGCTGGTACACTTCCCATGTGAATGGGGAATTTTTTCACAGGTTTTCAAAATTTTTGATATCATTTTGCACTATTTGTATATGGTTCACATATAATTGGTACATATAGAATATTCACCTCACGCTATTTTTTAGAAAAATAGGGGGAATAAGCTTTCCTCCTTGATATATATTCCTTTGTTGAGGTTCATATAGAAATCACTCAGTTGTGGATTGATGATTAAGGGATTGATTAAATTGAATCCACACTAGCTGATAGGTGTTGTGTTATGTTCACATAGATATCGTCACTGGAGTGTATAGAATAACTATATGATGTATTTTTTGGAAATCAGCTAGTTTACACTTGTGAGGGGAAATTTGCACAATTGAGTGGAACCAAACATATTTAGTGGAACCAAAACACTTCACAACGGGTTCTAATCACATATTTTGTCTAATTTTTATTATATATTTTTTATTATTTTTCCCTCTTATATCCAGCTTTTGACTCAAAGTCCCCGATAGAATATATCACCCATTAATAGAGGCTACTATCTATGTGGATGGATGTATATCAGTGAAGCCATCAATCTATGCATATAGACAGTAGGGAAAGGGATACATCACTAATATAGATATATTTCAGGCCTGGGAAATGGTGAGGTTCACTAACGGTAATTTTAATAATTTTAATAGTTTGAACATATTTATTGGAGGTAGCGCCAATAGCCCATATTAGTCATAGTGCTAACAATATGCACTGTCACTGTACTAATGGCACTGGCTAAGTAACACTGGCTGCTAGGCCAGAGATTGGGCCTATCCCGGGGCATCTGGCTGTTAGGCTGCCTGAGGCCTATCCAGAAGCAAGAGAGAGCAGCTCAGGGTTGGGATTGTGGCGGATATACAGCAAGGAACCGGGGATTAAAGGCTCCATCGTTACCAGTTTTATGCCCATTTGTAAACTAATCCAAAAAATGTAAGTTCTACCAAAGGGCCTTCAATCAGTTTGTCACTACGATGAATACCAAGGGAGAAACATTGATCCTGCCCGATCCTGGGTATTACTGGTGACTGTCCCAATGATACTTAGGTCACCTTTCTTTTAGATTAAAAATGTGCACTTGTGAAGTTAAAGCACACTTTGCTGAAGCCACTTCATTCCTATGCAGAGAGTTCTTTATTAACAGGGAACATTTCAGAAAACTGTATTGTCAGGACTCTGCTGGACTGAATGCTACCGGCAGATACATGGAGTGTCCATCTGAGCCATGTTGGCTAAAAGTAGGAGTTGGTGTGTTCCATGCTGAAGAACGATTTGTGATTTTCAACAGAATGTTGTTCGTAATTAATCAAGGACGTTTCTTGTCTGTGGCTGTCATGTAGACAGACTGAAGGTACCTTTGCAAGATGACCTGTGTCCTGAAGTGTGGTACCTTGTACCTTGGCCTGACTGTTGGAGATTGGGCCTATCCCGGGGGCATCTGGCTGCTAGGCTGTCTGAGGCCTATCCAGAAGCAAGAGAAAGCGGCACAGGGTTGGGATTGCGGCTTGCAGAATTTTGTCAAACTTAAATTTACAATTAAATTGCCAACTTCACATTTGTCCAAATGAGATTCTGTTGCGTTTGGTACTCTTTAAAGCCAAAATGTCAAAGTGCTATTCTAAGGGTCATC